>NC_064921.1:942067362-942692362 GCF_023897955.1 Schistocerca gregaria | reverse complement strand
ACTTTTCAGGAAACCCAGGTGACAACTTCCGCATTGTCTGAATATGGCTTCTTGTTTAAGACCGCCTGGACTGAACCTTTCTTTTTCCACCACTGTGTTGTGATGTCTGTCTGCTGTGTCGCTCACAGGACTCTTGTGCTATGCTAAACAAAGCCATGCTGTCAAGCACTTTTTTTTAAGACAATGATTGTATGTCACAGTTCAATGTCTTTTCTCTTGAAATTTTGATGTTGAACATCAAGATGGTGCAGTCCCAGATCAAAACACACTACTCCTGTGAGTTAAGGTGTTTAAAAGTAATAGATTTGTGATAAATGAAAAATTACCTGGTCTTCTGCATTCAGTTCAAACTCCAGGAAACACAGACAGAGTGGGGAGGACAGTTCTTGCTAATTCGAAATGATCCACTACATGATGGGCTGTAGTGCTGTGCATGTCATGTCGTTTGTTGCATCACATCTTCCACCCTAAATCTCTGATTTCACCCATACAAAATAATGATAATTTGCTATGTTAATGTACAGAGTTGTTGGTAGTGGGCATTGGAAAATACATATGAACTACACTAAACAACCCTCCACAGCTCAAAGGTATATGTGTGGTGCAGGAACCACCGACAACAGCATGATATATCAAATCACAATGGTGGTTTGAAAAGTTCACGGAATCACCATGAGAGGTCAACACTAGTTCAACGATCTGTTCAAGTGATATTTTTTGGACTGCTGTCTGTAAACACATGCCACATCAGTGCTCTTGGAAGAGAGCTGTGGCGGTGACATGGCTCTGTTGTTGTTCCCATGTAGTGATTCGCGAAGAAGGAAAAAATCGAGATTCGAGCAGTGATTAAGTACTTAATGTGAAAGCAAAGGACATTCATGCCAATTTCCAGAATACACTGGGGGACTATGCTTCTTCACAGTCAACTGTTGCCAAGTGGAAAAATGAATTTAAATTTGGTCAGGAGAGCATAGATGATGATACGCATAGTGATTGGCCAAGATGTATCACTACTCCAGAAATCATTGCAAAAGTGCACAAAATAGTCATAGAGGATTGCCAAATGGAAGTGCGTGAAATTGCTCACACTTGCCAGATGTCATCTGAAAGAGTATATCACATTCTAACTCAAGAATTAGAAATAAAAAAATTATTTGCAAGATGGGTGCCACGAATCTTGATGCTGGATCAAAAACGTGTGCTATCGCCATGGCAAAATTACACGAACTAAGGTATGGATTGTTGCCACACCCACCTTATTCACCTGATATGGCTCCATCAGACTTCCACTCTTCCCAAAACCCAAAAATTTTTCTTGGTGGATGAAGATTCACTTCAAACAAACAATTGATTGCCAGAGTTGGCAATTATTTAGCAGGCCTGGAGGAAACTCATTTTTGAGATGGGACCAAGGCACGGGAACATCAATGGACCAAGTGTATTAACCTACAAGGAGACTTCATTGAAAAATATAAAAAGTTTCAGTGATGTAAGTACTTTTTTTTTTAGTTACATTCCAAGAACTTTTCAAACCACCCTTATATTAAACAACTTCCTGCATTCAGAACTGGAAATGTTTTGGTGAACCTGAGAGAAATGTTGTTCCAACAGGATGGTGCCATAACTCAAATCTATCAATCTGTGACTTCTTCTTTTGGAGTTTTCTGAAATAAAGAGTGTACGTGAACAGGCCATGGATAACTGAAAATTTCTGTTTGTCAGGAAATTGAAGCCGCGTTGATTGATTGAAAGAAAGCAATGCAGAGCTTTGACAAGGGGCTGTAAATTTGCATCTGATATAAAGGGCGTCATCCTAATGACACTATGACATTATTTTTAAAAACCTAAGTAATGTACATAGATTTCAATGAAAATATTAATATTTAATGTAAAACTTGTTTCTTTAAATAAAATAGCAGAAGTTGTTCAGTAGCAAAAACTATATGCTTCTTCTGCTCGAGCCTGTAGCTTAGGATGTAATCCTTCTCATACAAAGGCAGAAAAAATAGGTGTAATTTGGCATAGCACCTGTACACATTGGAGTCAAGAGAAACTAGATAGCTGATGGAGCAGCAAAATCAGCAAACCAAGAAAACAGCATGGTTCACTATGAAATCACCACACAGGCTGTAGTTTCATGAGTAACAAGAGGGTTGAGAATCTGTAATACAGTAAAAGATAGACTGCTGCTCATTGTAAAGATGACATGTTAAGTTGCAGACAGGCTCAATGAAATGACACTTACACATTAACTTTTGGCTAAAGCCTTCTCCAGAAAAGGAAACACACACCGCCATCTCCTGCAGCTCGATATGGAAGTAGGAGAGACAGTGGTAGAAAGTTATAAGCAACAAGCTGGTGCAGTCAAAATAACCATGACGCCATTTCTTCCAATCTCAAAGAGTGATGAAGTGGTCCTCACTCACCTACATAGCAGACACTGCCCAATGACACCCAGTTATCTCTTGCACCACAAAGATCCACCAGAATGAAGTTTATGGAGTAATATTTGTGGTGCATCATGTTTTAACATTTTATCTTTTATGTCTTTGGCTTATTTGGAAAATATTGTCATTAAGATGATGTCCTCTATGCCAAATGCAATCTTCAATTGTAGATAACAGCAAGAGAATTGTTGAAACTTTGTGTGGCATCAGAATTCCTGCACAATTCGACTGAATGGAGATTTGAATGCATTTCTGGCTGGCTTATTCATCCCATTAATTGCATGATCAACCATCCATATTTTTGCAGTAAACTGTATTATCTTTAAATCTGAACATTTTTGTGTGACTATTATTGATATCAAATGAAACCAAAAGTTTAATGTTACCAGTCCCTGTTTTTCCTCAATGCATTTCAAATGTGTTAACCTCCACCATCAGGTCGATTTTTGTGGATTAATGTGGTCATGTACATATTGGTTTATGATCATGGGGTAACATGTAGCACTGTCTTACAGTGCAACAGGTTACCCCAGAGTCGTAACACAATAGAAACATGCCATACTATTCCAAATAAATCATCCAGTGATGGAGATTTAAACCTTCAAAATGTGTTGTCAAAATAGATAAATAGTGATTGGTAGGGAGAGACCTTCAAAATGTGTTGTCGACATAAATAAATAGTGATTGGTGGGGGAGGAGGGGGGGGGGAAGAGAGAGAGAGAGAGAGAGAGAGAGAGAGAGAGAGAGAGAGAGAGAGAGAGAGAGAGAGAGAGGGGGGGGGGGGGGGGGGGAGGGAGAGAGAGAGAGAGAGAGAGAGAGAGAGAGAGAGAGAGAGAGAGAGAGAGAGAGAGAGAGAGGGGGGGGGGGGATACAAACAAATATGCAGAATGTTTCAAAATGAACATACCAGTTTTCAGGTGTTGTAGCATTTATTACATTCAACTTAGAATTGTAAATAATACCCTGTGCACAATGGGAAGAGTATGGAATGAAAAAGAGTGACTGAAAAACGTATTGAATGAGTGCGATTCTTTCATGTTTAGCTCCAAGAAATATCCCTGTGGAAATTTTATGGGCCTTTCTTTTTTAGTGAATCAACTGTAACTGATGTTTCTTATCTTGATTTGTTACAGCTATGGTCCATTCCTCAATGAGAAGAAGCTGAATAAAACATCTTTATTTGGGAGCAAGATGGTGTGTCGCCTCACTAGCCTAATTCAGTATGTGACTGGTTAGACTACTTTGTATCCGACCGGTGGATTGGGCACAATAGGCCAGTTGACACAGCATTTTATCCATGACCTTCATGTTCACACACGATCTGACGTGATCATGTTATGTGCCCCAGATATCAGCTGACCTATCTGACTTTAGAAACAGTGTTATTGCAACAGTTACTCTTGACACATTGATAAAGGTTTTGGAACAACTCACCTATCGACTCATTGTGTGGTCGATGTTCACACTGAATAATTGTAAGAAAAATTGTTTGTGTTTCTCTTTCATTTGGTGTATTGTTTATCATTGTAAGGTGAGTGTAATATGTGCTACAGAGCCTTAAAACCCATTTATTCATTTTAAAACACCCTGTATTTCAATCAACATTCAAGTATAAGGAAAAATTAAGTCAGTTTCCTGTATACCTTTAGCAAAGAGTCTATATAAATTCTCTCCAGTAAAATCCTGTAAGCCATTAAGGATAAATTAAAAATTATCAGGTATTATTTTCTGATGTGATTGTAGTGTTACTTGTATATCTTGAAGTGTTCCCAGTGTAATGAGCATTCCATGACTTTTCATGATTACTGTTGTATGACATCATCCAGACACAGTCCCAAGACCCCATGGAATAATATTATTTGTTCAAAATTTAGCTGGATTAGTATTGTCATTGGAACCATTTCATCTGTTATATTACTAATTTAATCAGCAGTTTGCTCTCGATATTTGAATGGGAGTTGTGTTATCGTACAAGGTGGACAAGAAATCCCCGTACCCTTTAGCATCGAGTGCCAATTGATTTGATTTGTTTTAGCTCAAGTACGTACTTACATATTAAGCATCCAGTGTATTGGCAGGTTTCCCATCATGCTGTAAATACATTTCCATTTGCCTCCATGTTCTTGTTAACATATTTTTGAGCATGTCTGATGTTATAGTGCAAAATGCATCCTCAATAGCACTGTGCAGATCTCCATTTTTAACATAATGATGTGCTGATACATGCAACTTAATGACTCATCACAATGAGTCATCAGGTCTAGTGAGGTCAGGACATCTTGATGGGCACTTCAAGGGAGCTGGTGTTGCTGATGAACCATGACCTATCCACCAACATTGAAAAGTGTTTATTTAGCAACTCACACACTGCACGCTGCAAGAGGTGCTCTGTCTTGCTGCAACTGTATGTTTTCTGTAAGGTGCCTTTCCTCAAGCAAAGATATTAACCATGTTTGTAACATGTGTGAATAATTTTGGCTATTCCCTGCCTCTTTAAAAAAAAAAAAAAAAAAAAAAAAAAACAAAAAAAAAAAAAAACAGAGAGAGAGAGAGAGAGAGAGAGCACAGTCCAACCAGATGTGATGTCATCATCACTGCCCACATCATTGCATGAGATGGGTTCCTTTCTAGCTTGACTGTGGAATGAGGCTCAAACGACAGTATTTCTAGCATGTGAGCTGCAATAAATGGCATATTCTTCTGAAAAAATAACCTCAGCACAGTTCACTGCATTTGGAAATTTACTTAACAAAGCACATCATGGTAAAACACACTCATTCCGGTCTGTATCGAATATCATGTTTACAAACACCAGTCAAAAAGACATTACCTTAAAGTGTTTTTTTTCTTATGATCTAACATTTTTGTATTCAGTATACCATGTTCTGGAGCGCAATTACCTGTCAACTTTCTAGGAGATTGTTTAATTGAAGTAGAGACTGCGGCACACGTTTCTTCTCGTGTCTTCTTCCTTCCACTCTGCAGCCTGTCTTTAACACTGTCAAAAGCAAAAGCACATCTTTTTCAGGCCAGAAGTGCGTTTCACAATGGACCCTTCTTAAATCTTTCCTGGAATGCTCTCAATAATCTGACTCATTGTCCAACCTGTGTGTTGTCACTCTTGCTCCCACGCACTTGTCACTAAACTCCCCTCAATAGTATAATTATGAACACTCACATCCACCATGGTTACAAATTAATATTTGACTGTGACTGTGACTGCGAAAACGTGTAAATGTGAATTCCAATAATTGAGTCCAACAACTGATGAAAAGTAACATGGTTACCAATCTGCCTAATAACATTAGATACTAAGCAGGGGTGCAGGGACTTCTCGCCCACCCTGTACATAAAGCAATATAGGAAGAAATTTAACACATACAGCTGTGTATTCACAATGACATTTTATATGACACAAATGACTATTTTGTCGACACTTTTCTTCTGCTGGGTGCCCCTTTCTCTTCAAACATAAACTCTGCTGGGTCTTAGTTGCTCTTTCCTCGCTGTATCTAAAATGTCAAGTTCACTAAGTAACTGAGAACATAAGTAACATTAGCCATTCTCTACTGATCTTTTTAACTAACACTTTCGTTTAGGCATCTTTCATGTATGGGATAATCCAACACAAAAGCCATGTGAGATACCACTCAGAATACTTTCTACAGACTCATCAATTCTCAATTGTTGCTCCCCTCCTATCAATACTTTTCTTTAAATTATCTATAAAACTCCTTCCAAATTTGAAACTCTCTGGGATTTAATACATGCAAAATAGCTTCTACTCTCACTATATGACTAATAACAAATTTTCTTTTTATGATCCCAGGAGACGGGTAGTGAATCTTTTAATCTTCTCTAAATCCTGGATCATCACTCTCTATGCAATACTCATATCATCAGTCCCAGGCATTCTTAGCAAGAATTACTTCCAATTGAGTGGAAAAGATTCCATCCACTATCCCCTTGTACATTTCAATCCTTAGTCTTTTCACCATTGACCCATGTACGTAAGCTTTTTTTACTTCTGGATTCAGTGGCTGATCACTTTGTACTGTATGGTAGAACATCTTCATTGGCCCCTCCAACTGTCCTTTCAACCACAGACCTTGCTGAGATGGGGTGGCAGAAAGTAGGTGCAACCATTTTGGAGATAGAAGGGTGTCTGTGGAGATACTAGACTAACTCATGGTTCCTGAAGAGGGGCAGCAGCCTTTTCAGCAGTTGCAGAGACAACAGTCTAGATGGTTGACTTATCTGGCTTTCTAATAATAGGCAATATGGCCTTGCTGTGTTGCTACTGTAAACAGCTGAAAGCAGGGGTAAACTCCAGCCGTTATTTTTTCCATGAGGGCATACAGCTCTACTGTATGGCTTAATAATGATGTCATCTTTTTGGATAAAATATTCTGGAGGTTATATTGTCCCCTGTTCTGATCTCCAGGCAGAGACTACTCAGGAGGATATGGTCATTGGAGTAATCAAAATTTGCATTTTATGGGTCAGAGTGTGTAATGTTGGATCCTTTAATCAGCTAGGTAGGTTGCAGAGTTTGAAAAGGAAAATAGACAGATTTAAGTTGGATATATTGGGAACTAGTGAAGCACTGTGGCAGGAAGAACAGGAGTTCTGGTCAGGTGAGTACATGATTATCAACGCAAATTCAAGTAACGGTAGTGCAAAGTAGGTTTAATAATGAATAAGAAAATAAGATTGTGGGTAAGCTGCTATGAACAGCATAGTGCACAGATTATCATAGCCAAGATAAACATGAAGCCAACATCCACCACAGTAGTTAAAAGTCATATGCCGACTAGCTATGCAGACGAGATTGAAAGAATGTGTGATGAAATAAAGGAAATTATTTAGATAGTTAAGGGAGATGAAAATTTAATTGTGAAAGAAGATAGCATACATGGAAGAGACCTGGGAACACTGAAAGTTCTCAGGATGATCGTATAATGGTAACCAGATTTTAAACTGTAAGACATTTCCTGGGGCAAATGTGGATTCTGACCATATTATATTGGTTACAAACTGTGTATTGAAACTGAAGAAACTGAAAGAGGTAGGAAATTAGATAAATGAGACCTGGATAACTTGAAGGAACCAGAGGTGGTTGAGAGTTTCAGAGGGAGTATTAGGCAACATTGGACTGGAACAGGAGATAGAAGACAAATGGGTAGCTCTGAGAGATGACATAGGGAGGGCAGCAGATGATCACGTAGGTAAAAAGACAAGGCCTAGTAAACGTCCCTGTATAAATGGAAGATATTGAATTTAAATCATGAAATGGGAAATTATAAAAATGCGGTAAATGAAGCAAGAAAAAGAGAATACCAGTGTTTTCAAATGAAGCAGATAGAAAGTGCAAAATGACTAAGGACAAAAACAAGGATCAAGAAGCATGCAAAAATAGGCAAAAGATAGATGCCCCCTATAAGAAAGTTAGAGAGATCTTAGGAGAAAGTAAAAGCAGCTGTGTGAATTTCAAGAGCTTAGAAACCAGCCAATGCTAAGCAAAGAAATGAAAGCTGAAAGATGGGAGGAATATGTAGAAAGGCTATACAAGTGTAATGAACTTGAAAACAATGTTATAGAAACATAAGATGCAGTAAAGATAATGAGATGGGAGATGTGACACTGTGAGAAGAATTTGACAGAGCACTGAAAGACGTAAGTGAAAATAAGACCCCCGGAATAGATGACATTTCCTCAAAATAACTGAGATCCATGGGAGAGCCACCCATGACTAAATTATTCCACCTGGTGTGCAAGATAATATGAGACAATCGAAATACTCTCAGACTTCAGAAAGAATGTAATAACCCCAGTTCCAAAGTAGGCAGGTGCTGACAGGTGTGAATACTACCAAACAATCAGTTTAAGTTTAATAAGTCATGGTTACAAAATATTGACATGAATCAATTACAGATGAATGGAAAAACCGGTAAAAGCTGACCTCGGTAAAGATCAGTTTGGGTTCCAGAGATATGTAGTCTATTATTATTATTATTATTATTATTATTATTATTATTATATTAGTAGTTGTAGTAGCAGTTTTTTTTTTTTATTTTTACTTTTTGTGGTGGATCTCCACATGAACTACAGTAAGAAATATAGCCTCCATGCTGTACTAGCTTCTTTCTAGTGATTGTGATGACAAGGTCTCACTCTCTGCATAGAAGGCTTAGACACATGTAACTGTGACACATGGATTCCATGCACAGTTGACCATATGATGCCCACAACAGCTGTATCTGCTCAGTCATCAATAAACTTAAGCTTGTACAATAAAACAAAACTTTTCTTTAATTCCATCATAAATGAAGTATCTGTTATAGTGCTTTTATTTTCTCATCTTTAACCATTTGCTTTCCTCTTAGAATTTCTTAATCAAAAGTCAGTTTGTGCTTCACTTGCCTTATCTTTTCTTCTGTAACATGGCTTCATGCTGTGGAGCAAACATGTAGTTTCTCCAGTGATTGATTTAAGATCTCTTTTCTTCCTAATGGTTATAATAAATTAATGCTGATTTCTAAAGTATCAATAGCTGTGTACTTTATACGGACGTGATTGGTATATTTTGTAACTATTTAGAATTGGAACAGTTGCTTATTCGATTTTTCTTCTTCCCAAATTTCATTTTCAATTTTGTAAAATCTGTCCAGAAACCAACACTTAGTTCCAAAATATTTTTCCACAAATAACTCAATGTATTGCAATTTATTAACTTCAACTTCAACTGGCTTTCACCTGTATTACAGTACAGTGGTAGATTAGAATGTTTTGGCTGATAGACAAGTATTACTTTTTCTTAATATTACATTACGAAGTTTGTTTACGATACTTTCTTGTTTCATTTTTATAGCAAAGAACATGACATTTTTTAACAAAGTGGCTACCACTGCCAGCCACTGGTCATCAGCTGAAACATCAAACCAGTGCAAGGGTTTGCCTCAAATGAAAAAGACTACACTACATTGTCACAATTCCTGTCCACACACTACAAATTTGAGAAGTTATTTTCATCAAAGACTGACTGCAATGATTCATTGATTACCTGTAAAGAGTGAATAGAGGCTGGTTTTGATTGAAGTTACTTGTGACATCTTATTTGTTCAAGTCACTGAGAGATAGGTGTGTTTATTAGTGCATACCCACAGAAAATGCAACACACATGACAACTGATAAACTTATAAATGACTGATATACTTATGATATAAATGAGTTATAAATGACTGATATACTTACAAACGACAAAGTCACTCTTAGTTTTTGGAACCTTTAGTTTTTCTTTCAGGAAAGAAATGGAAGAAGTAGTTGTATGAGATTGTAGAGGGGGAATAGTTCACTCAGAATCTGGGTTAAAATGTCAACTACATTATTTGTGAAGGAAGAACAGGTAAGAGTATGTCAATGTAGGAGCTGTGATAAATTATTACAGAACTGAAGAGAGCAGCAGCTAAAGCAAAGTGTGGCCTTTTGCTATTATTGGAGTCATGTCAGCATTGATAGCAGCTTGGAGTCAATTTCTGAACAGTGTATTTTAAAATGTGATTCTGAATAACAAGCAGCACTTTTATCTTCAAGGTTAACATTTGTTATTTAACTGAAAGTGTGTACAGGGAGTGTAAATGTGCTGCCCTCCATATTAATACTGAAAGGTATACAACTGGACAGTTCACCATCTTTATGGTGATTTAAGACAACATCCTAAAAACTTGGCTGAATACCTGAAATTAAATTAGAAATCTTTGATAACATCCTGTCAAAATTTTTGAACAAACACAGGTGACAATGGGATAACTCTCATGCCTCCTCAAGAAATGCAGATTGTGCCGAGGTGGGGTGGTTTGCATACCTCAGTAATACAGGTAGCTGTACCATATGTGCAATAACATCATGGGGTATGTGTGGAGAGGCCAGACAAACCTGTGGTTCCTGAAGAGGGGTAGCAACCTTTCCAGTAGTTGCAGGGGCAACGCTCTGGATAATTGACAGATCTGACCTTGTGACATTAGCCAACATGGTCTTGCTATAGCCAACATGACCTATGTTGGTACTGCATACCTGAGGGCACACAACTTTACTATGTGGCTTAATTATGATGGCATCATCTTGGTTAAAATATTCCAGAGGTTAAATAGTTCCACATTTGGGTCTCTAGGTGGGTACTGCTCAGGAGAATGTGGTTATCAGAAAAAAACAAAAGTGGTATTTTATAGGTTGGAGTGTGGAATTTTACATCCCTCAATTGGCTAAGTAGGTTAAGGAATTTAAAAAAGGAAATAGCTAGACTGAAGTGAAGATAGAATTTGGTGAGTAAGGTGACAAGAAGAACAGTGCTTCTAGTCAGGTGAATATTGTGATATAAATATGAAAGAAAATGGGGCTAAGGCAGTAGTAAGTCTAATAAACAACAACAAAATATAAATATAGGTAAGTGCCTTTGAACAACATTGTGAACACATTAGTGTAGCCAATGTAGACATGAAATCATCACCCACCACAGTAGTAAAAGTTTATATGTCTGATAACTGCCACAGATAGTAAAGCAATTTGAAAAATATGTGATGACATGAATACATTATTCATATAGGTAAGGGAGATGAAAATGTAATTGTGGTGGGAGATTGGAATTTCATAGTAGCACAAGAAAGAGGAGGAAAAATAGAAGGAGAACATGGCCTGAGGGAAAGAAATGAAAAGAGGAGCCACCTACCAGAATTTGTGAACACTTCATTTAAGAATCATAAAAGAAGATTTTATACACGGAAGGCTCTGAAACCAGATTATACTTGTAAACTGTAAAACATATCCAGAGGAAATTAAGGAGATGGGATATGGATAAATTGAAAGAAAAAGAGGTTTTTGAGGGTTTCATAGAGAGTATTAGGCAGAGATTGATAGAAAAAGGAGAAATAAATACAAAGAAGACAAATAGGCACCTTTGAAAAATGGAACAGTGAAGGCAGCAGAAGATCAAAGAGGCAAAAAGACAAAGCCAAGTAGAAATCCATGGATAACATTTGAGACATTGAATATTATTCACAAAAGGAGAAAACATAAAACTGAAACAGTATCAAAATTGAGACTAACAGATAGTGCAGAATGGGTCAGCAAGTATGGCTTGAGGGCAAATGCAAGGCTGTAGAAGTGTGCATACTAAGGGGAAGATAGATGCTGCCTATAGGAAAATTAAAGAGACATTTGGAGGAAAGAGAAACAGCATGATGAATATCAAGAGCTCAGATGGCAAGCCAGTACTTAGCAAAGAAGGCAAAACTGAAAGGAAGAAAGAATATTTAGGAGGGCTGCACAAGATATTTTACATAAGAGCAATGAAGGCAAGGTAACAAAAGTCATAACTCGTACAGAGTAATGCAGATAATTGTTTTACCTATGCTCCATTTGTGAGTGAAACATGAAATGGAATGACTAGTCGTGGTACAAGATACCCTCCATCATGCACTGTATGGTGGCTTGCAGAGTATGTATGTACATGTAGAAATGAAATGAACTTTAAGACAATATTACAGAAATGGCAGAGGAAGTAAATGAGGATGAGATGGGAGACCGGATAATGCAAGACAAATTTGACAGTGCACTGAAAGGAAGGCCTAAATTGAGACAAGGCCCCTGCAGTAGACAACCTTACCTTAGAATTATTGAGATCCTTGTGAGAGCTAGCCACGACCAAACTATTCCATCTAGTCTGCAACATGAGACAGATGACCAGACTACAAGAAGAACATAATAATTTCAGTTCCGAAAAAAGGAAGGTGTCCACAGATGTGAATACAGCTGAATTATCAGTTTAACAAGTCATGATTGCAAAATATTTGCATGAAATACTTTAAGAAAGATGGAAAAACTGGTAGAGGTTGACCTTAGGAAAGATCAGTTTGGGTTCTGGAGAAATGTAGTAACATGTGAGGCAATACTGAGCCTACAACGTATATTAGAAGACACTTGAAAGAAAGGCAACCCTAAGTTTATAGCATTTGTAGATTTAGAGAAACATTTTGACAGTGTTGACTGGAAAGCATTCTTCAAAATTCTGAAGGTAGTAGGGATAAAATACAGTGAGTGAAAGATGACTTACAAGTTATAGAGAGACCAGACTACAGTTACAAGAGTCAAAGGACTGGAAAAAGAAGTCATAGTTGAGAAGGCAGTGAGACAGGGTTGTAGCCTTTCCCCAATGTTATTCAATCTTTGTAACAGGCAAGCTGTGAAGGAAACCAAGAAGAAACTTGGAAAGAGAATTAAGATCCATGGAGAAGAAATAAAAACTTTAAGGTTTCCTGATGACATTGCAATTATGCCAGATATGGCAAGGGACTTGGAATAGCAGTTGAATAGATGCTACAAGATGAACATGTTGAAGGTTGGACAGGTAGATTGAATAGCTAATGGGGAGGTACTGATCCAGATTGGGGAAAAAAGAATTCATAGCACATCGTGACTAAAAGAAGGGATTGGTTAACAGGACACATTCTTAGACTTCAAAGATTAATCAGTGTGTTAACGGAAGGAATTGTGTGTGTGTGTGTGGGGGGGGGGGGGGGGGGGGGGGGGATGGGTTAAGAATAGTAGAGGGATACCAAGGCATGAATACCATAAACAGTTTAAAATAGATGTAAGTTGTATTAATTAGGTATACTTGCATGGAGAGCTGCACCAAACCAGTCTTCAGACTGAAGGCCACCACAGAACTGTCATGCACTCATCTAACAAGAGAAGTGATTAATAACAACAATCAGGTAAATAGATATAATTGGGTTAATATTTAATAAAAAGTCTTACAAAAGAAAGAATAATATAGTACAAAGGAACACAACTACGCCTATTAACAAAATTTTTGCATCAGCTCAATATCTTATGCAGATGTGTTTATATTGTGACTGTTGCTGTACCGTTCAGAAAATACCACTGGCATTGTTTATAAACATATACACTGTCATTATGAGCACTACCTACAGCTAGAATGCCACATTTGAACAGACTACAGCATTTGAGTTGACAGTAAAGCACCAGTAAGGACACATTTAGAGGTGTCTGAGGAGCAGGAGAGTGAACTTCCATCATGCCACAATGGACAGTCACAGCCAATGATCAGGTCCACACCACCATGTTACATGGAGTAGGCTTGTCAACCAGGTGTTTGCTTCATATGTGCACTGAGGGTCAAACTGATGTAGTGCAGACATGAAGTCATTTCCAGCTGACATAGTGTTGAGGACTTACATTACACAGGCCACCGATGTTCAACACGTGTGCAGGATGATTGACATATATCACTTTTGAGCCAAAGGAATGGAGGGCTGAGTGCTCCAGAACTGAATTTGGCATTCAAGGAGGCTCCATGATGCCACATATCAAATCAAATCAAACTGTTAGGAGATGATTGCACGATGTGAATCTTCTTTCCCGACAATCATGAGAAGCACCACATTGTACACAAACACACCATGGATTCTGTTACAGATGGCCAAGAAATCATTCAGGAAAAATGCCTCAGGACTGTCATCAGGTGTTGTTTGCAGGTGAAATTTGGATACTGTGTCCCAAAATAGCAACAAGGTGGTGGTGGTGGAGTGATGTCCTGAGATGGCATCACATGATGACACTGTACATCATCTCTTTGAGGGTAGTCTTACTCCTCATACAAGATTCTGCAGCCAATAGTGGTATCATATTGCCAAATTTTGGTGACAATTTCACATCTATGGATGATAAATCTTGTACTCCTCGTGTTGTTCTTGTGAACACATCCCTTCAGCATGCTAGGGTCACCAGAATGGAGTGGCCTGCCTGTTCCATGGACATGAAACCTATCGAACATGTGTGGGATAGATTGAATCAAGCTTTTTTCAGACATCAACAATGACCACATTCCTCTGTGCAACTTACACAGAATTGTCATTGGAAAAATTTGGGCCAGGGCTGGGTTTATCTCATCGATGGTATGCCATGAAGGATTCAAGCTGGCATCCAAACAAGGGGACAGTCCCCCACATGTTAATATTGCTCTGGAGTGCTGTGAAAAACCACCCATGGGGAAACATACAATTTGTAACTGTACAAATCATTGTTCTTTTTATTTGGTGAACAGGAATGTGCAAATGAATATATATGCCTGCCTTGAAGCCAATTTAATCTTTTAAATGGTTTACTTTTTTAAAATAATTATATTTGAATGAAATAATAAATAAGTACTAACCATACACAACTTTTCAGTCCTGTTCATCAATTCTGTGGACAATAGTTTTAGCAAAACATAACTGTTGTTCCATGGCCCTGGGGCTTAATGGCTGATGTGTTTGAATTTTGTATGGAAAGAGATGCAGTTCTTTGACAACAGTTTGTTGCAGTGACTCCTGTTGATTCCCACCTGTTGTGCAGCTTGTCTGATCAATTTCCTGGGGATGGTTTGAAATAAAGCATGTCTCTTCTCGAAGTTTTTAGGCATTTTCAAACTTTTTGGACGACCAACATTGCCAACACTGTCATCACAAACATTACCCAGTCTCTCAAACCTGTAAATAAAATTCTTGATTGTTAGCAAACTTGGACTGGTTGCCTTTAGCTTGAACTTGATCACAAACATCCTTTGAACCACAGTTGGGCTGTTATGGCTCATGTAGTAGGCCTTCACAAGTGCTATATGCTCAGTGATGCTGCACCGTGATATTTTCACTTTCAAATGGCCGACAGAAACAAGGCACTTGTGTATGCGCACACTAATTCCGATCAGGCCCTGCAGCCAACTGTGCCATTTGAACAGCCTAACACAAGCTGTTCAGAAGTTAGTTTAGTTCAAATAGTTCAATAATTATCACCCTGTATGTTCATTCAATGTCATTTCTTTTTTTTAGTTTTCTTATCATTATCACTTTCATCTTGTAGTTCATTGCTGGATGACTCATCTAACAAGATTCATTCTCATTCCTTTTGTTGAAATTGCCACTATATTTTCTAAGGGTTAATGGATCCTAAAATAATTTTGTTCTGTTCTGTTATGAGGACTGTTTGATTTTAATTACAAGTTCATAAACATTAATGTTGCAGGTCATGGAAAACAAATCAGTGGTCAAACATTGAGGTCTTATTTTATAGTGTAACTTATCATTTTGGTGAAATGATGTGTTGCACAAGCACTTTGTGAACTGGCGAATGAAGTTTGACACTGTAAAAAGTTCATTTTCGTAATTATCAGATAACTTGCTGTTTTTGTGTATGTTTCATTTATAAACACATCATGAAATGGATGGACGCATCATATCTGCAATCTGCAGTTGTCATTGATGGGACTCTGTACTTGGACAGTTAATAGTTGTGTTAATGTTTCTCTAACCTTCTCTTTAATGAACATGTGGTTATCAGCCAACATAATTGTTGTTATATAGTGGTTGTCAATAAAAGGGTGTAGATACAGCAGTTTTGATGGTGAGGTAGTTCATTCTGCATGTGTCTGTCATGAGTAAAATGTATCCAATGTTGGTTCAGTTGTTACAACACCACAGCAACAGCTTGAGCAACAACAGCAGCAGTTGGACCTTTTTTGTCAACATTTACAAATTCACTGGGAGTGCTGGCTTGCCACCGCTGCCCCTACACATTCATCTCTCACCCGCTCTTTCCCTCCCTCCCCCCCCCCCCCTTTCCCAGTTTTTCTACCATTCCAAGAAGCAAAGGAAGATTGGTACACATAAGTGCGACATCTGCAGCAGCATTCTGCAGTATTTCAGGTAAGAGATCCATCATTGCAAAAAACTTTTCTGTTGTCATGGATTGCACCTGTAATTTTTCATATGCTTTGAAAACTTGCCCTATTAAAAACGCACCAGTGTTGTTATTTTCAGAAATTTGTGATTTGCTTAGTGTTTATTTTTGTAAGTAAATCCATGTGGTAGTTTCACATAATGAGCTGCACAGTGGCAAAAGAAACCAGGCCAGTCCCATCAAGTATGGGTAGCTGACCTCTGAGGGCTAAGTAGGAAGTGTAAATTTGTGAGTGCTCAGTGCCAACACTCCCATGCTGATTCTCTGATCTGTGCCATTTTCATTCATTTAACCAGGAGAGAGAGATCCTTCAGGAGATGTTGCATTTAGAAGGTCCAACAGTTGAGGAGGTTTTGGCTATCACTAAGGCTTTTGAAGTGTCACAAGCTATGTCTGAACAATCTGAGGATGTCATGGATGATGTGTTGGTGTGCTCATTGGCATAGCATTGGCAGCAATCCCTGATTCCCCCAGTTACTTTCTACAATTCATTCAGGTTGCAATGGACATTGCTGTTTTCTGCTGCAATTTCCTGTCATATCCTGTCTGTTTACATGTACACTCCCAGCACCCCCCCCCCCCCCCCCCCTGCGGGTCCGGGTGTTATAATAGGCCCGAGGTATTCCTGCCTGTCGTAAGAGGTGACTAAAGTGAGTCCCTCTCCCTCAAGGGGGTAGTTAGCGCCTGCGTCTGGAGATGGATGGTCCCACAACCTATATTTGTGGTCATTTTGGTTTTTCAGTTCTTCTCGTTTCTTCTTTCCGTTGGTTGGTTCCTTTCTTTGTTCTTCTCCGTCTCACTTACTCTTTCCCTTGCCTTCTTCTCCTTGCCTTCTCTGGTCTCTGCCTCAGCACTTGAGACAGTCTGTTCTCTCTCTCTTCTTTTTCCTCTTCTTCCTTCATCCCTGTGCGCGCTTGAAGGCCAACCCACGCATTCGCATGCGTAGCCGGTGATGGGGTAACACGTAATTCCCCGCTCTGGGTAGACAAGTAAGGCACGCACGTACTCCGTGGTAAAGGCCAGTTCCAGGGAGGGGTGATTGCCTGAGCTGATACCTTCTGACCATGCAGATTGGTCCCTCCATCTGTTTCTCGGGAGGTGTGACCTGAGGTGTAAACATTCACCTAAGGCGGGAGTGCCCTCTGAGAGGGTCCCCACAAGGAAGGAGCGCGCCATGGGAGACGCTGGCAATCATGGGGGATTCCTCCGCAATGGATCTCTCTTCTTCTTCTCTCTCGGCTTCTGCCCACAAACGGAAACTTGACCAGCCACCAGTGACAAAAGTACTACCGCCTGCCCCGCAGTTCCTCGTAGTTTCTCGATCTGAGGATGGAAAGGGTTTTTCCTCTGTGAACCCTTTCGTTATCCAGAAGGGTGTAGACGCCATAGCCGGATCTGTCAAGTCTTGTACTTGTTCGCAAATGGTACCTTGTTAATAGAAACTGAGAGCACCTTTCAGGCACAAAAACTGCTTCGGGCCACACTCCTGTACACGTTCCCTGTCTGGGTGGAGGCTCACCACACTTTGAATTCGTCTCGTGGTGTGGTATATACTAGATCACTCGACAGATTGACTGATGAAGGAGATTCAGTCTTTCCTTGCCAAGCAGGGTGTGACGGCTGTCCATAGGGTTATGAAAAAGGTTAACAATGACCTTGTACTGAACCCGGATACTTTTCTTGACCTTTGATAGTGTTCAGCTGCCGTCGCGCATCAAAGCAGTGTACAAGGTTATTTCTGTTTGCCCCTATGTCCCGACACCTACGCGGTGCTACCAGTGTCAGCGTTTTAATCACACTCGCCAGTCTTGTTCCAATGCGGCTAAATGTGTCACTTGTGGCAGGGATGCCCATGAGGGTGGCTGTCCACCTCCATCTCCTCGTTGTGTAAACTGTCAGGGTGACCATGCAGCGTCCTCCCACGACTGTCCCATCCACAAGGAAGAACGCTGTATCCAAGAAATTCGGGTCAAAGAGAAAGTGTCCATCTCGGCTGCTCGGAAGCTATTTGCTATTAGAAAGCCCATGCTGCTCCCAGCAGGGAAATACAGTACTGTCCTCGCCTCTCCTCGGACTACCAGGGAGGTGGCGACGCAGACATGCGATCTGACCTTCAGCACTACAGTCGTCCGTTCGGTCGACGTCTCCTCTTCCTCCCGTCACCCCTCGGACACAAGCACCTTCATCAGCTTCTGCCAAGACGAAGACCCAGAAGTCAGATGCACGGGCCTTCAAGAAGGAACCGTCCCATGCAGACTTCCTACGTACCTCAAACTCCCAGCCATCGACCAGTACTTCCACTAAACGACCTTCCAAGAAGGCTGATAGGAATCACAGTTCTCCTTTTCCGCCATGGCGCATTTCTTATCCTGCACCACCCAGCAGTTGCCGCCCCAGGCCGTTATCCGTTTCGCCTGGCCGCACCACTGGTAGCCAAACATCTGGCCATTCACCTGCCGAGGAAGCTCCCCCTCCCGGCCATCTTAACAAGGTGGCCAATGAACCTATAGAACAAATTGGACGATGACTGTCCGCCTTCTGCTAGCGGCAGCAGTGCTCGCTCGAAGCCGGGCCCTCAGCGGCCTTCGAGATGACCCCTTCTTTCATCTTCTTTTTCTTCTCACAATGGCGCTTATTCACTGGAATATTCACAGCATTCACTCCAACCGAGAGGACTTCAAGTTGCTGCTCCGCTTGCACCGTCCACTCGTCGTAGACCTCCAGGAAACGAAGCTACGCCATGCGATCAAATTGCATCGGCACACTACACCTCTGTGCGTTTTGACCTTCCCCCTGTGGTATTCCGGCTCATGGAGGGGTTATGTTGCTGGTCCGGGATGATATTTACTACGATCCCATCACATTGCACATCGGCCTGCAGGCAGTTGCCGTCCAAATTACTCTCCCCACTTTTACAATTTCCATTTGTACCGTTTACACTACATCGTCGTCTGCCGTTACCAGGGCAAACATGATGCAAATTATTGCTCAGCTACCTCCACCATTTTTGTTAACTGGAGACTTCAATGCCCACCATCCCCTTTGGGGCTCTCCAGCATCCTGCCAGCAGACCTTTTCAACCAGCTCAATCTCGCTGCCTCAATACTGGCGCCCCTACTTTTCTTTCGGGCACATCTCACACCTATTCCTATTTAGACCCCTCTATATGTACTACCCAACTTGCACGCCAGTTTGAGTGGTATGCACTTTCTGATACATATTTGAGCGACCACTTCTCGTGTGTTATCCATCTCCTGCATCATACCCCCTCTCTGTGCTCAACTAGTTGGAACATCTCCAAAGCAGACTGGGGGCTCTTCTCTTCCAGGGCGACCTTTCAGTATCAAACCTTCACAAGCTGCGATAGTCAGGTCCATCTGACGGAAGTCATTCGCACTGCTGCTGAATATTCCATCCCTCACACTACTTCTTCTCCACGTCGCGTATCGGTTCCCTGGTGGACCGCAGCATGTAGAGACGCTTTACGTGCTCGTCGACATGCTTTATGCACCTTTAAATGCCACCCTACAGTGGCGAATTGTATCAATTATAAACGATTACGTGCCCAGTATCGTCGTAATATTAAAGAAAGCAAGAAAGCCAGCTGGGCTGCTTTCACAAGCACCTTCAACAGTTTTACTCCTCCTTCTGTTGTCTGGTGTAGCCTGCACTGGCTATCTGGCACTAAGATCCACTCACCAGTTTCTGGCTTGACGGTCGCGAATAACGTCCTTGTGGCCCCTCAGGATGTCTCCAATGCCTTCGGCCGCTTTTTCGCAGAGGTTTCGAGCTCCGCTCATTACCACCCTGCCTTCCTCCCCCGAAAACAGGCACAGGAGGCTAGGCCACCTAACTACCGCTCCTCGAATCTTGAAAGTTATAATGCCCCATTCACCATGCGGGAACTCGAAAATGCACTTGCCCGATCATGGTCCTCCGCTCCAGGGCCTGATTCTATTCATATTCAGATGTTGAAGAACCTTTCTCCTACGGGTAAAGGTTTCCTTCTTCATACTTATAATCGCATCTGGATTGAGGGACATGTTCCCGCATGCTGGCGCCAGTCTGTTGTTGTACCGATTCTTAAGTCGGGGAAGGACAAGCAATTGCCTTCCAGTTATCGACACATCTCGCTTACCAACTGTGTCTGTAAGGTGATGGTGTGAATGGTTAACTCTCATTTGGTTTGGCTGCTTGAATCTCGACGCCTACTTACCAATGTACAATGCAGATTTCGTAGGCGCCGCACTGCTGGTTACCTTGTCGACCTTCATTATGAATAACTTCTTGCGGAAGCGTCCGATCGAGACTGTGTTCTTTGATTTGGAGAAGGCTTACAACACCTGTTGGAGGGAGGGCATTCTCCGCACCTTGCATACATGGGGCCTTTGCGGTCGCCTCCCTCTTTTTATTCGTTCCTTTTTAATGGATCGACAGTTCAGGGTACGTGTGGGTTCTGTCCTGTCAGACACCTTTCGCCAGGAGTATGGGGTGCCACAGGGCTCAGTTTTGAGCATCACTCTCTTTTGCCATAGCGATCAATCCAATAATGGATTGCCTCCCAGCTGATGTATCAGGCTCCCTATTCGTGGACGATTTTACCATATATTGCAGCGTGCAGCATACATGTTTCCTAGAGCGCTGTCTTCGGCGTTCTCTTGACCGTCTTTACTCCTGGACTGTTGCCAATGGCTTCTGTTTTTCTGCCGAGAAGATGGTCTGTATTAACTTCTGGCGCTACAAAGAGTTTCTCCCACTGTCCTTACGACTCGGTTCCGTTGCTCTCCCATTCGTGGAGACAACAAAATTTTTAGGTCTTACATTTGACAGGAAACTTAGCTGGTCTCCACTTGTGTCATATTCGGCTGCCCGTTGTACCCATTCTCCAACTGTCCTCCGTGTTCTCAGTGGTATGTCGCGGGGAGCGGATCGAACCATCCTACTTTGCCTAAATCAGTCGATCGCCCGCTCCAAGCTGGATTATGGGAGCTTCATATACTCCTCTGACCGGGCCGTCCCTCTTACGCCACCTCAACTCCATACAACATCGGGGTTTACATCTTGCGATCGGAGCGTTTTATACTAGTCCTGTCGAGAGTCTTCATGCTGAACCCGGTGAATTGGCACTCACCTACTGGCGTGATATACTGCTTTGTCAGTATACCTGTCGGCTACTATCAATGCCCGACCACCCGTCTTATCTTTCCTTTTTTTTTGAAGACTCTCTTGACCGTCAATACGGGTTGTATGTCTCTGCTCTGCTACCCCCTGGAGTTCGCTTTTGTCGCCTCCTTCAACACCTTGATTTTTTACTCCCCGCAACCTTTAGAGTGGGCGAGAGCCACACGCCACCTTGGCTCCAGGTTCAGGTTCGCGTTCACCTTGACCTCAGCTCACTCCCAAATGAGGTTACCCCCGGTTCGGTATACCACTTCTGTTTTGTCGAACTTCGTTCGAAGTTCATTAATATGACCTTCATTTATACAGATGGCTCTAAGACCGATGATGGGGTCAGGTGTTCTTTTATTGTCAAGGCACAAGGTTTCAAATACCGGCCCCATGGCCATTGTTCGGTCTTCACAGCTGAGCTCTTTGCCCTCTACCAGGCTGTTCTTTACATCTGCTGCCACCGGCATTCTGCTTATGTCATCTGCTCCGATTCCCTGAGTGCCATCCAGAGCCTCAGTGATCCATATCCGGTTCACCCTTTCGTGCACCGGATCCAACGCTCTCTTCAGCAGCTGGTGGACAACGGTTCTCCGGTTAGCTTTACGTGGGTTCCTGGCCATGTCAGTATTCTTGGGAACGAAGCTGCAGATGCCGCGGCCAAGGGTGTGGTTCTCCAGCCTTGGATGGCTTCTTGTTGTGTCCCTTCATCAGATTGTAACGGTCATTTGTCGGTGCATTTTATCGCTGTGGCATGCCGATTGGGCTGCACTTATGGACAACAAGCTTCGGGCCTTGAAACCTCTTCCTGCGACTTGGACGTCCTCATCACGCCCTTCTGGGCGGGAGGAGATCGTTTTGGCCCGGTTACAAATTGGACACTGCCGGTTCAGCCATCGCCATATGCTGACGGCTGCGCCGTTCTGCCCATGTGGGCAATTGCTGATGGTCCACCACATTTTAACGTCCTGTCCGGATTTTACTACACTGTGTCTTGATCTTGGCCTGCCATGTACTCTGGAGGCCATTTTAGCGGATGACCTAGGAGCAGCTGCTCGCGTTCTTCATTTCATCAACTTGACAAACCTGTCTAAGGACATTTGATTATGCTGCTTTTTTTTTAATCCTGTACCTGTTGCTACGTCTTTTATAGTGTTGTCCCTTTTAGCTGCTGTTTTAACCTTGTGCCTCGCGGCGCATTCCTAACTTAGTCTGGGCGCTAATGACCATTGCAGTTGTGCGCCCTAAAACCACAAACAAAAACAACTCCCAGCACCACTGTCTGCATAGGCATGCTGTGTGTGCTGCTTGCCGTAAATGAGGCCATGTAGCTGTGGTATGTCATAGCTCCCCGTACAATCCTACCTTGGACATAGCTGTGGAGTTCATGGCAGCACATAGTGTTATGCCAGTCTGTGGCTATTAGCTTGATGTCCCCAGCAAGATATACATTAAGCTGTTGATTCAGTGACAACTGTTCCATTTCCAGTTAGTCACCAAGTCCTCTGGGGCGTTCATGAACCTGGAAACATATCAGTGTCTGGGTTGACCTTTTCTTGCCTCCACAAATTGTTGTTTAGTCCTTCACAGAAACTAGCCTATTCCTGTTTGAGGAGATTTCATGATCAATGTTGAGTATCAACTCCTCACATTTTTGGCAGTGCTACAGTGTGATGACGGAGAACGTATTTGGTCTCGATGCATTCTTGGTCACTGGGTTTCAAATTCAAGATGTGGTACAACTTGTTTCTGACTGTATTTTGTTCCAGGAACTGGATGATCTCTGCCATGAGTTTGGTCCCATCTTTTCATGAGGTTTGGGAGTGGCAAAGGATTTCTAGACACACATCACCATGGTCATACCTAAACTGTGTTGTGCTCTGCGTCTCCTCTTCACCTTGAGATCAGTAGTCAAGGAGGAACTTGATAGTTTGCAGGGCTTGGTATCATTGAACCGGGATCTCTAGCCACTTGGCTATGCCATTCATTGTCATTTGCAATCCTTCAGGAGTGCTTCATTTGTGTGGAAATTTCAAATCATTCTTATCTGATTATGCAGACCAACAAAATACTCCTGAAACTGGCATGTGGTGAATGTCTTTCAAAAATTGATTTGGTGGACGTGTGTCTACATTTTTGTCTAGATTCCTCTTCCCAACAGATCAAGGTTATTAACACCCTGTTTAGGTTATACTGTTACATACACTTGCATTTTGGCATCGCAAGTGCTCCCTATATTTTTCAGCAATTCTGAGAACAGTTAATATGCAAACTCTCTAGATGACGTTATTCTCACAGGCCCCTCATGGCAGGAACATCTTGACAACTTTGGGACTCTTTTCACTAAACTGCAAGAGGCAGGCCTTAAGTGAAACCTGTGGAATTCAAAGTTTTATTCAGGCAGAAGTAGAAAATGTGGGCCATCTCCTTTTGAAGGGTGGCATCCATTCTATGTAGCATCATCTAGCGGCTATTGCCAACCTTCCTAAGCTGCAAAACCTGAAAGAACTTCAAGCATTTTTGGAAAAAGTCAATTACTATTCAAAATTTATCCCCTATGTGGCATATGTCATTCGTCCCTTAAGCAACTTGTGGAAGAAAGGTGTTTGTTTTGTTTGGTCCATGCACTGTAACAAAGTGTTAACATATGTCAAGTCATTGCTAATATCTTCCCTGTGTCTCAGCACCTTTACACTAGGTAAACAGCTGGTTCTTGCCGCATATGCCTCCCAGTATGGACTTGGGGCAGTTCTGTCTCACAGGGAAGCTAATGGATTTGAACAACGGCATATGCCTCAAAGGCATTGACAGCTGCTCAATCCAATTATTTGAAAAATGGAAAAGGAAGCATTGGCAATCGTCTATGCGGACTGTAAGTTCCATGTTTCCCTTTACGGACACAAATTCCATCTCGTCATTGACCATAAACCACTTTGAAGCTTTTTGGGTCCTGTTCCTGACTTCTTAACAGCACCACACAAAGACTTCAGCAGTGGGCTTTAATTTTGAGTGTGCAAGTACAAAATTTGTTATCATTGCACTGCTCATCATGCCAATGCAGACACACTGTTGCACTCACTGGTCCTGATGCAGATTTTGACAAAATGGAAGTTGTGTATTTTGAAATCAATGATCAGGTTCAGCGGGCATTGAACAGGCTCCCAGTCACAGCAAAGTGCAGTGAAAGCCACTCATCCCTGTTACAGTACTGAGCTGAGAATAATTAAATGTATGCTTTGTAGATATTTTACACCTGTGGCGATGAGAAAAATGGTTACAGACATCTCCGCTTGGTTCAGAATATTTAGTGACCAATGATTTAAAAGAGTTAACTGCCACATTTCAACTAACACAACATGAGAAAATACCAAAACCAGATTAAAGAATGAAATAAAATGACAGTACTAAAACAAGATTAAAAAGTGAAATAAAAACAAACAGGACACTTTAGCAGACAAACAATACTAGAACAGCATATCAATGATCACATAAGAAAAAGGGAAAAAATCTGAACTAGCAATTTACAATTACAGATGAGACTCTTCACCTTACTAGAGGCGCTAAATTCGGATATATTGAAACAGTACTATTTAGGTCAAAATGAAGTGAAGGAGCAATTTACAGATGTGGACAAGAATTTGAAACAATTAAAAGAATTAACTGAACAGTAATTTAAAACAACACAAGATCAAATCTCAGGCACACAAGTAAGGTGGAGAGTGTTGGAACAAAGCAAAGATTCAGATATTGGCACTATTTCGGGCTGTACACTTGCTAGTTTGAAGGAGTGTGTAGTTGACTTAGTTAATAAAAGACAAGAAAGAAATGAACTATCTGTAGATACATTTCATTCTAATGTGGAAATAGATATAACAGAGTGAACAATAGAAAAATTGGGATGAATTAATTATGAGTAATTCAGGTATCTGAGGAGGTACATAATCTGAGTATGGATATCATGGTGTGCAGGTAGACAGACAGAGTATGGAACAGGAGCAACCTGCTGGTACTCTAATGATGGTAATTTTTGAAGTAACAAATTCTTATGAAGTAGATTTTAAGCAAACATTTACATATTTGTGGGAGTGGACCAAAGAATACCAAGCTCATAAACATAGCTTTGAAAGATACTTAATGAGTATCTTTATGAAGATTTAAGCCTTGACCACTGTCTGTCAGTGGAGATTGGGTATGAGTGGATGTACAGAAGCATATTGTGGTATTTTTTTATTATTGTGAGAAGTGTTTGAACAGGAATTGGAGCTTTTTTCTGTAAAAGTACTTTATGTGAACCATTATGCATTTTTATAATTGAAGTTAAATTTATCAACCTCAGTTGTTAAAATTAATTCATGTTAATTAACATAATTACTAGATCAGGATTTAATACATAATTGTATTTTATTGTAGAGAAGGACTTTTCCATAGTGTGTAGGGTGCCTGATGTTACATCCACATACATTATTGTTGATTATATAAATGGCAGTGTTTTGTGAGAACCATACAAAGCCTCTTGGACTCCTTAGTTCAGTTCAGTAGCAGTCAGGCGAATTTCTGCTGTAGTGAGTTGCAGACATTCATTGCCTACTATACAGTGCACCATTAGTCAATGTTGACTGCATTGTCTGCTTTTTACTGAGCTGTGCTGTGCTGTTGCTGCCTGTGTTTTGTTGCACTACTTTCCTTGTGAATTTTTTTGAAAATGAGTAGTGATGAAGTTGCTTACCTTCTACTGCAGTTCAGAAAAGGAAGCCAGTTATCAGGAGCTCGTGGAAGCTCAAAGCGAAGTTTTCCATTACCTGTGCTGCCTACTTACAGAACATTGAGGCAGAGTTTGTTCTCTCCCACATCCCACCTCTCCTTGCAACATACCCAATCCACTCTACCCACTCCCCACAATCCCTGCTCACTAGATGCCATGTTATAGTTCATGAGTAGTACAGTGATTTAGCAGTGTTTTAAAATTGTAATGAGTTCTGTTTTTCATATTAAAGTCTATGACAAATTTTAGAATTGATACGACTTAAACAATGCAACCTTCATACTAGCATTTTTTTTTTTGTCAGTTACAGAATGAAGTAAAATCCTCAAATTAGTAATCAAAAGTGCCAACTATCAACTCAATGTTATATGTTAATGCATGAAATCTGCAATGATAAGCTGTAAGATCAATGAATACACATGTATCAGTTGCTACACTAATTCCTTATATAACATATTACTTCATAATTTAGTTAAGCCATCTAAATTTCAGCCCACACAGAGGAGAGAGTTGGTGAACCATACACAGCAAAAGTGTAAGAAGGAAACTTCCTCAATGTATGTACAGATCTGGCTTTGGCAGGGGGATTAGTTTAAAATATTTTTTGATTCATTTTATATGATAATGATGTAAGTATTTATAACATATTCATTGGTGAAAGAACTGAGTGGGTAGCTTTTAATGTACACTTCAGATAAAAATGTTAACTACATAAAAATTTTAAGTAACTGACACCTAAGACTTTTATTATTGATAATTTCTTTTTTTCAACACTTCAGAGAGACTTTTAGCTTTTAGAACATTAGGACAACATAGTAGACAAGAATGTTTATGTTTGGTCATTTTAAAATGGTACACACTTTCAGTTTTGTTTACTTGAGAAGGCATCCAGCCAGCTGAGCTACTGTTAGTCAGTCTCTATAGTGAGCTACTGCAGAGTCCCAGCAACTGAAAGCAAGGTTTGACAAGACAAAATTACAGCACTGAATTTGACAAATTTGTGCAAGTGTGGACACGAAAAAGTTTGTATGGCTGTATTTTGTTTTGTACTGTGGCTTGCCATTCTGTAGGTAGTGCTCAGAAGCCAGTCAAGCTGAAAAGCTTGCTGCATGCTCTCCATTATTTTTGTGATTGTGCAGGAAGTACAGTTTTGTATTATAGCGTCACACAGTTTTAAGAGTTTTGATATAATTGAAACAAATGACCTGTGTGAAGAAAATTATTGCAGCGCTTCATCGGGTTATCAAAAATGGAATTGTAAGGCTGAAAGAGACAGTGCTACAAAAAGAGACAAACAATGTTGTGCTTTGTGTCACTCACTAAACCAGCAGTACTGAGGAGTCTGAAGGACATGGAAGTGAAATTGAGGCTTCCTTAATTGGTAGTGTGCAGGATTAGGTTTCTTGGAGACCACATACACCAGTAGTGAGAGTGTTACACTTATAACTGATTAAGTAGTTGTGGGGTAAGTACTTATGAATGACCCTCCCATCCAAAGATTGGTACTATTGTTAAAAAATTTGCAAATGTTGATATGCAAGAAAGATGTTGCTTAGAAGCATCTGCAAAATCAATGGTGCAGAGATGGTGCCACTTTGATAAAGAGACATTTCCATCAGGAAGAGTGCACACCACAAAATGAAAGTATATTATAAGAGCAAATAACAGTGAGAATTGTTCCAGAAACTGAACATGATTTAGTGGCTGGATCAACAGGTAATGAATTGTTTTTAGATATCAATATCAGTCTGTGAAGTGAACTGCTTCAGCAGTTTAGAGGTACAAGAAGCTGTTAGACGAGCAAACACCAAAAAGACTGCCAAGGGTCCAAAAAAGTAAATCAACCATCCCTCTCAAATGTGTTTGAGTATACTTTAAAAATGGGAAAGTTTCAAAAAGGGGCTGGCTTGTTTGGAGCAAAGAAAAGCAACCATTGTACTATTTCGTTTGACAAATATTTTCACATGGATGCTTCTAAGTCTGGTTTCGCTCTAGGCTATGACAAGGTATTATCAAAAGCCAGGAAAAAGCTAAAACAACAAGTGAGTTAACATGGCAACAGCATGGATCATAAAACATCATACTTAAAACTGTGCAAATTAAAAATGCTCTAAATGGTAGTTCAACCTTAGAAAATCTTCTGGGCTGAAATATTTCAAGAAAAGAGCAACATTGGACCAAAGTACTGCTTTGTGTAATCAAAGTGGTTGTTTTTGTCAGCTCTCAGAGGTGATTGTGACTTAGTCGAAGATCATTGAAGTGGCAATTTTCTGGGTGTCAGAGTTTGATCCAGTTATGAAGGAACATTTAAGAAAAGTTGAAGTGTCGCAACAAGGAGGAAAATGCGTGTGTCATTATCTATCACATGATATTCCAAATGAATTGAATAAGAGAGCTAGAGACCTCGTTTTCCAAATTATTTTAACAGAGGAAAAACATAATAAATACTTTTTGTTATGATTGATGCAGCTCCTGATGAAGTCCAAGCAAAGCAAAATGTTTTTATACAGCATTATGTTGCCCACTATGAAGAACATAACTATAGCATTTTCTCGACTTCATTGACTGTGACTGGAAGATTGATCAGCCAGTCACTAAAATGATTTGTTGTGACCACGAGCATCATGGCTTACAGCTTTCAGATTATTGTGGGTAGGACCATGACAACCAGAGTCACATGAGTGGCAGCTATCAAAGAGCTCAAGAGCATAGATTAAAAGAAATGTTACTGGCAGTTTTTGTCCTTGTGACGCTCATTCATTAAAATATTGACCACCAAAAGGCTGGTAGTGGCCACAACACAGCCTCACACCTGACCTGATGGTGAAACATTCATCAATATGCATGTGGCAGTCAACATTAAGAGTTGCACAGATGTGGTCACTTTTTTCTGAATTGTTTCTAAAAAACAATTTTCTTCATTCTAGTCCCCAAAGAAGTCTTCAAAGAAAATATTGGATAATACTTTCACAGCTTTTGGAAACATGTTCTGCATGGGTAGATACTATGCATCTATTTGCTGAGCATTTGCCACAATTACAAAGGCCAGTTGGCTTTCCTCTTAACTTTCACTGAGGAGACAATATATTGAATTAAAGGACATTCAGAAATATTTCAAATCATTTCAGTATGTCTTTATGTCTTCAGTGTGGTACAAAGCACTATTTACAATAAACATACGTAACATCGTGCTTCAAGAAGGGAAGCCACAATAGAAGTCAAAAGTCCTAATGCTAAGAGTCTAGTGGAAGAATTAAATGGACTGAGAAATAGTTGGGATATTATTTATGCAAAAAGTTGGAAGATAGCAGACAATATTAGAATATGACCTGACTTGAATGTAACACTTCATGGCACAGAAGTGGATAGGAAAAAGAAAACTTGTGGAAGAAACACTAAAATAAGATTTAAACTTAAGCCCAGAGGACAGTTTTAAACAGAATGGTTTCAATGTTACTCTAGAGACAGTTGTAGGAAAATTAAGTATAAAGTTTGCTGCCATATACAATACAATGGAAGCAATTGATTTCTTATCAAACTACACAAGCCTTGGTGATTCTACACAATCACAGAGCATAGAAAACATGGCATCTTTATACAGTGTCGATATTAATAAGCAGGATTTTAAACAACAAATATTTCACTTAAATGTTAATGCAACTAATTTGCTCAGTAGATTATACCAGGGAAGGGAGGGGGAGGGGTGGGGAGGGGGAGGGAGTGAGAGAGAGAGAGAGAGAGAGAGAGAGAGAGAGAGAGATCCCATCAAAAAGCTAGAGAGAAAATATATTCTTGTAAAGTATCAAATTTGAGTAAACATCAAACAATAAAAAAGCTTCTTAAAATGTGTGAGATTTTTCCACATTGAAATTTTCTGACTGTATCCAAAAACTCAAGTTTAAAATAAAATTTGGGGGAGGATCCTAAGAACACTGAGAATCCTGGTGTCATCCCTGTATGTATACCATGCTTAAGCAGAAAGAAAATGTATAGCAAAACCTGAGGAAAATGAACAATGTGCTATCTTTTCTGGAACAGATTATCCAAGGGACAGTGAAAAGCTAATTAGGATACACAAAAGTGAGAAAGAGTTGATGGAAAACTGTGTGGAAGAATGGCAGAATCATGAAGCTGTTATGAAGGTGCACACAAAAGAGTGATAGAAGCAAACATTGATAGAAGGCGCACGAAAACTGAATCCATACCAATAGAGGTAGGTATCACAACATAAAATATGTAGAGTGAAGAAGTTTAAAGTGTTATCATAATGTTATCCTGGGTGGAATAACAACTGTATGGAAAGGAGAGATTGTTACCATATAGAGGGGGCACAGTTGTGGATAAGTGCAATTAAAAAAAAAGAGTGCTTTTTGGCTAATGCTGCAGTTTACAGGCCGTGTCAGTAATCAGAGTTGCTCACACTGACTGACAGCTAACTGCACTTGCAACTGCCATACATTTGTGGAAGTGATTCTCAAAGAATTACTCAGAAATAATCCTTCGATAATGGGCACAGGTAATTTCATTCTTACATTTAAGTTATTGTTGTACTGTTCTTATTTTAGCAGGATTTCTGTGGCGCAATACCTCCTCTATGTGGTGAGTCACAATCTGTCCTTTCCATGTTGTTAATCATAGCCATTGTGGAAGATTTTGTATAAACTCAATTATCCACTGTAGGAAAGCATTAGGACACTTTTCTACCTGAGTAATAAACATCCACAAAAGTGAGCGATCAGAACAGCCTGTCCTAAGAGTCAAAGTTGCAAAATGTTATGTGACAGAACACAAGACACAGGTGAACCTTAATGTTACCTTATCATAAATATCTGTATGTGATTTACGATAAGCATTAGTTTTATGCATTAGAGAAGGCAATAATGTGGAAAAGTTAGTATTTATAAAAAGTAACATCTTAATGCTTGCAAGAATTTCACTGCAGCTGTCTGAAAGTTTGTGGAGTTGTACATTCATTACGAATGGCTGTCATGTGTTGTATCTGTAGTAAGAAGACAGAAGCACACTTAATAAAAGTTGGTATTAAAGCTTCTTAGAAGGCAATTTAAATACTGCTTATAAACAAATAATCTTGCTTTAAGATGTATGAGATTGTATTTTATACTTTGCATTTACTATCATATCTTTTTTTTAATGCAGAAGTTTGCAGGCCATTGCAGCAACTAGAGTTCCTCATGTTGACTGATAGCTAACCACAGCAGTCTTAACCTTCTGGCCAAGTACTCATCAACCATCCAAGTAGAAATTGTCATGCCACTGATAGCACGCTGACTGATGTTTCCAGTGCTTAGTCCATCACGAAATAAGACATTTATGCTTTGCATCCCCTTCAACCTCAGTGTCAGAATCCCACACTGTACTGAGTTTCAGGACACCACCATTAATGGGCATCTCAGCCACAGTGTGGATAGGACCCCCTCCCAACTCCCCCCCTTAATACGCAGACTGGTGTCAGCATCCTCTCAGTGAACACCATACAACACAGAAGTGCAGTGAAGAAGCTATTGCATTGAACAAAAGCCATCTCAGGTGCTATAGCTCTGTCACAAAAACTAAGCCACCCAAAAATGTCTTCCAATAGAACAGCTATAATCATGAGCAAATTTCAATTGTCATTTTGAGTGAGGTAATCAAGTGAACCAGCCCTCAAAGAACAGGTATAGAAGCTTGCAGTTTTGAAATTTTGTGGTTCAGTGATAAGGGAAGGCTGGCTCCTGAGGAGACAGGGTATTAAACCAATCTTCAAGGTGTCAGCAAAAATACAGATCATCTTTAGTCATGTGAAGGACAGTATAGAACTCAGAATATCTTGTGTATATAAGGTACCTAGTGAAAGTATCTGTTACATAAAAGAAACTTGCACACAGCATGTCAGTGTCAGGCCCAACATGAGAGAAGTGTTCACACCTGCACTATCCTGAGAAATCAGCTGCAGCAAACATTTTGGAAACCAGATAGCAATTTGCATGTGACAATATCTCTGAAATAGGAGAACAAACTGTTTCTGGAATAGCGTAATAAAAGAAGTAATTCAAATTTAAAACACCCTTATCCAAGAATGATGTGAATATGTGGCACATGAATTAAAATTATGTGATTGCTGTATGGGATATGGAATCTTAATGCCTCACTCTGCACAAAGTATAGTTTCAGATATTTCTCTGCAACTGTTTGTGACTCCAGACTTGGTCCTATTTCTGTTTCAAAGAAAATCTTTTATAAATATTTAAACATAAAACAGTGAATACACATACTGTTGGTCAATAAGGATTCTGTTTTTAAACAGCCAATGAGAGATTCCCCAGTAGGTCTACATGGCAAATAACAGTAGGTAGATACAAATTGCATTAGATTTCTCAGCAAGCATTGCAAGTTTCTTTCAATTTTCACCTTGTTGCATATTTTGTTTTTCTCCATCAGGCTACATGTCTATTTTTGTTACCCATAAGTTGGTTATTTCTTTCTTTGCTCTTCCTGAACTCTGCTAATCCATGCCCAAATTTCAGCATCTTGCTTTCAGACTCTTTACTTTCTCTGAGTGTGTCATTACAGTTAAAAATCTACTTGATATTGGGCCTCTCTCAATTTTCAAAAGATGGTGGTTTAAAAATTCATTGCCCAAATATATGGAGCTTGCTGCCTATCTATGGTTCAGAATGGGTTGTTTACTTGTTCTCAAACGGCTCACACTTCTCATAACTCTATGCCACATTATCCAATAGTTGTATCTTTCACAAAAATTAATTTGCACTTGTTTGCATTTCAGAGAACTGATACTGCCTTCTGCCATCAACCAGTCTCTTGTCTGTTCCAGGTTCATTGATGACACATTCATGTTCTGGAAGCAGCGCTGAGACACCCTATCCTCATTCATGCATGCCTTGAACACCACATCTGCCATTCATTTCACCTGCTTACCATCAGTCCAGTGTGCCACTACCCCGGATGTTGACTTACTCTGACAACTAAGCTGTACCTGTGTCTGTACCAAGTCACCAATCATTTTATGCATTACCTGCATTTTGACAACTGTCATCATCCCCCTCCCTGCTACTGGTGGACAGTGCATCTGCAGTGACAGTAATTCTCTTGCCCAGCATGCTGGTGGTCTCAAGGACCTTCACAGACAAGCACAGGAGCAACACACTTATTCCAACACCTCTGGCACCAATACTCACCCATCAGTAGGAAACAACTGTAATACTGGCAAGTAATGGATGTCTTCTCCTATAATGTACTTTTGTAGAAATACAGAGTTTCTAATCAGACATACTACTTGAGAGGTCATTGAAACTTCATGGAAGCATTTGTAATGACATGTGGAGCAAAAGTAATGAATAAATGATGGAAAGAAAATTTCCACCCACCCCTTCCCCTGTTAGGATAACATTGTAAATTGCGAACCACTTTCATGTCCCAGATTACAAATGTTACTCAATGTAACAACAATCTGCCTCCACAACAGCCTGGAACTATGCTACAGCTATTCTCTACTGCTGCTACCTGCCAACAGGTGGGATGTTCGCTATCACCCTCACTATCATCAGCTCCAACATCTGTTAGTGTCCCATTGATAAACTGTCCTTTAGGTAACCCCCTCAGCCAAAAAGCATACTGATTCAAATCTGGTGGACACACACACACACACACACACACACACACACACACACACACACCAAGGACTCAGTTCCTTCCAAATCCATTACAGAGTAACCTCATAAGCAATGTGAGGTGGAGCTGCACCAACCATTGGAACAAGAACCCACAGCACCTCTCCCTTAGAGCAGGGATCTATTTCAACCACTAATTTCCAACAGCAAATCATGACACCAGCACTAACAAAGCAAATCCTGCACCAAGTCAACATTAGCTCGTGTAACAAAGAAGTCGTGAAGCAACTTAAATCACTTAATAAAAGCAAGTCTTCTGGTCCAGACTTTTTACCAATTAGGTTCCTTTCAGAGTATGCTGATGCATTAGCTCCAAACTTATCATATACAACTTTTCACTTGACGAAAGATCTGTGCCCAAACACTGGAAAGTTGCACACGTCACACTAATATTCAAGAAAAGTATTAGATGTAATCCACTAAATTACAGACCCATATCATTAATGTTTATATGCAGCAGGACTTTTGAACGTATTGTGTTCAAACATTATGAATTACCTAGAAGAAAATTGTATTGACAGTTTCAACATGGGTTTCGAAAACATAGTTCCTGTTAAACAACTAGTTCTTTATTCACATGATGTGTCGAGTGATACTGACAAGGGATTTAAGATCAATTCCGTATTTCTGAAAGGCTTGACACTACCACGCAAGCAGCCTTAATGAAACTGCATGCTTATGGAATATCGTCTCAGTTATTTACTGTCAGATGGCAGTTCCTAGTAACTGACAGTCATCGAGTAAAACTTAAGTGACTTCTGGTGTTCCACAAAGTAGTGTTATAGACCCTTTGCTGTTCCTTATCTATGTAAACAATTTTGGAGACATTCTGAGCCACTGTCTTACGTTGTTTGCATACACTGTCACTTATGAACTAATAAAGTCATCATAAAAACAAATTGCAAGACTACTTAGAAAAGAAATCTGAATGGTGCAAAAATTGGTAGACCCTAAATAACAAAGTGAGAGATCATCCAAGAGTGCTAAAAGGAATTCGTTAAGACTTCAGTTACACGATAAATTAGTGTAATCTAAAAGCTGCAAATTCAACGAAATACCTAGGTATTTCAATAACAAACTTAAATAGGAAGAAACATGCAGAGATTGTTGTAGGGAAGGCTAACAAAAAAACTGCATTTTGTTGGCAGGACACTTGGGAAACTTAGCATAGACTAAGGAGACTGCCTACACTACACTTGCCCATCCTCTTTTTAGAATACTGCTGCACGGTGTGGGATACTTACTAGACAGGACTGAGTACATCGAAAAACTTCAAAGGGCAGCACATTTTGGATTATCACAAATATGGGAGACAAAATCAGAGAAATGATACAGAATTTGGGCTGGACAGCATTAAAAAAGCGTTTTTGTTGCGACATACTCTACTCAGGAAATTCTCATCAACTTAGCAACAATTATCAGTAAATGTTTCCATAGTAATAAAGTTACGAAATACACAGTTCTTAAGTGATTTAATTAGAACTTGCCTTCTCAACAAATCCAAATGCTCCTGACCAACAGGTAACTTATATACTCAACACATCATACCAGTCTCTTTGTTAACTACATAAAGAGGAAAATTCACCAGAGAAAACTACAAAATTATGTTGCGAGAGAATGACTGGGTAAGAGGCTACTTACCTTCATGGGGTGAAATTCTAAATGCTTCCAAAACATACATATATGTAGTACAAGAAAAATTTCCATTCTGAAGAAATAATGGAAACACCAGGTAGGAACATCAAGGATGTAGGAAACAGATTGCTACTTACAGTAAAGAAACACACACAGAAAGAAGTGTATGTTGGGGCAGGTCTTTTACCCCCAGGAAGAGGTACCCAATTGTCTAAGACAGGCTCTCCAAGTACCTTCAATTGGTATCTTATAATCTTACATACATTTGAAGTTCTTTTCACAGTGAAGTTCCTAAAGATGGGTAGCACAAGTTATATGCCAACTAACTCTGCAGATGACAAAGAAATTTAAGAAATGTATGATGAGAGAAAAAAGAAATTATCCAGATAGTGAAGGGTGATGAAAATTAATAGCCATGGGTGACGAATTCAGTAGTAGGATAGGGGAGAGAAGGAAACATAGGTGAATATGGATTGGGGCTAAGAACTGAAAGAGGAAGCCACCTCGTAGAATTTTGCGCATAACATAACTTAATCATATCTAACACTTGGTTCAAGAATCATGAAAGAAGGTTGCATACATAGCAGCTTGGAGATACTGACAGGTTTCAGAGAGATTTATATAATGGTAAGACAGATTTAGGAACCAGGTTTTCAATTTTAAGACATTTCAGGGGCAGATGTGGACCCTGACCACAACCTATTGGCTATGAACTGTAGATTAAAACTGAAGAAACCAAAAAGGCAGGAATTGGAGATGAGACCTGAATAAACCTAAAGAACCTGGGGTTGTAAAGAGTTTCAGGGACAGCATAAGGGAGCAAATGACAAGAATAGGGGAAAGAAATACAGTAGAAGAACGGGTAGCTTTGAGGGACGAAGTAGTGAAGACAGCAGAGGATCAAGTAGGTAAAAAGATGAGGGCTAGAAAAATCCTTGGGTAACAGAAGAGATACTGAATTTAATTGAGGAAAGGAGAAAATACAAAAATGCAGTAAGTGAAGCAGGCAAAAAGGAATACAAATGTCTCAAAAATGAGATCGACAGGAAGTGCAAAATGGCTAAGCAGGGATGGCTAGAGGACAAATTTAAGGAGAGAGGCTTATCTCACTAGGGGTAAGATACAGTCTACAGGAAAATTGAAGAGACCCTGGGAAAAAAGAGAACCACTTGTATGAATATCAAGAGCTCAGATGGAAATCCAGTTCCAAGCAAAGAAGGGAAAGCAGAAAGGTGGAAGGAGTATATAGAGGGTCTGTACAAGGGCAATGTACTTGACAATATGATGGAAATGGATGAGGATGAAATGAGATATATGATACTGCATGAAGGGTTTGACAGAGCACTGAAAGACCTGAGTCGAAACAAGGCCCCGGGAGTAGGCAACATTCCATTAGTACTGATAGCCTTGGGAGAGCCAGTCCCAACAAAACTAACATCTGGTGAGCAAGATGTATAAGACAGGCGAAATACCCTCAGACTTCAAGAACAATATAATAATTCCAATCCCAAAGAAAGGTGTTGACAGATGTGAAAATTACCGAACCATAAGTCACAGCTGCAAAATACTAATGCGAATTCTTTTTCCATTTGTAAACTAGTAGAAGGCAACCTCAGATCAGTTTGGATTCCGTAGAAATGTGGGAACACTTGAGGCAATACTGACCCTATGACTTAACTTAGAAGCTACGTTAAGGAAAGGCAAACCTACGTTTCTAGCATTTGTAGACTTACAGAAATGCTTTTGACAATGTTGACTGGAATACTCTTTCAAATTCTGAAGGTGACAGGGGTAAAATACAGGGAGCAAAAGTCTATTTACAATTTGTACAGAAACCAGATGGCAGTTGTAAGAGTCGAGGGACATGAAAGGGAAGCAGTGGTTGGGAAAGGAGTGAGACAGGGTTGTAGTCTCTCCCCGATGCTATTCAATCTGTATATTGAGCAAGCAGTGAAGGAAACAAAAGAAAAATTCGGAGTAGGTATTAAAATTCATGGAGAAGATATAAAAATGTTGAGGTTTGCCGATGACATTGTAATTCTGTCATAGGCAGCAAAGGACTTTGAAGAGCAGTTTAACAGAATGGGTAGTGTCTTGAAACTAGGATATAAGATGAACATCAACAAAAGCAAAACGAGGATACTGGAATGTAGTGTAAGTTGGGTGATGCTGAGGAAATTAAGATTAGGAAATGAGGCACTTAAAGTAGTAAAGGAGTTTTACTATTTGGTGAGCAAAATAACTGATGATGGCCGAAGTAGAGAGGATATAGTTTCGAACAATAAACAGTTTCGAACAAGAAGAGAATAGAAGCTTTCGAAATGTGTTGCTACAGAAGAATGCTGATGATTAGATGGGTAGATCACATAACTAATGAGATATTGAATAGAATTGGAGAGAAGAGAAGTTTGTAGCACAACTTCACTAGAAGAAGGGATCACTTGGTAGGACATGTTCCGAGACATCGAGGGATCACCAATTTAGTATCGGAGGGCAGTGTGAAGGGCAAAAGTTGTGGAGGGAGACCAAGATATGAATATACTAAGCAGATTCAGTAGGATATAGGTTGCAGTAGGTACTGGGAGATGAAGCTTGCACAGGATAGAGTAGCATGGAGAGCTGCATCAAACCAGTCTCGGGGCTGAATACCACAACAATGTCAATTTGGCTATTAGGTTAAAGCTCTGATTCTTGTGGCTACACCAGAAAACCTTGTGCAGCCTCACTTACATTACACAACATTCCCAAGAATAGTATTATGGAAATAGATTTCTACAAATCAGTTTAACACTTTGCATGTGTACTTAATGGCACTGTTTCATATATTCTTTCAATTTCATTACCAACATAATCTTTGAATTTAGTGAAGTTATGAAACAGTTGTTCTACATCCACTTTACCACCACTATTCCACGTGATCACTGCAAGTCCCTTCACATCTTCCAAAAACACTATCATTATACCAACAATCAGTGCTCCTCGGCACATTAGAATGTCTCACTGTTGGTTACTTAACTGCCATGCAAAACAATGCACATCATACTGCTGCAGAAAATCAAATACCAAGGCAGGAGAGTTTCCCGGTACTTTCATTTTACAGCATAGACAAACAAAGACATCAGCCAAAGTATTGAGTGGTTCCGTTACGTTATTGAATAGCACATCTCTTTACCCCTATTCTATATATAAGTGATCTCGACTAATGGAGCAAAACATCTAATTTTGCACTTTGTATGAACATTTCACTTTTCATTAATCCTACAAGGTGAAAGGATATCAATGATACTATTTACTGATTACATTGTTATCGTGAGTGAAATGGAAGGACTTTGTGATCTGCTGAATGGAGTGAACAGTACAGAACATGAATCGAGAGTAAATTAAGAATCAAAGACTAAAGCAATAAGAAGTAGCAGAAAAGAGAGCAAGAAACATATTGGGACTGATCACATGGATGAAGTTAATGAATTCTACTACCTCAGCAGCAGCAAAACAGTGACAGATGAAGCTGACGTAAGTACACCACCACTGGCTAAAAGGGCATTCCTGGTAGAGAAGTCTACTAGCATCAAACAGGTCTATATTTAAAGAAGAAATTTCTGAGATTGTACATCTGGAGCACAGCATTGTATGGTACGGTAGAGCTCAATCCACATGATGGTTTGTACAAGCACAGCATTGTATGGTACGGTATAGCTCAATCCACATGATGGTTTGTACATGTCAAGGCATTGACAAAGATTGCATTGCTGACTATTCCAAGCGACAGTTGCTGTACATACATGCATGTGCTTTCCACTTTAAGAAAGCATACACTGTAAATTGTGTGTCTTACTTGTGCATTCTGCACTACTTAGCATCACTATCAGCAAAGACAACTGGCATTAAAAATCCCTAAACAATTTGCTAAAATCATGTTAAATGCTCACATTAGCTATGGCATTCAGAGCAGAGAACTCAAGACACTACCGAACACTCATTGGCTGTCTGAGGATGGCAAGATTGCTGTGAACAACAAGCCTAAAATCTACCACCATTTATGATAACTATATTGACACATGGACTGTGGGAAAAGAAACAAAAGAATGTAAGCATTTGAGATGTGGTGCTACAAATATATGTTGAAAATCAGGTGGACAGATAAGGTAGGGAATGAGGTTCCGCACAGGATCAGAGGCAAGGAATATTAGGAAAACAGACAAGGGACAGGACATCTGTTCATACATCGGGAGTAACTCCCACAGTACTAGGAAAAAGTGTGGAGAGCAAAAACTGGAGGGCAGAGATTAGAATACTTCCACCAAATTTAGGATTTTCGTTGCAAGTACTACTTAGAAATGAAGAGGCTGGCAAAGATGAGGAATTTGTGATCAAACTTCAATATGGTAGGATGACATCTTAGGCCAACTATACAACTAAATTGCAAATATATCACTAAATTAACCTGTCCACAACAGACTACTACCATATATGAACTGTATTGCTACTTGGCAGCACACCGAACAAACAGAACCGTTATTCTTACTGGGATTAAATTTAAATGTTGGCATGTGCTGCTAAAAACTACATCTGCTCTCTGACCACTTCTATTCCTGACAGGCTTTGTGAACTAACTGAATATAGTTCTCAAAAATACAAAAAAGGGCAAATTTGTATTCATTTATGAAAGTATGCACATTTCATTTAATGCAAATTCACTAAACTTAAAATTTTATATGCAAAACCCAGAAGCAGGGAACTACACTTCCATTAAACTGAACACATCAAATTTACTATGTAGCCACACAGCCTTCATTTAAACAATACCAATTATATCAAATCATTGAAACCATAATTATGCACTAAAAAATTCACCGACACCAACACCACACTACTTCACACTCCAATTTTCACTCTCAATGTGTTCCATTGATAGTTATCCAGGTAAATGCATAAGTGACTAGCAAGCACTGTAATAGAACCATTCCTTCAAAAACCATATCCACTTTTCTCCACAATCTCAAAGTACTCAAAATAATATCCTCCTTTAACAGGATCAGGATACTACAAAACTCATTTAAATACCACCTCTTTGTTTGTCTGTGCTACAGTTCACATCTCAAGAACATATTTCAGGGAAACTTCAGTGAAAAATACTACGGAATTGATTAGAAAACTTTATTCAATTAATGTACAATAAAACTGTACAACTCCATGTGGAATAAATTTAATCGAAGAGACCTGAAACAAAAGATTCAGAATTAGGATTTCGAAATCTGCCACTGAAATTTAGTAATTGCACTGCAAATGCATCATAGAATTTTTATCTTCACTTGCATCAGAAGCTAATACACTTAATCATCTCAAATCTAAATGTGTATTTCCAGATTTAACCACAAATTAAATATACATTTTCACTACATTTATACTTGCTCGTCCTTTGCCACTAAAACTGAAAGTAACCTCTTTCAATGACAATCACCATGAACTTTTGTGAGATAGCTGCAGAAGCTTGGGGTCATTAAACATTCTTTGTAAGTACATAATACCGAACCAACAATACGTTATTCCGATTATCATAACCTATAAAGCTGTACAGGGTCATTCAATTTATGAAGAAACTCACCAAAACCCATGTCGTCATCAGATTCCTCCGATTCTTCTTTCTTTTTGGCTTCTTCCTTCTTTTCAGCTGGCGCAGCCTCTGGAGCAGCACCGGCAGCAGCTGGGGCTGTAAATACCAAAGTTTCATAGTAAATTGTCTTAATACCGTTTCAAAACCGCCATAAAAAACTTAGAAATAAAGTTTTGACTACTGCTGGAAAGCACACTACGCAAATATTCCAGCAACTCTGGAAACTTCACTGAACAAGCTAGCATTGCCCTAAATTTCCTCTTTGATGAAAAATCCAGTAACTATGTTGGGCATAATAATGCAAATGCAACAAACACACAGCCCACTTCTAATTAGCTTATATATCTCGTCGAGGGTGTAATTGTTAATGCCAAACCCAGACTTAATATAACGTTCGTATCTTCGGCACAAATGCATTTCCCCCTGGAGAATGCAAAATTGAGCTAATGGGAAGAAATGCTACTAGTGAGGCCCTAACGGCTTACTGTAAGTACTCAATTGCATATACCAACAATTAGCGTAATTCGCGCCAAGTCGTGGACTTTGGTAATGTAAAGTTACAAACAAATAGTACTATTACAAATAAAGAAAAGTAACTACCAATAAGCAACACTCACCTGCTCCAACAGCGGGACCAGCTCCAACGCCAGCACCCACGTTTGTGATTAAATCTTTCACATTAATTCCTTCCAGTGCCTTTGCAAACAATCCTGGCCAGTACGGATCAACATCCACTGCTGCTGCCTTCAGAATAGTCTGGATTTTCTCGCCCTTAAAAAAAAAAAAATTTATATTATAACCAATGTCACTGAGAATCAAACAACGTTACGCAGTTAGAAATTACTTACAGTTACTGCGACCTCATCGTCAACGAGGATCAAGGCAGAGTAGATGCAGGCTAATTCAGACTTGTTAGACATGATGGACTATCTCCTTTGCTACCTAATTTCAAGTGCAAGTCGCCAAACAGGCCTTAGCTCCTTACGAGAACAAGCACATGTGCAAGAGGAAGCCCGTTCGTCACAATTCCCACCTTTTCACATCAAAGAGGTTCAATTTCCGCTGTAGACAAAATGCAAGTACTTCATTTGATCGATGGTCAAACAAACAACACAAAAAGTCGATTCACACTTGAAGGCACGGGATGTCAAATAATCTACAATGCTTTTCAAATGACGTCGACAGAACGGAAACGGGAGCCAACGTTTACTGGAAAGAAAACTTTGACGATGAGGGGACGGTGGCGCGTCTGCTAGAGGCTAATTCCCGCTTTCCGTAACGTCGCGTCCCGTCAAAACATTCTGTAAAGAATTTCGAATGGTGCCATCCACACTGGTCGTCCCGTCCCGTCACGTCACGCTACATATGTTAAAAAAAAAACATTTTTCAGTGTCTGAAGATTTCAATTCATTTCTTTATGAAACACTACAAATGGCTGACAACTTTAAAATAAAGACCACCTACTAATCAATCTGCTTCTATCCACAATACTTTTTTCGCAAGTTGCACCCACATTGCAATCCATTTCGTTGCACAATATGAAATAAGACACCGATACCTATAAGAATCCACTTTATAAATGTAGTAGAGGGCGAGTAATTTAGTACACTTGTATCATACAATTTAGACTGCTACCTCAATGCTCCAGTTAATCTTTCTTTATATACTATAAATTTAAAAAAAGAAATAATGAAACTAAACAATTTATATCAAATAACGAGCAACAAACAGTTCATATTACCCAAGAAAATCACGATAAAAAGAGGCAGCGATATCTGCGCATAACCATATATGGGTGACTGGAATTCGGTAGTAGGAAAAGGGAGAGAAGGAAACGTAGTAGGTGAATATGGATTGGGGCTAAGAAATGAAAAAGGAAGCCGCCTCGTAGAATTTTGCACAGAGCCTAACTTAATCATAGCTAACAATTGGTTCAAGAATCATAAAAGAAGGCTGTATACATGGAAGAAGCCTGGAGATACTGACAGGTTTCAGATAGATTATATAATGGTAAGACAGAGATTTAGGAACTAGGTTTTAAATTGTAAGACATTCCCAGGGGCAGATGTGGACTCTGACCACAATCTATTGGTTATGACCTGTAAATTAAAACTGAAGAAACTGCAAAAAAGGTGGGAATTTAAGGAGATGGGACCTGGATAAACTGAAAGAACCAGAGTTTGTACAGAGTTTCAGGGAGAGCATAAGGGAACAATTGACAGAAATGGGGGAAAGAAATACAGTAGAAGAAGAATGGGTAGCTTTGAGCAATGGAGTAGTGAAGGTTGCAGAGGATCAAGTAGGTAAAACGATGAGGGCTAGTAGACACCCTTGGGTAACAGAAGAAATATTGAATTTAATTGATGAAAGGAGAAAATATAAAAACACAGTAAATGAAGCAGGCAAAAAGGAATACAAACGTCTCAAAAATGAGATCGACAGGAAGTGCAAAATGGCTAAGCCGGGATGGCTAGAGGACAAATGTAAGGATGTAGAGGCTTACCTCACTAGGGGTAAGATAGATACTGCCTACAGGAAAATTAAAGAGACCTTTGGAGATAAGAGCACCACTGGTATGAACATCAAGAGCTCAGATGGAAACCCAGTTCTAAGCAAAGAAGGTAAAGTAGAAAGGTGGAAGGAGTATATAGAGGATCTATACAAGGGCGATGTACTTTAGGACAATATTATGGAGATGGAAGAGGATGTAGATGAAGATGAAATAGGAGATATGATACTGCGTGAAGAGTTTGACAGAGCACAGAAAGACCTGAGTCGAAACAAGGTCACCGGAGTAGACAACATTCAATTGCAACTACTGACGGCCTTGGGAGAGCCAGTCCTGACAAAACTCTACCATCTGGTGTCCAAGATGTATGAAACAGGCGAAATACCCTCAGACTTCAAGAAGAATATAATAATTCCAATCCCAAAGAAAGCAGGTGTTGACAGATGTGAAAATTACCGAACTATTAGTTTAATAAGTCACAGCTGCAAAATACAAACTCGAATTATGTACAGACGAATGGAAAAACTAGTAGAAGCCGACCTCGGGGAAGATCAGTTTGGATTCCGTACAAATGTTGGAACACGTGAGGCAATACTGACCCTACGACTTATCTTAGAACCTAGATTAAGGATGGGCAAACCTACATTTCTAGCATTTGTAGACTTAGAGAAAGCTTTTGACAATGTTGACTGGAATACTCTCTTTCAAATTCTGAAGGTGGCAGGGGTAAAATACAGGGAGAGATAGGCTATTTACAATTTGTACAGAAACCAGATGGCAGTTATAAGAGTCGAGGGACATGAAAGGGAAGCAGTGGTTGGGAAGGGAGTGAGACAGGGTTGTAGTCTCTCCCCGATGTTATTCAATCTGTATATTGAGCAAGCAGTGAAGGAAACAAAAGAAAAATTCGGAGTAGGTATTAAAATTCATGGAGAAGAAATAAAAATGTTGAGGTTCGCCGATGACATTGTAATTCTGTCATAGACAGCAAAGGACTTGGAAGAGCAGTTTAACAGAATGGGTAGTGTCTTGAAACGAGGATATAAGACGAACATCAACAAAAGCAAAACGAGGATAATGGAATGTGGTCTAATTAAGTCGGGTGATGCTGAGGGAATTAGATTAGGAAATGAGATACTTAAAGTAGTAAAGGAGTTTTGCTATTTGGGGATCAAAATAACTGATGATGGGCGAAGTAGAGAGGATATAAATTGTAGACTGGCAATGGCAAGGAAAGTGTTTCTGAAGAAGAGAAATTTGTTAACATCGAGTATAGATTTAAGTGTCTGGAAGCCATTTCTGAAAGTATTTGTATGGAGTGTAGCCATGTATGGAAGTGAAACATGGACGATAAATAGTTTGGACAAGAAGAGAATAGAAGCTTTCGAAATGTGGTGCTACAGAAGAATGCTGAAGATTAGATGGGTAGATCACATAACTAATGAGGAAGTATTGAATAGGATTGTGGAAAAGAGAGATTTGTGGCACAACTTGACCAGAAGAAGAGGGATCGGTTGGTAGGACATGTTCTGAGGTAAAAAGGGGTCACCAATTTAGTACTGGAGGGCAGCGTGGAGGGTAAAAATCGTAGAGGGAGACCAAGAGATGAATAAACTAAGCAGATTCAGGAGGATGTAGGTTGCAGTAGGTACTGGGAGATGAAGAAGCTTGCACAGGATAGAGTAGCATGGAGAGCTGCATCAAACCAGTCTCAGGGCTGAAGACCACAACAACAGCCATATATAGGGAGGAAATGACCTTGAGGGTCACTTGGTCAGTAACGGACAGATGACATCAACCGTTAAAACTTTCTTCCTGAGAAACTGTGGTGGCGGTGCTCTGCTGTGACGGGATGGATGTCGCCATTTAAATACATTGCAGAATGTTTTGATGGGACAGAAAGTGACTTGACGCGATGACCAGCGTTAATTGGCCTTGAATGCTCTTCCACAAAAGGAGGCCAGGTACCTGATAGCGAAAGAGAAGTTTTACAGTACCTGCAAAGAGAAGAAGCCTACACTGTGCATGAATAATAACATAAATTTATAAGTAAATTTTATCAAGTAACCTTTCTTCAACACTGAATAAATCAGCTCTATTGAAGAAGAAAAATGAAGGAATGTTGTTTCCACGTTATTTAAACTTGGAAAGGAAGAAACAGAATTGATAGGACAAATGTAACTTATTGCCTTACACATACTGTCTTATGTATTTGTATATACATATTTCTGATAGCAAATAAATGTCGATTTCTTGAATTAATTGAATGACACTTTCTTTGTTGTTTCAGTTTTCAGCAGTCTACCACACAAACTTTATCAAGAACATCCACTATGAAGTTCACTTTCGCTGTTAATAATCTTTAGCATTAGCTCTTCCTTAATTCTGACACTATAATGAAATATGGTATTTCATTACACCATTTTCAGTGTTGGGTTAAGAGAAATGACATGTTGATGATCCGCCTGTTGTGAAGATACCACCATTTGACGATGGTGTCGCCTGCCGTTCTGTTACCGTCAATTGGAAGTCCGCAGCTCGTGATCTAGTGGCCAGCGTTGCTGCCTCTGGATCACAGGGTCCCAGGTTCGATTCCCAGCCAGGTTGGGGATTTTCTCTGCCTAGGGCTCAGTGTGTGTGTTATATTCATTAATTCATCATCGTCATCATATGTGACAGTGGTTAGTCTGGTCTGTGTAAAAATTGGGACTTGTACAGGCCCTGATGACCAGTAGTTGAGAGGCCCACAAACCAAATATCATCATCGACATTTATTGGAATCGGCTTTAATAGTGGTTAAACTCCATGACTGTTGGAAAAATCTTGAAATTTGTGGTAAGGTCTTATGGGACCAGACTGCTGAGGTCATCAGTTCCTAAGCTTACACAGTATTTAACCTGACTTAAACTAACTTACGCTAAGGACGACACACACTCCCATGCCCGAGGGAGGACTTGAAACTTCAATTGGGGGAGCCGCATGGACCATGGCAAGACGCCTCAGACCACATGACTACCCCATGCGGCATGACTGTTGATTAAAGTTCTTGCAGAAATGCAACAAGCTAGCAGGCTTCTATATTTCTTCAACTAACTTACAGTCTCTGTTTGAACAACAGAATTAAACCACCATGGGTAAACTCGGGTTCCCAGTGGCAACAAAAAATTTTCATATGGACCATCCCACTCGTACATCCACCAACCAGCCGACTGTGAAAACACCCTGCCGATAACAGAAAATTTAAAAGTCATTCAACTTACTGCTTTGTGCAACATCGTCTACTGGCACTCAAGGGTTTCAGCAAGTGCCAGTAGATGCATTAGCACTCATTCAGCATTCATTAATGCGACACAGGTCTTGAATCATTTGTTTGCACATATAGTCTAAACATAGCTTTGTCTTCAACTATATACACTATGCGATCAAAAGTTTACAGACCCCCCCCCCCCCCCCCCCAACATACGCTTTTCATATTAGGTACATTGTGCTGCCTCCTACTGTCAGGTACTCAGGTACTCCATATCAGCGACCTCATTAGTCATGATACATTATGAGAGAGCGGAATGGGGCACTCCACGGAACTCACTGACTTGCAATGTGGTCAGGTGACTGGGTGTCACTTGTGTCATACGTCTGCACCCGAGATTTCCACACTCCTAAACACCCCTAGATCCACTGTTTCCGTTGTGATAGTGAAGCGGAGACGTAAAGAGACGCGTACAGCACAAAAGTTTACAGGCCGAGCTCTTGTGATAAATGGCGGAGCCCACTAACAGTTGAAGAGAGTAGTAATATGTAATAGGTAGATATCTTTCCAGACGATCACACAGAAATTCCTAACTGCATCAGAATCCACTGCAAGTACTATGACAGTTAGATGGGAGGTGCGAAAACTTGGATTTCATGATCGAGCAGCTACTCATAAGCCACACACCACTAGGGTAAGTGCCGAACGACGCCTCGCTTGGTGTAAGGAGCAGAAACATTGGACTATTGAACAGTGGAGAAGCGTTGTATGGAGTGATGAATCACGGTACAAAATGTGGAGATCCGATGGCAGGGTGTGGGTATGGCGAATGCCATGTGAACGTCATCTGCCACTATGCGTAGTGCCAACAGTAAAATTCGGAGGCAGTGGTGTTCTGTTGTGGTGGTGTTTTTCATGTTGTTTTGCGTTGCACAATCACAGCACAGGCCTACATTAATGTTTTAAGCATCTTCTTGCTTCACATTGTTGAAGAGAAATTTGGGGATGGTGACTGAATCTTTCAACACGATCGAGCACCTGTTCATAATAAACGGCCTGTGGCGGAGTGGTTACACGACAATAACTCCCCTGTAATGGACTGGTCTGCACGGAGTCCTGGCCTTAATCCTATAGAACACCTTTGAGATGATTTGGAACACCGACTTCGTACCAGGCCTCACCGACCGACATTGATACCTCTCCTCAGTGCAGCACTCGGTGAAGAATGGGCTGCCATTCCCCAAGAAACCTTCCAGCACCTAATTGAACATATGCCTGCGAGAGTGGAAGCTGTCATCAAGGCTATGGGTAGGCCAACACCATACTGCATTTTAGCATTAGCGATAGGGGGCGCCACAAACTTGTAAGTTATTTTAAGCCAGGTGTCTGGATATTTTTGATCATATAGTGTAACTAAATACTTAGTAAAATTTTCTTAAACTTTGTAATAGGAGTTTCATTTCATCCTTCAGCAGCCTTTTACCACTAAGTAGAATGGAAGAAACTCAGTATCATTTACTGTAGTGCAATGTATTATCTGCAGATATGTCAATATTTTAAAGGTATTTTGATTTCAGTGTAACGATAACAAGCTTTTGCTCTAGCCCTGAGTGCAGATATTAACTTCTCAGAACTCTGACAAAGAATAAAACAAAACAGAACTGTTCAGATAAGAGCCTTACTTTCAAATGCACCTATAGGGTTCTGTACTGTAAAAAGCAGCCAGTATTTCGTAAAATCTTTGAAACTGTGGTTTGAGGAATGCAAGAAATGTACGATATGGTAGTATGAGCGACTCTGCTAGGCACATACCTCAGTGTTACCTGAAAGCACACAGATGTCTAACTTTTATATACAGGAAGAAACAAGATCAGAATTAAATCAAAATTTGTTTTACTCATTCAAACATAGTTTTCAAATATCGCTTCATTCCCTGCTGAAGACTCGTTTATTAGCATGTTCGACACCCATAATGATTTTTATAAGACACCTGTTTCCTTATTGAGCATTTGCGAGGTCCATTCTCTTCATTAACGTTTCTAGAAGTTTTTGAGCTGAAATCTACACACAACTACGTTTACAATTACGAGAATAACTTCAGTAGACACAATCTTGAAAACTTTGCTAGTACAAATTCCGACCACACATGTGAAAACATTTAGTGACCTATGAAGGTGATGACAGGGAACTGAAGTATGGGAAAATGCTGCAGCAAAGCATATAAATAGAGTATTCGTCCTTCAAAAAGATTAAAAAAAGATCATTAGGATTTTAAGCAACCTTAGATGTAATGAGTGAAACAAAGGGACGATGAGGAGTAAGAAATCACTTAGACTGCCATTAATTTGGATCTCTAAAACTGTACAAATTATTTTGAGATACAAGTAGCACAACTGTCTAAACAAAGACGTCCATACTTACAACGCTATAAGAGACGGTGATTATCGTCTGGCAAGACATAGCACAAAAGGTGAAAACAACACCCTCTATTACATGGGGTAAAAACTTCTGAAGTATATACAAAGTTTGAAGCGAAGTTTTCTTGAAGTGGCTTTGAAGAAGTATCTTGCTAATAAGTGATAATAAGTTTCCCTCTGAGGGTCAGACTGCCTTCATTTGCAGCACATTGGTCATAGGTAAATGAAAGATATTGGGTTTTTGTAAGTGATCGCAGAAAGTTGTGACATGAATTGTATCATATACCCACAACCCAAAAGAAACATTGTGTTTGTCCATGGACAATAAATAAGTGTACGAGTTTGTTCCCTGCAGAAACAGGGCTTAAAGCTATATTTGCACAGCCAGTGAAAACTTGCATATGAATGTCGCATCACACAACAGGCCTGTGGAAACACCCTACTGATTCACTATCACGCCAGTTTACATGACAGTCAGAGAACAAAAATCCATTTAACCTACTGGCGATTCCCCCATCCGCACCCAATAGCTTCAGCAACTGACACTGGCTCAACATGCTCTTATTCTGCTTTCATGTACAGATGAATAACTAGCATTATCACACAGAAATTAGCTCTGTATTCATCTGCATACATAAATACTTAATAATGTGGCAAAATGTTCTTAAACCTAATGATACCGATCTTATTCTAGGCTTTGGCAATGCCTTTCAATCACGAATTATCTGGGATGGAAATTTGCCTTGTATCACGAGATGTGTTGAATTATGCTGCTGTCTCTTGATGGGTACGCAGATCCATGCAGTGTTAGTGTAAGAAGTTGACTGTGGGTGCAGCCATTGAAGAAAGGCACATATAAAATAGCAATGGCAGTCGTATTCGCAAATTTTGTTGTTTTGTGGGGAATAGTCATGCTCAGCAGTTGTGAGATTCAGTATGCAGCTTTTAAAAGCCACATTGTTGATTGATATGCAGGAATATCTGTTGTAAGCTCATCTAGAAACAACAGTTTATTCACGATAAGAAATGATGTTGGTGAAGTGAAAATACAGGACTTTGGGTAAGGTCAGTACAGGATTATCAACACAAAAACCAAATGGGGGTAATGCATGAGTAGGTCTAACAATGGATAAAAATATTAATATAAGTAACACAATATGAACAGCACAGTGTATTCATTATTGTAACCCTGCAGGAAAGAAGCTAGCTCAGCGCTATCAGTTGATATTTCTCATAGCTCCAGAGATGATGAAGAGTTTCAAATAATCTGTGATCAATTAAAATAAATCATTCAGATTATTAAGGGAAAAGCAAATTCATTTCTGATTAGGGACTGGAATCCAACAGCAGTAAAAGGAAGAGAAGGAAAAATATTAGAATAAAATAGAGAAGCCGAAAAGAATGAAAGGAGAAGAGAGCTGGTAGAATTATGCAAAGAGGGTGATTTAATATTTGCTAAAGCTTGTTTAAGAATCTGGAAGAAGGTGATATATGCGAAACAGACCTTAAGACTGTTGGAGATATGTGAACAAAATATTTTTCTAGTGTGTATAGGTATGTCTAGGATACAATGTGTCAAGTGCATTAGACCTCTATGAAATGGCATTCTATGGTTATTGATTGGCAACAAGGTCTTGCGCATAGCCTATGTATAGAATGTTTTATGTGTTAATAAAGTTAAGTTTTGTTCTGTTCCTAAACAGTTTTTGCAGCCAATTCCCTGCGCTAAAGTAAAGAATCCAACATAGACAATAAGAGGTTTCACATAAATTATATGTAGTAAGACACAGATTTTGTAACAAAATTTTAAGCTGAAAAACATTTTCAAGGGCAGGACAGATATGGATTCCTCTCGTAATGTATTGGTTATGAACGGCATCATTAAGAGATGAAATACTGGAAGTAGCAGAGGATCAAGTAAACAAAAAGCCAAGCCCAGTAGAAATACTTGGTTAGTACATGGGATATTGAATGTAACTGACTAAAGGAGAAAATGTACAAATGCAGCAAATAAAGCACGCAGATGGGGAGACATAAGACTGACATGAAGTGCAAAATGATGAAGGGAGATAGAAGCATGCATGACAATGGGAAAAATAGGTACCACTAACAATAAATTTAGAGAAACTTAGGAGGAAAGAGAAGCATCTGTATGAAAATGACAAGCTCAGATAGCACAGCAGTACTAAACAAACAAGGGAAGGCTGAAATTAAAATATAGAGTGTAGGGTGTTCCACAGTTCCTATTATAGGCTTCTAGTGGTGCAGAGTAGACTTATTAAATAAAGTTTAGATAAGGGATCCATGTCCAGCAATGTAACATTTGGACATAAAAAAGTATGAAGAGTAGATCACTTTTAAATTTCTCACTTCACAAATGCATGCAAACTGAGTAGAGTGTGCTGTCATCAGTCCCTTTTATAATTATGGCATCGTAAACTATTTTCGTCCGACTACAACAACAGCTGCGAAAACTGGTACATTCACAATGAGGAGGTTGACTGTGGTGTTCCTCAGATGCACCACATTCTCAACTTTGAAGAAGATAGTCTTTGTCATGTCGAAGAGAACTGGATGACGAGTACTTGAAACATCGCCCATGTCATATTCCCTGCATATCACACAGCTCAAAGCTCATAGTCTCCACTGTGTGCGTAGCGTGAAGTGGCAGATTGGAAACTGTTTCAGTCTTCAAACTTATTTTACAGTCAATGGTACTTCTCCAGACATGGATGATCAAACCTTTATCTACTAAGTCCTCTCTGCAACATGTGGAAGCCTTTAATAGGAACTGTAAAACGCACTGTATATGACTATGGAAGGGAAACGAACGATTTATATTACTAAATGGCTGAAACAGTCATCTGGTACGCCCAACCGCATGCTGCCTGCCTACTGACTTCCAGGGGTACCCAAAATTTGATTTTCAATTTTCCATATAATCATTGACCAAATTTAAAACTTTTAAATGCCCACTCGTTAAGAGGTACAATCTTACTGAGTAAGAGAAGTATTAAAGTTAGAAACTTGAGGCAGCATGACTCGCAATGTGTAAATTACCTAGACTATATTTACCCAGTATTAACACTTCGAAAAAGCTTCAAACGTCGTTTGAAACCTTTTGAAACTTTTTCTCACTGACATCCATCACCAGTTAAGGAAAGGAAAAAAGTCTATCGCTTCCTAGATTTTTGCTGTTTATGTAGTAAAGTTTCAGCATCAACAATGACGTATCAATTTATTATTTCTTTGCTACTAACGCTATCCGTAACACATTTTCCAGATGGTATCCACTTATGCCACTGAACACATATGAAAAATTATATCATTGTACAACAGACAGTTCAGAAAATATGACTTCATAAACAATGAGATGCTTGGAAAACAATCTTTTCTTAAAATGGAACACAAATTGTCCAAAAATACTCATCCAGTGTTTGATAATGGAGCACTAAGCGACTTTCCGCAGACTTTAAACATAATTTCAAACCTATTCGGAGCTTTTTCATTAGTCTATAGGTGAACAATCACAAACCAATAATTCATTTGTAAGGTAATCGGACATTTGAAACTGTCTTATGCTTTTAAGTTAGATTCTTTAGATAATAGTGGGTGGGCTACTTGTGTTATAGAAAGGGGAGAAGAAGTAGGTGAAGATTGGATGGATGATAGGATACAGTGAGAAGAATTTAACAAATCACTTAACAACTTAAGTAGGAACAAGGCACTTAGATTAGATGACACTTCCTCAGAATTGTTGAGATCATTATGTGAACATATCATCATATATATCTATTCCATCTGGTATGCAAGAGAAATGAACGGCAAAATACCCTCAGACTTCACATAGAAGGCAGGTGTAACAGTTTAATTAGTCATGGTCACAAAATAATGGCATGAATTATTTACATAAGAACAGAAAAGAAGTAGAAGCCCACCTCAGAGAAGATTAGTTCAGCCTCCAGAGAAATGTAGGAACATGCAATGCAAACTGACTTTACGACTTATCTAACAAGGGAAACTCCCTATCGCACCCCCCCTCCCCCACCCTCTGATTTAGTTGTGAAATGCCCCATTGGATATCCCATGAAGAATTGAACATAGATCAAGCATGAAAACATGAAAAAGGTGTACTGATCTGTGAAGAAAGAAGCAAAATAGGAACAGTGAATGGTCCAAGCTTAAGACATGCAATGCTGAGAGAAGGTGAAAAGCCACGGCACTGTGGTTCTGTGGTAACAGTATTGGACTTAGAAGCAGAAGATCAATGTTCAAATCTCTCTCATGTCCATTATTTTTTTGTTTCACTAAATTATGAACTTACTGTCTGCTCATTCGCATGTTTGTACTCCTTCTGTAGTCTTGGCAATTGTCGTACCATACATTGGTTATAGAATATGAGTTATGTGGGATGAATATATTACTGTCGAAACTAAATCTGATGAATAGAGAGAGCAGACGAGATGCTGAATAGACCTCTCACAGAAATGAAAAGAGCAAATAAACGGATGTGCACAATGTTACAGCATTCAAATTTAAGAGCCAAAACTTCCAAAACGGAACGCAACTGTCACAACATGTGGTATTTGTGAAGAAGAAACAGGAAATACGTACATCTGGGGGTCCATATCTTACACCTAGCAGTTGCAGATGGACGCTGCACCACGACACACTCACAAATTTGAATACAGCAAACAGATATGTCATTGACCAGACGTACACTTCATAATTTTGTGAAAAAACATATGTGGAGGCATGGGAAGTTTGAACACGGATCTCCTCCTTCAATTTCCAGCTCCATGACGATATGAAAACGGTAACATGGTTGTTCAAGTTCACTCGATGCTGCCTATTTTAACAGTGGACTGCTCACTGTTTCTATTTTGCTTCTTTTTTCACAGTTTGGAACACCTTCTTCCTGTTTTCATGCTTGCTCTGTGTTCAGTGTTTAATGGGCTATCCACTGGACCATCTGATGACGAAAACTGAGATGGATACGAAGGTGAGCTCCCCTTGTAACAAGAGAGACTGAAGAAAGGCAGACCTGCATTTAGAGTATTTCTACATTTTGAGAAACCATTTCACAATGTTGACTGGGAAACTCTCTTTGAATATCGAAACTTGCAAGAATAAAATATGGGGACCGAAAGATAATTTACAACTTATATGGAAAGCAGACTGCAATCAGTCGAAGGACATGAAAGTGAGTCAGTAACTGAGAAGAGAGTGAGGCAAGGCTGAATCCTGTCGCTCCTGTTACTCAATCTTTACATTGACCAATATATGAAGGAAACCAAGGAGAAACTAGGGAAGTGTATTATATGTGAAAGAGAATACTTTAAAACCCTGGGGTAACCTGAATCCAACTAATTCTTTGAGAGATGGGAAAGCAGCTGTAAGAGCTGTTGGACAGAATGGATAGCAACTTGAACTGAGTTTAAAAGACGAACATCTACAAAAGAAAACAAGGATAATGACATGTGACCAATTAAAACAACAAATGCTGAGGAAATTAGAATAGTAAACGAGCCAGTAAAAAGACGAGTTTTGCCTTTTGGGTGGCAAATTAACTGATGACGACTGAGGTAGAGAGTATACAAAATGCAGAATGGTAGTAGCAAGAAAATTATTTATGAAAACAGATATTCGTTAACAATAAATATAAATTAAACATTAGAAAGTCTTTTCTGAAGTTATTTGTCTGGAACGTAAGATTGTAACGGAGTGAAACGTGGTTGAGAAACAGTATAGACAAGACGTGAATAAAAGCATTTGAAATGTGGTGCTCCAGAAGTATGCTGAAGATTCATTGGATAAAACGAATAAATAACCAAGACTTATTGCATCAAATCGTGGAGTAAAGAGTTATGTGACACAAGTTGATTAAAAAATGGGATCAGATGATCATGAGACATAAAGCACTCCATCGTCAGGCCATGAGTGGCCTACCGTGACCATCCGGCCGCAGTGTCATCCTCAGTGGAGGATGCGGATAGGAGCGGTATGGGGTCAGCACACTGATCTCCCAGCCGTAATGATGGTATTCTTGACCAAAGCTGCTACTATTCGGTCGAGTAGCTCCTCAATTGGCATCACAAGTCTGAGTGCACCCCGAAAAATGACAACAGCGCATGGTGGTCTGGACGGTCAGCCATCCAAGTGCTGACCACGCCCGCCAACGCTTAACCTCGGTGATCGCATGGGAACTAGTGTACCCACTGTGGCAAGGCCGTTGCCCATAAGACATAAAGGAATAGACAACTTGACTAGTGAGGCAAATGTGGGAGTAATAATTGTACGTGGAGACAAAGTATTCACTACAGTAGACAGATTGACATAAATGGATGTTACAGCAGATGTGCAACAACGTTTATTTGCTGCTCTCCTATCTGGTGGTAATATTCTGTCAAACAGTAACAACTTCTGCACGAGAGAGTGCCGTGACTGTATATATTAGACTGTTCTAGCAGATCGAAAAATGATTGTGTATGGAACCTAAATCCTCTGCATATAGTGTCTTTGGAGTTCTATTAGTTGGCTAGTTGGTTGCATGTTCCATTGATTAGTTGCACGGTACAGTAGCCATTATGATGTGGAACATATGAAGTGCACAAAAATGCACATATAAAACAAGATTTTTAATATACATATATTATAATACAGAGTTAAAGATTAATATTTCTATTATTTACCCCATTCCCTTAAATGACACAAAAGGCGTATACTATATTTATAGATTTATTTATTCCTATTCAAGAATTCATCTATGGTATAGAAGGAGTTGTCAAGGAGATATGATTTCAATTTATTTTTGAAGCTATTACTGCTTCAAAAATAAATTGAAATCACATCTCCTTGACAACTCCTTCTATACCATAGACACATAAGGTCTGTCAGACAATTTATTTCATCTGGTGTATTGTCTAAAATTTTTATAGCAGCATACTTTACCCCTTTCTGTGACAAAGATAGGTCGAGTAAAGGATAGTGTAAATGTTTCTTTTTTCTGGTGTTATAATCATGAATGTCACTGTTGGTTTTAATCTGGTCCATGTTGTTGAGAACAAATTTCATTAGTGAGTAAACGTACTGTGAGGGTGTTGAAGGAATTCCCAGTCTCTTAAAAAGATGCCTTCAAGATGTGCGACTATGAAGCCCACACATTATTCTAACCACTTTCTTTTGAGCAGTGTACACTTTTTGTCTAAATGTGGAGTTATCCCAAAATACACTCCTGGAAATTGAAATAAGAACACCGTGAATTCATTGTCCCAGGAAGGGGAAACTTTATTGACACATTCCTGGGGTCAGATACATCACATGATCACACTGACAGAACCACAGGCACATAGACACAGGCAACAGAGCATGCACAATGTCGGCACTAGTACAGTGTATATCCATCTTTCGCAGCAATGCAGGCTGCTATTCTCCCATGGAGACGATCGTAGAGATGCTGGATGTAGTCCTGTGGAACGGCTTGCCAAGCCATTTCCACCTGGCGCCTCAGTTGGACCATCGTTCGTGCTGGACGTGCAGACCGCGTGAGACGACGCTTCATCCAGACCCAAACATGCTCAATGGGGGACAGATCCAGGGATCTTGCTGGCCAGGGTAGTTGACTTACACCTTCTAGAGCACGCTGGGTGGCATGGGATACATGCGGACGTGCATTGTCCTGTTGGAACAGCAAGTTCCCTTGCCGGTCTAGGAATGGTAGAACGATGGGTTCGATGACGGTTTGGATGTACCGTGCACTATTCAGTGTCCCTTCAACGAGCACCAGAGGTGTACGGCCAGTGTAGGAGATCGCTCCCCACACCATGATGCCGGGTGTTGGCCCTGTGTGGCTCGGTCGTATGCAGTCCTGATTGTGGCGCTCACCTGCACGGCGCCAAACACTTATACGACCATCATTGACACCAAGGCAGAAGCGACTCTCATCGCTGAAGACGACACGTCTCCATTCGTCCCTCCATTCACGCCTGTCGCGACACCACTGGAGGCGGGCTGCACGATGTTGGGGCGTGAGCGGAATACGGCCTAACAGTGTGCGGGACCGTAGCCCAGCTTCATGGAGACGGTTGCGAATGGTCCTCGCCGATACCCCAGGAGCAACAGTGTCCCAAATTTGCTGGGAAGTGGCGGTGCGGTCCCCTACGGCACTGCGTAGGATCCTACGGTCTTGGCGTGCATCCGGTCCCAGGTCGATGGGCACGTGCACCTTCCGCCGACCACTGGCGACAACATCGATGTACTGTGGAGAACACACGCCCCACGTGTTGAGTAAATCGGCGGTACGTCCACCCGGCCTCCCGCATGCCCACTATACGCCCTCGCTCAAAGTCCGTCAACTGCACATACGGTTCACGTCCACGCTGTCGCGGCATGCTACCAGTGTTAAAAACTGCGATGGAGCTCCATATGCCACGGCAAACTGGCTGACACTGACGGCGGCGGTGCACAAATGCTGCGCAGCTAGCGCCATTTGACGGCCAACACCGCGGTTCCTGGTGTGTCCGCTGTGCCGTTCGTGTGATCATTGCTTGTACAGCCCTCTCGCAGTGTCCGGAGCAAGTATGGTGGATCTGACACACCGGTGTCAATGTGTTCGTTTTTCCATTTCCAGTAGTGTATTTTTATAGATTTATTTATTCCTGTTCAAGAATTCATCGATGGTATAGAAGGAGTTGTCAAGGAGATATGATTTCAATTTAGTTTTGAAGCTATTACTGCTTCAAAAATAAATTGAAATCATATCTCCTTGACAACTCCTTCTATACCATAGATGAATAAGGTCTGTCACACAATTTATTTCATCTGGTAATTTGTCTAAAATTTTTATAGCAGCATACTTTACCCCTTTCTGTGCCAAAGGTAGTTCTAGTAAAGGATAGTGTAAATGTTTCTTTTTTCTGGTGTTATAATCATGAATGTCACTGTTGGTTTTAATCTGGTCCATGTTGTTGAGAACAAATTTCATTAGTGAGTAAACGTACTGTGAGGGTGTTGTAGGAATTCCCAGTCTCTTAAAAAGATGCCTTCAAGATGTGCGACTATGAAGCCCACACATTATTCTAACCACTTTCTTTTGAGCAGTGTACACTTTTTGTCTAAATGTGGAGTTATCCCAAAATATTATTCTGTATGGCATCAGAGAGTGAAAGTATGCAAAGTATGTTAGCATACTAATTTCTATATCCTCGAAATTTGCAATTATTCTGATTGCAAAAGTTTCTCAAACTAGTCACTTTAGAAGATGCAAAACAAGAATTTTCCTATTAAGGGTCTCATCTATGTGTACACCCAAAAACTTGGTATGCTCTACCCTGTCTACTGACTTCTGTTGATGTGTTATATTTATTGAAGGAACTGTACTTTTTGCAGCAGAAAATTGGGTGTAGTGGTTTTCTTTTTCAAAGTTTAGAGCAAGCCGATTTGCAGAAAACCAATTAATGACTTTTCCAAAGACCTTATTTATATATTTTCAATTGGAGTTTCTTTTACTGGATTAATAATGATCCTTGTATCATCAGCAAAGAATGTCAGTTCAGCTTCCTGTTCCAGATAGGAAGGTAGGTCATCAACATAGATCAAGATCAGAAGGGGACCCATGATTGTACCCTGTGAAACACCTAATGTAATTTCACCCAGTTGGATGAAGTGGCAAACTTATTTAAATCACTTGTCCCATATAAGGAAACTTTTTGCTTCCTGTTCTGTTGGTATGACTTAAACCACTCATGTGCTATTCCATTTATACCATAGAATTGTAATTTCTGTAACATAATGTCATGGTTCACACAATCAAATGCTCTGGACAAGTCTCAGAAAATTCCTGTTGGTGACATTTCACTATTTAAAGACTCTATTGTGTGGACAGTGAAATTGTATGTTACAGTCTCAGTGGAACAGCATTTTTGAAATCCGAACTGTTGAGATCGATAAGCACTCTTGAGTAAAATACTTGCTTGAAGATTTTTGAAAATGCTGTAAGCAAGGATACTGGCCGATAATTGTTGACATCTGTGGTGTCCCCCTTTCTGTAAAGAGGCCTGACAATAGCATATTTTAATCTGTCTGGGAAAATACCTTGAGTTAGTGATGCATTACGTATGTGACTCAAAACATCAGCTGTAATTGCTCCACATTGTATTAATATCTTATTAGAGATGTCAGATACTCAAACAGACGTTTATTTTTCAAAGATTTAATAATTTTACGTATTTCACAAGAGGTTGTTAGGTAAAATTTAATCTTCAATATTTTCAGCGTTTCGCGGCCCTGTCAGCAACTGTATCAATATTAAATTCAAAATTAACAGCCTCAGTTGCGGAGTTACCTAGATTTACCTAGGTTTCAATTGGGATAACCCAACCTTCTTCAGAATTACACTTACTAATGTTTGTCCATAATGGACATTGTCAAACTAAAAATACAAATACACCAAGTGTCGTCATATTTAAAAAACTTAACTGAAGCTGCCTCAGCCCCACTTCCCGACCGCGATGCGGCAGCCATGAGTGTTGTACTGGACACTTGGTGTATTTGTATTTTTAGTTTGACAATGTCCATTATGGACAAACATTAGTAAGTGTAATTCTGAAGAAGGTTGAGTTATCCCAATTGAAACCTAGGTAAATCTCGGTAACTCCGCAACTGAGGCTGTTAATTTTGCATTTAAAATTTAATCTGACTAATTTTTTTCAAAACAGCCTCTTCCATGAACTGCCTGGCTTTTTCTTTTGAACTGTTCTCAACAATTTTTCCTCCTTCACTTAAGAATTGGTTGTTAAATACATTAGCTATTTGTGTACTGTTGGTTAGGATGGTCTCATTCTCTTTAATAGTAATACTACCTACCCCTGTCTCCCTCCTAACAACATTCTGTATTGATGTTGTACCTCTTCAGGCTTTCCCGGCGAGATCCTGACATGTGGAATAATTGGGTCTACTGCAGGCTGTCTGTGTCGCTCTGGCACAATATTTCGGCCACGTATCTCGTTGCCTTCTTCAGGTGCTACCTGAGACTGCCATATTGGAGGATCTTGTCCAGTATTTATGTCCAGAGAGCGCTGGGTGCTCTCTCTGCCATCCGCGCCCTCCTGGCGCTGCCTGTAATGTGTTGTCTCTTCCCCAGTGCTTCCTCGGACGTCCGCGCCCGACTTGGTCGCCGTCTGTGGCAGCTGTCTGAGGCCCGTCTCCTGTCGGGCGTTCTGTGCGCGGTCCGCTCTCGCCTGGCGCTGCTCCTGAGGTGTTGGCACTTCCCTGGTGCTCTGACAGTCGTCCGTGCTCGGCTCGTCCATCATCTGCGGTCGTGGCGGCTGTCAGAGGTCCGTCCTTCGTGGGAAGTTGCGTTCGCCTGGCGCTTCACCTGCGGTGTTACTACTTCTTGAGGAGTCTCTTGGTTCCTTTCGTTGGGCCCTGATAAGCTCCAGAGCCGGACCCCATGCCGAGCAGAGCTGGTAACCGCTGTCTCGGTTTATTAGTTTGTCCTTGATCTCGATGGCCTCTTTTATGACACTGTCCCAAAATCTTGGAGTCTGTGTCACAATTTTGGTGTTGTTGTAGTCCATTGAATGACCAAGCTCCAGACTGTGCTCTGCTATGGCAGATTTGGTTGCCTGTCCGAGTCTGGTGTACCTCTGGTGTTCTTTGCACCTGATGTCCACCGTCCTGGTTGTGTGGCCAATGTATGATTTTCCACACTGGCACGGGATGTTGTGGATACCTGGTTTACGTTACCCCAGGTCGTCCTTCACACTCCTTAGCATTGTCCCAATTTTGGAGGGTGGACAGAAGATACTCTTTATATCATATTTTGAAAGAATTCTGCTGATCTTTGCAGAAATAGGTCCAGCATATGGCAGATATGCCACCTTCTTCACCTCCTCTGGCTCCTCTTCTGTACACTGTGGTTGGCTGGTGGGATGAAGTGCCCTTTGGATGTCTGTGGATGAGTATCCATTTCTGCTGAACACCAGCTGTAGATGTTCTATCTCTTAAGCCAGACTTTCCGTATCCAACAGCGCCCAAGCCTCCGTGCCGGCTGGTGGCAGCTACTGGCTTGAAGGTATAAGTCAATGTGGGTAGGCTTATGATACACACTGTGACCCAGAGTGCCATCTGCCTTCCTCCTGACCAGGACATCCAAGAATGGGAGCTGTCCATCCTTCTCTAGCTCCATACTAAATTTTACACTTGGGTGGCACGCATTTAGACGTTCCAAAAGTCATCTAACTTCTCCCTGCCATGGTACAAATGACAAAAGTGTCATCGACATACCTAAGAAAGCACTTGGGTTGGTAAGTGGCTGATGCAAATGCCTCCTCTTCGTACCTTTCCATGAAAAGGTTGGCTACCACTGGTGACGCAGGGCTGCCCATTGCCACTCCTTCCGTTTGCTCATAAAATTGACCTCCATAAAGAAAACATGTTGAGCTCAGTACATGCTTGAACAGGTCGAGCAGGGCACCATCGAACTTTTCTCCAATGATACTGAGTGAGTCGGTGAGTGGCACTCGTGTAAAGAGCGACACCACATCGAAACTGACCATGACGTCAGAGTCCACGGTGTGTAGCTGCCTTAGCTGTTGTAGGAAGTCCTCCGAGTTCCGAATGTGGTGTGCACATTTGTCCACATGTGGTGCCAATACCTTCTTCAGGTACTGTGCAGTGAGGTATGTTGCTGCGTCGATGTTATTGACAATAGATCGAAGACGACCCCCTCCTTGTGGAGTCCGTAGAGTCTGGGTGGTACAGGTGCTTTGGGATGAAGCTTCTTGATAACCTGTTCAGGTAGACCTGTCTACTTCAGCAACTTCCAGGTCTTCTTGTCCACCTTGTCAGTGGGGTCGCCATATAGTGGTGTGTAAGCAATGTCTTCCAGAAATTGTTGCCTCTTCCTATCATACTCCAACTTGTTTAAGAAGACCATAGAGTTACCCTTATCAGCTGCCAGAACTGCAATGCTTTCATCCTCCTGTTGCTGCCTGAGTGCCACCCTCTCCTCGCTCGAGATGCTGGATTTGAGGGGCTACGTTCTGGTGAGTGTTATTTTGCACCCAAAATAGCAAAACTCCTTTACTACTTTAAGTGTCTCTTTTACTAATCTAATTCCCTCAGCATCACCCAACTTAATTCGACTACATTCCATTATCCTCGTTTTGCTTTTGTTGATGTTCATCTTATATCCTCCTTTCAAGTCACTATCCATTCCATTCAACTGGTCTTCTAACTCCTTTGCTTTGACAGAATTACAATGTCATTGGCGAACCTCAAAGTTTTTATTTATTCTACATGGATTTTAATACCAACTCCGAATTTTTCTTTTCTTTCCTTCACTGCTTGCTCAATATACAGATTGAATAACATTGGGGAGAGGCTACAACCCTGTCTCACTCCCTTCCCAACCGCTGCCTCCCTTTCATGTCCCTCGACTCTTATAAGTGCCATCTGGCTTCTGTACAAATTGTAAATAGCCTTGAAGTTTCGGAATTTGTTAACCCAGGTACTTAGTTGAATTGACAGCCTTGAGAATTGTACTATTTATTGGGTAATCGAATTCCAACGGATTTCTTTGGGAATTCATGTGGATCACCTCTCACTTTTCCTTATTTAGCGTCAACTGCCACTTGCCACACCATACAGCAATCTTTTCTAAATCGCTTTGCAACTGATACTGGTCTTTGGATGACCTTACTAAATGGTAAATCACAGCATCATCTGCGAACAACCTAAGAGAACTGCTCAGATTGTCACCCAGGTCATTTATATAGATCAGGAACAGCAGAGGTCCCAGGACGCTTCCCTGGGGAACACTTGATATCACTTCAATTTTACTCAATGATATGCTGTCTATTACTACGAACTGCGACTGAGATGATACCCCATAGGTTCGCAGCTTGATTATAAGTCGCTTGTGAGGAACGATGTCAAAAGCTTTCTGGAAATCTAGAAATATGGAATCAACTTGAGATCCCCTGTCGATAGCGGCCATTACTTCGTGCGAATAAAGAGCTAGCTGTGTTGCACAAGAACGATGTCTTCTGAAACCATGCTGATTACGTGTCAATAGACCGTTCCCTTCGAGGTGATTCATAATGTTTGAATACAGTATATGCTCCAAAACCCTACTGCAAACCGACATCAATGATATAGGTCTCTAGTTCGATGGATTACTCCTACTACCCTTCTTAAACTCAGGTGCGACCTGCGCAATTTTCCAATCTGTAGGTACAGATCTATCGGTGAGCGAGCGGTTGAATATGATTGCTATGTAGGGAGGTATTGTATCATCATAATCTGAAAGGAACCTAATCGGTATACAATCTGGACCTGATGACTTGCCTGTATCAAGCGATTTGAGTTGCTTCGCAACCCTTAAGGTATCTACTTCTAAGAAACTCATGCTAGCAGCTGTTCGTGTTTCAAATTCTGGAATATTCCATTCGTCTTCCCTGGTGAAGGTTTCGTCTCAATATCTTGTAGAATAGGGCTGGCATGTCAACCTCCACACGTGCAGCGTCTGTGGACCATGTGGGGACCAAGGCCTGGGCTGTCACTCGGATTTGCTTGGTCCTTCTTGGGAATACCCAGAACAGCGCGACGTTTCATTTGGCATTCCAGTGCGGCATTTTTCGGTCGGCACTGCTCTCCAGTTCGGCAGAAACGTGGTGTCGGCGCTGTTTAATCTTCGCTATTTGTTCGTGGTATGAAGGATGTTCACAGGTCCTCTGGCTGTTTGCACATAAAGAAGCAGCAAGCGATCTATCGACACTATGTTTTAAAATGAGTGGGGATGACAAAGAGAGGGAAGAGAAATATCAGTCTCTTAAGTAACGGGCACTGCTTACTTGCTATGACACGATACGCAGAGAGAATTTAAACACAACTTTGTTGAGGCTTCTGTGGCCACTTGTTGACGAACTACTGTTGGGTTCTGGCTCAGGTTCTTCAGCTAGTGTTTAGTTCATGATTTTTCTGACGTTTCACCAGCACGAGTGGCTTATACTGCCATTGGGCATAGGCACACTAGGTTCATATAATCTGCGGCCGCCAGCTCGACTCGAGTTCACCACCAGCAACGGAGTGTAAAGCTTTGACAATGCCAGCTGGTAAAACGTCAGAAAACTCATCAAACAGATGTCGGCCAAAGAATCCGAGACATAAGCCAACAGAAGTATGTCAGAATTTAAACATTTAGATGACAATGAAAGAGCAAAAAATTACAACAGTTGACAGACGATTGGCCGTGCGGTTCTAGGCGGTTGAGTCTGGAACCGCGTGACCGTTATGGTCGTAGGTTCGAATCCTACCTCGGGCATGGATGTGCGTGATGTCCTTAGGTTAGTTAGGTTTAAGTAGTTCTATGTTCTAGGGGACTGATGACCACAGATGTTAAGTCCCATGGTGCTCAGAGCCATTTGAACCATTTGACAAATGGGATTCATTGTTTGTACATCCAGAAGCATTTGGTCCTAAATTTGCAGGCAATAAGTACTTGAAGAAAATGATGGAACGAGTAGTAGAATTCCTGAATTCGCACCTATTATTCCACTGTCAGTTGCCACAGTTTTCAGTGGAAATGAACGTAGAGTGTGAAGACTTCATGTATTACTGGAGAGCACGTTGGTTAAGTCAAGGGGCATGGCTGGAGCAATTTTTCTGTTTAAAACTCGCTAGTGTTGAGTTTATGAAGGAAAAATGAGTGCAGGAACGAACATTAGAAGATCCAGAGTGAATTGCAGAACTTCGCATTTTAAGTGAAATGACTGCACACCGCCCAGAGTAAAACATTGCAAGGTAACTTCTTTATGATTTGATGGGGATCCATTTATAAAGCAAATCGCGTTGTAGAAGGGACACATTCTCACAAAGGTACTCAAGTTCCTTAAGCGCACTGGCGTTAAAGAAACCATTCATTGTAGCCTTGCAAGAATTGAAAGGACAGTTTTATAAAGATTTTGAGGACACTGTCAGTCTTAAGTCTCTTTTCGAAATGTTTTCGAGACCGTTTGCCGTTTCAGATGAAAACACCACCGTGCAAGGACAGACGTAAATGACTGACTTGCAAAATGCTTCCAGTTTGAATGAAAACTGTCATTGCTTTCCTGAGGTAGATTTTCCACGTCTCCATAACGAGGTTGCGGAAGTGCTGTAATATTTAGATCGACATAGTTATGTGAAAGACCTTTTTTCGATTATGAAACCAACTAAATTACGATTACGTGGCAACTCGAGTGCGAAACTCCTGTTAAATTGTCTGCTTCTGTCCATCTGCCGACAGTCTGTACCAGATAAAAATTGTCTTATGTCTTCAGTGCGCCAAAAATAATTAATTAATACTGAAAACTTGTTTTGTTTGTGATCTATGTGAAATATAAAATGAAATCGCACAGCGTAGCACCGGTGGGGAAAATGTGAAGCGTGGCTGAACGCTTAGACACTTGGATCCGGGCATGGGCCGTGAGCAAAATCTTGGCCACCCCTGCTGTAGAACCTGATCCTCCGAGTCTGGTGTACGCACAGTCTGTCGCCTCCTTCCACGTTCGTTTGTCTGAAAGGACCCATCATCACAAAGACGGACATAATTGTACTTGCAATGATGTGTCATGTGGTTGGTGTCCGTGAGAGTACTTGTTTTAGTATAGTTGTGGTGCCTCTCGGCCGTTTCCATCTTCTTGGCCGTTCACAAACACCATCTCGTCTTGTTCCCGACATTAATACCGGACCATTCTGCTGCTAACAGTACGCTGCGTCAATCACACAGTCTGCAACACACAAGCAACACACGGCACGTCGCCAGTGGAAATGTCATTCGTCAGAACCATCTATCATGGCGACAATTCATTGCAGGACACATGTTAACAGGATCTTTTTTCCTCCGTTTCCGGTCAGGAATCCGTCCCTGCAGTTTGTGGGTTTTATTCATGTTCATCCTGTGTAATAGTCAAACCACATGATTTTCATCACATTTACCAGTTTTCAGAAAAAAACTCTAAAGAAACGTGAAGATCTCTCTTGGAGAGGCTCTCAAACAAAAATTCTTCAAACTTGTCTTGTGACTTCAATACTGATAAACATGTTGTATTGTTGTATGAGGGATAGTCATAAAGTTTTAATTATCACCTCGCAAAACTAAAGTTGCAGAATTAATTGTTTGTTTGTTTGCAGGTATATGTCTGCTGTACTAGTTACCATGCCACTAGAGAAGACAAAATAAAATGAAGCAACCCATCTCCAGTTTATCAAATTCTTCTACTTCTGGAATTTGAAACTGCAGACTAGCAACTTATCTTCATTGATTCACTACAAATGAAGCTGTAGTTTTGGTCAGAAAACCCCAGGATGTTAGTCTCCATTGGTAGTAAGGAGAAATGTTCGGTTTACCATCATGAGCATGTCGCAGAGCATGAAATCAATTTTGATTGGGCCCTTTGTAGTTGACAGACATGTGAGACATTTGTTTTGCACACTGAATATTAGTTGTTGAAGAAAATAATAGTGAGTTCCAGTGTAATTGGAAAATCCTCTAAGCTGTCTCGTTTTTCTGTACCTACTATCTATCAGTAATTAAACAGAGCCCTGCCACAGAATATATTGTACGATTTACGAGTCATGGGATTTCCTCATGCCCCACACCTCTCTCCCTAACCAAAGGACAATTGCCTTATACATAAAATAGGGGGATATTCAAAATTTTGGCGGGAAATACAAAAATAGTCCCACTGCACCAATATGTTTCTCGTGGAAGCAGGACTTCTGTACTAAAAATAAATTGGCGGGAAATTCAGAGTGCAAGATGCCAACCAGAGCATACTAAGACAAGTTCTATGAAATCAGACTCCTAGATTTGGCATGCTGGGACAGGCTCTATGATGTCACAATCCAGTTGAGACCTGTTGGGCTTTTTATAACGATATGAAATTTTGGCATACTCCGCCAGAGCTGTTATACTGGCACTGGGTCTATGAGATTATAATCCAGCTCTGACCTGTTGGGCTATCTATAATAGAGTGGAATTCTGGCTTAGACTTTAGATAATGGGACAGGGTCTGTGACAATAGAGTCAAAGTTCGGGAGCTTTGATGTCAAAGGCAAAGGATGTTTGTGCAGGCCTGTCTCCAGGTCTACTTGACATGTTACTATTAATTTAGAAAAGTATGGTCACTGCTTCTCCTAACTCTAAGTTTTCACACATCTTTAATTAAACAAACATTGAGGATTGTCCTCCACTCTCCCCACTAGCACATCCTATGATAACTGACTGGCACCGGACCATGAGTCTCGACAATTAGTGCTGAAGCCCACTGAGGCAGCTATCATCACTCCGGCTCAGAGCTCATAGCTCAGTAACTCAGTGAGTGGTGCACAACATCTCCACTGCCCCTGCTGTGGTGTTACCATCGAGCAGGTGCTCCCAAATGACAATGAGCTTACTGCCTGATTGGGGGCAAGCTGAAAAGTCTGCTACTCACGCAGTGCATGATGTTACTCTAATAGCCTGCCCCCACCACCCCACTGCCAGCTGTGCATACTGTACAGCTGCAGCTGCTGCACAAAGAAACCCCTTGAGATAGCTGTTGCGTGATGACACTCTTGTATCAAAAATGACTGTCAGAGCAATCAGTAACTAACTGTAGTCTTTGGAACACCACTTTGCTGGTCTTAGTGAGAGAGCAACATGGCAGGTATTCATGTGACAGAACACTCTGACGTACTATAGTGTCAAGACAGAGAATGTTCATATAAATGCTCTAGCTATATCCACACATTTTCGCCTTAGAATGGATTTGTTACTTAGGCAGTAACCAGCGTGCTATATACACTGATCAGCAAGAACATTATGAACACCTACCTAAAAGCCAGTTTATCCACCTGTTGCATAGACAATAACCGCGACGTGTCACAGAATGGAAGCAATGAGGCCTTGGTAGGTCGCTGGAGGGAGATGCCACCACTTCTACACACGTAAGCCACCTAATTCCAATAAATTCCGGAGAGGTGGTGATAAGCTCTGAAGCCACGTACAATTACATCCCAGATGTTGTTGAGATCTGGAGAGTTGGGGGGCCAGAACATCAATTGGAACTCGCCACTGATTTACTTGAAAGAGTTCATTATACTCCTAGCCTTGTGACATGGCGCATTATATTGTTGAAAAATGCCGCTGCCATTGGGAGACATGAACATCGTGAAGGGGTGTACAAGGTCTGCAACCAGAGTACAATACTCCTTGGCCATCATGGTGCCTCGTGTGAGCTCCACTGGACCCATGGATGCTCATGTGATTGTTCGGCAAAGTACAATGCAGCCGCCATCAGCTTACCTCTGACCTGTCGTACAGGTGTCAAAGAGCTGTTCCCCTGGGAAACGACAAATTCAAGTCCCCCACCCCCCATTGGGGTATTGGGATTCATCAGGTCATGCATCACTCTGCTATTGCACCAACATACAGTGCTAATGGTCATAGTTGAAGATGTTGTAGTGTTAACATTGGGACATGTATGGGTCATCGGCTGTTGAGGTCCATCGTTAGGACTGTTCAGTGCGCTGTGTTCAGACACACTTATGCTTGGCATAGCATTAAAATCTGATGTTCGTTTCATCACATTTCGCTGTATGTCCTGTTTTACTAGTCTGCCCAGCCTACAACATCTGCCATCTGTAGTGACGGGTGGACACCCAATGCCATGACGTCTGGTCGTGATTCTACTTTGGTTTCGCCATATGCTGAAGACACTCACCACATCATTTCTTGAAGACCCGACAAGTCTTGCAGTTTCCGAAATGCTCATGCCGAGCTTCTGAGCCATCACAATCTGCCCTCACTCCAACTCAGATACATATCACGCCATCCTATTCCACTCACGACAGCATGCACAATGATACTACAGGCACCGTGTGTGTGTCTGACCAGCAGTCAATTATTGCCAGGTGGCAGTGTTATCGCCTCGACAGGTTTATATCGACAGTAAGTAGGTGGTCATGATGTTCTGGCTGATCAGTGTATATAGCCACCATGTTTTTCCCTTTCATATTATCCACTTAGCAGGAATCCCAGTGAAATTTGTAGAGGGCACACACGAAAATTCCCTTCTCAGGAATCTGAAAATCTATTCCACATGATTCACAAGTTCTACTGACATCAGAGAAAGATAATTCGTCTTGAACATTCAGATATACTGATCGAAGAATACAGTGATTCAAAGCTGGCAGAATCAGCGAATAAAGAAGCTTGAAGACGATAATCGTACATTCACATCGTTTTTATTAGACCATCATCCACCTAAAGGTGATTTAAACTATGTGATCAGTGTAGCCAAAGTGGTTTAGTCATTGACCCACAAGGAGCTGTGGTAACATGTCCATTCAACAGACACAATATTCTATCGTGGAAAACATCCTAACTGCAGGGTCTTGCCCCTCTCATACAACTCGAATACATCGATCACACTTCTTTTCATGAATAAAAACTCATTGATTGTTTGGTTCACTAAACAAAAAAAACTGAACTCTGTCCAAACAGGTCTCGGATGGCCCAAAATTACTGACCAACTGCTGTGTCATTCTCCAGCCGTGGTCAGTTTGCTCAACCAAGTAGCTCCTCAGTTTACCTTAGAAGAGCTGAGCTCAGCCCAGTTGCGAACAGTGCTCAGATGTATTCGACTGAGTTGAGATCTCGCGAGCTGGGTGAGCAGCACATGAATTAGAACTCGCCACTGCGTTCCTCAAACCACGCCATCACACTCTCAGCCTTGTGACATAGCACATTATCTTGTTTAAAAATGCTACTGTTATTGGGAAACATGGTCGTCATGAAGGGGTGTACATTGTATGCAACCAGTGTACAATATTCCTTGGCGTCATAATGCCTTGCACGAGCTTCACTGGACCCATGGATACCCATGTGAATGTTCCTCAGAGCATAACGAAGCCACCGCCAGCTTGTCTCCATCCTGCAGCACAGGTGTTAAGGAACTGTTCCCATGTAAGACGATGGCTTCGCGCCCTGCCATCGGCATGATGAAGAATGTATCAGGATTCATCAGACCATGCAACGCTCTGCCACTGTGCTAACGTCCAGTGTCAATGACCACATGCCTATTTCAGTTGTAGTTGTGGATGTCATGATGTTGATGTTGGCACATGCATGGGTCAACAGCTGCGAAGGCCCATCATTACGCATGTTCAGTGCACTGAGTGTTCAGGTGCAAACCTACTCTGCCCACCATTAAAGTCTGATATTAATTCCGCCACACCGTCGCCTGTCCTGTTTTACCAGTATGCCCAGCCTACAATGTCTGACATTTGTAATGAGGGGTGGCCACCCAACTCCATGATATCTGGACATGGTTTCACCTTGGTTTCGTCACGTGTTGGAGACACTCACCTAAGCACTCCTTGAAAACATGTCAAGTTTCCAAAATGAAACTTCCTGGCAGATTAAAACTGTGTGCCCGACCGACACTCGAACTCGGGACCTTTGCCTTTCGCAGGCAAGTGCTCTACTAACTGGCAGTCATTCCTCACCAGATGGTAGAGCACTTGCCTGTGAAAGGCAAAGGTCCCGAGTTCGAGTCTCGGTCGGGCATACAGTTTTAATCTGTCAGGAAGTTTCATATGAGCGCACACTCCGCTGCAGAGTGAAAGTCTCATTCCAGTTTCCAAAATGTTCGTGCCGAGCCTCTGGAACATCACAATCTGCCCTGCCGGCTGGTGTGGCCGAGCAGCCCTACCCGAATCAGTCTGGAACTGCACGACCACTACGTATGTCGGTTCGAACCCTGCCTCGGGCATGGATGTGTGTGATGGCCTTAGGTCAGTTATGTTTAAGTAGTTCTAAGTTCTAGGGGACTGATGACCTCAGATGTTAAGTCCCGTAGTGCTCAGAACCATTTTGAACAATCTGCCCTCGCTCAAACTCAGATGGATCGCGCCTTCCTCATTCTACCCACAGACAACATGCTCACTGATACTACATGCACCATATGTGTGTCTGACTGGCAGTCATTCCTCACCAGATGACGCTACTATCACCTGGACGGGTTTATATCGATAGTAGGTCAGTGGTCATAATGTTCTGGATGATCAGCGTGTATGTAAACAAATGAGATCACAATTCTCTGACTACTTCGAGCCTGTAAAGTCATATAAAGTTCTATGTATTGGTGTTCTACATGTATGGAAATACTGAGCTACACACTCTTTTGTGGGATTCTAATTTTGCAGCAAAAATGCCTGTAAATAGTCCTTAATATGTCTTAGAAGCTATAAACGTAAGGCTGACATCTCAATCTTTGGTCGAGTGTGTGCTGTGTAACAGAACTGCTGTTCATCAAATTCTTGAAGATCTGTTGCAGCATATGAGTCGATTCCGTTCTGTTTGACAGTTTTTATCATTTGTATATAGGTAACAGCATTGATCTTGTGATCATCTAATATGTTGTAGGTGGTGTTTGAGTACTTTGAGTTAACATGCCTGCAATGGCTACTGAGTTGTCATACAGCTTGCTCCACTGTGTAGGGTTTAATATTACCTTTTCACAGCAATACGTGGATTCACAAAAATTACTACTTGGTTGAATTCACTATCAGACAGCATTTCTAAGCTAACACGTTTATACCCACTCGAGTTTAGGCTTAAAGACATACTGAAAATCGATATGTACTCCTGCTGAGATGTTTTTGTTAGAAGGCACATCTCAAAATTATCTGGTTATGGGAAAATAAAACGAGTTAAGCCACAGGTCCACAGTACATTACTCCTACAAATTTACCCAAGAAAATGGATCATGTGTACATAATGTTTACTGTTTAGGTGGGGCCTGGCAATTCATGAAGCCGATGTTACCTCCCTGATCGCACATTGAAAAGTAAAGGCATTACTTATCGACTGTATATATACTTATTTCGCAATGCAATGTCGGTAAGTCCAGGGAAAAAAGTGTGTGATTGATGTCTTGCAGCTGTATGTCAGGGGCAGGAACCTAATGTTAGAATCCTTGCTAGGATAGAAGATTATGTGTGTTGAGTGCACATGCTACCACAACTTTGTGTGGAATCAACGAGTAAACCACTCGCACTACACTTATTACACAACTTAAATCTCTTTTTAGTTGGATGATGACCTAACAGAGACACTATTGATGTACGATTACCATCTTCAAGCTTCTTTGTTCACTGATTGTTTTCTACTATCATAGAATCGAGGAAGAATTCTCTTACTCTGATAATGCCAGACTTCATCAGTCACGTGAAATATTTGTTCAGATTCTTGAGAAATGTAATTTTCGTCTGGGCTTGATACAAATAGCGTAGGAATTACTTTTGAGTGAATAATATGGAAAGGAAAAGCATGGTGGCTACATATACAACAGGCTGGTTACTGCCTAAATAGCGAATCCTTGTGAATAGCGGACTGTAGGGTGAAAATATGTGGCAGTAACTAGTATGTTGCACAAATACCCTCTGTCTCGACACCTAACTATAAGTAAGGTGAAAGCCGAGCATAAAGGATATGATATGTCAGAGATTCCAATTACATGAATCTCTCTCTGGTTACACAGATGGTGTGACCGCCGCAGTGTGGCATTGAAGGGTATAATTAGTTACTGATGGGTGTGACAACCATTGCTGTGATCGCAGCATGACAGCTAGCGTGCTGGGTGGCTTCATGCAGCAGCTGTAGGCTATCAGCATGCACAGTCTGTGACAGGACGGTGGTAGAGAGGACCATTAGTAAAACATCATGCACTGCATCAGTAGTGGACTATGCAGCCTACTCGCAGTTGGGCAGCAAGCCCTTTGTTGTGGTGAGACTGGATGCACGATGGTAATGTCACAGCAGCGGCAGTGGTAATGGCACAAGCCACTCATTCTGCTAAGACTTCCCAACCTGAGTGGTGATGGGTGCCCTGGCGCGCCGTGGCGCTAGTGGTCCAGTGTCCGGTGTTGGCTGTGACCTGGCCAGCGTTTGGCAGTGTCAGCAGCCCCAAAGTCAGAGTAATGCCAAGACTCATGGCACCATAGTCCAGCCATTGATGCTATAGCCCAGCACCAGTCAGTTACTGAAGGGTGACAGGATCAGCAAAGCACCCCTTTTAGTGTTTGTTTAAATAAAGAGGCTACCAAACTTAGAATTTGGAGAAGCAGTGACCATACACCACTGGCTCAATAGCATCTTGGAGTCAGAAACATGTCATCAAGGCCAGTAGATTGGCCTGGACCTGCATAAATATCCTTTGTATCTGACATCATAGTGCTAGTATTCCAGAATTTGGATCCTGTCAACTTATAACCTGTTCCAGTGTCCCAAGACTGGGTCAGAATTCCACACTATTACAAATAGCCTGACAGATGTCATAGAGCTAATGCCAGTGTTCCAATACTGCAGCAGTATACCAGATTTCTACTCAGTTATAAATAGCCAAACAGGTGTGAGCTGGATTGTGATGTTATAGAGCCTCTCCCAATATTCCAAGTTTTGGATTCTGACGCCACAGAGCTTGTCCCAGTATTCCCAGGTATTATGTGGGGCAAAATGAAACTGCATCTTACATAGCAACAGGTCTGCTGTTAGAATTGTAATAAATTACAAAGAACGCTGGAAAATATCGAAGCAAGTAATATGGAACCCTAAGCAGCTTTATTAAGAGAAAAAGATAATTGAGTTGGACTACAAAGTAAAAACTGTGTGGAATATACTGAAGACAGATATGGGTGGAGCCAAAATGGAAAAGAAACAAATACCTCTAAAAATAAATGAGATATTGGTAACAAGTGCTTGTAGTGTTGCAAACCACTTAAACAAGTATTTTGTTTCTTTACTGGCACCTTGGGGTTATCAGGTTCAGTAGACAATGCAATGGAATATATGAGACCAGTCTAACTTCAGTATAACGGAAATAACTCTCACTCATCCCATAAAAGCAGCATTCATCATAAAATCTTTAAAACCAAAGTATTCTAGTGGTTGTAACATATTAATAAGTTAATCAGAGAGAGTTAATGTGAGTTACATTCTATCTAAAGTTGTTTGTGTAAGCAATCAATTAACAGCTGAACATTTCCAGTCTTGTTACAATATGCTGAAGCTAAGCTCTTTACAAGAAAGGGGAGGGGGGCAACGAGGTACTGTCTAACTATGACCAATATCACTCTTGCCAGATTTTTCAAGCATCTGACTGCAAATAACATATTGTCCAACTCACAGTTCAGGTTCCTTAAAGGTTCTGATATAAGGAAGGCTATGTATACATGCAGTGAGAATGTATTTAATTCTTTGGATGATTAATTAGAGGCTACTGGCATTTTCTGTGACGTCTCAAAAGCCTTTGACTGTGAATCACAGCAACCTCTTAAGTATATTAGAATATTATGGTGTCACTGGCAGTGTTGCAAAATGATTCGAGTTTTGCCTAATTAACAGAAAACAAAGGCTGTCATTGTTAAATACCTGTTGAGTAAGCAATCAGTCTTCATCTGATTGGGAATTAATTACATGTTGTGTTCCTCAAGGTTCCATCTTGGATCCGTTGCTTTCTCTTGTGAATATTAATGACCTCTGTTACATTGCCAGATGCTAAGTTTGTTTTGTTTGCAGATGATACAAAAATTGCAACAAATAGCAAGTCAAACATAGATTTAGGTCCAATATTCAGGAACACACATTTTCAATGAATTGCCAACAACCATAAAAATCTTGATTTAACATAAAGCACAGTTCAAACAGAGTTTGAAAGACTTTTTGATAGGCAACTCCTTCTGCTATGTAGATGAATATCTTAACATGGACTGTTAGATCAACTTCAAAAAATGGCTGATAGATTTCAGTTTGACAGTGCCTGGTCACAGCAGTTAAGGTTAGGTGTACGAAAATTTATTAAAAGTATGTAACTGTGTTTCATTCTGCCAATGCATTAATTCTGTACATATTAGCAGTTCCAGTTTACAGTAATGTATTCACATATCTTGATAATCTCCTGGCAAATTATCAGCGAAGTGAGTGTTATATTTAAATTTTCTATGTTATCTATGTGATACTTTCTGCCAAATTCCACACCCACAAGGATCATCTTATTTTTAGGTCTCTGAAACGAAAACTGAATCTAATCTAATCCTGACAATTTATGCCAATCAAAGTTCAAATTTCCCATTATGTAATACATAGGGCAATTGGCCTTTCTCAGAAAAGAGAGGGATGGTAGATGAGGAAATCCTCTGACTTATTGATGACACTCTGTGCCAGAAATATCGTTTATATACTATTTATATCTTCTAAACATATATAAATAGATATCTGTGTGTATTTTGCGTTAATGTTAAAAAGCACTGTAGCGATTTTGATACATTTTTTGCTAACTGATGTACAAGAAAGGTTTTTGAGTGTAATTTATAGATATTTTGTGCACATTGGCTGAAGTACGATGAATTAAAGTCTCCTACCACTGTGAAAACGATGCTTTGCCGTTAGTGGCAAGTGTCCTCCTTCGTTTCATGCTTGCTCATGTGGTGCTTTCTGGCAGAAGGTGTTTCATACCAGTTTCTTATGGCAGAGGGTGATTCACACGAGTGTTATGTAGGGAAGGGTGCACTTGTATGAACATTTGATTACACATCAAATATGTATGCAGTTTATTATCAGAAACCCTTAATTTCCAGTAATAGACTTTGCACATAATAGAACACTTTTATCATGACCAGAATATGGACTGGCATACAAAAGTATCAAAGAATCTGATCATACAAAGACAAAAACAGTTATGTATATCATTAATGAACTACTACTTTAATGTTTGCATTCGACCTCAGTCGAATCTGCTTACTGATACCGCCATATCAGACAGCCCCCCTCCCCCTTTTCTAAGAGCTGTGGCTTGGAAAGTCTTGCAGTATATCCCATTTTTTCCACCCATGCAGTTCACTCCTTAACTTGACAGAATTAGGAAACATAGGAGCTACTCACTTAATAGAATTAGAAAACCCAGGAGCTACTCTAACCAACTGATACAAGTTACTTGTATGCCAGACTGCATATACATTAACTTATTTTTAGAAGTATCTGGAATAGGCACCTGCAGTCTCCCTTCTGATGCATCATGCGTTAAATTTTGTGGTGAAGGAACAGCTCTGACTGAGTCACTTGCTACTGTGGATGGAGTGTTTTCTGAGTAAGCAGGCTTGAGACACTCAACAGGTACAGTATGTTGCTTCCCATTTTTCTCAATAATGAGTATTTTATCCCCACAGTCTATGACCTCAAACGGGTGTGTAAATTGTGGAGAGTGCAGTGTTTCAACTGTCATCTCTCAGCCACACAAAATCATATCTGAATAAACCTTTATGAAAGAATACGAGTCTGTCACCATGTCAAACAGAATTCTTTAGCAAGAGATAACACATGTGCGAGTGAAACCTGTGCAAGAATGCATCTGATTCCCTCACCAGTAGCATAAGCTGCCAGAACCTTTAAATGTTCAACATAGAGTAGGTGAGTGAGCGAGCAACCTATGTTCTCTTTCAGAACAGTCCACAGCTCCCAAGGCCACCTCTAATGGTCAGTGTGTATGCTCTATCATCCAATCGTTGGCAGGGTTCTAGCTCATGACTCGAATGTGCTTGCAGTCACACATTCTCAAAAGCACTTTGAAGAATTGGCACTCGAACTGCCAACTCCTGTCCATTGTAATAAATTGTGGAATGCCAAATGTCGAGAACCAGCAATTTAGGAGGGCCCTGGCGCCAGAGGCCGCAGAAATATCAGAATGTTGTGTGTTTATTTCACATTGGGGTAACCACTGTGGGAATGGTTGGTTCCATTCCAAATATGCATGTGGTTTAGATTAGATTAGATTAGTTATTCGTTCCATAGATCCATGCTGAGGAGATCCTCGTGATGTGGAATATGTCAATTTTTTAAAAGCTGAAGTAACAATACTAATAGTATGAATATATACAATACATCATTTGTTTCTATTAAAAAATTCGTCAATGAAGTAGAAGGAGTTGGCCACTAGTAAGTCTTTCAGGCTCCTTTTAAACTGATCTTTATTTGTAACTAAATTTTTTATGCTTACTGGCAAATTATTGAAGATGAGTGTTCCTGAGTAGTGGACTCCTTTTTGAACTAAAGTAAGTGCTTTTAAGTCCTTGTGCAGATCATTTTTGTTCCTGGTATTGTATCTATGAACTGAGCTGTTTGTTGGAAGAGGAGATATATTATTTAGGACAAATTTCATTAATGAGTAAATACTAACACTCGAATTGCAAATACAGATATGTTGAGGCGTTTCTGCAGTTCTGTGGTGTGCTCTTCCCAACTGAATTTATCAAGTTGCAATCCCAGGAATTTAAGAATGTCAACCTCTTCTATCTGCTCTTCTTTTTACTTTATCCATGAAAATATCATTAGCAGATCTTTCTAGAACTACACTCGACGTACTATTTATTGCAATACTTGTGTCATCCGCAAACAAAACGAACTCTGCTTCTACCAGTGTAACTGATGAGAGATCGTTAATGTACACAAGAAAAGGCAATGGCCCTAAGAGGGATCCTTGTGGGGCACCACATGTAATTTCTTCCCATTCTGATGATGACTGATGACTTAATTCACTAGTCCCTTGCACTGACACCCTTTGTTTCCTGTTAGTGAAGTATGAATGGAACCATTTTGCAGCACTGCTCGTGACACCATAGAATTCTAATTTACTTAAAAGGATGTTGTGGTTCACAAAATCAAATGCCCTTGACAAATCGCAGAAAATTCCTGCTGCTTGTAATTTGTTATTTAATGAATTAAGTACATTTTCATTGTAGGTGTAAACAGCCTTCTCGATATCAGAACCCTTTAGAAATGCAAACTGTCTTCTTGATAATATGTTATTTGCGGTCAAATGGTTGAGCAGCTGCCTGTACATTAATTTTTCTAAAATTTTTGAGAATGCTTGTAAAAGTGAAATTGGTCTGTAATTTGATGGTATCTCTTTATCCCCTTTCTTGAATAGAGGCTTAACATCTGCATATTTTAGACAGTCAGGAAATATCCCAGTTATAATTGACTAGTTACACAAGTAATTTAGAATTGTACCAAACTCACAAGAGCATGCCTTAATTAACTTTGTTGATCTTTCGTTGTACCCACTAGAATGCTTTGTTTTTAAAGATTTTATTATGGAAGTTATTTCTTTTGGTGAAGTGAGTGATGTATTCATGTACCTGAAGCTATTTGTGAAGGCTAGTTTCAGACATTCAAGGGCATTATTTACTGATCCTGTAAGTCCCATTCTATCACTAACATATAAAGTACTTGTTAAATAGATTTGCCACACTATGCCCATCAGTTACTAGTGTGTCATCTACCCTTAGTGCTATTTGCTCCTGTTCCTTTCTGGTTCTACCAGTCTGCTCTTTCACTATATCCCATATTGTTTTTATTTTGTTCCCTGATATTGCTATCTTCTTCTCGTAGTGCATTAGTTCAGATGTCTGAATTGCTTTTTTTAATATTTTACAGTATTCCTTGTATTTAGCTAAATCATGAGTATTGGAGCTATTCTTGGTCGACAGATACATTTTCCTTTTTGTCTTACAGGAAATCTTTATTCCTTGTGTGATCCATGGTTTTATTATAGACTTCTGTTTAAATTGAGTAACTTTTAGAGGAAAACAGTTTTCAAACATGGTACTGACATTGTTCAATTGTTCATGAACTTGTTATATTTTTCATTCATGTCATGAGCACTATAAACATCTTTCCAGTTCATCTCTTTGAGCAGTTTCCTAAAACACTCAATTTTTGGTTGATTGACTATCTCCTGTACTCAGATTTACCAGTCTTGATAATCTGCTTAGAATTTACATCTAAAACAAGGAGCTGCATTTCATGATCTGAAAGTCCATTTATAACACGTTTTATGATATGATTTTGTTCCTTTCATTTGTCTATAAAATTTTTATCAATGGCTGTCCTTGAGGATTTAGTCATCCTAGTTGGAAAGTTTACAGTGTGAGTTAGATTGAAAGACAACATTACTAACTGCAGTGAATGTTTACTGGAAGTTTGCATTAGAAAATCTGTATTAAAGTCACCAGGAATCAAAATTTCTTTGTTTCGTCCTGTTAAATAACCCAGAAGAGCTTCTAGATGATTTAAGAATAGATTATAATTTCCTGCAGGTGTTCAGTAAATAGTTGCTATCATATAGGATCTGTTATGGAACTCTACTTCTGTTGCACATGCTTCTAGATTCTGCTCTAAACAGAATTTATTAATGTCTATGTTCTTGAATTTATGGCAGTTTTTGATAAATGTGGCAACTCCTCCTCCGTCCACATCTACTCTGCAGAAGTAGGAAGCTAACTTAAATCCTGAAAAGAGTAACATATCAGTGGTCACTTGATGTTCGGAGAGGCAGATTATGTCAATTTGGTTAGATGAATTCATTTCATTGATACAAATGAGTAGTTCATAAACTTTATTTCTAAGTCCCAGAATGTTCTGGTGTAATGAAGATAAATGATACTGCATACTAATGGGATTGTAACTGCTTTGGCGAAGATGAACTGGCAGTTTCTGATTACTTTCTGTTAAACATTGTTTAAATGGAGGCTGTATGATAAAATCTGACTCCTGTTCATCTGTTTTCTCAAATTGAGTGTGTCTGCCAATCTCTCTTAAAACTCGTTTTCTTTCCCCCTTCCCTATCCTAAAAAAGGCATCCCTCTGACACCTGTGACCACTGGTATTTTACCCCTTGTGCCAGTGTCCCCCTTAAGTTTTCTGCAATCAACTGAGACAGTTTTCCCTTCCCTTTCCTATTGAGGTGAAGGCCATGACTGGTGTAGTCCCACCTATCGATAGCATCCACAGAAATCAAACCAATATGGGACCCTATATCCGTCCTAAGCAGCCACTCCAACTCCAAGTTCACCCTCCCTACGGAAGAGTTCAAATGAGGCCGATTATGGCATCTCAACACAGACATGAATCCCATACTCGTATGCTTCGTTGCTGATGCTATCTTCACCAGGTCACTCTCTATGGAATATTCAGAGTCTCTGTCAGTGCTGTTTCCCGGACCACCCAATATAAACACAGCATCCTCCTTTGTGAAATCCTTGCATAAAGCACCTACATTCTCTGTCACCTGACCCAGATCTGCACTAGGCTTGAAAAAGTTTGTGACCTGGTACTCTGGACCTAGATTTTCCTGCAGTAGTTGGCCAATACCTCTACCATAGGAACTACCTAACAACAGAACTTTCTTTCTCTTTACAAATTTCCCTACCTTTTTCAAGTCCTTGAAAGCTTGTTGTGCCCTTTCTACAGCTTCAGATACATGAGGCTCATCCGATTCTGACTGAGGCAACAGGTCAAATCTATTTTCAAGATTTATGACAAAGCTGTCTGATGCTCTACTTTGCCTGTTTCCCCTATTACCTGTTGCCACTTCTCACCTCTGTTCACCCTTCTCCCTCTTTAACCCGTCCAGACCCTCCCTTGCCTTGTCTAGGTCAGCTTAAAGAACTGCAATTTTCCCTTCCTGTTCCAGTATTTTCCTATCTCTACTGCAGATCCTACAATACCACTGGCGAGCCTCATATATGTCCCCATTTCCCACGCCACTACATTCGCCCCAATGAAAGAAACTACAGCACCCATCACACCATACCCCAGAAATAACGATCCTACGGCATGTCACTCACTTCTCACTCATGGTAAAAACAGAAATCGTATAAACTGATTTAAGTAGTGACTAAAACGTAAACAAAGGACCCTAGAAACTGTTCAGGCAAATATAAATAAATTCAAAGAGTACTGAATAAAAAAACTGGTGATTACAAATAAGTTTAAGTCACTGTTTACTTACGTTACGCGCGCGTGAAATTAAGCCTAAAATCCGTGTTATAGGCGCGAGAAGGAAAATAAACTTCTTACCCGTTTAATCTTCTTTAACACTTCACTAACACTTCCACTAATGTAACAACACTTATATTATATTTATACCAACTGGAAACGTTTATCTGCTTACTTGCGATTCGCGCGCGTGAAATTAGTCCTAGGATTCGTGCTACAGGCGCGAGAACAAAAATACCCTTATTACCCCGTGTAATCTTATTTTATACTTCACTCACACTTCCAGTAATATAACAACACTTATATTATATTTAACACCCCTGTACACGTTTAAAAATAGCTTAATAACAACGCTTTTTATAAATATTTAGTGCAGCAACTACTCGAAGAGTCCGTGTCGGCGCAGTGTTGCCAACAATAGTGATTTATACAGTTTATAAGCGATTAACACTATATTTGTATTAAATACACTTTGCACACGGTAAGACACTTTTACCACCAACAAAATGTGGTCTGTCACACACAAGCAGCAAAGAAGCTAATCATACAAAGACAAAAACAATTCTGCATATCACAGATGAACTATCATTTTAATGCTTGCATTCGACTTCTGTCGACTCTGCTTATTGATGTTGCAACACACTCTACCAATGTTGAGTGACAAAAGGTGCTTCATACAGATGTTGCTTGAGAGAGGGTGTTTGGTACCAATGCTTTATAGTGGAGGATTTTTTTACCTATTTTATATGGTGGGGGGATAGTTTGTATTGATGTTGTCCAGATGCTGCTGCATAACAGTGTTATAAGGGAGACAGTGCTGCATACTGATGTTGTGGGCCAGTGGGTGCTCTGTGCCAGTATTACATTCCATAGAATGATTTGTACTAATGTTGTTTGACAGAGGGTGGCTTTTACCAGATTGGAATCCTAATTGGACCTGTCTTTCCAACGATTAACGTTATTGGATATGAAGTCTTTCGCGACATATTTCTTGAATACACTGAGAGATTTTTATTAGATTAACGTTATTTTTGGGTCACATTAAAGTCAGATTCGTTTTTGAATATTACCACGAGATGGGACAATTAGAATATATAAGAAAGTGATAGTATGCTTGATTAATGTGTGGCACATTATAGCTGGCGCCCATTCCAGGTCACAAAAATTTTATTTGTTGCGTATTGTGCGTCCTAAAGTTTATATAGTTTTCCTTTTAATGGAACCAAAGTAACTTGGATCTGAGTGGAGAAGTAATAAAAGGGTCAAATCATATCACCCCAAAAGAAGAAGGTATTCATCGATGAATCAGCCAAGTATGAGTAAAAGGGTATACTTTTTTCATACTGGGTTACTTTGATCAAGTCTCGATTAGGGTAACTCAGAATTCGGTGCCGTAATTTTAGAGCAGTTTGGGAGCAGTTTATGTGTTGATGACATTTTTGAACTCGCGAGAGATCAGATTTACATATCGACTCAATACTTATGAAAGTATGAGGTAATCTTGTCTCTGTTATTGAGAGACGATATTTAAGACATTTAGTACTAGAATTCATTGTTCAATAGAGCGCAACAGAGTAAAAGTGACAGTTTTGGGGGGATTTCAGTAATTATGAGATATGGTAAAAACATATGCATAAATTCTAAATATGGATCCTATCAAAGACAATACAGCAGTATCGAATTCACAGGTGTACCATAACGGAAGCAAGTCAGCTGATAGATCCCTTAGCATCACTCATAAAGTTAGAACTTAAATAGGAAGAAACATGCAGAGATTGTTGTAGGGAAGGCTAACAAAAAAACTGCATTTTGTTGGCAGGACACTTGGGAAACTTAGCATAGACTAAGGAGACTGCCTACACTACACTTGCCCATCCTCTTTTTAGAATACTGCTGCACGGTGTGGGATACTTACTAGACAGGACTGAGTACATCGAAAAACTTCAAAGGGCAGCACATTTTGGATTATCACAAATATGGGAGACAAAATCAGAGAAATGATACAGAATTTGGGCTGGACAGCATTAAAAAAGCGTTTTTGTTGCGACATACTCTACTCAGGAAATTCTCATCAACTTAGCAACAATTATCAGTAAATGTTTCCATAGTAATAAAGTTACGAAATACACAGTTCTTAAGTGATTTAATTAGAACTTGCCTTCTCAACAAATCCAAATGCTCCTGACCAACAGGTAACTTATATACTCAACACATCATACCAGTCTCTTTGTTAACTACATAAAGAGGAAAATTCACCAGAGAAAACTACAAAATTATGTTGCGAGAGAATGACTGGGTAAGAGGCTACTTACCTTCATGGGGTGAAATTCTAAATGCTTCCAAAACATACATATATGTAGTACAAGAAAAATTTCCATTCTGAAGAAATAATGGAAACACCAGGTAGGAACATCAAGGATGTAGGAAACAGATTGCTACTTACAGTAAAGAAACACACACAGAAAGAAGTGTATGTTGGGGCAGGTCTTTTACCCCCAGGAAGAGGTACCCAATTGTCTAAGACAGGCTCTCCAAGTACCTTCAATTGGTATCTTATAATCTTACATACATTTGAAGTTCTTTTCACAGTGAAGTTCCTAAAGATGGGTAGCACAAGTTATATGCCAACTAACTCTGCAGATGACAAAGAAATTTAAGAAATGTATGATGAGAGAAAAAAGAAATTATCCAGATAGTGAAGGGTGATGAAAATTAATAGCCATGGGTGACGAATTCAGTAGTAGGATAGGGGAGAGAAGGAAACATAGGTGAATATGGATTGGGGCTAAGAACTGAAAGAGGAAGCCACCTCGTAGAATTTTGCGCATAACATAACTTAATCATATCTAACACTTGGTTCAAGAATCATGAAAGAAGGTTGCATACATAGCAGCTTGGAGATACTGACAGGTTTCAGAGAGATTTATATAATGGTAAGACAGATTTAGGAACCAGGTTTTCAATTTTAAGACATTTCAGGGGCAGATGTGGACCCTGACCACAACCTATTGGCTATGAACTGTAGATTAAAACTGAAGAAACCAAAAAGGCAGGAATTGGAGATGAGACCTGAATAAACCTAAAGAACCTGGGGTTGTAAAGAGTTTCAGGGACAGCATAAGGGAGCAAATGACAAGAATAGGGGAAAGAAATACAGTAGAAGAACGGGTAGCTTTGAGGGACGAAGTAGTGAAGACAGCAGAGGATCAAGTAGGTAAAAAGATGAGGGCTAGAAAAATCCTTGGGTAACAGAAGAGATACTGAATTTAATTGAGGAAAGGAGAAAATACAAAAATGCAGTAAGTGAAGCAGGCAAAAAGGAATACAAATGTCTCAAAAATGAGATCGACAGGAAGTGCAAAATGGCTAAGCAGGGATGGCTAGAGGACAAATTTAAGGAGAGAGGCTTATCTCACTAGGGGTAAGATACAGTCTACAGGAAAATTGAAGAGACCCTGGGAAAAAAGAGAACCACTTGTATGAATATCAAGAGCTCAGATGGAAATCCAGTTCCAAGCAAAGAAGGGAAAGCAGAAAGGTGGAAGGAGTATATAGAGGGTCTGTACAAGGGCAATGTACTTGACAATATGATGGAAATGGATGAGGATGAAATGAGATATATGATACTGCATGAAGGGTTTGACAGAGCACTGAAAGACCTGAGTCGAAACAAGGCCCCGGGAGTAGGCAACATTCCATTAGTACTGATAGCCTTGGGAGAGCCAGTCCCAACAAAACTAACATCTGGTGAGCAAGATGTATAAGACAGGCGAAATACCCTCAGACTTCAAGAACAATATAATAATTCCAATCCCAAAGAAAGGTGTTGACAGATGTGAAAATTACCGAACCATAAGTCACAGCTGCAAAATACTAATGCGAATTCTTTTTCCATTTGTAAACTAGTAGAAGGCAACCTCAGATCAGTTTGGATTCCGTAGAAATGTGGGAACACTTGAGGCAATACTGACCCTATGACTTAACTTAGAAGCTACGTTAAGGAAAGGCAAACCTACGTTTCTAGCATTTGTAGACTTACAGAAATGCTTTTGACAATGTTGACTGGAATACTCTTTCAAATTCTGAAGGTGACAGGGGTAAAATACAGGGAGCAAAAGTCTATTTACAATTTGTACAGAAACCAGATGGCAGTTGTAAGAGTCGAGGGACATGAAAGGGAAGCAGTGGTTGGGAAAGGAGTGAGACAGGGTTGTAGTCTCTCCCCGATGCTATTCAATCTGTATATTGAGCAAGCAGTGAAGGAAACAAAAGAAAAATTCGGAGTAGGTATTAAAATTCATGGAGAAGATATAAAAATGTTGAGGTTTGCCGATGACATTGTAATTCTGTCATAGGCAGCAAAGGACTTTGAAGAGCAGTTTAACAGAATGGGTAGTGTCTTGAAACTAGGATATAAGATGAACATCAACAAAAGCAAAACGAGGATACTGGAATGTAGTGTAAGTTGGGTGATGCTGAGGAAATTAAGATTAGGAAATGAGGCACTTAAAGTAGTAAAGGAGTTTTACTATTTGGTGAGCAAAATAACTGATGATGGCCGAAGTAGAGAGGATATAGTTTCGAACAATAAACAGTTTCGAACAAGAAGAGAATAGAAGCTTTCGAAATGTGTTGCTACAGAAGAATGCTGATGATTAGATGGGTAGATCACATAACTAATGAGATATTGAATAGAATTGGAGAGAAGAGAAGTTTGTAGCACAACTTCACTAGAAGAAGGGATCACTTGGTAGGACATGTTCCGAGACATCGAGGGATCACCAATTTAGTATCGGAGGGCAGTGTGAAGGGCAAAAGTTGTGGAGGGAGACCAAGATATGAATATACTAAGCAGATTCAGTAGGATATAGGTTGCAGTAGGTACTGGGAGATGAAGCTTGCACAGGATAGAGTAGCATGGAGAGCTGCATCAAACCAGTCTCGGGGCTGAATACCACAACAATGTCAATTTGGCTATTAGGTTAAAGCTCTGATTCTTGTGGCTACACCAGAAAACCTTGTGCAGCCTCACTTACATTACACAACATTCCCAAGAATAGTATTATGGAAATAGATTTCTACAAATCAGTTTAACACTTTGCATGTGTACTTAATGGCACTGTTTCATATATTCTTTCAATTTCATTACCAACATAATCTTTGAATTTAGTGAAGTTATGAAACAGTTGTTCTACATCCACTTTACCACCACTATTCCACGTGATCACTGCAAGTCCCTTCACATCTTCCAAAAACACTATCATTATACCAACAATCAGTGCTCCTCGGCACATTAGAATGTCTCACTGTTGGTTACTTAACTGCCATGCAAAACAATGCACATCATACTGCTGCAGAAAATCAAATACCAAGGCAGGAGAGTTTCCCGGTACTTTCATTTTACAGCATAGACAAACAAAGACATCAGCCAAAGTATTGAGTGGTTCCGTTACGTTATTGAATAGCACATCTCTTTACCCCTATTCTATATATAAGTGATCTCGACTAATGGAGCAAAACATCTAATTTTGCACTTTGTATGAACATTTCACTTTTCATTAATCCTACAAGGTGAAAGGATATCAATGATACTATTTACTGATTACATTGTTATCGTGAGTGAAATGGAAGGACTTTGTGATCTGCTGAATGGAGTGAACAGTACAGAACATGAATCGAGAGTAAATTAAGAATCAAAGACTAAAGCAATAAGAAGTAGCAGAAAAGAGAGCAAGAAACATATTGGGACTGATCACATGGATGAAGTTAATGAATTCTACTACCTCAGCAGCAGCAAAACAGTGACAGATGAAGCTGACGTAAGTACACCACCACTGGCTAAAAGGGCATTCCTGGTAGAGAAGTCTACTAGCATCAAACAGGTCTATATTTAAAGAAGAAATTTCTGAGATTGTACATCTGGAGCACAGCATTGTATGGTACGGTAGAGCTCAATCCACATGATGGTTTGTACAAGCACAGCATTGTATGGTACGGTATAGCTCAATCCACATGATGGTTTGTACATGTCAAGGCATTGACAAAGATTGCATTGCTGACTATTCCAAGCGACAGTTGCTGTACATACATGCATGTGCTTTCCACTTTAAGAAAGCATACACTGTAAATTGTGTGTCTTACTTGTGCATTCTGCACTACTTAGCATCACTATCAGCAAAGACAACTGGCATTAAAAATCCCTAAACAATTTGCTAAAATCATGTTAAATGCTCACATTAGCTATGGCATTCAGAGCAGAGAACTCAAGACACTACCGAACACTCATTGGCTGTCTGAGGATGGCAAGATTGCTGTGAACAACAAGCCTAAAATCTACCACCATTTATGATAACTATATTGACACATGGACTGTGGGAAAAGAAACAAAAGAATGTAAGCATTTGAGATGTGGTGCTACAAATATATGTTGAAAATCAGGTGGACAGATAAGGTAGGGAATGAGGTTCCGCACAGGATCAGAGGCAAGGAATATTAGGAAAACAGACAAGGGACAGGACATCTGTTCATACATCGGGAGTAACTCCCACAGTACTAGGAAAAAGTGTGGAGAGCAAAAACTGGAGGGCAGAGATTAGAATACTTCCACCAAATTTAGGATTTTCGTTGCAAGTACTACTTAGAAATGAAGAGGCTGGCAAAGATGAGGAATTTGTGATCAAACTTCAATATGGTAGGATGACATCTTAGGCCAACTATACAACTAAATTGCAAATATATCACTAAATTAACCTGTCCACAACAGACTACTACCATATATGAACTGTATTGCTACTTGGCAGCACACCGAACAAACAGAACCGTTATTCTTACTGGGATTAAATTTAAATGTTGGCATGTGCTGCTAAAAACTACATCTGCTCTCTGACCACTTCTATTCCTGACAGGCTTTGTGAACTAACTGAATATAGTTCTCAAAAATACAAAAAAGGGCAAATTTGTATTCATTTATGAAAGTATGCACATTTCATTTAATGCAAATTCACTAAACTTAAAATTTTATATGCAAAACCCAGAAGCAGGGAACTACACTTCCATTAAACTGAACACATCAAATTTACTATGTAGCCACACAGCCTTCATTTAAACAATACCAATTATATCAAATCATTGAAACCATAATTATGCACTAAAAAATTCACCGACACCAACACCACACTACTTCACACTCCAATTTTCACTCTCAATGTGTTCCATTGATAGTTATCCAGGTAAATGCATAAGTGACTAGCAAGCACTGTAATAGAACCATTCCTTCAAAAACCATATCCACTTTTCTCCACAATCTCAAAGTACTCAAAATAATATCCTCCTTTAACAGGATCAGGATACTACAAAACTCATTTAAATACCACCTCTTTGTTTGTCTGTGCTACAGTTCACATCTCAAGAACATATTTCAGGGAAACTTCAGTGAAAAATACTACGGAATTGATTAGAAAACTTTATTCAATTAATGTACAATAAAACTGTACAACTCCATGTGGAATAAATTTAATCGAAGAGACCTGAAACAAAAGATTCAGAATTAGGATTTCGAAATCTGCCACTGAAATTTAGTAATTGCACTGCAAATGCATCATAGAATTTTTATCTTCACTTGCATCAGAAGCTAATACACTTAATCATCTCAAATCTAAATGTGTATTTCCAGATTTAACCACAAATTAAATATACATTTTCACTACATTTATACTTGCTCGTCCTTTGCCACTAAAACTGAAAGTAACCTCTTTCAATGACAATCACCATGAACTTTTGTGAGATAGCTGCAGAAGCTTGGGGTCATTAAACATTCTTTGTAAGTACATAATACCGAACCAACAATACGTTATTCCGATTATCATAACCTATAAAGCTGTACAGGGTCATTCAATTTATGAAGAAACTCACCAAAACCCATGTCGTCATCAGATTCCTCCGATTCTTCTTTCTTTTTGGCTTCTTCCTTCTTTTCAGCTGGCGCAGCCTCTGGAGCAGCACCGGCAGCAGCTGGGGCTGTAAATACCAAAGTTTCATAGTAAATTGTCTTAATACCGTTTCAAAACCGCCATAAAAAACTTAGAAATAAAGTTTTGACTACTGCTGGAAAGCACACTACGCAAATATTCCAGCAACTCTGGAAACTTCACTGAACAAGCTAGCATTGCCCTAAATTTCCTCTTTGATGAAAAATCCAGTAACTATGTTGGGCATAATAATGCAAATGCAACAAACACACAGCCCACTTCTAATTAGCTTATATATCTCGTCGAGGGTGTAATTGTTAATGCCAAACCCAGACTTAATATAACGTTCGTATCTTCGGCACAAATGCATTTCCCCCTGGAGAATGCAAAATTGAGCTAATGGGAAGAAATGCTACTAGTGAGGCCCTAACGGCTTACTGTAAGTACTCAATTGCATATACCAACAATTAGCGTAATTCGCGCCAAGTCGTGGACTTTGGTAATGTAAAGTTACAAACAAATAGTACTATTACAAATAAAGAAAAGTAACTACCAATAAGCAACACTCACCTGCTCCAACAGCGGGACCAGCTCCAACGCCAGCACCCACGTTTGTGATTAAATCTTTCACATTAATTCCTTCCAGTGCCTTTGCAAACAATCCTGGCCAGTACGGATCAACATCCACTGCTGCTGCCTTCAGAATAGTCTGGATTTTCTCGCCCTTAAAAAAAAAAAAATTTATATTATAACCAATGTCACTGAGAATCAAACAACGTTACGCAGTTAGAAATTACTTACAGTTACTGCGACCTCATCGTCAACGAGGATCAAGGCAGAGTAGATGCAGGCTAATTCAGACTTGTTAGACATGATGGACTATCTCCTTTGCTACCTAATTTCAAGTGCAAGTCGCCAAACAGGCCTTAGCTCCTTACGAGAACAAGCACATGTGCAAGAGGAAGCCCGTTCGTCACAATTCCCACCTTTTCACATCAAAGAGGTTCAATTTCCGCTGTAGACAAAATGCAAGTACTTCATTTGATCGATGGTCAAACAAACAACACAAAAAGTCGATTCACACTTGAAGGCACGGGATGTCAAATAATCTACAATGCTTTTCAAATGACGTCGACAGAACGGAAACGGGAGCCAACGTTTACTGGAAAGAAAACTTTGACGATGAGGGGACGGTGGCGCGTCTGCTAGAGGCTAATTCCCGCTTTCCGTAACGTCGCGTCCCGTCAAAACATTCTGTAAAGAATTTCGAATGGTGCCATCCACACTGGTCGTCCCGTCCCGTCACGTCACGCTACATATGTTAAAAAAAAAACATTTTTCAGTGTCTGAAGATTTCAATTCATTTCTTTATGAAACACTACAAATGGCTGACAACTTTAAAATAAAGACCACCTACTAATCAATCTGCTTCTATCCACAATACTTTTTTCGCAAGTTGCACCCACATTGCAATCCATTTCGTTGCACAATATGAAATAAGACACCGATACCTATAAGAATCCACTTTATAAATGTAGTAGAGGGCGAGTAATTTAGTACACTTGTATCATACAATTTAGACTGCTACCTCAATGCTCCAGTTAATCTTTCTTTATATACTATAAATTTAAAAAAAGAAATAATGAAACTAAACAATTTATATCAAATAACGAGCAACAAACAGTTCATATTACCCAAGAAAATCACGATAAAAAGAGGCAGCGATATCTGCGCATAACCATATATGGGTGACTGGAATTCGGTAGTAGGAAAAGGGAGAGAAGGAAACGTAGTAGGTGAATATGGATTGGGGCTAAGAAATGAAAAAGGAAGCCGCCTCGTAGAATTTTGCACAGAGCCTAACTTAATCATAGCTAACAATTGGTTCAAGAATCATAAAAGAAGGCTGTATACATGGAAGAAGCCTGGAGATACTGACAGGTTTCAGATAGATTATATAATGGTAAGACAGAGATTTAGGAACTAGGTTTTAAATTGTAAGACATTCCCAGGGGCAGATGTGGACTCTGACCACAATCTATTGGTTATGACCTGTAAATTAAAACTGAAGAAACTGCAAAAAAGGTGGGAATTTAAGGAGATGGGACCTGGATAAACTGAAAGAACCAGAGTTTGTACAGAGTTTCAGGGAGAGCATAAGGGAACAATTGACAGAAATGGGGGAAAGAAATACAGTAGAAGAAGAATGGGTAGCTTTGAGCAATGGAGTAGTGAAGGTTGCAGAGGATCAAGTAGGTAAAACGATGAGGGCTAGTAGACACCCTTGGGTAACAGAAGAAATATTGAATTTAATTGATGAAAGGAGAAAATATAAAAACACAGTAAATGAAGCAGGCAAAAAGGAATACAAACGTCTCAAAAATGAGATCGACAGGAAGTGCAAAATGGCTAAGCCGGGATGGCTAGAGGACAAATGTAAGGATGTAGAGGCTTACCTCACTAGGGGTAAGATAGATACTGCCTACAGGAAAATTAAAGAGACCTTTGGAGATAAGAGCACCACTGGTATGAACATCAAGAGCTCAGATGGAAACCCAGTTCTAAGCAAAGAAGGTAAAGTAGAAAGGTGGAAGGAGTATATAGAGGATCTATACAAGGGCGATGTACTTTAGGACAATATTATGGAGATGGAAGAGGATGTAGATGAAGATGAAATAGGAGATATGATACTGCGTGAAGAGTTTGACAGAGCACAGAAAGACCTGAGTCGAAACAAGGTCACCGGAGTAGACAACATTCAATTGCAACTACTGACGGCCTTGGGAGAGCCAGTCCTGACAAAACTCTACCATCTGGTGTCCAAGATGTATGAAACAGGCGAAATACCCTCAGACTTCAAGAAGAATATAATAATTCCAATCCCAAAGAAAGCAGGTGTTGACAGATGTGAAAATTACCGAACTATTAGTTTAATAAGTCACAGCTGCAAAATACAAACTCGAATTATGTACAGACGAATGGAAAAACTAGTAGAAGCCGACCTCGGGGAAGATCAGTTTGGATTCCGTACAAATGTTGGAACACGTGAGGCAATACTGACCCTACGACTTATCTTAGAACCTAGATTAAGGATGGGCAAACCTACATTTCTAGCATTTGTAGACTTAGAGAAAGCTTTTGACAATGTTGACTGGAATACTCTCTTTCAAATTCTGAAGGTGGCAGGGGTAAAATACAGGGAGAGATAGGCTATTTACAATTTGTACAGAAACCAGATGGCAGTTATAAGAGTCGAGGGACATGAAAGGGAAGCAGTGGTTGGGAAGGGAGTGAGACAGGGTTGTAGTCTCTCCCCGATGTTATTCAATCTGTATATTGAGCAAGCAGTGAAGGAAACAAAAGAAAAATTCGGAGTAGGTATTAAAATTCATGGAGAAGAAATAAAAATGTTGAGGTTCGCCGATGACATTGTAATTCTGTCATAGACAGCAAAGGACTTGGAAGAGCAGTTTAACAGAATGGGTAGTGTCTTGAAACGAGGATATAAGACGAACATCAACAAAAGCAAAACGAGGATAATGGAATGTGGTCTAATTAAGTCGGGTGATGCTGAGGGAATTAGATTAGGAAATGAGATACTTAAAGTAGTAAAGGAGTTTTGCTATTTGGGGATCAAAATAACTGATGATGGGCGAAGTAGAGAGGATATAAATTGTAGACTGGCAATGGCAAGGAAAGTGTTTCTGAAGAAGAGAAATTTGTTAACATCGAGTATAGATTTAAGTGTCTGGAAGCCATTTCTGAAAGTATTTGTATGGAGTGTAGCCATGTATGGAAGTGAAACATGGACGATAAATAGTTTGGACAAGAAGAGAATAGAAGCTTTCGAAATGTGGTGCTACAGAAGAATGCTGAAGATTAGATGGGTAGATCACATAACTAATGAGGAAGTATTGAATAGGATTGTGGAAAAGAGAGATTTGTGGCACAACTTGACCAGAAGAAGAGGGATCGGTTGGTAGGACATGTTCTGAGGTAAAAAGGGGTCACCAATTTAGTACTGGAGGGCAGCGTGGAGGGTAAAAATCGTAGAGGGAGACCAAGAGATGAATAAACTAAGCAGATTCAGGAGGATGTAGGTTGCAGTAGGTACTGGGAGATGAAGAAGCTTGCACAGGATAGAGTAGCATGGAGAGCTGCATCAAACCAGTCTCAGGGCTGAAGACCACAACAACAGCCATATATAGGGAGGAAATGACCTTGAGGGTCACTTGGTCAGTAACGGACAGATGACATCAACCGTTAAAACTTTCTTCCTGAGAAACTGTGGTGGCGGTGCTCTGCTGTGACGGGATGGATGTCGCCATTTAAATACATTGCAGAATGTTTTGATGGGACAGAAAGTGACTTGACGCGATGACCAGCGTTAATTGGCCTTGAATGCTCTTCCACAAAAGGAGGCCAGGTACCTGATAGCGAAAGAGAAGTTTTACAGTACCTGCAAAGAGAAGAAGCCTACACTGTGCATGAATAATAACATAAATTTATAAGTAAATTTTATCAAGTAACCTTTCTTCAACACTGAATAAATCAGCTCTATTGAAGAAGAAAAATGAAGGAATGTTGTTTCCACGTTATTTAAACTTGGAAAGGAAGAAACAGAATTGATAGGACAAATGTAACTTATTGCCTTACACATACTGTCTTATGTATTTGTATATACATATTTCTGATAGCAAATAAATGTCGATTTCTTGAATTAATTGAATGACACTTTCTTTGTTGTTTCAGTTTTCAGCAGTCTACCACACAAACTTTATCAAGAACATCCACTATGAAGTTCACTTTCGCTGTTAATAATCTTTAGCATTAGCTCTTCCTTAATTCTGACACTATAATGAAATATGGTATTTCATTACACCATTTTCAGTGTTGGGTTAAGAGAAATGACATGTTGATGATCCGCCTGTTGTGAAGATACCACCATTTGACGATGGTGTCGCCTGCCGTTCTGTTACCGTCAATTGGAAGTCCGCAGCTCGTGATCTAGTGGCCAGCGTTGCTGCCTCTGGATCACAGGGTCCCAGGTTCGATTCCCAGCCAGGTTGGGGATTTTCTCTGCCTAGGGCTCAGTGTGTGTGTTATATTCATTAATTCATCATCGTCATCATATGTGACAGTGGTTAGTCTGGTCTGTGTAAAAATTGGGACTTGTACAGGCCCTGATGACCAGTAGTTGAGAGGCCCACAAACCAAATATCATCATCGACATTTATTGGAATCGGCTTTAATAGTGGTTAAACTCCATGACTGTTGGAAAAATCTTGAAATTTGTGGTAAGGTCTTATGGGACCAGACTGCTGAGGTCATCAGTTCCTAAGCTTACACAGTATTTAACCTGACTTAAACTAACTTACGCTAAGGACGACACACACTCCCATGCCCGAGGGAGGACTTGAAACTTCAATTGGGGGAGCCGCATGGACCATGGCAAGACGCCTCAGACCACATGACTACCCCATGCGGCATGACTGTTGATTAAAGTTCTTGCAGAAATGCAACAAGCTAGCAGGCTTCTATATTTCTTCAACTAACTTACAGTCTCTGTTTGAACAACAGAATTAAACCACCATGGGTAAACTCGGGTTCCCAGTGGCAACAAAAAATTTTCATATGGACCATCCCACTCGTACATCCACCAACCAGCCGACTGTGAAAACACCCTGCCGATAACAGAAAATTTAAAAGTCATTCAACTTACTGCTTTGTGCAACATCGTCTACTGGCACTCAAGGGTTTCAGCAAGTGCCAGTAGATGCATTAGCACTCATTCAGCATTCATTAATGCGACACAGGTCTTGAATCATTTGTTTGCACATATAGTCTAAACATAGCTTTGTCTTCAACTATATACACTATGCGATCAAAAGTTTACAGACCCCCCCCCCCCCCCCCCCAACATACGCTTTTCATATTAGGTACATTGTGCTGCCTCCTACTGTCAGGTACTCAGGTACTCCATATCAGCGACCTCATTAGTCATGATACATTATGAGAGAGCGGAATGGGGCACTCCACGGAACTCACTGACTTGCAATGTGGTCAGGTGACTGGGTGTCACTTGTGTCATACGTCTGCACCCGAGATTTCCACACTCCTAAACACCCCTAGATCCACTGTTTCCGTTGTGATAGTGAAGCGGAGACGTAAAGAGACGCGTACAGCACAAAAGTTTACAGGCCGAGCTCTTGTGATAAATGGCGGAGCCCACTAACAGTTGAAGAGAGTAGTAATATGTAATAGGTAGATATCTTTCCAGACGATCACACAGAAATTCCTAACTGCATCAGAATCCACTGCAAGTACTATGACAGTTAGATGGGAGGTGCGAAAACTTGGATTTCATGATCGAGCAGCTACTCATAAGCCACACACCACTAGGGTAAGTGCCGAACGACGCCTCGCTTGGTGTAAGGAGCAGAAACATTGGACTATTGAACAGTGGAGAAGCGTTGTATGGAGTGATGAATCACGGTACAAAATGTGGAGATCCGATGGCAGGGTGTGGGTATGGCGAATGCCATGTGAACGTCATCTGCCACTATGCGTAGTGCCAACAGTAAAATTCGGAGGCAGTGGTGTTCTGTTGTGGTGGTGTTTTTCATGTTGTTTTGCGTTGCACAATCACAGCACAGGCCTACATTAATGTTTTAAGCATCTTCTTGCTTCACATTGTTGAAGAGAAATTTGGGGATGGTGACTGAATCTTTCAACACGATCGAGCACCTGTTCATAATAAACGGCCTGTGGCGGAGTGGTTACACGACAATAACTCCCCTGTAATGGACTGGTCTGCACGGAGTCCTGGCCTTAATCCTATAGAACACCTTTGAGATGATTTGGAACACCGACTTCGTACCAGGCCTCACCGACCGACATTGATACCTCTCCTCAGTGCAGCACTCGGTGAAGAATGGGCTGCCATTCCCCAAGAAACCTTCCAGCACCTAATTGAACATATGCCTGCGAGAGTGGAAGCTGTCATCAAGGCTATGGGTAGGCCAACACCATACTGCATTTTAGCATTAGCGATAGGGGGCGCCACAAACTTGTAAGTTATTTTAAGCCAGGTGTCTGGATATTTTTGATCATATAGTGTAACTAAATACTTAGTAAAATTTTCTTAAACTTTGTAATAGGAGTTTCATTTCATCCTTCAGCAGCCTTTTACCACTAAGTAGAATGGAAGAAACTCAGTATCATTTACTGTAGTGCAATGTATTATCTGCAGATATGTCAATATTTTAAAGGTATTTTGATTTCAGTGTAACGATAACAAGCTTTTGCTCTAGCCCTGAGTGCAGATATTAACTTCTCAGAACTCTGACAAAGAATAAAACAAAACAGAACTGTTCAGATAAGAGCCTTACTTTCAAATGCACCTATAGGGTTCTGTACTGTAAAAAGCAGCCAGTATTTCGTAAAATCTTTGAAACTGTGGTTTGAGGAATGCAAGAAATGTACGATATGGTAGTATGAGCGACTCTGCTAGGCACATACCTCAGTGTTACCTGAAAGCACACAGATGTCTAACTTTTATATACAGGAAGAAACAAGATCAGAATTAAATCAAAATTTGTTTTACTCATTCAAACATAGTTTTCAAATATCGCTTCATTCCCTGCTGAAGACTCGTTTATTAGCATGTTCGACACCCATAATGATTTTTATAAGACACCTGTTTCCTTATTGAGCATTTGCGAGGTCCATTCTCTTCATTAACGTTTCTAGAAGTTTTTGAGCTGAAATCTACACACAACTACGTTTACAATTACGAGAATAACTTCAGTAGACACAATCTTGAAAACTTTGCTAGTACAAATTCCGACCACACATGTGAAAACATTTAGTGACCTATGAAGGTGATGACAGGGAACTGAAGTATGGGAAAATGCTGCAGCAAAGCATATAAATAGAGTATTCGTCCTTCAAAAAGATTAAAAAAAGATCATTAGGATTTTAAGCAACCTTAGATGTAATGAGTGAAACAAAGGGACGATGAGGAGTAAGAAATCACTTAGACTGCCATTAATTTGGATCTCTAAAACTGTACAAATTATTTTGAGATACAAGTAGCACAACTGTCTAAACAAAGACGTCCATACTTACAACGCTATAAGAGACGGTGATTATCGTCTGGCAAGACATAGCACAAAAGGTGAAAACAACACCCTCTATTACATGGGGTAAAAACTTCTGAAGTATATACAAAGTTTGAAGCGAAGTTTTCTTGAAGTGGCTTTGAAGAAGTATCTTGCTAATAAGTGATAATAAGTTTCCCTCTGAGGGTCAGACTGCCTTCATTTGCAGCACATTGGTCATAGGTAAATGAAAGATATTGGGTTTTTGTAAGTGATCGCAGAAAGTTGTGACATGAATTGTATCATATACCCACAACCCAAAAGAAACATTGTGTTTGTCCATGGACAATAAATAAGTGTACGAGTTTGTTCCCTGCAGAAACAGGGCTTAAAGCTATATTTGCACAGCCAGTGAAAACTTGCATATGAATGTCGCATCACACAACAGGCCTGTGGAAACACCCTACTGATTCACTATCACGCCAGTTTACATGACAGTCAGAGAACAAAAATCCATTTAACCTACTGGCGATTCCCCCATCCGCACCCAATAGCTTCAGCAACTGACACTGGCTCAACATGCTCTTATTCTGCTTTCATGTACAGATGAATAACTAGCATTATCACACAGAAATTAGCTCTGTATTCATCTGCATACATAAATACTTAATAATGTGGCAAAATGTTCTTAAACCTAATGATACCGATCTTATTCTAGGCTTTGGCAATGCCTTTCAATCACGAATTATCTGGGATGGAAATTTGCCTTGTATCACGAGATGTGTTGAATTATGCTGCTGTCTCTTGATGGGTACGCAGATCCATGCAGTGTTAGTGTAAGAAGTTGACTGTGGGTGCAGCCATTGAAGAAAGGCACATATAAAATAGCAATGGCAGTCGTATTCGCAAATTTTGTTGTTTTGTGGGGAATAGTCATGCTCAGCAGTTGTGAGATTCAGTATGCAGCTTTTAAAAGCCACATTGTTGATTGATATGCAGGAATATCTGTTGTAAGCTCATCTAGAAACAACAGTTTATTCACGATAAGAAATGATGTTGGTGAAGTGAAAATACAGGACTTTGGGTAAGGTCAGTACAGGATTATCAACACAAAAACCAAATGGGGGTAATGCATGAGTAGGTCTAACAATGGATAAAAATATTAATATAAGTAACACAATATGAACAGCACAGTGTATTCATTATTGTAACCCTGCAGGAAAGAAGCTAGCTCAGCGCTATCAGTTGATATTTCTCATAGCTCCAGAGATGATGAAGAGTTTCAAATAATCTGTGATCAATTAAAATAAATCATTCAGATTATTAAGGGAAAAGCAAATTCATTTCTGATTAGGGACTGGAATCCAACAGCAGTAAAAGGAAGAGAAGGAAAAATATTAGAATAAAATAGAGAAGCCGAAAAGAATGAAAGGAGAAGAGAGCTGGTAGAATTATGCAAAGAGGGTGATTTAATATTTGCTAAAGCTTGTTTAAGAATCTGGAAGAAGGTGATATATGCGAAACAGACCTTAAGACTGTTGGAGATATGTGAACAAAATATTTTTCTAGTGTGTATAGGTATGTCTAGGATACAATGTGTCAAGTGCATTAGACCTCTATGAAATGGCATTCTATGGTTATTGATTGGCAACAAGGTCTTGCGCATAGCCTATGTATAGAATGTTTTATGTGTTAATAAAGTTAAGTTTTGTTCTGTTCCTAAACAGTTTTTGCAGCCAATTCCCTGCGCTAAAGTAAAGAATCCAACATAGACAATAAGAGGTTTCACATAAATTATATGTAGTAAGACACAGATTTTGTAACAAAATTTTAAGCTGAAAAACATTTTCAAGGGCAGGACAGATATGGATTCCTCTCGTAATGTATTGGTTATGAACGGCATCATTAAGAGATGAAATACTGGAAGTAGCAGAGGATCAAGTAAACAAAAAGCCAAGCCCAGTAGAAATACTTGGTTAGTACATGGGATATTGAATGTAACTGACTAAAGGAGAAAATGTACAAATGCAGCAAATAAAGCACGCAGATGGGGAGACATAAGACTGACATGAAGTGCAAAATGATGAAGGGAGATAGAAGCATGCATGACAATGGGAAAAATAGGTACCACTAACAATAAATTTAGAGAAACTTAGGAGGAAAGAGAAGCATCTGTATGAAAATGACAAGCTCAGATAGCACAGCAGTACTAAACAAACAAGGGAAGGCTGAAATTAAAATATAGAGTGTAGGGTGTTCCACAGTTCCTATTATAGGCTTCTAGTGGTGCAGAGTAGACTTATTAAATAAAGTTTAGATAAGGGATCCATGTCCAGCAATGTAACATTTGGACATAAAAAAGTATGAAGAGTAGATCACTTTTAAATTTCTCACTTCACAAATGCATGCAAACTGAGTAGAGTGTGCTGTCATCAGTCCCTTTTATAATTATGGCATCGTAAACTATTTTCGTCCGACTACAACAACAGCTGCGAAAACTGGTACATTCACAATGAGGAGGTTGACTGTGGTGTTCCTCAGATGCACCACATTCTCAACTTTGAAGAAGATAGTCTTTGTCATGTCGAAGAGAACTGGATGACGAGTACTTGAAACATCGCCCATGTCATATTCCCTGCATATCACACAGCTCAAAGCTCATAGTCTCCACTGTGTGCGTAGCGTGAAGTGGCAGATTGGAAACTGTTTCAGTCTTCAAACTTATTTTACAGTCAATGGTACTTCTCCAGACATGGATGATCAAACCTTTATCTACTAAGTCCTCTCTGCAACATGTGGAAGCCTTTAATAGGAACTGTAAAACGCACTGTATATGACTATGGAAGGGAAACGAACGATTTATATTACTAAATGGCTGAAACAGTCATCTGGTACGCCCAACCGCATGCTGCCTGCCTACTGACTTCCAGGGGTACCCAAAATTTGATTTTCAATTTTCCATATAATCATTGACCAAATTTAAAACTTTTAAATGCCCACTCGTTAAGAGGTACAATCTTACTGAGTAAGAGAAGTATTAAAGTTAGAAACTTGAGGCAGCATGACTCGCAATGTGTAAATTACCTAGACTATATTTACCCAGTATTAACACTTCGAAAAAGCTTCAAACGTCGTTTGAAACCTTTTGAAACTTTTTCTCACTGACATCCATCACCAGTTAAGGAAAGGAAAAAAGTCTATCGCTTCCTAGATTTTTGCTGTTTATGTAGTAAAGTTTCAGCATCAACAATGACGTATCAATTTATTATTTCTTTGCTACTAACGCTATCCGTAACACATTTTCCAGATGGTATCCACTTATGCCACTGAACACATATGAAAAATTATATCATTGTACAACAGACAGTTCAGAAAATATGACTTCATAAACAATGAGATGCTTGGAAAACAATCTTTTCTTAAAATGGAACACAAATTGTCCAAAAATACTCATCCAGTGTTTGATAATGGAGCACTAAGCGACTTTCCGCAGACTTTAAACATAATTTCAAACCTATTCGGAGCTTTTTCATTAGTCTATAGGTGAACAATCACAAACCAATAATTCATTTGTAAGGTAATCGGACATTTGAAACTGTCTTATGCTTTTAAGTTAGATTCTTTAGATAATAGTGGGTGGGCTACTTGTGTTATAGAAAGGGGAGAAGAAGTAGGTGAAGATTGGATGGATGATAGGATACAGTGAGAAGAATTTAACAAATCACTTAACAACTTAAGTAGGAACAAGGCACTTAGATTAGATGACACTTCCTCAGAATTGTTGAGATCATTATGTGAACATATCATCATATATATCTATTCCATCTGGTATGCAAGAGAAATGAACGGCAAAATACCCTCAGACTTCACATAGAAGGCAGGTGTAACAGTTTAATTAGTCATGGTCACAAAATAATGGCATGAATTATTTACATAAGAACAGAAAAGAAGTAGAAGCCCACCTCAGAGAAGATTAGTTCAGCCTCCAGAGAAATGTAGGAACATGCAATGCAAACTGACTTTACGACTTATCTAACAAGGGAAACTCCCTATCGCACCCCCCCTCCCCCACCCTCTGATTTAGTTGTGAAATGCCCCATTGGATATCCCATGAAGAATTGAACATAGATCAAGCATGAAAACATGAAAAAGGTGTACTGATCTGTGAAGAAAGAAGCAAAATAGGAACAGTGAATGGTCCAAGCTTAAGACATGCAATGCTGAGAGAAGGTGAAAAGCCACGGCACTGTGGTTCTGTGGTAACAGTATTGGACTTAGAAGCAGAAGATCAATGTTCAAATCTCTCTCATGTCCATTATTTTTTTGTTTCACTAAATTATGAACTTACTGTCTGCTCATTCGCATGTTTGTACTCCTTCTGTAGTCTTGGCAATTGTCGTACCATACATTGGTTATAGAATATGAGTTATGTGGGATGAATATATTACTGTCGAAACTAAATCTGATGAATAGAGAGAGCAGACGAGATGCTGAATAGACCTCTCACAGAAATGAAAAGAGCAAATAAACGGATGTGCACAATGTTACAGCATTCAAATTTAAGAGCCAAAACTTCCAAAACGGAACGCAACTGTCACAACATGTGGTATTTGTGAAGAAGAAACAGGAAATACGTACATCTGGGGGTCCATATCTTACACCTAGCAGTTGCAGATGGACGCTGCACCACGACACACTCACAAATTTGAATACAGCAAACAGATATGTCATTGACCAGACGTACACTTCATAATTTTGTGAAAAAACATATGTGGAGGCATGGGAAGTTTGAACACGGATCTCCTCCTTCAATTTCCAGCTCCATGACGATATGAAAACGGTAACATGGTTGTTCAAGTTCACTCGATGCTGCCTATTTTAACAGTGGACTGCTCACTGTTTCTATTTTGCTTCTTTTTTCACAGTTTGGAACACCTTCTTCCTGTTTTCATGCTTGCTCTGTGTTCAGTGTTTAATGGGCTATCCACTGGACCATCTGATGACGAAAACTGAGATGGATACGAAGGTGAGCTCCCCTTGTAACAAGAGAGACTGAAGAAAGGCAGACCTGCATTTAGAGTATTTCTACATTTTGAGAAACCATTTCACAATGTTGACTGGGAAACTCTCTTTGAATATCGAAACTTGCAAGAATAAAATATGGGGACCGAAAGATAATTTACAACTTATATGGAAAGCAGACTGCAATCAGTCGAAGGACATGAAAGTGAGTCAGTAACTGAGAAGAGAGTGAGGCAAGGCTGAATCCTGTCGCTCCTGTTACTCAATCTTTACATTGACCAATATATGAAGGAAACCAAGGAGAAACTAGGGAAGTGTATTATATGTGAAAGAGAATACTTTAAAACCCTGGGGTAACCTGAATCCAACTAATTCTTTGAGAGATGGGAAAGCAGCTGTAAGAGCTGTTGGACAGAATGGATAGCAACTTGAACTGAGTTTAAAAGACGAACATCTACAAAAGAAAACAAGGATAATGACATGTGACCAATTAAAACAACAAATGCTGAGGAAATTAGAATAGTAAACGAGCCAGTAAAAAGACGAGTTTTGCCTTTTGGGTGGCAAATTAACTGATGACGACTGAGGTAGAGAGTATACAAAATGCAGAATGGTAGTAGCAAGAAAATTATTTATGAAAACAGATATTCGTTAACAATAAATATAAATTAAACATTAGAAAGTCTTTTCTGAAGTTATTTGTCTGGAACGTAAGATTGTAACGGAGTGAAACGTGGTTGAGAAACAGTATAGACAAGACGTGAATAAAAGCATTTGAAATGTGGTGCTCCAGAAGTATGCTGAAGATTCATTGGATAAAACGAATAAATAACCAAGACTTATTGCATCAAATCGTGGAGTAAAGAGTTATGTGACACAAGTTGATTAAAAAATGGGATCAGATGATCATGAGACATAAAGCACTCCATCGTCAGGCCATGAGTGGCCTACCGTGACCATCCGGCCGCAGTGTCATCCTCAGTGGAGGATGCGGATAGGAGCGGTATGGGGTCAGCACACTGATCTCCCAGCCGTAATGATGGTATTCTTGACCAAAGCTGCTACTATTCGGTCGAGTAGCTCCTCAATTGGCATCACAAGTCTGAGTGCACCCCGAAAAATGACAACAGCGCATGGTGGTCTGGACGGTCAGCCATCCAAGTGCTGACCACGCCCGCCAACGCTTAACCTCGGTGATCGCATGGGAACTAGTGTACCCACTGTGGCAAGGCCGTTGCCCATAAGACATAAAGGAATAGACAACTTGACTAGTGAGGCAAATGTGGGAGTAATAATTGTACGTGGAGACAAAGTATTCACTACAGTAGACAGATTGACATAAATGGATGTTACAGCAGATGTGCAACAACGTTTATTTGCTGCTCTCCTATCTGGTGGTAATATTCTGTCAAACAGTAACAACTTCTGCACGAGAGAGTGCCGTGACTGTATATATTAGACTGTTCTAGCAGATCGAAAAATGATTGTGTATGGAACCTAAATCCTCTGCATATAGTGTCTTTGGAGTTCTATTAGTTGGCTAGTTGGTTGCATGTTCCATTGATTAGTTGCACGGTACAGTAGCCATTATGATGTGGAACATATGAAGTGCACAAAAATGCACATATAAAACAAGATTTTTAATATACATATATTATAATACAGAGTTAAAGATTAATATTTCTATTATTTACCCCATTCCCTTAAATGACACAAAAGGCGTATACTATATTTATAGATTTATTTATTCCTATTCAAGAATTCATCTATGGTATAGAAGGAGTTGTCAAGGAGATATGATTTCAATTTATTTTTGAAGCTATTACTGCTTCAAAAATAAATTGAAATCACATCTCCTTGACAACTCCTTCTATACCATAGACACATAAGGTCTGTCAGACAATTTATTTCATCTGGTGTATTGTCTAAAATTTTTATAGCAGCATACTTTACCCCTTTCTGTGACAAAGATAGGTCGAGTAAAGGATAGTGTAAATGTTTCTTTTTTCTGGTGTTATAATCATGAATGTCACTGTTGGTTTTAATCTGGTCCATGTTGTTGAGAACAAATTTCATTAGTGAGTAAACGTACTGTGAGGGTGTTGAAGGAATTCCCAGTCTCTTAAAAAGATGCCTTCAAGATGTGCGACTATGAAGCCCACACATTATTCTAACCACTTTCTTTTGAGCAGTGTACACTTTTTGTCTAAATGTGGAGTTATCCCAAAATACACTCCTGGAAATTGAAATAAGAACACCGTGAATTCATTGTCCCAGGAAGGGGAAACTTTATTGACACATTCCTGGGGTCAGATACATCACATGATCACACTGACAGAACCACAGGCACATAGACACAGGCAACAGAGCATGCACAATGTCGGCACTAGTACAGTGTATATCCATCTTTCGCAGCAATGCAGGCTGCTATTCTCCCATGGAGACGATCGTAGAGATGCTGGATGTAGTCCTGTGGAACGGCTTGCCAAGCCATTTCCACCTGGCGCCTCAGTTGGACCATCGTTCGTGCTGGACGTGCAGACCGCGTGAGACGACGCTTCATCCAGACCCAAACATGCTCAATGGGGGACAGATCCAGGGATCTTGCTGGCCAGGGTAGTTGACTTACACCTTCTAGAGCACGCTGGGTGGCATGGGATACATGCGGACGTGCATTGTCCTGTTGGAACAGCAAGTTCCCTTGCCGGTCTAGGAATGGTAGAACGATGGGTTCGATGACGGTTTGGATGTACCGTGCACTATTCAGTGTCCCTTCAACGAGCACCAGAGGTGTACGGCCAGTGTAGGAGATCGCTCCCCACACCATGATGCCGGGTGTTGGCCCTGTGTGGCTCGGTCGTATGCAGTCCTGATTGTGGCGCTCACCTGCACGGCGCCAAACACTTATACGACCATCATTGACACCAAGGCAGAAGCGACTCTCATCGCTGAAGACGACACGTCTCCATTCGTCCCTCCATTCACGCCTGTCGCGACACCACTGGAGGCGGGCTGCACGATGTTGGGGCGTGAGCGGAATACGGCCTAACAGTGTGCGGGACCGTAGCCCAGCTTCATGGAGACGGTTGCGAATGGTCCTCGCCGATACCCCAGGAGCAACAGTGTCCCAAATTTGCTGGGAAGTGGCGGTGCGGTCCCCTACGGCACTGCGTAGGATCCTACGGTCTTGGCGTGCATCCGGTCCCAGGTCGATGGGCACGTGCACCTTCCGCCGACCACTGGCGACAACATCGATGTACTGTGGAGAACACACGCCCCACGTGTTGAGTAAATCGGCGGTACGTCCACCCGGCCTCCCGCATGCCCACTATACGCCCTCGCTCAAAGTCCGTCAACTGCACATACGGTTCACGTCCACGCTGTCGCGGCATGCTACCAGTGTTAAAAACTGCGATGGAGCTCCATATGCCACGGCAAACTGGCTGACACTGACGGCGGCGGTGCACAAATGCTGCGCAGCTAGCGCCATTTGACGGCCAACACCGCGGTTCCTGGTGTGTCCGCTGTGCCGTTCGTGTGATCATTGCTTGTACAGCCCTCTCGCAGTGTCCGGAGCAAGTATGGTGGATCTGACACACCGGTGTCAATGTGTTCGTTTTTCCATTTCCAGTAGTGTATTTTTATAGATTTATTTATTCCTGTTCAAGAATTCATCGATGGTATAGAAGGAGTTGTCAAGGAGATATGATTTCAATTTAGTTTTGAAGCTATTACTGCTTCAAAAATAAATTGAAATCATATCTCCTTGACAACTCCTTCTATACCATAGATGAATAAGGTCTGTCACACAATTTATTTCATCTGGTAATTTGTCTAAAATTTTTATAGCAGCATACTTTACCCCTTTCTGTGCCAAAGGTAGTTCTAGTAAAGGATAGTGTAAATGTTTCTTTTTTCTGGTGTTATAATCATGAATGTCACTGTTGGTTTTAATCTGGTCCATGTTGTTGAGAACAAATTTCATTAGTGAGTAAACGTACTGTGAGGGTGTTGTAGGAATTCCCAGTCTCTTAAAAAGATGCCTTCAAGATGTGCGACTATGAAGCCCACACATTATTCTAACCACTTTCTTTTGAGCAGTGTACACTTTTTGTCTAAATGTGGAGTTATCCCAAAATATTATTCTGTATGGCATCAGAGAGTGAAAGTATGCAAAGTATGTTAGCATACTAATTTCTATATCCTCGAAATTTGCAATTATTCTGATTGCAAAAGTTTCTCAAACTAGTCACTTTAGAAGATGCAAAACAAGAATTTTCCTATTAAGGGTCTCATCTATGTGTACACCCAAAAACTTGGTATGCTCTACCCTGTCTACTGACTTCTGTTGATGTGTTATATTTATTGAAGGAACTGTACTTTTTGCAGCAGAAAATTGGGTGTAGTGGTTTTCTTTTTCAAAGTTTAGAGCAAGCCGATTTGCAGAAAACCAATTAATGACTTTTCCAAAGACCTTATTTATATATTTTCAATTGGAGTTTCTTTTACTGGATTAATAATGATCCTTGTATCATCAGCAAAGAATGTCAGTTCAGCTTCCTGTTCCAGATAGGAAGGTAGGTCATCAACATAGATCAAGATCAGAAGGGGACCCATGATTGTACCCTGTGAAACACCTAATGTAATTTCACCCAGTTGGATGAAGTGGCAAACTTATTTAAATCACTTGTCCCATATAAGGAAACTTTTTGCTTCCTGTTCTGTTGGTATGACTTAAACCACTCATGTGCTATTCCATTTATACCATAGAATTGTAATTTCTGTAACATAATGTCATGGTTCACACAATCAAATGCTCTGGACAAGTCTCAGAAAATTCCTGTTGGTGACATTTCACTATTTAAAGACTCTATTGTGTGGACAGTGAAATTGTATGTTACAGTCTCAGTGGAACAGCATTTTTGAAATCCGAACTGTTGAGATCGATAAGCACTCTTGAGTAAAATACTTGCTTGAAGATTTTTGAAAATGCTGTAAGCAAGGATACTGGCCGATAATTGTTGACATCTGTGGTGTCCCCCTTTCTGTAAAGAGGCCTGACAATAGCATATTTTAATCTGTCTGGGAAAATACCTTGAGTTAGTGATGCATTACGTATGTGACTCAAAACATCAGCTGTAATTGCTCCACATTGTATTAATATCTTATTAGAGATGTCAGATACTCAAACAGACGTTTATTTTTCAAAGATTTAATAATTTTACGTATTTCACAAGAGGTTGTTAGGTAAAATTTAATCTTCAATATTTTCAGCGTTTCGCGGCCCTGTCAGCAACTGTATCAATATTAAATTCAAAATTAACAGCCTCAGTTGCGGAGTTACCTAGATTTACCTAGGTTTCAATTGGGATAACCCAACCTTCTTCAGAATTACACTTACTAATGTTTGTCCATAATGGACATTGTCAAACTAAAAATACAAATACACCAAGTGTCGTCATATTTAAAAAACTTAACTGAAGCTGCCTCAGCCCCACTTCCCGACCGCGATGCGGCAGCCATGAGTGTTGTACTGGACACTTGGTGTATTTGTATTTTTAGTTTGACAATGTCCATTATGGACAAACATTAGTAAGTGTAATTCTGAAGAAGGTTGAGTTATCCCAATTGAAACCTAGGTAAATCTCGGTAACTCCGCAACTGAGGCTGTTAATTTTGCATTTAAAATTTAATCTGACTAATTTTTTTCAAAACAGCCTCTTCCATGAACTGCCTGGCTTTTTCTTTTGAACTGTTCTCAACAATTTTTCCTCCTTCACTTAAGAATTGGTTGTTAAATACATTAGCTATTTGTGTACTGTTGGTTAGGATGGTCTCATTCTCTTTAATAGTAATACTACCTACCCCTGTCTCCCTCCTAACAACATTCTGTATTGATGTTGTACCTCTTCAGGCTTTCCCGGCGAGATCCTGACATGTGGAATAATTGGGTCTACTGCAGGCTGTCTGTGTCGCTCTGGCACAATATTTCGGCCACGTATCTCGTTGCCTTCTTCAGGTGCTACCTGAGACTGCCATATTGGAGGATCTTGTCCAGTATTTATGTCCAGAGAGCGCTGGGTGCTCTCTCTGCCATCCGCGCCCTCCTGGCGCTGCCTGTAATGTGTTGTCTCTTCCCCAGTGCTTCCTCGGACGTCCGCGCCCGACTTGGTCGCCGTCTGTGGCAGCTGTCTGAGGCCCGTCTCCTGTCGGGCGTTCTGTGCGCGGTCCGCTCTCGCCTGGCGCTGCTCCTGAGGTGTTGGCACTTCCCTGGTGCTCTGACAGTCGTCCGTGCTCGGCTCGTCCATCATCTGCGGTCGTGGCGGCTGTCAGAGGTCCGTCCTTCGTGGGAAGTTGCGTTCGCCTGGCGCTTCACCTGCGGTGTTACTACTTCTTGAGGAGTCTCTTGGTTCCTTTCGTTGGGCCCTGATAAGCTCCAGAGCCGGACCCCATGCCGAGCAGAGCTGGTAACCGCTGTCTCGGTTTATTAGTTTGTCCTTGATCTCGATGGCCTCTTTTATGACACTGTCCCAAAATCTTGGAGTCTGTGTCACAATTTTGGTGTTGTTGTAGTCCATTGAATGACCAAGCTCCAGACTGTGCTCTGCTATGGCAGATTTGGTTGCCTGTCCGAGTCTGGTGTACCTCTGGTGTTCTTTGCACCTGATGTCCACCGTCCTGGTTGTGTGGCCAATGTATGATTTTCCACACTGGCACGGGATGTTGTGGATACCTGGTTTACGTTACCCCAGGTCGTCCTTCACACTCCTTAGCATTGTCCCAATTTTGGAGGGTGGACAGAAGATACTCTTTATATCATATTTTGAAAGAATTCTGCTGATCTTTGCAGAAATAGGTCCAGCATATGGCAGATATGCCACCTTCTTCACCTCCTCTGGCTCCTCTTCTGTACACTGTGGTTGGCTGGTGGGATGAAGTGCCCTTTGGATGTCTGTGGATGAGTATCCATTTCTGCTGAACACCAGCTGTAGATGTTCTATCTCTTAAGCCAGACTTTCCGTATCCAACAGCGCCCAAGCCTCCGTGCCGGCTGGTGGCAGCTACTGGCTTGAAGGTATAAGTCAATGTGGGTAGGCTTATGATACACACTGTGACCCAGAGTGCCATCTGCCTTCCTCCTGACCAGGACATCCAAGAATGGGAGCTGTCCATCCTTCTCTAGCTCCATACTAAATTTTACACTTGGGTGGCACGCATTTAGACGTTCCAAAAGTCATCTAACTTCTCCCTGCCATGGTACAAATGACAAAAGTGTCATCGACATACCTAAGAAAGCACTTGGGTTGGTAAGTGGCTGATGCAAATGCCTCCTCTTCGTACCTTTCCATGAAAAGGTTGGCTACCACTGGTGACGCAGGGCTGCCCATTGCCACTCCTTCCGTTTGCTCATAAAATTGACCTCCATAAAGAAAACATGTTGAGCTCAGTACATGCTTGAACAGGTCGAGCAGGGCACCATCGAACTTTTCTCCAATGATACTGAGTGAGTCGGTGAGTGGCACTCGTGTAAAGAGCGACACCACATCGAAACTGACCATGACGTCAGAGTCCACGGTGTGTAGCTGCCTTAGCTGTTGTAGGAAGTCCTCCGAGTTCCGAATGTGGTGTGCACATTTGTCCACATGTGGTGCCAATACCTTCTTCAGGTACTGTGCAGTGAGGTATGTTGCTGCGTCGATGTTATTGACAATAGATCGAAGACGACCCCCTCCTTGTGGAGTCCGTAGAGTCTGGGTGGTACAGGTGCTTTGGGATGAAGCTTCTTGATAACCTGTTCAGGTAGACCTGTCTACTTCAGCAACTTCCAGGTCTTCTTGTCCACCTTGTCAGTGGGGTCGCCATATAGTGGTGTGTAAGCAATGTCTTCCAGAAATTGTTGCCTCTTCCTATCATACTCCAACTTGTTTAAGAAGACCATAGAGTTACCCTTATCAGCTGCCAGAACTGCAATGCTTTCATCCTCCTGTTGCTGCCTGAGTGCCACCCTCTCCTCGCTCGAGATGCTGGATTTGAGGGGCTACGTTCTGGTGAGTGTTATTTTGCACCCAAAATAGCAAAACTCCTTTACTACTTTAAGTGTCTCTTTTACTAATCTAATTCCCTCAGCATCACCCAACTTAATTCGACTACATTCCATTATCCTCGTTTTGCTTTTGTTGATGTTCATCTTATATCCTCCTTTCAAGTCACTATCCATTCCATTCAACTGGTCTTCTAACTCCTTTGCTTTGACAGAATTACAATGTCATTGGCGAACCTCAAAGTTTTTATTTATTCTACATGGATTTTAATACCAACTCCGAATTTTTCTTTTCTTTCCTTCACTGCTTGCTCAATATACAGATTGAATAACATTGGGGAGAGGCTACAACCCTGTCTCACTCCCTTCCCAACCGCTGCCTCCCTTTCATGTCCCTCGACTCTTATAAGTGCCATCTGGCTTCTGTACAAATTGTAAATAGCCTTGAAGTTTCGGAATTTGTTAACCCAGGTACTTAGTTGAATTGACAGCCTTGAGAATTGTACTATTTATTGGGTAATCGAATTCCAACGGATTTCTTTGGGAATTCATGTGGATCACCTCTCACTTTTCCTTATTTAGCGTCAACTGCCACTTGCCACACCATACAGCAATCTTTTCTAAATCGCTTTGCAACTGATACTGGTCTTTGGATGACCTTACTAAATGGTAAATCACAGCATCATCTGCGAACAACCTAAGAGAACTGCTCAGATTGTCACCCAGGTCATTTATATAGATCAGGAACAGCAGAGGTCCCAGGACGCTTCCCTGGGGAACACTTGATATCACTTCAATTTTACTCAATGATATGCTGTCTATTACTACGAACTGCGACTGAGATGATACCCCATAGGTTCGCAGCTTGATTATAAGTCGCTTGTGAGGAACGATGTCAAAAGCTTTCTGGAAATCTAGAAATATGGAATCAACTTGAGATCCCCTGTCGATAGCGGCCATTACTTCGTGCGAATAAAGAGCTAGCTGTGTTGCACAAGAACGATGTCTTCTGAAACCATGCTGATTACGTGTCAATAGACCGTTCCCTTCGAGGTGATTCATAATGTTTGAATACAGTATATGCTCCAAAACCCTACTGCAAACCGACATCAATGATATAGGTCTCTAGTTCGATGGATTACTCCTACTACCCTTCTTAAACTCAGGTGCGACCTGCGCAATTTTCCAATCTGTAGGTACAGATCTATCGGTGAGCGAGCGGTTGAATATGATTGCTATGTAGGGAGGTATTGTATCATCATAATCTGAAAGGAACCTAATCGGTATACAATCTGGACCTGATGACTTGCCTGTATCAAGCGATTTGAGTTGCTTCGCAACCCTTAAGGTATCTACTTCTAAGAAACTCATGCTAGCAGCTGTTCGTGTTTCAAATTCTGGAATATTCCATTCGTCTTCCCTGGTGAAGGTTTCGTCTCAATATCTTGTAGAATAGGGCTGGCATGTCAACCTCCACACGTGCAGCGTCTGTGGACCATGTGGGGACCAAGGCCTGGGCTGTCACTCGGATTTGCTTGGTCCTTCTTGGGAATACCCAGAACAGCGCGACGTTTCATTTGGCATTCCAGTGCGGCATTTTTCGGTCGGCACTGCTCTCCAGTTCGGCAGAAACGTGGTGTCGGCGCTGTTTAATCTTCGCTATTTGTTCGTGGTATGAAGGATGTTCACAGGTCCTCTGGCTGTTTGCACATAAAGAAGCAGCAAGCGATCTATCGACACTATGTTTTAAAATGAGTGGGGATGACAAAGAGAGGGAAGAGAAATATCAGTCTCTTAAGTAACGGGCACTGCTTACTTGCTATGACACGATACGCAGAGAGAATTTAAACACAACTTTGTTGAGGCTTCTGTGGCCACTTGTTGACGAACTACTGTTGGGTTCTGGCTCAGGTTCTTCAGCTAGTGTTTAGTTCATGATTTTTCTGACGTTTCACCAGCACGAGTGGCTTATACTGCCATTGGGCATAGGCACACTAGGTTCATATAATCTGCGGCCGCCAGCTCGACTCGAGTTCACCACCAGCAACGGAGTGTAAAGCTTTGACAATGCCAGCTGGTAAAACGTCAGAAAACTCATCAAACAGATGTCGGCCAAAGAATCCGAGACATAAGCCAACAGAAGTATGTCAGAATTTAAACATTTAGATGACAATGAAAGAGCAAAAAATTACAACAGTTGACAGACGATTGGCCGTGCGGTTCTAGGCGGTTGAGTCTGGAACCGCGTGACCGTTATGGTCGTAGGTTCGAATCCTACCTCGGGCATGGATGTGCGTGATGTCCTTAGGTTAGTTAGGTTTAAGTAGTTCTATGTTCTAGGGGACTGATGACCACAGATGTTAAGTCCCATGGTGCTCAGAGCCATTTGAACCATTTGACAAATGGGATTCATTGTTTGTACATCCAGAAGCATTTGGTCCTAAATTTGCAGGCAATAAGTACTTGAAGAAAATGATGGAACGAGTAGTAGAATTCCTGAATTCGCACCTATTATTCCACTGTCAGTTGCCACAGTTTTCAGTGGAAATGAACGTAGAGTGTGAAGACTTCATGTATTACTGGAGAGCACGTTGGTTAAGTCAAGGGGCATGGCTGGAGCAATTTTTCTGTTTAAAACTCGCTAGTGTTGAGTTTATGAAGGAAAAATGAGTGCAGGAACGAACATTAGAAGATCCAGAGTGAATTGCAGAACTTCGCATTTTAAGTGAAATGACTGCACACCGCCCAGAGTAAAACATTGCAAGGTAACTTCTTTATGATTTGATGGGGATCCATTTATAAAGCAAATCGCGTTGTAGAAGGGACACATTCTCACAAAGGTACTCAAGTTCCTTAAGCGCACTGGCGTTAAAGAAACCATTCATTGTAGCCTTGCAAGAATTGAAAGGACAGTTTTATAAAGATTTTGAGGACACTGTCAGTCTTAAGTCTCTTTTCGAAATGTTTTCGAGACCGTTTGCCGTTTCAGATGAAAACACCACCGTGCAAGGACAGACGTAAATGACTGACTTGCAAAATGCTTCCAGTTTGAATGAAAACTGTCATTGCTTTCCTGAGGTAGATTTTCCACGTCTCCATAACGAGGTTGCGGAAGTGCTGTAATATTTAGATCGACATAGTTATGTGAAAGACCTTTTTTCGATTATGAAACCAACTAAATTACGATTACGTGGCAACTCGAGTGCGAAACTCCTGTTAAATTGTCTGCTTCTGTCCATCTGCCGACAGTCTGTACCAGATAAAAATTGTCTTATGTCTTCAGTGCGCCAAAAATAATTAATTAATACTGAAAACTTGTTTTGTTTGTGATCTATGTGAAATATAAAATGAAATCGCACAGCGTAGCACCGGTGGGGAAAATGTGAAGCGTGGCTGAACGCTTAGACACTTGGATCCGGGCATGGGCCGTGAGCAAAATCTTGGCCACCCCTGCTGTAGAACCTGATCCTCCGAGTCTGGTGTACGCACAGTCTGTCGCCTCCTTCCACGTTCGTTTGTCTGAAAGGACCCATCATCACAAAGACGGACATAATTGTACTTGCAATGATGTGTCATGTGGTTGGTGTCCGTGAGAGTACTTGTTTTAGTATAGTTGTGGTGCCTCTCGGCCGTTTCCATCTTCTTGGCCGTTCACAAACACCATCTCGTCTTGTTCCCGACATTAATACCGGACCATTCTGCTGCTAACAGTACGCTGCGTCAATCACACAGTCTGCAACACACAAGCAACACACGGCACGTCGCCAGTGGAAATGTCATTCGTCAGAACCATCTATCATGGCGACAATTCATTGCAGGACACATGTTAACAGGATCTTTTTTCCTCCGTTTCCGGTCAGGAATCCGTCCCTGCAGTTTGTGGGTTTTATTCATGTTCATCCTGTGTAATAGTCAAACCACATGATTTTCATCACATTTACCAGTTTTCAGAAAAAAACTCTAAAGAAACGTGAAGATCTCTCTTGGAGAGGCTCTCAAACAAAAATTCTTCAAACTTGTCTTGTGACTTCAATACTGATAAACATGTTGTATTGTTGTATGAGGGATAGTCATAAAGTTTTAATTATCACCTCGCAAAACTAAAGTTGCAGAATTAATTGTTTGTTTGTTTGCAGGTATATGTCTGCTGTACTAGTTACCATGCCACTAGAGAAGACAAAATAAAATGAAGCAACCCATCTCCAGTTTATCAAATTCTTCTACTTCTGGAATTTGAAACTGCAGACTAGCAACTTATCTTCATTGATTCACTACAAATGAAGCTGTAGTTTTGGTCAGAAAACCCCAGGATGTTAGTCTCCATTGGTAGTAAGGAGAAATGTTCGGTTTACCATCATGAGCATGTCGCAGAGCATGAAATCAATTTTGATTGGGCCCTTTGTAGTTGACAGACATGTGAGACATTTGTTTTGCACACTGAATATTAGTTGTTGAAGAAAATAATAGTGAGTTCCAGTGTAATTGGAAAATCCTCTAAGCTGTCTCGTTTTTCTGTACCTACTATCTATCAGTAATTAAACAGAGCCCTGCCACAGAATATATTGTACGATTTACGAGTCATGGGATTTCCTCATGCCCCACACCTCTCTCCCTAACCAAAGGACAATTGCCTTATACATAAAATAGGGGGATATTCAAAATTTTGGCGGGAAATACAAAAATAGTCCCACTGCACCAATATGTTTCTCGTGGAAGCAGGACTTCTGTACTAAAAATAAATTGGCGGGAAATTCAGAGTGCAAGATGCCAACCAGAGCATACTAAGACAAGTTCTATGAAATCAGACTCCTAGATTTGGCATGCTGGGACAGGCTCTATGATGTCACAATCCAGTTGAGACCTGTTGGGCTTTTTATAACGATATGAAATTTTGGCATACTCCGCCAGAGCTGTTATACTGGCACTGGGTCTATGAGATTATAATCCAGCTCTGACCTGTTGGGCTATCTATAATAGAGTGGAATTCTGGCTTAGACTTTAGATAATGGGACAGGGTCTGTGACAATAGAGTCAAAGTTCGGGAGCTTTGATGTCAAAGGCAAAGGATGTTTGTGCAGGCCTGTCTCCAGGTCTACTTGACATGTTACTATTAATTTAGAAAAGTATGGTCACTGCTTCTCCTAACTCTAAGTTTTCACACATCTTTAATTAAACAAACATTGAGGATTGTCCTCCACTCTCCCCACTAGCACATCCTATGATAACTGACTGGCACCGGACCATGAGTCTCGACAATTAGTGCTGAAGCCCACTGAGGCAGCTATCATCACTCCGGCTCAGAGCTCATAGCTCAGTAACTCAGTGAGTGGTGCACAACATCTCCACTGCCCCTGCTGTGGTGTTACCATCGAGCAGGTGCTCCCAAATGACAATGAGCTTACTGCCTGATTGGGGGCAAGCTGAAAAGTCTGCTACTCACGCAGTGCATGATGTTACTCTAATAGCCTGCCCCCACCACCCCACTGCCAGCTGTGCATACTGTACAGCTGCAGCTGCTGCACAAAGAAACCCCTTGAGATAGCTGTTGCGTGATGACACTCTTGTATCAAAAATGACTGTCAGAGCAATCAGTAACTAACTGTAGTCTTTGGAACACCACTTTGCTGGTCTTAGTGAGAGAGCAACATGGCAGGTATTCATGTGACAGAACACTCTGACGTACTATAGTGTCAAGACAGAGAATGTTCATATAAATGCTCTAGCTATATCCACACATTTTCGCCTTAGAATGGATTTGTTACTTAGGCAGTAACCAGCGTGCTATATACACTGATCAGCAAGAACATTATGAACACCTACCTAAAAGCCAGTTTATCCACCTGTTGCATAGACAATAACCGCGACGTGTCACAGAATGGAAGCAATGAGGCCTTGGTAGGTCGCTGGAGGGAGATGCCACCACTTCTACACACGTAAGCCACCTAATTCCAATAAATTCCGGAGAGGTGGTGATAAGCTCTGAAGCCACGTACAATTACATCCCAGATGTTGTTGAGATCTGGAGAGTTGGGGGGCCAGAACATCAATTGGAACTCGCCACTGATTTACTTGAAAGAGTTCATTATACTCCTAGCCTTGTGACATGGCGCATTATATTGTTGAAAAATGCCGCTGCCATTGGGAGACATGAACATCGTGAAGGGGTGTACAAGGTCTGCAACCAGAGTACAATACTCCTTGGCCATCATGGTGCCTCGTGTGAGCTCCACTGGACCCATGGATGCTCATGTGATTGTTCGGCAAAGTACAATGCAGCCGCCATCAGCTTACCTCTGACCTGTCGTACAGGTGTCAAAGAGCTGTTCCCCTGGGAAACGACAAATTCAAGTCCCCCACCCCCCATTGGGGTATTGGGATTCATCAGGTCATGCATCACTCTGCTATTGCACCAACATACAGTGCTAATGGTCATAGTTGAAGATGTTGTAGTGTTAACATTGGGACATGTATGGGTCATCGGCTGTTGAGGTCCATCGTTAGGACTGTTCAGTGCGCTGTGTTCAGACACACTTATGCTTGGCATAGCATTAAAATCTGATGTTCGTTTCATCACATTTCGCTGTATGTCCTGTTTTACTAGTCTGCCCAGCCTACAACATCTGCCATCTGTAGTGACGGGTGGACACCCAATGCCATGACGTCTGGTCGTGATTCTACTTTGGTTTCGCCATATGCTGAAGACACTCACCACATCATTTCTTGAAGACCCGACAAGTCTTGCAGTTTCCGAAATGCTCATGCCGAGCTTCTGAGCCATCACAATCTGCCCTCACTCCAACTCAGATACATATCACGCCATCCTATTCCACTCACGACAGCATGCACAATGATACTACAGGCACCGTGTGTGTGTCTGACCAGCAGTCAATTATTGCCAGGTGGCAGTGTTATCGCCTCGACAGGTTTATATCGACAGTAAGTAGGTGGTCATGATGTTCTGGCTGATCAGTGTATATAGCCACCATGTTTTTCCCTTTCATATTATCCACTTAGCAGGAATCCCAGTGAAATTTGTAGAGGGCACACACGAAAATTCCCTTCTCAGGAATCTGAAAATCTATTCCACATGATTCACAAGTTCTACTGACATCAGAGAAAGATAATTCGTCTTGAACATTCAGATATACTGATCGAAGAATACAGTGATTCAAAGCTGGCAGAATCAGCGAATAAAGAAGCTTGAAGACGATAATCGTACATTCACATCGTTTTTATTAGACCATCATCCACCTAAAGGTGATTTAAACTATGTGATCAGTGTAGCCAAAGTGGTTTAGTCATTGACCCACAAGGAGCTGTGGTAACATGTCCATTCAACAGACACAATATTCTATCGTGGAAAACATCCTAACTGCAGGGTCTTGCCCCTCTCATACAACTCGAATACATCGATCACACTTCTTTTCATGAATAAAAACTCATTGATTGTTTGGTTCACTAAACAAAAAAAACTGAACTCTGTCCAAACAGGTCTCGGATGGCCCAAAATTACTGACCAACTGCTGTGTCATTCTCCAGCCGTGGTCAGTTTGCTCAACCAAGTAGCTCCTCAGTTTACCTTAGAAGAGCTGAGCTCAGCCCAGTTGCGAACAGTGCTCAGATGTATTCGACTGAGTTGAGATCTCGCGAGCTGGGTGAGCAGCACATGAATTAGAACTCGCCACTGCGTTCCTCAAACCACGCCATCACACTCTCAGCCTTGTGACATAGCACATTATCTTGTTTAAAAATGCTACTGTTATTGGGAAACATGGTCGTCATGAAGGGGTGTACATTGTATGCAACCAGTGTACAATATTCCTTGGCGTCATAATGCCTTGCACGAGCTTCACTGGACCCATGGATACCCATGTGAATGTTCCTCAGAGCATAACGAAGCCACCGCCAGCTTGTCTCCATCCTGCAGCACAGGTGTTAAGGAACTGTTCCCATGTAAGACGATGGCTTCGCGCCCTGCCATCGGCATGATGAAGAATGTATCAGGATTCATCAGACCATGCAACGCTCTGCCACTGTGCTAACGTCCAGTGTCAATGACCACATGCCTATTTCAGTTGTAGTTGTGGATGTCATGATGTTGATGTTGGCACATGCATGGGTCAACAGCTGCGAAGGCCCATCATTACGCATGTTCAGTGCACTGAGTGTTCAGGTGCAAACCTACTCTGCCCACCATTAAAGTCTGATATTAATTCCGCCACACCGTCGCCTGTCCTGTTTTACCAGTATGCCCAGCCTACAATGTCTGACATTTGTAATGAGGGGTGGCCACCCAACTCCATGATATCTGGACATGGTTTCACCTTGGTTTCGTCACGTGTTGGAGACACTCACCTAAGCACTCCTTGAAAACATGTCAAGTTTCCAAAATGAAACTTCCTGGCAGATTAAAACTGTGTGCCCGACCGACACTCGAACTCGGGACCTTTGCCTTTCGCAGGCAAGTGCTCTACTAACTGGCAGTCATTCCTCACCAGATGGTAGAGCACTTGCCTGTGAAAGGCAAAGGTCCCGAGTTCGAGTCTCGGTCGGGCATACAGTTTTAATCTGTCAGGAAGTTTCATATGAGCGCACACTCCGCTGCAGAGTGAAAGTCTCATTCCAGTTTCCAAAATGTTCGTGCCGAGCCTCTGGAACATCACAATCTGCCCTGCCGGCTGGTGTGGCCGAGCAGCCCTACCCGAATCAGTCTGGAACTGCACGACCACTACGTATGTCGGTTCGAACCCTGCCTCGGGCATGGATGTGTGTGATGGCCTTAGGTCAGTTATGTTTAAGTAGTTCTAAGTTCTAGGGGACTGATGACCTCAGATGTTAAGTCCCGTAGTGCTCAGAACCATTTTGAACAATCTGCCCTCGCTCAAACTCAGATGGATCGCGCCTTCCTCATTCTACCCACAGACAACATGCTCACTGATACTACATGCACCATATGTGTGTCTGACTGGCAGTCATTCCTCACCAGATGACGCTACTATCACCTGGACGGGTTTATATCGATAGTAGGTCAGTGGTCATAATGTTCTGGATGATCAGCGTGTATGTAAACAAATGAGATCACAATTCTCTGACTACTTCGAGCCTGTAAAGTCATATAAAGTTCTATGTATTGGTGTTCTACATGTATGGAAATACTGAGCTACACACTCTTTTGTGGGATTCTAATTTTGCAGCAAAAATGCCTGTAAATAGTCCTTAATATGTCTTAGAAGCTATAAACGTAAGGCTGACATCTCAATCTTTGGTCGAGTGTGTGCTGTGTAACAGAACTGCTGTTCATCAAATTCTTGAAGATCTGTTGCAGCATATGAGTCGATTCCGTTCTGTTTGACAGTTTTTATCATTTGTATATAGGTAACAGCATTGATCTTGTGATCATCTAATATGTTGTAGGTGGTGTTTGAGTACTTTGAGTTAACATGCCTGCAATGGCTACTGAGTTGTCATACAGCTTGCTCCACTGTGTAGGGTTTAATATTACCTTTTCACAGCAATACGTGGATTCACAAAAATTACTACTTGGTTGAATTCACTATCAGACAGCATTTCTAAGCTAACACGTTTATACCCACTCGAGTTTAGGCTTAAAGACATACTGAAAATCGATATGTACTCCTGCTGAGATGTTTTTGTTAGAAGGCACATCTCAAAATTATCTGGTTATGGGAAAATAAAACGAGTTAAGCCACAGGTCCACAGTACATTACTCCTACAAATTTACCCAAGAAAATGGATCATGTGTACATAATGTTTACTGTTTAGGTGGGGCCTGGCAATTCATGAAGCCGATGTTACCTCCCTGATCGCACATTGAAAAGTAAAGGCATTACTTATCGACTGTATATATACTTATTTCGCAATGCAATGTCGGTAAGTCCAGGGAAAAAAGTGTGTGATTGATGTCTTGCAGCTGTATGTCAGGGGCAGGAACCTAATGTTAGAATCCTTGCTAGGATAGAAGATTATGTGTGTTGAGTGCACATGCTACCACAACTTTGTGTGGAATCAACGAGTAAACCACTCGCACTACACTTATTACACAACTTAAATCTCTTTTTAGTTGGATGATGACCTAACAGAGACACTATTGATGTACGATTACCATCTTCAAGCTTCTTTGTTCACTGATTGTTTTCTACTATCATAGAATCGAGGAAGAATTCTCTTACTCTGATAATGCCAGACTTCATCAGTCACGTGAAATATTTGTTCAGATTCTTGAGAAATGTAATTTTCGTCTGGGCTTGATACAAATAGCGTAGGAATTACTTTTGAGTGAATAATATGGAAAGGAAAAGCATGGTGGCTACATATACAACAGGCTGGTTACTGCCTAAATAGCGAATCCTTGTGAATAGCGGACTGTAGGGTGAAAATATGTGGCAGTAACTAGTATGTTGCACAAATACCCTCTGTCTCGACACCTAACTATAAGTAAGGTGAAAGCCGAGCATAAAGGATATGATATGTCAGAGATTCCAATTACATGAATCTCTCTCTGGTTACACAGATGGTGTGACCGCCGCAGTGTGGCATTGAAGGGTATAATTAGTTACTGATGGGTGTGACAACCATTGCTGTGATCGCAGCATGACAGCTAGCGTGCTGGGTGGCTTCATGCAGCAGCTGTAGGCTATCAGCATGCACAGTCTGTGACAGGACGGTGGTAGAGAGGACCATTAGTAAAACATCATGCACTGCATCAGTAGTGGACTATGCAGCCTACTCGCAGTTGGGCAGCAAGCCCTTTGTTGTGGTGAGACTGGATGCACGATGGTAATGTCACAGCAGCGGCAGTGGTAATGGCACAAGCCACTCATTCTGCTAAGACTTCCCAACCTGAGTGGTGATGGGTGCCCTGGCGCGCCGTGGCGCTAGTGGTCCAGTGTCCGGTGTTGGCTGTGACCTGGCCAGCGTTTGGCAGTGTCAGCAGCCCCAAAGTCAGAGTAATGCCAAGACTCATGGCACCATAGTCCAGCCATTGATGCTATAGCCCAGCACCAGTCAGTTACTGAAGGGTGACAGGATCAGCAAAGCACCCCTTTTAGTGTTTGTTTAAATAAAGAGGCTACCAAACTTAGAATTTGGAGAAGCAGTGACCATACACCACTGGCTCAATAGCATCTTGGAGTCAGAAACATGTCATCAAGGCCAGTAGATTGGCCTGGACCTGCATAAATATCCTTTGTATCTGACATCATAGTGCTAGTATTCCAGAATTTGGATCCTGTCAACTTATAACCTGTTCCAGTGTCCCAAGACTGGGTCAGAATTCCACACTATTACAAATAGCCTGACAGATGTCATAGAGCTAATGCCAGTGTTCCAATACTGCAGCAGTATACCAGATTTCTACTCAGTTATAAATAGCCAAACAGGTGTGAGCTGGATTGTGATGTTATAGAGCCTCTCCCAATATTCCAAGTTTTGGATTCTGACGCCACAGAGCTTGTCCCAGTATTCCCAGGTATTATGTGGGGCAAAATGAAACTGCATCTTACATAGCAACAGGTCTGCTGTTAGAATTGTAATAAATTACAAAGAACGCTGGAAAATATCGAAGCAAGTAATATGGAACCCTAAGCAGCTTTATTAAGAGAAAAAGATAATTGAGTTGGACTACAAAGTAAAAACTGTGTGGAATATACTGAAGACAGATATGGGTGGAGCCAAAATGGAAAAGAAACAAATACCTCTAAAAATAAATGAGATATTGGTAACAAGTGCTTGTAGTGTTGCAAACCACTTAAACAAGTATTTTGTTTCTTTACTGGCACCTTGGGGTTATCAGGTTCAGTAGACAATGCAATGGAATATATGAGACCAGTCTAACTTCAGTATAACGGAAATAACTCTCACTCATCCCATAAAAGCAGCATTCATCATAAAATCTTTAAAACCAAAGTATTCTAGTGGTTGTAACATATTAATAAGTTAATCAGAGAGAGTTAATGTGAGTTACATTCTATCTAAAGTTGTTTGTGTAAGCAATCAATTAACAGCTGAACATTTCCAGTCTTGTTACAATATGCTGAAGCTAAGCTCTTTACAAGAAAGGGGAGGGGGGCAACGAGGTACTGTCTAACTATGACCAATATCACTCTTGCCAGATTTTTCAAGCATCTGACTGCAAATAACATATTGTCCAACTCACAGTTCAGGTTCCTTAAAGGTTCTGATATAAGGAAGGCTATGTATACATGCAGTGAGAATGTATTTAATTCTTTGGATGATTAATTAGAGGCTACTGGCATTTTCTGTGACGTCTCAAAAGCCTTTGACTGTGAATCACAGCAACCTCTTAAGTATATTAGAATATTATGGTGTCACTGGCAGTGTTGCAAAATGATTCGAGTTTTGCCTAATTAACAGAAAACAAAGGCTGTCATTGTTAAATACCTGTTGAGTAAGCAATCAGTCTTCATCTGATTGGGAATTAATTACATGTTGTGTTCCTCAAGGTTCCATCTTGGATCCGTTGCTTTCTCTTGTGAATATTAATGACCTCTGTTACATTGCCAGATGCTAAGTTTGTTTTGTTTGCAGATGATACAAAAATTGCAACAAATAGCAAGTCAAACATAGATTTAGGTCCAATATTCAGGAACACACATTTTCAATGAATTGCCAACAACCATAAAAATCTTGATTTAACATAAAGCACAGTTCAAACAGAGTTTGAAAGACTTTTTGATAGGCAACTCCTTCTGCTATGTAGATGAATATCTTAACATGGACTGTTAGATCAACTTCAAAAAATGGCTGATAGATTTCAGTTTGACAGTGCCTGGTCACAGCAGTTAAGGTTAGGTGTACGAAAATTTATTAAAAGTATGTAACTGTGTTTCATTCTGCCAATGCATTAATTCTGTACATATTAGCAGTTCCAGTTTACAGTAATGTATTCACATATCTTGATAATCTCCTGGCAAATTATCAGCGAAGTGAGTGTTATATTTAAATTTTCTATGTTATCTATGTGATACTTTCTGCCAAATTCCACACCCACAAGGATCATCTTATTTTTAGGTCTCTGAAACGAAAACTGAATCTAATCTAATCCTGACAATTTATGCCAATCAAAGTTCAAATTTCCCATTATGTAATACATAGGGCAATTGGCCTTTCTCAGAAAAGAGAGGGATGGTAGATGAGGAAATCCTCTGACTTATTGATGACACTCTGTGCCAGAAATATCGTTTATATACTATTTATATCTTCTAAACATATATAAATAGATATCTGTGTGTATTTTGCGTTAATGTTAAAAAGCACTGTAGCGATTTTGATACATTTTTTGCTAACTGATGTACAAGAAAGGTTTTTGAGTGTAATTTATAGATATTTTGTGCACATTGGCTGAAGTACGATGAATTAAAGTCTCCTACCACTGTGAAAACGATGCTTTGCCGTTAGTGGCAAGTGTCCTCCTTCGTTTCATGCTTGCTCATGTGGTGCTTTCTGGCAGAAGGTGTTTCATACCAGTTTCTTATGGCAGAGGGTGATTCACACGAGTGTTATGTAGGGAAGGGTGCACTTGTATGAACATTTGATTACACATCAAATATGTATGCAGTTTATTATCAGAAACCCTTAATTTCCAGTAATAGACTTTGCACATAATAGAACACTTTTATCATGACCAGAATATGGACTGGCATACAAAAGTATCAAAGAATCTGATCATACAAAGACAAAAACAGTTATGTATATCATTAATGAACTACTACTTTAATGTTTGCATTCGACCTCAGTCGAATCTGCTTACTGATACCGCCATATCAGACAGCCCCCCTCCCCCTTTTCTAAGAGCTGTGGCTTGGAAAGTCTTGCAGTATATCCCATTTTTTCCACCCATGCAGTTCACTCCTTAACTTGACAGAATTAGGAAACATAGGAGCTACTCACTTAATAGAATTAGAAAACCCAGGAGCTACTCTAACCAACTGATACAAGTTACTTGTATGCCAGACTGCATATACATTAACTTATTTTTAGAAGTATCTGGAATAGGCACCTGCAGTCTCCCTTCTGATGCATCATGCGTTAAATTTTGTGGTGAAGGAACAGCTCTGACTGAGTCACTTGCTACTGTGGATGGAGTGTTTTCTGAGTAAGCAGGCTTGAGACACTCAACAGGTACAGTATGTTGCTTCCCATTTTTCTCAATAATGAGTATTTTATCCCCACAGTCTATGACCTCAAACGGGTGTGTAAATTGTGGAGAGTGCAGTGTTTCAACTGTCATCTCTCAGCCACACAAAATCATATCTGAATAAACCTTTATGAAAGAATACGAGTCTGTCACCATGTCAAACAGAATTCTTTAGCAAGAGATAACACATGTGCGAGTGAAACCTGTGCAAGAATGCATCTGATTCCCTCACCAGTAGCATAAGCTGCCAGAACCTTTAAATGTTCAACATAGAGTAGGTGAGTGAGCGAGCAACCTATGTTCTCTTTCAGAACAGTCCACAGCTCCCAAGGCCACCTCTAATGGTCAGTGTGTATGCTCTATCATCCAATCGTTGGCAGGGTTCTAGCTCATGACTCGAATGTGCTTGCAGTCACACATTCTCAAAAGCACTTTGAAGAATTGGCACTCGAACTGCCAACTCCTGTCCATTGTAATAAATTGTGGAATGCCAAATGTCGAGAACCAGCAATTTAGGAGGGCCCTGGCGCCAGAGGCCGCAGAAATATCAGAATGTTGTGTGTTTATTTCACATTGGGGTAACCACTGTGGGAATGGTTGGTTCCATTCCAAATATGCATGTGGTTTAGATTAGATTAGATTAGTTATTCGTTCCATAGATCCATGCTGAGGAGATCCTCGTGATGTGGAATATGTCAATTTTTTAAAAGCTGAAGTAACAATACTAATAGTATGAATATATACAATACATCATTTGTTTCTATTAAAAAATTCGTCAATGAAGTAGAAGGAGTTGGCCACTAGTAAGTCTTTCAGGCTCCTTTTAAACTGATCTTTATTTGTAACTAAATTTTTTATGCTTACTGGCAAATTATTGAAGATGAGTGTTCCTGAGTAGTGGACTCCTTTTTGAACTAAAGTAAGTGCTTTTAAGTCCTTGTGCAGATCATTTTTGTTCCTGGTATTGTATCTATGAACTGAGCTGTTTGTTGGAAGAGGAGATATATTATTTAGGACAAATTTCATTAATGAGTAAATACTAACACTCGAATTGCAAATACAGATATGTTGAGGCGTTTCTGCAGTTCTGTGGTGTGCTCTTCCCAACTGAATTTATCAAGTTGCAATCCCAGGAATTTAAGAATGTCAACCTCTTCTATCTGCTCTTCTTTTTACTTTATCCATGAAAATATCATTAGCAGATCTTTCTAGAACTACACTCGACGTACTATTTATTGCAATACTTGTGTCATCCGCAAACAAAACGAACTCTGCTTCTACCAGTGTAACTGATGAGAGATCGTTAATGTACACAAGAAAAGGCAATGGCCCTAAGATGGATCCTTGTGGGGCACCACATGTAATTTCTTCCCATTCTGATGATGACTGATGACTTAATTCACTAGTCCCTTGCACTGACACCCTTTGTTTCCTGTTAGTGAAGTATGAATGGAACCATTTTGCAGCACTGCTCGTGACACCATAGAATTCTAATTTACTTAAAAGGATGTTGTGGTTCACAAAATCAAATGCCCTTGACAAATCGCAGAAAATTCCTGCTGCTTGTAATTTGTTATTTAATGAATTAAGTACATTTTCATTGTAGGTGTAAACAGCCTTCTCGATATCAGAACCCTTTAGAAATGCAAACTGTCTTCTTGATAATATGTTATTTGCGGTCAAATGGTTGAGCAGCTGCCTGTACATTAATTTTTCTAAAATTTTTGAGAATGCTTGTAAAAGTGAAATTGGTCTGTAATTTGATGGTATCTCTTTATCCCCTTTCTTGAATAGAGGCTTAACATCTGCATATTTTAGACAGTCAGGAAATATCCCAGTTATAATTGACTAGTTACACAAGTAATTTAGAATTGTACCAAACTCACAAGAGCATGCCTTAATTAACTTTGTTGATCTTTCGTTGTACCCACTAGAATGCTTTGTTTTTAAAGATTTTATTATGGAAGTTATTTCTTTTGGTGAAGTGAGTGATGTATTCATGTACCTGAAGCTATTTGTGAAGGCTAGTTTCAGACATTCAAGGGCATTATTTACTGATCCTGTAAGTCCCATTCTATCACTAACATATAAAGTACTTGTTAAATAGATTTGCCACACTATGCCCATCAGTTACTAGTGTGTCATCTACCCTTAGTGCTATTTGCTCCTGTTCCTTTCTGGTTCTACCAGTCTGCTCTTTCACTATATCCCATATTGTTTTTATTTTGTTCCCTGATATTGCTATCTTCTTCTCGTAGTGCATTAGTTCAGATGTCTGAATTGCTTTTTTTAATATTTTACAGTATTCCTTGTATTTAGCTAAATCATGAGTATTGGAGCTATTCTTGGTCGACAGATACATTTTCCTTTTTGTCTTACAGGAAATCTTTATTCCTTGTGTGATCCATGGTTTTATTATAGACTTCTGTTTAAATTGAGTAACTTTTAGAGGAAAACAGTTTTCAAACATGGTACTGACATTGTTCAATTGTTCATGAACTTGTTATATTTTTCATTCATGTCATGAGCACTATAAACATCTTTCCAGTTCATCTCTTTGAGCAGTTTCCTAAAACACTCAATTTTTGGTTGATTGACTATCTCCTGTACTCAGATTTACCAGTCTTGATAATCTGCTTAGAATTTACATCTAAAACAAGGAGCTGCATTTCATGATCTGAAAGTCCATTTATAACACGTTTTATGATATGATTTTGTTCCTTTCATTTGTCTATAAAATTTTTATCAATGGCTGTCCTTGAGGATTTAGTCATCCTAGTTGGAAAGTTTACAGTGTGAGTTAGATTGAAAGACAACATTACTAACTGCAGTGAATGTTTACTGGAAGTTTGCATTAGAAAATCTGTATTAAAGTCACCAGGAATCAAAATTTCTTTGTTTCGTCCTGTTAAATAACCCAGAAGAGCTTCTAGATGATTTAAGAATAGATTATAATTTCCTGCAGGTGTTCAGTAAATAGTTGCTATCATATAGGATCTGTTATGGAACTCTACTTCTGTTGCACATGCTTCTAGATTCTGCTCTAAACAGAATTTATTAATGTCTATGTTCTTGAATTTATGGCAGTTTTTGATAAATGTGGCAACTCCTCCTCCGTCCACATCTACTCTGCAGAAGTAGGAAGCTAACTTAAATCCTGAAAAGAGTAACATATCAGTGGTCACTTGATGTTCGGAGAGGCAGATTATGTCAATTTGGTTAGATGAATTCATTTCATTGATACAAATGAGTAGTTCATAAACTTTATTTCTAAGTCCCAGAATGTTCTGGTGTAATGAAGATAAATGATACTGCATACTAATGGGATTGTAACTGCTTTGGCGAAGATGAACTGGCAGTTTCTGATTACTTTCTGTTAAACATTGTTTAAATGGAGGCTGTATGATAAAATCTGACTCCTGTTCATCTGTTTTCTCAAATTGAGTGTGTCTGCCAATCTCTCTTAAAACTCGTTTTCTTTCCCCCTTCCCTATCCTAAAAAAGGCATCCCTCTGACACCTGTGACCACTGGTATTTTACCCCTTGTGCCAGTGTCCCCCTTAAGTTTTCTGCAATCAACTGAGACAGTTTTCCCTTCCCTTTCCTATTGAGGTGAAGGCCATGACTGGTGTAGTCCCACCTATCGATAGCATCCACAGAAATCAAACCAATATGGGACCCTATATCCGTCCTAAGCAGCCACTCCAACTCCAAGTTCACCCTCCCTACGGAAGAGTTCAAATGAGGCCGATTATGGCATCTCAACACAGACATGAATCCCATACTCGTATGCTTCGTTGCTGATGCTATCTTCACCAGGTCACTCTCTATGGAATATTCAGAGTCTCTGTCAGTGCTGTTTCCCGGACCACCCAATATAAACACAGCATCCTCCTTTGTGAAATCCTTGCATAAAGCACCTACATTCTCTGTCACCTGACCCAGATCTGCACTAGGCTTGAAAAAGTTTGTGACCTGGTACTCTGGACCTAGATTTTCCTGCAGTAGTTGGCCAATACCTCTACCATAGGAACTACCTAACAACAGAACTTTCTTTCTCTTTACAAATTTCCCTACCTTTTTCAAGTCCTTGAAAGCTTGTTGTGCCCTTTCTACAGCTTCAGATACATGAGGCTCATCCGATTCTGACTGAGGCAACAGGTCAAATCTATTTTCAAGATTTATGACAAAGCTGTCTGATGCTCTACTTTGCCTGTTTCCCCTATTACCTGTTGCCACTTCTCACCTCTGTTCACCCTTCTCCCTCTTTAACCCGTCCAGACCCTCCCTTGCCTTGTCTAGGTCAGCTTAAAGAACTGCAATTTTCCCTTCCTGTTCCAGTATTTTCCTATCTCTACTGCAGATCCTACAATACCACTGGCGAGCCTCATATATGTCCCCATTTCCCACGCCACTACATTCGCCCCAATGAAAGAAACTACAGCACCCATCACACCATACCCCAGAAATAACGATCCTACGGCATGTCACTCACTTCTCACTCATGGTAAAAACAGAAATCGTATAAACTGATTTAAGTAGTGACTAAAACGTAAACAAAGGACCCTAGAAACTGTTCAGGCAAATATAAATAAATTCAAAGAGTACTGAATAAAAAAACTGGTGATTACAAATAAGTTTAAGTCACTGTTTACTTACGTTACGCGCGCGTGAAATTAAGCCTAAAATCCGTGTTATAGGCGCGAGAAGGAAAATAAACTTCTTACCCGTTTAATCTTCTTTAACACTTCACTAACACTTCCACTAATGTAACAACACTTATATTATATTTATACCAACTGGAAATGTTTATCTGCTTACTTGCGATTCGCGCGCGTGAAATTAGTCCTAGGATTCGTGCTACAGGCGCGAGAACAAAAATACCCTTATTACCCCGTGTAATCTTATTTTATACTTCACTCACACTTCCAGTAATATAACAACACTTATATTATATTTAACACCCCTGTACACGTTTAAAAATAGCTTAATAACAACGCTTTTTATAAATATTTAGTGCAGCAACTACTCGAAGAGTCCGTGTCGGCGCAGTGTTGCCAACAATAGTGATTTATACAGTTTATAAGCGATTAACACTATATTTGTATTAAATACACTTTGCACACGGTAAGACACTTTTACCACCAACAAAATGTGGTCTGTCACACACAAGCAGCAAAGAAGCTAATCATACAAAGACAAAAACAATTCTGCATATCACAGATGAACTATCATTTTAATGCTTGCATTCGACTTCTGTCGACTCTGCTTATTGATGTTGCAACACACTCTACCAATGTTGAGTGACAAAAGGTGCTTCATACAGATGTTGCTTGAGAGAGGGTGTTTGGTACCAATGCTTTATAGTGGAGGATTTTTTTACCTATTTTATATGGTGGGGGGATAGTTTGTATTGATGTTGTCCAGATGCTGCTGCATAACAGTGTTATAAGGGAGACAGTGCTGCATACTGATGTTGTGGGCCAGTGGGTGCTCTGTGCCAGTATTACATTCCATAGAATGATTTGTACTAATGTTGTTTGACAGAGGGTGGCTTTTACCAGATTGGAATCCTAATTGGACCTGTCTTTCCAACGATTAACGTTATTGGATATGAAGTCTTTCGCGACATATTTCTTGAATACACTGAGAGATTTTTATTAGATTAACGTTATTTTTGGGTCACATTAAAGTCAGATTCGTTTTTGAATATTACCACGAGATGGGACAATTAGAATATATAAGAAAGTGATAGTATGCTTGATTAATGTGTGGCACATTATAGCTGGCGCCCATTCCAGGTCACAAAAATTTTATTTGTTGCGTATTGTGCGTCCTAAAGTTTATATAGTTTTCCTTTTAATGGAACCAAAGTAACTTGGATCTGAGTGGAGAAGTAATAAAAGGGTCAAATCATATCACCCCAAAAGAAGAAGGTATTCATCGATGAATCAGCCAAGTATGAGTAAAAGGGTATACTTTTTTCATACTGGGTTACTTTGATCAAGTCTCGATTAGGGTAACTCAGAATTCGGTGCCGTAATTTTAGAGCAGTTTGGGAGCAGTTTATGTGTTGATGACATTTTTGAACTCGCGAGAGATCAGATTTACATATCGACTCAATACTTATGAAAGTATGAGGTAATCTTGTCTCTGTTATTGAGAGACGATATTTAAGACATTTAGTACTAGAATTCATTGTTCAATAGAGCGCAACAGAGTAAAAGTGACAGTTTTGGGGGGATTTCAGTAATTATGAGATATGGTAAAAACATATGCATAAATTCTAAATATGGATCCTATCAAAGACAATACAGCAGTATCGAATTCACAGGTGTACCATAACGGAAGCAAGTCAGCTGATAGATCCCTTAGCATCACTCATAAAGTTAGAGATGATATCATCTAAGATGTGGATCATATTAAATTGGGCAGTTGAACTTTTGAGCAAACAAATCAGTTATCTAAAAAAAACGATCAATTTGTGAGCAAACAAAATGAGTTATCTAAAAAGCTGGATACAATGGCGTCCGCATTTGCGAATAAACAGGATTTTGTTACAGTAGAGAGTATCAAACTTTTGGCCAAACAGGATGAACTGACAAAGGAATTATCTGATGAAATAACCACGTTAAAATTAGCACCCGCTGAAATGCCATGGAAAGTACAGAAATTATCTCACGAGTTGTGTGAGGTAAATCAGACAAAGTGTAATTTATCTGGAACGGTTGAGGAACTATAAAATAAAGTAGATAACCCTGCCACTAAACAAAAAAATCAAAGCTATCAATTTGACTCACAGAGGAAAATATTAACCAAAGATCTTATTTCTTGTATGTCGACTAAGGACGAACAAATTTCGGAGCTGGCAGATATGAAGCTGCAAGAAGAGGCTAGAAAGATTTCCACCGAATTATCAAAGGGAGGTAATAGGCCTGATGCGATGCTAGATGCTGAGTTCCATAAGACGACCAAAAAACTGAACCACGACTTGGAGACATGTCGAAAGGCCATTAGTGAGCAATTTGATGAAATAAAAAAGGAGCTAGCCAAACTCAAAGATGCAGTAAATGACTACATATCAATGGTACCACGCACTGAGGAAAACTTTGTTCCCAGGCTCAAAGGGCAGAATGACAATAAATGTTTTTTACCCTAAGATGGAGAAATGATATGAAGCAGATATAATCCAGGTTCAAATAACTTACAGGAATGGAGCTAGATGACACCGTCTACAACTGCCTATATTTCGACGTGAACATAACATGATATTTTGAAGGTAAAATGGGTCAACTGGAGAAGGGGATACAGCCTGTCGGCTTTGACCAATGTCTTTACTTTCAAGCCATAGATAATAAATCGGTTTTCTGCTGTGGATCAGGGCCATCATTGTAAATTGAAATAAATGAATATGTTTTTAAAAGACTTTGCTAGACATTGCATAGGATTTTTCTCATTTGCATTGATTTAAATAAATGGTTCTTTCCAATTCTTTCGGTACTTAATTTCAATCTTAGTGAGTTTGAGAGAATTTGGAAAAATAACTTTGCATTTAGAAGAACGTTTTGTTTTTCATTTTCGTTTGTAGTTATGGATTTATTTATTCCTTTGAATTTGGGAGTCTTAAAGCAGGCTTTGGGAGTAGATATGATGGTAAATATTCGATTTTTTGCAAACATCTGGTCTTCTTGCCTACTTATTGTGGGGAACAAGCTTTAAGTATCTTGCTGGAAATGCCATCAATTCTGTAAGAGCTTTTACTTTTCAGTGAGTTTATTATTTTACTGATTTCAGAGGGAGAGGTTCGTGGAAATACAGTTGTTTCTAACTGCACAGGTATGGCCTCTTCTATTAGAAGCCTTGCCTCTTCTAGTGAAGATCTAGATCCTACTTTCTCCACAACATTTAAAAAATGATTATTGAAAATATTTCCAATTTCAGATTGTTTGTTAGTACACTTGTCATTCAGTTTTATGGCACTAAAGTCTTCCTGTGCTCTTGGTTGCTCTGTTTCCCTTTCAATAATATTCCAAATTGCTTTAATTTTATTATCAGAGTTACTGATCTCAGACATGATACACATGCTTCCGGACTTTTTAATAACTTTTCTTAGTACCGCACAATAGTTTCTATAATATTGAACAATTTCGGGGTCAGTACCCCTCTTGCTGTTAGATACAGTTCTCTTTTATGGTTGCAAGATATTTTTATTCCTTTAGTTAGCCAAGGTTTTTTATATGTTTTCTTGGAATTATGTTTCACTGTTTCTTAGGAAAACAATTTTCAAATACCCTTAAAAATGTATCGTGAAATAAGTTATATTTCAAGTTTCCATCGGGTTCCATATACACTTCATCCCAGTCTAGCTCCTTTAGTCTTTCCCTAAAATTTGCAGTATTTATATTGTTAATTGAACGCACTGCTTTGAAATTCTGATTTGCTATACTGCATGGAGCTATGCCATGTACTGTAACTAGCTGTGCACCATGGTCTGAAAGACCATTCTCAACAGGATAAGCATTTATGTCCTTAAACTTATCTTGGTCTATAAAAAAGTTATCTATCAATGTCCTGCTGTTCTTTGTTATTCAAGTAGGAAAATAAATGACGGAGCTCAAATTGAAAGAACTGAGTAATACTACAAGGTCATTCTTCCTATCACACTCTTTTAGGGAATCAACATTGAAATCCCCACAAATGATAATTTGCTTCCCCCCGTCTGACAGATAGCACAACAAAGCATCCAAGTTTTCTAGAAATAGCTGGAAATTCCCTGAGGGGGACCTATACACTGTTACAATTATGAAAGTGCCATCATTTAGTTTTAGTTCAGTGGCACATGCTTCCATATGTTGCTCTACACAAAAAATTTTAGTTTCTAAATGTTTTGCACTGTGGAAGCTTTTTACATATATGGCAACTACTCCTCTCATCATAATATCTCTACTTACATGTGCAGCTAATTTGTACCCATTGATGCTAACCTTTTGCATGTCAGTGACAATGTGATGCTCAGACAGGCATAGTACATCTATTACATTCTCAGTTTCTATATCTTATAAACAAAGCAGAAGCTCATCAATTTTATTCTTCAATCCCCCAATATTTTGATGAAATATACTAACATTTTTCATTTTACTTTTGTGAGTATCTTGAACTTTTTTAACATCTTTAGTACTTGCCTGGCTGCGTTTCCCACTGGACACTGATCTTACACTAAAAAAGAGTTACCACCATGAGATGTAGTTCCTCCCCCCTTTAAATTTGCTGCTATCAGCCCAGCCAGTCATAGGTGACTGGAATTCGGTAGTAGGAAAGGGGACAGAAGGAAATGTAGTAGGTGAATATGGATTGGGGCTAAGAAATGAAAGAGGAAGCTGCCTGGTGGAACTTTGCACAGAGCACAAGTTAATCACAGCTAACACTTGTTTCAAGAATCACAAAAGAAGATTGTATACATGGAAGAAGCCTGGAGATACTAGAACGTGATGTTGCTGTTGTTGTCTTCAGTCCTGAGACTGGTTTGATGCAGCTCTCCATGCTGCTCTATCCTGTGCAAGCTTCTTCATCTCCCAGTACCTACTGCAACCTACATCCTTCTGAATCTACTTAGTGTAGTCATCTCTTGGTCTCCCTCTACGATTTTTACCCCCCACACTGCCCTCCAATACTAAATTGGTGATCCCTTGATGCCTCAGAACATGTCCTACCAACCGATCCCTTCTTCTAGCCAAGTTGTGCCACAAACTTCTCTTCTCCCCAATCCTATTCAATACTTCCTTATTAGTTATTTTATCTACCCATCTAATCTTCAGCATTCTTCTGTAGCACCACATTTCGAAAGCTTCTATTCTCTTCTAGTCCAAACTATTTATCGTCCATGTTTCACACCCGTACATGGCTACACTCCATACAAATACTTTCTGAAATGACTTCCTGACACTTAAATCTATACTCGATGTTAACAAATTTCTCTTCTTCAGAAACGCTTTCCTTGTCATTGACAGTCTACATTTTATATGCTCTCTACTTCGCCCATCATCAGTTATTTTGCTCCCCAAATAGCAAAACTCCTTTACTACTTTAAGTATCTCGTTTCCTAATCTAATTCCCTCAGCATCACCCAACTTAATTCGACTACATTCCATTATCCTAGTTTTGCTTTTGTTGATGTTCATCTTATATCCTCCTTTCAAGACCCTATCCATTCCGTTCAACTGTTCTTCCAAGTCCTTTGCGGTCTCTGACAGAATTACAATGTCATCGGCAAACCTCAAAGTTTTTATTTCTTCTCCATGTATTTTAATACCTACTCCGTATTTTTCTTTTGTTTCCTTCACTCCTTGCTCAATATACAGATTGAATAACATCGGGGAGAGACTACAAACCTGTCTCACTCCCTTCCCAACCACTGCTTCCCTTTCATGTCCCTCGACTCTTATAACTGCCATCTGGTTTCTGTACAAATTGTAAATAGCCTTTCTCTCCCTGTATTTTACCCCTGCCACCTTCAGAATTTGAAAGAGAGTATTCCAGTCAACATTGTCTAAAACTTTCTCTAAGTCTACAAATGCTAGAAACGTAGGTTTGCCCTTCCTTAATCTAGCTTCTAAGATAAGTTGTAGGGTTAGTATTGCCTCACGTGTTCCAACATTTCTACAGAATCCCTTTCCAGAACCCCATAGTTTGCAAATGCCTAAAGTACATTTCCCTGTGGTAATGGGCATCGTACTTGAAGAACACATTACCACCATCAGTATCCACTCTGAAGCATTCATATGAAACCAAAAAATAATCCACTGCCACCCAGGCACATAATAAACTGTAATCTTTGCTGAACAATGCCAACTACAACAATTTATCCCCAGTAAGGCTCATATTTCGTATTTTTTAGAGCGACTCATGAAAAATGTTGCAAAATTTGACTATGATATGCCAGTGACTTTCTTTCATTTAGCAAAACTGTCTGAAATATCCTAGTTTTATGACTGGTAACAGTCTTACACTCACCACTAAGGTAGTGAGGTTACAGGAGTGCGGTACATTCCAGTGTTCCCAGATGTATACAAGATGCCTGTGATGGTGTCATCCAAGATTGCGGATTTTGGCGGGAAGATAAGCCAATTGGGCGACCTCTACTAACCTAACCCCTCCCCTCCAACAGGAAATGGCAGGAAGTTCAAATTCCATCAGGATAATGCATCACACCACGGTTATCTCAACTACCTTAAGAAAATCCCGAGAAGATAGGTCACTTGGACTACCTCCATTAACCTAAATCACACAACCACCATCTCATCCTAGGAACTGGCGGGAAGTTTGAATTTTGGCAGTAAAGAAAGGTCAGTTATGCTACTTCTACCAACCTAAGAAAATGACAGGAAAGAAAGGCCACTTGGAATACCTCCACTAACTTAAGTCACCTGATCGCCACCTTGTCCTAGGAAATAGAGGGAAAATGACTTGTTGTGTGTTAGATTTAAGTCTATATTATTTTGCATGCACTATTTATTCAAACAATTAGAGACAACACCACCATCCAGTGTGTTCACCACGAGGTCTGGATTCCAACTGTCCTAGTTTACGTTATCAGCACCAGAGTGCATTGTTGTCTGTTCTGTGGCGTAATCAAAGATGGCGGCCATGACGTCCACTGATGACGCAAGTACTGTTATCCAAGTTCATGGCAAACAGTGTGTTCACTACAAGGTGTGGACCTAGTACACAGTATTGTCACCAGAGAGCGCTGTTGTCTGTTCTGTGACATAACCCAAGATGCCTGTCTAAAGGAGGAAATGACTCAGCCTGTGATGGGATGCTGAAGGGAGGAAGGAGTGTACTTTATTTATTTTGGAACAATTTATTTACGGATGGATTTGAGATAGTATATTTATCACACTGATACAAAACACATACTCTGACATGCTTGGGGTCACGCCACACTGTCCACAGACCTGTAAACTACTCCTAAATAACGCAATACAAACAACTCCTAAATTACTGTAATAATTTCAGTACAGACATGCAAAATCCTCCTAAACAATGCAGTAGACTGATGTGCAGACACGAAATTAACACATACACCGTCCAAATAACACATAGCATCTGCTCACAAAATAATGCAACAGACATGCAAACAACATACGCAAACACCGCCCACCACCTCCTGTCCATTGGACCACACAGGAGACTGTCGCACACACTCCCAATAGTCGGGAATCATGGGCACCTCCCGTGATGATCACAGGTGCCCGGATCCCACAAGCATGAGCCGGCGATATCCCTTTCATATTTGACACCTGAGAAATACCTGTTCACCAATGCACCGTTGATGACGCGATGGGATTGAAGTGAAGACCTATTTGGAGAGCGCGCTGCCACTGCCACGAGCCACCACCAGACACAAACCAGCATGAGCCACCACTCTCACACCGCTGATATCTGCAGCAAGCTAGTGAAAGTTGCTTCTATTTTCGGGTATACAGTTAGAGTTCTCTGAGTGTCATACTGACGTCACAGAACTCCAATGCGCGCTCACGCCGGTCCCAGAATAGCCTCAAATGCGTTCTTCCTAGGCACCGATGCTGGCGTGACAATACATAGCTCTGGTGGGGGTCCAGCGTGGAGAGAGAGATGTTGCAATGCTTCACAGAACAGCACAGGGTGCATTCCTCTTAGTAATTCTAACGGAACAGCCCATCCGTCAATGAATTCACCCATCAGACTACTGCTGCTGCTGCTGTCAGTGTGGAATAATTCTATTAAATATACGGGTATTGATCCACTGCAGAGGCCAGTTTAAAGTTCCATCACCTGTACTATAGGAGGATAGTCGTATCCTGCGGACTATACTGTAAATCGCAAGAGATTCTCCCTGTGGCCCTGTCTCATTGTTTCAAACATTATTTTTTTCTGCTGTAGCACACATTGTGCATTGCTATACATTTTGTTTTTCTGCCATGACTTCGAGGTCTGTGCCAGGTTCTAAACTGACATTAAGACGTTATGATCCATGGCCTTTTGCAGAAAACTAGATGTCACACCATGTAAATCATGAACTGATCATCAAAAGGGATTCGCAAGCTCTACATTTAAGCTCATCTGTCTCAGTGACGGAATACCTGATGGCTTTGCATTCTGGTTCAACTGATTCCTCACATTGTAGTCATGTACGCGACCACTGTTTTGGTCCTATCCATCCCCAGAAAATGCTGTCCCTCCACCAAACCTCTTTCTCCAACTCAAACAAGTGATGTCAGTCAGTCATTATGTGGTAATCAACAGCGTGCCAGTGGATATATGGGATGGAAAATGCACCATCATTGTACTCTAATAATACGCGTTCCAGTTGATAGTGTGAACAATTTTAGCAATTTTACAGTAATTTCAACACTGGTCAATGCTCTGACAGCATGTTTCCCAGTGTCAGTATCATAGCTAAACCACCCCTTCTTCACTTTGGCGAGTGTCACTGCGAATATGGATAGATGACTGTGGAGTATGTCAATTCATTGTTAATTCTCGAACACATACACCATCATAGTATATTAGACAGCACTCTACATATTTCTAACACCTCGAGCATAGTGCTTAATTTACAATCTATCTCTCTGCGTATGGGAGCCACAGAGCATTCTCGCTGTCTTAGAGTAAAATTAGAGAGTGAAAGATCCTCCTCACAATGTCATTGACCAACCCGCCCTGCAGCACCATTCCCGATTTAATCTGCAACCGACCAGAAGTAGACCGCTACTTTCCACGTCTCGTGAATAAATTGAGCTTGCTGAGTGCTCACCCATCCAAGTGCACAATATTTCTCGAGATGCAGCTATTTCGAGGAGGTTATCAATCCTTGCCGATGTATAGTAACAGATTTGAAAGTGTTGTGATGTAATAGCAGATGGTTAAGAATAACAAGAAACAAACGATTTTTATGTGTGATGTATCTCAAGACGGATGGAGTTGTATACATTTTTACGTAAATAAACCAAGCTATCAATTTTAAAGTTTTATTCCAGAGTCTAGGATCAGTACCTGGAAGGCTTTGATAAGAGCAAACATAAACACACACACTCCTAAGATTACAACGTTCTGCACTTAAATAGGACTATAATGTTAGATCGCTTGTGTTTCCGACCTATCAGTCAATGAAGTGTAGAGCTGTTAATATTCCAATGTAAGAAATATATTTCAAGGAAATGACATACATCCTTCTTCCTGGTTTCTCTGCAATAAACTATGTTATCGAACCATAAAACGAAAAAACTAGTTCCGTGAAACATTTTCTCTGCATGATATGTGCACAATATACCTTTCCAGAGATGTATAGCATCCACTGTTCACATCCGATCATGGTTCAGAAATTATACTATGCCTGCATCAGCCATATATAAAATGATCGTTTGTAACAGGGGATACCTCTTACAAGGAAACAGATAAACGCACAGCAGTAGTGACAGACATGTGAAAATTACGAGTCATTCCACCACTAACTCTGTCAGGTAAGTGTATACACGGGGATGGCTCTGCCTCACAAGCACATATAACCTACAGGTTTACTGTTAACCACCGTAAGTAGACAGTGCTTTAAATCACATACAGAACACGTTGCTGTACACATGTCGAACACAGGCTACGTCACGTGATTCATGCATCCTGACCTGCAGCAACTTCTCCTTCTCTAGAATGCATCATCAGTCAACCATTATATCGTGTCTCGTTACAGCTCCATCTCAGTCAATCACCCTGTCCACTATCTATTATCCTTTAACACAGATGCAAGTAAGTTTAGGGGAAGATAGTTCCTGTCTCCCTGAAAAGCATGAAAGACAACAGTCAACTCGCATGTATCACTGGTACCTCAATAGACATACAGTATAATGCTGCCTCAATGGAGAAAACTTGACAGCTTCCCTGACTCCCTTCGTTTACATGTCGACGCTTTCTAGGATTCCGCTTGCTGCCGCATATTTATTCCCATGTACACATTGTTCTGCACCAACCAGAAGATATGCAAGTACCTCCTCAATTTCCCCACATTTCGGTGTATATTCGGCCAATTTATACCTATTCCCCCATAATTTTTTCGAAAATCTATAGATTTTTTTATGTCAGTTCTATCCATGCGTTCATGGAATAACCTCTCGTTCTGTGTTCTAAAACTGATTGCATGTGTAGCACAGCTGCCAACACCTAGCCCAAATGCACTGACTGGGAGGTGTACTCGTTGTAACCAGTCGCCTCCCCATTTGGAGAGGGTTTGCTCTGTTTTCTGTATGTCTGTGTATATGCATGTGTTGCGGAAGATTGGTGTCACGCTCTAATATTCAAGCTTCTGTTCTCAGTGGGAGAGCAGTATAAGTGAGTAAGAGTTTTTCCATATTTGACGATGTGTAGGGGCGCTTTGCAGGGTTTAATTTGGGGTGCAATATGGCGATCTGAATAAAATCGTTTTTTCCCCACTAGAAGTCCTATCTGCAGAAAGAAAGAAAAGGCAGACGGTGCTTCCACACCAGTGGCATCAATAATTCGGAGACTAAATTAGATAAGAGCCAATTATAATGCTTGATTAATTCCAAGACATCCTTCATGCTGGGATATAGGAGTCTCTACATAGTGGTGAGAACGTTTGCGTATGTTGAAAGTAGGAAGGGTAACACGTGATGGACGATGTGCTACGTTAGGACCGCGAGGAAGACTGCATTTGAGGTTATTCTGCGCTATTTTCGTCAACAGTTTCTGTTAGGGCAAGAATTTCAGTGCATACAAGCTGAGACATCAAGAAAGCGAGCATCAACTATTTCTGGGACACTCGGTCCTTATTTTAAATAGCCATGTGAGATCAGTATAAGATTGAGAACCTTGTTAAATGCGCCTTCGATGTTTTGTAGCTACGCGCGCGTATTTTGCGGCGTTGCGTCAGTCACACTGGGCAGTAAAGTACGGTTAGACGCGTCTCGCGTTTGAAACAATGCACTCTGTGCTATTCGGTGACGTCAGTATCCCCAGGTATTCTACCAGCAATGGTAAAAAACACGTGTTGCCCAGAGGTGTCACGCATATGGAACTGGTGTGTGCGCACTGTAACGTATTACTATGTTTACGACGTTTCTCATCAAGCCATATACGCTATCTCGCATTTCTAGCTGCTTCTCCCACACAAATAATGATAAAAATTCAGAAATTCAGGGCCGCCACCAGCCCAAGCCCTTCCTAAACATTTAGAAAAAACGGAGCTGGAAAATTATTAGGCTAATTACTTTAATAATGTAATTACAAGTTTGCAAATTTCTTTAAGTAGCCAGATAAATAGTACTTCATGTCGTGCATGAAGCAACTTGATTAATTCAGGATTGGAAATCGGAGTAAGTGGGTAAGATCAACACCACAGAATTTATCTTTCACGTAGAAAATTTATTGTATAAGTATTTGGTTGTACATTCTAACTACACAGGGTGCCTGACTAGAAATATTTAAGCAAGAATTAGGTGAGAATGTAGCAGAGCACAATTTAACTACAGCCAGAAGAAACACAGAAAACGGGGGTGGGAGACAATACCTTAAAAATATCTCAGTGGGATTCGCGTTATGATTCTAAACATGCACTATTCTGGACAGAGGTTTAACCAATGCACGAGGTTGTGTGATAATTATTCAAAATACTAACTGCGACTGCTGCTTGCAAACCACCGAACTAGAGCACGTGGTGCATTCCAAACCAAACTGTTGTGCTGCTTTGTAGAAAGCGCACGAGAATTATAGCTCATTAAACAAGCAAAATGTTAAAATGAAGTCTATTGTGGTGCCGTGATGGACCAGAAAGGTCATTGATTACCAAACACGTGGCACACAAAGAAAAAGCAACTTCCACAAAATATAAGATTAAAAATCATACTCGCTTCGACACAGTATTACACTCACGTACGGTTGAAGTGATCCTAACCAGCTTTTCCTAATCAGATTTACCGTTTGAAATTCTACTTCATTATTGTTCAAAATGAACATAGTAATTTCCACCCTTTTTCCTCAAACACCCAAAAATCGCCTATTTAAAGCAATATAACTATGGCACATTCGGAAAAATAACTCGCTTCAGTTAAGCTGAAGTATTTCAACAGTTAAACATAACGAAGTCCTTACTCAACCTGTTTCCTATCGCCTGAAGCCCCCTTAAGAGCTACGATCTGTACTCACCAAGCGTTCACCAAAGAGTGCCGCTTTCTCTTTTGACATTACCTAGCTTCCCGTGCAGCGGAAGCTACCAGGGGGGTAGCCCTCCGTCACGAACCTCACACACAAAAACAACCTTCGACTAAGATGGGTAAACCTCTGTGATCAGGTGTTGGAAACCTAAGTTGGTCATCCTGTGCTCTCCTTCGAACGAGAAGCAACATCGTCTGCTCTCAGCAGATGATGACCAACTCAGCGTTTCCCTCAAAACAGTACCGAAACCCCACATTAAAACACACATATAATATTCAATAGGCCTTATTTAAGTGCTCAGTCTTTCAAGAAGAGTTCATGAATTGAGCTAAAATCAGGTAGTAAAGTGAACAAGTTGTAGCGAATTCGACAAGCATATTATGGAACGACTTCACAGAGACGTTTCAACGTGTTGGAGTTCTGCGACGTCAGTATAACACCAGAGAACTCTAACTCTATACCCGAAAATAGAAGCAACTTTCATCTGCTCGCTGCAGGTAGCAGTGGGGTGAGAGTGGTGGCTTGCACTGGCTTGCATCCGGCGGTGACTCATGGCAGCGTCGGCGCACTCTGCAAATAGGGCTTTGCTCCAGTCTGGTCGCGTCAGCAACGATGCCTAGGTGAACACATATTTCTCAGGTGTCAAGTAGGAAAGGGATGTCGCCCCCTCACGTTTGCGGGCACCTGTGCGTGGTTTGACAGCTGCCAGTGCATCTCAGCTTCTGGGAGTGTGTGCGGTAGCATCCTGTGCCACCAAGTGGACAGGGGGTGGAGGGCAGTGTCTGCATACGTTGTTTGTGTGTCTGTTGCACTTTTTTTGATAGCAGGTCAGTAGGCTGTGCTATGCATTATTTGGGCAGTTTACGAGTTGATTTCGCGTCTGCACATCAGTGTACTGCATTATTTAGGAGGAGTTTGCATGTCTGTACTGAAAGAATTTCGGTAATTTAGGAGTTGTTTGTAGTGTGTTATTTAGGAGTAGTTTACAGGTATGTGGGCTGTGTGGCATGACCCCAAGCATTTCAGAGTGTGTGTTTTGTATCAGTGTGATGATATACTATCTCAAATTCATCCATAAATAAATTCTTCCAAAATAAATAAAGTACACGCCTTCCCCTCCCCAGCAGCCCAGTGCAGGCTGAGTCATTTCCCCCTCGAGACAGTCATCTTGGGTTATGTCACAGAACAGACAACAGCACTCCTTGGTGACAGTACTGTGTTATAGGTCCACACCTCGTGGTGACCACACTGTTTCCTGCCATTTTCTCAAACCATCTTGGGTTAGATCACAGAACAGACGACAGTGCTCTCTGGTGGCAGTACTGTGCACTAGGTCCAGACCTAATGGCGGACACCGTTTCCCGCCATCTTGGATAATGGTACTTGCATCATCAGCTGACGTCATAGCCGCCATCTTGGATTCTGTCACGGAAAGGATGACAGCGCCCTCAGATGGTAGTATTGTGTACTTTGTCTAGACCTCGTGGTGAACACACTGTTTGCCACCATCATGGATAACGGTACTTGCATCATCAGTGGACGTCATGGATGAATTGTTTAAATAAATAGTGTGTGCAAAATAATAAAGACTTATGTTCAGCACAGGCTGAGTCCTCTTCCTGCCAATCCCTAGGAAGAGGTGGCGGTTGGGTGACTTAAGTTAGTGGAGGTATCCCAAGGGACCTATTTTCCCGCCATTTTCTTAGCTATGTTGCATTGTCCTGATGGAATTTAACCTTTTCTGGAAGAGGGAGGGTCAGTTTAGTGGAGGTAGTCGAAATGATCTATCTTCCCGCAAAAATCCGCCATTTTGTATAACGCTACGGCCGCCATCTTGGATGACATCATGTGCTGTTGCCAGTTCTACATGCCACCATCTTGGATTATGTCATCGCCGCCATCTTGGATAGATCTGGCCCAGAGTGGAGTTGCACCCATGCAGCCCCCCTACTCACGAATACCTCAGAGCTTGGGATTGGTGCTGTACACTCATATAAGAACCTCAACAGAACAGAGCAACTAATTGAATTCGGCCCTAAAACTCGTGTATTCCAAAATAGAAAAGTAGCCTTGCTATGTCATACAGTGTTAGTAAGATACAAGTGTACTTTCATGGAACAAAATTCCACTTAACCACGAGTTGACTGGTCAATTGATTTCACTGACCAATTAATGTCACTGTTTGGCCTGTTGTCTAAGTTCATGAAACACAACATGGTCAACACAGAGGTGAGGCTTAAGTAATACATCTACATCTACGTGACTACTCTGCAATTCACATTTAAGTGCTTGGCAGTCGGTTCATCGAACCACAATCATACTATCTCTCTAGTATTCCACTCCCTAACAGCGAATGGGAAAAACGAACACCTAAGCCTTTCTGTTCGAGCTCTGGTTTCTCTTATTTTATTTTGATGATCATTCCTACCTATGTAGGTTGGGCTCAACAAAATATTTTCGCATTCGGAAGAGAAAGTTGGTGATACGTGATAATACAAAACGAGCTGCCCTTTTTAGCACCCTTTCGATGTCCTCCGTCAATCCCACCTGATAAGGATCCCACACTGCACAGCAATATTCTAACAGAGGACGAACGAGTGTAGTGTAAGCTGTTTCTTTAGTGGACTTGTTGCATCTTCTATGTGTCCTGCCAATGAAACGCAACCTTTGGCTCGCTTTCCCCACAGAATTATCTATGTGGTCTTTCCAACTGAAGTTGTTCGTAATTTTAACACCCAGGTACTTAGTTGAATTGGCAGCCTTGAGAATTGTACTATTTATCGAGTAATCGAATTCCAACGGATTTCTTTTGGAAATCAAGTGGATCACCTCACACTTTTCGTTATTTAGCGTCAACTGCCACCTGCCACACCGTACAGCAATCTTTTCTAAGTCGCTTTGCAACTGATACTGGTTTTCGGATGACATTACTAGATGGTAAATTACAGCATCATCTGCGAACAACCTAAGAGAACTGCTCAGATTGTCACCCAGGTCATTTATATATATCAGGAACAGCAGAGGTCCCAGGAAGCTTCCCTGGGGAACACCTGATATCACTTCTGTTTTACTCGATGATTTGCCGTCTATTACTACGAACTGTGACCTTCCTGACAGGAAATCACAAATCCCTGTAGGCCCGGAGCTTGATTAGAAATCGCTTGTGAGGAACGGTGTCAAAAGCTTTCCAGAAATCTAGAAATACAGAATCAACTTGAGATCCCCTGTCGATAGCGGCCATTACTTCATGCGAATAAAGAGCTGTTGCACAAGAGCGATGTTTTCTGAAGCCATGCTGATTACGTTTCAATAGATCGTTCCCTTCGAGGTGATTCATAATGTTTGAATACAGTATATGCTCCAAAACCCTACTGCAAACCGACGTCAATGATACAGGTATGTAGTTCGATGGATTACTCCTACTACCCTTCTTAAACACTGGTACGACCTGCGCAAATTTTCCAATCTGTAGGTACAGATCTATCGGTGAGCGAGCGGTTGTGTATGAGTGCTAAGTAGGGAGCTATTGTATCAGCGTAATCTGAGAGGAACCTAATCGGTATACAATCTAGACCTGAAGACTTGCCCGTCTCAAGCGATTTGAGTTGCTTCGCAACCCCTAAGATATCTACTTCTAAGAAACTCATGCTAGCAGATGTTCGTGTATCAAATTCTGGAATATTCAATTCGTCTTCCCTGGTGAGGGAATTTCGGAAAACTGCGTTCAATAACTCCGCTTTAGCGCCACAGTCGTCGGTAACAGTACCATCGGCACTGCACAGCGAAGGTATTGACTGCGTCTTGCCGCTTGTGTACTTTACATACGACCAGAATTTCTTCGGATTTTCTACCAAATTTCGGGACAATGTTTCGTTGTGGAACCTATTAAAGGAATCTCGCATCGAAGTCCGTGCCAAATTTCGCGCGTCTGTAAATTTTAGTCAATCTACAGGATTTCGCGTTCTTCTGAACTTCGCATGCTTTTTCCGTTGCCTCTGCAACAGCGTTCGGACCTGTTTTTTGTACCACGGGGGATCTGTTTCATCTCTTACCAATTTGTGAGGTATGAATCTCTCAATTGCTGTTGTTACTATATCTTTGAATTTGAGCCACATCTCGTCTACATTTGCACAGTCAGTTCGAAAGGAATGGAGATTGTCTTTTAGGAAGGCTTCTAGTGACACTTTATCCGCTTTTTTAAATAAAATTATTTTGCGTTTGTTTGTGATGGATTTGGAAGAAACGGTATTGAGCCTAGCTACAACGACCTTGTGATCACTAATCCCTGTATCAGTCATGATGCTCTCTATCAGCTCTGGATTGTTTGTGGCTAAGAGGTCAAGTGTGTTTTCGCATCCATATACAATTCGCGTGGGTTCGTGGACTAACTGCTCGAAACAATTTTCGGAGAAAGCATCTAGGACAATCTCGGAAGATGTTTTCTGCCTACCACCGGTTTTGAACAAGTATTTTTGCCAACATACCGAGGGTAGGTTGAAGTCCCCACCAACTATAACCGTATGAGTGGGGTATTTATTTGTTACGAGACTCAAACTTTCTCTGAACAGTTCCGCAACTGTATCATCGGAGTCTGGGGGTCGGTATAAGGAGCCAATTATTAACTTAGTTCGGCTGTTAAGTATAACCTCCACCCATACCACGGAGTATCTACTTCGACTTCACTACAAGATAAACCACTACTGACAGACACAAACACTCCACCACCAATTCTGCCTAATCTATCTTTCCTGAACACAGTCTGAGACTTCGTAAAAATTTCTGCAGAACTTATTTCAGGCTTTAGCCAGCTTTTCTGTACCTATAACGAAATCAGCTTCTGTGCTTTCTATTACCACTTGAAGCTCAGGAACTTTTCCAGCACAACTACAACAATTTACAACTATAATTCCGACTGTTCCTTGATCCAAGCACGCCCTGTATTTGCCATGCACCTTTTGACATTGCAGCCCACCCCGTACTTTCCCGAGGCCTTCTAACCTAAAGAAACGCCCAGTCCACGCCACACAACCTCCGCTACCCGTGTAGCCGCCAGCTGAGTGTAGTGAACTCCTGACCTATTCAGGTGTGATATTCATTATTGGCTTCCACCATTCAACATGTCAATGCTCATGCCCTTTCCCCCTTGTCTGTGGTGACTGATATTCAATTAGAGAAGCATGAAACCAGGTATTTTCAAAAATAATGACACCTTCATCACACCTTATTATATTTACCCACTACAGCCCCAGTTTATTATGTGAGCTCCTTAGTAGTGCAGAAAGGGTGGGCAGAGGATAATTAGAAACAGATGGACCAAGAATCATGCATTATCATCTTGCAGCACCTTAGGTTCTACACTGGTAACAAAGTTTTGCTGTCAGTAACAGAAACAGTGAATGGTTGGTCGTTATTCTACCTCTATTTTGGCCAGCTGTCCTCTAGTTTCTCGATTAATCACTCCGTGGTACAGTTCAAATGGAGGCATTGGTATAATTTGATGTCTATTGGACTACTGGCGACAGGTTGACTCTGATATTGAAAGAACAGCTCAGTCCTGAATGACAATAAACAAAAATATATGTATACATCATATACGGATAAAAGAAAAATGAGATTATAATTAATAGTTCGTCCAGTCACCAAGCACTGCTGAGGCATGCTTGAAACCAAGTATTCCTCGTATTCAGGTGGAAGACGCCTCCAAATGCATCGACTTTACGTTGATAGCTCTTTCAGAGTGAAGATATATTTTTTCCTTGCAACATGTTTTTGATGTAAGACAATACATTTTCAATACCATTAGCGTCAGCTGACTGTGACGACGAATCCAGTATCTCCACACCTTTCTCCTTTTTCTAGTTGCAGCAAAGCCTGCTTTAGTTCTTCGGATCATTGTCCTCCTGCAGTACCTTATCTTCATTTTTGCTGATGAACCAACTTCGGGAAGTCGGCCTCAAACACCTTTGTTAATGCAGTGGTTAAGCTGCAGTCACGTCTCTTCTTGTGTATATCAGTCAAGAATTCAAAGTAAACTAATGTTTTGTGGACATTGCATGAAGGACAAAGGTTCCCTCTGTTGGTTTGTGAAAGAACTAAGACGATATCTTTTATCTTCTGGGTAATGCCGACCACGCTCTTACTTAACAGACTGTGCTAATCCAACATCTTCCGAAAACCAAAATTATAAAATAATCTCCTTGTGGCAATCAAGTGGTTATCAGCAATCACAACAATGAGGCAGTCAACACTGGAACAGTCAAAGCACCGAACTTACTGGCATGAACTGTGATGATGTCACACCTGTTATAAGCTTTGCCTGTTCTCTGACATCGTCTAAATAAATTCACTTCGTAAGCGACTCTACTTGCTAACACGTACTGACTTAATATGCGGCAAAAACAGAGCTTATTATGCGATAACTGTGGAGCTGATGTTCGCCACACGTCCGCCTGTTCCAACCGCTAGCTGCGTTCTCCTAACAATGGCAGGCCACTTTAATTTATTGACTACGAGTTCCATGAGATGAGCATGCACAATGGACAGGAATACCACTTTAGCAGTGGTTCAGACTTTGCCTTCCCACACTTTAAAGATTTCTGTATGTACAATGTGGCAGGCCTGTAACACCAAACTTCACAAGAGGAAAATACAAGCATTCCATTTAGGCTGTATCATGGGCTTGCCATGAGTTGGGAACAACTATACTAAACACAATACTGTTATTGCATGTTGATGGCAATGGAGAGTAAATCATAGGCATGAGAATATTTCAGAGGTGTTCCAGAAAATGAAGTGTAGTGTCGTATTTGTTCCATGTAAATTGGTTTCTAAAGACAAATTGTAATGGATAGATTTCCTACTTGAAGAAAAATGAAATATTTCAAGGCTAACAGGCATTAAATAGCAGATCTTCTGTTTAGTTACTATCTGAGGAGAAGCTAACAAAAAGTTACTAACTCATAAAAGGCTGTTAACAGCAGTATGTTACCCATTTTCTCAAGATGAAAAACTACTTTTATGTTGGTTATGGATAAAACGTTTTACTTATACCACCATAACTTTAATATGCATTGGATTGGTTCCCTTGTAATAGTCTTTCCTACATTTATATCTTCACACACACCAACTGTAAAATGTATCCAGACACCTACCTATTTAGTCTTTGAACCTTGTTTGCATGCCGAATCTTGTGTTAAGTAGTCTTCCATTTAGAAGTACTGTAAGTTTCTGAACCCTCGGAGTAGCCATTTTTTTCTTTTATATATCCAGCAGTCAAATTTTCGTGATGACACGTATTGAATTTCTAGGAATTCAATTGGGGGGAGGCTAGTGAGTGAGGTTAACATGAATTTACACTCCTGGAAATTGAAATAAGAACACCGTGAATTCATTGTCCCAGGAAGGGGAAACTTTATTGACACATTCCTGGAGTTAGATACATCACATGATCACACTGACAGAACCACAGGCACATAGACACAGGCAACAGAGCATGCACAATGTCGGCACTAGTACACTGTATATCCACCTTTCGCAGCAATGCAGGCTGCTATTCTCCCATGGAGACGATCGTAGAGATGCTGGATGTAGTCCTGTGGAACGGCTTGCCATGCCATTTTCACCTGCCGCCTCAGTTGGACCAGCGTTCGTGCTGGACGTGCAGACCGCGTGAGACGACGCTTCATCCAGTCCCAAACATGCTCAATGGGGGACAGATCCGGAGATCTTGCTGGCCAGGGTAGTTGACTTACACCTTCTAGAGCACGTTGGGTGGCACGGGATACATGCGGACGTCCATTGTCCTGTTGGAACAGCAAGTTCCCTTGCCGGTTTAGGAATGGTAGAACGATGGGTTCGATGACGGTTTGGATGTACCGTGCACTATTCAGTGTCCCCTCGACGATCACCAGAGGTGTACGGCCAGTGTAGGAGATCGCTCCCCACACCATGATGCCGGGTGTTGGCCCTGTGTGCCTCGGTCGTATGCCGTCCTGATTGTGGCGCTCACCTGCACGGCGCCAAACACGCATACGACCATCATTGGCACCAAGGCAGAAGCGACTCTCATTGCTGAAGACGACACGTCTCCATTCGTCCCTCCATTCACGCCTGTCGCGACACCACTGGAGGCGGGCTGCACGATGTTGGGGCGTGAGCGGAAGACGGCCTAACGGTGTGCGGGACCGTAGCCCAGCTTCATGGAGACGGTTGCGAATGGTCCTCGCCGATACCCCAGGAGCAACAGTGTCCCTAATTTGCTGGGAAGTGGCGGTGCGGTCCCCTACGGCACTGCGTAGGATCCTACGGTCTTGGCGTGCATCCGTGCGTCGCTGCGGTCCGGTCCCAGGTCGACGGGCACGTGCACCTTCCGCCGCCCACTGGCGACAACATCGATGTACTGTGGAGACCTCACGCCCAACGTGTTGAGCAATTCGACGGTACGTCCACCCGGCCTCCCGCATGCCCACTATACGCCCTCGCTCAAAGTCCGTCAACTGCACATACGGTTCACGTCCACGCTGTCGCGGCATGCTACCAGTGTTAAAGACTGCGATGGAGCTCCGTATGCCACGGCAAACTGGCTGACACTGACGGCGGCGGTGCACAAATGCTGCGCAGCTAGCGCCATTCGACGGCCAACACCGCGGTTTCTGGTGTGTCCGCTGTGCCGTGCGTGTGATCATTGCTTGTACAGCCCTCTCGCAGTGTCCGGACCAAGTATGGTGGGTCTGACACACCGGTGTCAATGTGCTCTTTTTTCCATTTCCAGGAATGTATTTCATACAATCGAACTTACAGAGAGATTACATCTTTCAATTGTTCACAGTGAACTGACAACTCGAATGAGAAAGATATTCTTCCCTATGGGATGGCTATTGAATATGACTCTCGAAGGGTTTCATTTGTGCGATACTTCATGTCATCTATGGCGGGGTCCCCAGAGAGCGCCCCATCCCCTCCACATGCAGTGTTAAGCACTGGCAGGAGGAGGCCAGCGAAGGTCCCAACCACTCATGTATTCTTTATGCAGTTGTACATGAGCAGCCATGCCATGGCCAGTTGCCAGGCAGCACATGGCTGGACTAGTTCTTGGTGAAGAAGAATAGTAATGGTGCCAAACGTCCCCTCTCCCCTCCTCCCTTTAGTCCAGGTGATACTGATTAACGTAGAATAGGGCCATAGCAAGATTACTGGTGGGTATCGAAGTTCTTGAGTTGCGGTGAGGGAGGGGCTGTTCATGGCGGTGATGAATGAGGTGGTGTGTTGTCATCCCCTTCCTTCTCTGTGATGTCTTCTGTCTGAGTGGTTCAGGCGTTGTCTGTGCTGGGCGTTGCTTGCAGAATACATTCAGGATTGAGGCGATGAGTGGAAATGGTTGCTGGCTTCCTGTGTAGTAGTACGTTGAATGTGTTTTCTCCCCATTTTGGTACCTGATGTGTTCCAGAATACGGTGGCTTCAGAGTTTGTCTGATTGTGTCATCTCATAGTTTAACATACTCTTAGTCTGCTAGAGCCATGTGCTCGAAATTTTTTGGTGAAGTATGGGCATGGGGTGGTGTTGTTCTTATGGATGTAATACCGTATGTTGTTCCACCCTCTAGACAAGAGCTGGTACCTCTGTAGTGGCTGGTGGTTGTACTGGAGATCTGAAATTTGCTGGTAGGATGAACGACTCACCATATGAAAACTCTTATAGTGAAGCTTGATGGTATTCTTTGAAGGAAGCCCAACAGCACCTAGGGTAAGAGGTCTGTTCACTGGCCCCCATAGTACATAATGTAAGTGCTGCCTTGAGTGTTCAGTACCACCATTCCAAAAATTGGTTGCTCTGTAGACGGCAGGGCCGGCCGTTGTGGCCGAGCGGTTCTAGGCGCTACCATCTGATATCGGGCGACCGCTACGGTCGCAGGTTCGAATCCTGCCTCGGGCATGGATGTGTGTGATGTCCTTAGGTTAGTTAGGTTTAAGTAGTTCTAAGTTCTATGGGACTGATGACCTTAGAGGTTAAGTCCCATAGGGCTCAGAGCCATTTTGTAGACGGTGGGTAGGCCGTGATATGCTAGTGCTTGGCACTGTGAAGTTTGCGTAGCTCAGAGGACAATAGGGACTTGAACTGATGGCCTGTTGATTGTGGAAAGAATATGCTGGTAACTTTCTGATTCCAATAGTGGGCCTACCAGATCGAGGTGGACATATTGTAACCATCCTTTCGGTATTTTGTATCGCCCTTGCTCCGAATGTGCCGTCGATTGGTCTTGGAGGACTGGCAAGCTGCGCAATTTTTGTCCGCAGTTTAGCAGTCTTGATTCACATCAGGCTGAGTAACGCAATCTGAAACAAGCTTAATAGTAGATTTTATCCCCAGGTGCGACAGTTGGACTTCCTCATAGTTAGTTAGCAATGGGCAGAGCTGACGTTAAAATACATCACATCAGACTTACATGTAGAAACTGTAGATGGTGTATTGCTCCAGTTTCAATCTTTTAGAAGTTCGCAGATTTGCGGATCCAGTTGAGCCCTAGTGAGATCTTCGTAAATGATGTTAACCCACAGTACATTGACTCGAGACAGGTAAGACCAACAAAATCGAGTTCCTGGTGGTTTCTTCGCCACAGGAGATGACAGATGAACTCTTTCTGTTGAGTTGTAACCTAGCTTATTTGACGGAGCGTCTTACAAACAGTACTTCTTTTTGTTGAATCTGGCATTTGTCTTCATTGAAAAATGGGTTTAAAACGTTCCTCATGCTGGTACAAAGACGCCAAAAAGACCAGAATATTTTCTAAGTACGAGAAACAAATGGAATTTTGAAGAGAATTTTATCGACGAAGCGTTGCCACATCTGGGCTGGATTTTTAAGACGTAATCCATGAACAAGAATTTATAGAGACCAAATAGTGTTATTATCGCTATTTGGGGTATGTCTTCAGAAGGCATAGGAATTTATAGCTACGGTTTTTTACAGTCTAGAGCACTGAACACAGGAGAGCTTGACAAAGTGTGAATAAAGTCTTGGATATTCAGTACTGGGTAACAATAACGCAATGTGCAGGCATTCACGACTTGGTAATCAGCATACAATCTGTATCTTCTGTCTTCCTTAGGAACTAGATGTGTGGGTGACGCCCACGGACTGTCCAATGGCCTGAATATGACTACTTTCAGCAATTGGGCAATAATGGTTTTTGCCACTTGTAGTCTGTCTGATGCTAGTCTCTTTTTATGGTATATTGGTGGGTCATGTGTGGTGTTAACTTTGTGCACTTGTCATGTTTGGCGCTTCTCTGTTTACAAGTCGGACACATTGTATGGAGAACACAGGGGGCACATATAGTTTGTGCATGCACACTATTAAGAAGTTCATCGCACTGACCTGTATTTTTAGTGAGTCATATGGTGCAGCATACACCAACTGTCTGTATGTGCAGCCGGTTTACATGTCGGTGGTTCAAAAATGGCTGGTTAAAATGGCTCTGAGCTCTATGGAACTTAACATCTACGGTCATCAGTCCCCTAGAACTTAGAACTACTTAAACCTAATTAACCTAAGGATATCACACAACACCCAGTCATCACGAGGCAGTTAAAATCCCTGACCCCACCGGGAATCGAACCCGGGAACCCGGCATGTCGGTGGGTGCTGTCTCATTCATACCAGAAATTTGCAGACGATGTTGGTATTCCCGCTTTAACGGTCTTAGGTAACATTGTGTATCATCCAGCAACCTACATAACGAATGTACCTGAGCGCCCATCTCGAAATTTTCGTTGTGTAACCTGAACCTCTCACCTTTTGTTTCTTTGTAACTTTTCATCTCCACTTTTAGCTCAGATTCCCAATCCCACTGTAGATGTATGCAGGTAACATATGTAAGGTTTGAAGGAGCTGTACTGCAATAGCCCCATCTGAAGCTGCAAGTGAATGTGCTACCGGACTGCCAATAATACTGGGTAACGACTCTCCACTGCTTGTTTGCCTGAGGATCTCTAGTTTTAGGTCAGCGGACAGGTGAAATCAGCTTAGGAAATCCGCCCCCAAGATCGGTTCACAAAACGTCTGCAAACACAAGCTACCATGTCAATTACTCGTGCAAACTGGGGACTAAAATTTGTGTGATTGTTCGAAATAGCTTGATGCAAGTGTTTTTTGTGGCACTCAGGTGGATGACTTATATCATATGTATCATCTGTAGCGGTTCCTCAAGAATGGTGCTCACTTCAGAGTCCGTTTCTATAAGGAAGTATTGAATTGTTGCACTGATTTTCTCAGGGAAGCAAGAACAACATTGGTCAATGCCGCTTCTGACCACACTGAAACAGAATTTATTGTGCGGTATCGTTCCCTGTGTCTCCAGTAAAGTCAATCAATGCCCTTGAACAGTGCAAGGAGATCCTTTACCAGTGCTTTACTAGACATAATTTCTTTGGGTCTGGTTGATCCAAATATTCTGTGTCTTTTAATTTCCAATGTCTCACATCTGAATATCAAATATGATGTGAATTTTCTCGCCCACACCACACATCCTACTTTTGGAGTCTTCTTCTATTATTCCCATTGTATGTAGGTGGTGTTTTCTGAAATTCCCATGGCCTGTCACTAGTCAAGCCATGAGTTTCATTTCTCTCCTGTTCAAGCCCAAGATTGAGAGACTTCTCTTAGGACATGGCTTTTGGACTTTAGCACAATATTCTACATGCTGTCTCCTTGTCCAATCTCGTAGTTTTATTTTAATCATCGCCTTGGTGATTGTCAGGACAGGTTCTGGTCCAATAAATGGTATCATCGCCCCTATCCTGGCCAACATATTGGCTTGCTCTTTACCACTAATCCCTGTTGACCATGGACCCACAATAGGTTTACCTTATTGCTTTCTCCTAGCTCCACAAGGACTTTGTGGCATTCTGCTAATACCGTTGATCTTGTTGCAGAGGCTGCCAGTGCTTTCAGGGCTGCTTGGCTGTCTGAATAAATGAAACTGCTATGACCTCTGTAGCACCTCCACAAATTTTTTTTCACATACACCCTGATAGCAGATATTTCTGCTTGAAACACAGTAGACATCCTCCCAAGAGAGATTGCACTCTCCAGCCTTGGCTGCACTCTGTATACCCCAGCCCCATCACCTTGGTCTGTTTTTGAACTGTCAGTAAACCAAACTATATCCCCAATATGGTGTCGAAATTTGTTCTCCCAGAGCTCTCTACTTCCAATTACTAGGTTGAAAGGCTTGTTGAAGCAGCTGGGAGTTATTATACAGGGTGATTCAAAAAGAATACCACAACTTTAGGAATTTAAAACTCTGCAACGACAAAAGGCAGAGCTAAGCACTATCTGTCGGCGAATTAAGGGAGCTATAAAGTTTCATTTAGTTGTACATTTGTTCGCTTGAGGCGCTGTTGACTAGGCGTCAGCGTCAGTTGATGCTAAGATGGCGACCGCTCAACAGAAAGCTTTTTGTGTTATTGAGTACGGCAGAAGTGAATCGACGACAGTTGTTCAGCGTGCATTTAGAACGAAGTATGGTGTTATACCTCCTGATAGGTGGTGTATTAAACGTTGGTATAAACAGTTTACAGAGAATGGGTGTTTGTGCAAAGGGAAAAGTTCTGGACGTCCGAGAACGAGTGATGAAATTGTAGCATGCATCCAGCAAGCATTTGTTCACAGCCCAGGAAAATCGACTCGCAGAGCTAGCAGAGAGCTGCAAATTCCACAATCAACTGCATGGAGAGTCCTACAAAAAAGGTTAGTTATGAAACCTTATCGTCTAAAATTGGTTCAAGCACTGTCTGCAGCTGATAAGATTAAAAGAATCGATTTCTGTGATTTTATCCTTGCTCAAATGGAAACAGATGAATCTTTCGTTTCAAAGATTGTGTTTAGTGATGAAGCAACTTTCCACAATAACAGGAAAGTCAACCGTCACAATGTCTGTATATGGGGCACTGTGAATCCGCGGGAAACAACTCAGTATGAACGTGACTCGCCTAAGGTGAACATTTTCTGTGCCATTTCAGCCAATAAAGTTTTTGGTCCCTTTTTTTTCGAAGGTGCTACTGTAACTGGACTACAGTATCTGGAGATGTTAGAGAATTGGCTGTTCCCTCAGCTCGAACAAGAAGCACAACAATTCATATTTCAGCAGGATAGAGCGCCACCACATTGGCACTTATCTCTCCGTAACTACCTGAACGTCAACTACCCGAGGCGATGGATCGGCCGCCAGGCAGCCCGTGACAGAGCACTTCATCACTGACCTCCAAGAAGCCCTGATCTTACCCCCTGCGATTTTTTCTTATGGGGGTATGTTAAGGATATGGTGTTTCGGCCACCTCTCCCAGCCACCATTGATGATTTGAAACGAGAAATAACAGCAGCTATCCAAACTGTTGCGCCTGATATGCTACAGAGAGTGTGGAACGAGTTGGAGTATCGGGTTGATATTGCTCGAGTGTCTGGAGGGGGCCATATTGAACATCTCTGAACTTGTTTTTGAGGGAAAAAAACCTTTTCAAATACTCTTTGTAATGATGTATAACTGAAGGTTATATTATGTTTCTTTCATTAAATACACATTTTTAAAGTTGTGGTATTCTTTTTGAATCATCCTGTATAGTAGGTCCGTATTTCCCCAACCACACCTATGTCTGTCTCACTCAGTATTTTAGTGTGAGATCCTGGATTCCCCAGTGAGTTCCAGTTTTTGCCAGTCTTTAACCTGTGTGCTCCAGCTGCTGCCTCCATCTTTACCCACAGGAATAATGCAAGCATTTCCAGCATTGTTCCCATCCCAACAGTGGGTATGCTGCTAATTCCACCCGTAATGGCTAAGCAGGCCAACCTCTGCACCTTAGCAAGTAATTTAGCAGCTACCTGCTGTTTTACCTTTTTCCAGCACACTGTAGCCCCATAAGTGGTCATAGGCCTTACTACTGTGGTGTATATTCAGTACATACTCTTCGGGCTTAAGACACAGTTTTTACCACAAGTTCTCCCAGTACTCATTAGAGTACCTTTCACCTTGGAACAAGTGCTCCTTGCTTGAGGGGTAAACGATAATTTCTCAACCAGGGTTACCCCTAGATATTTCACTATTCCCTTCAAATGTAGAGTTTCATTGAGAAGCTTGAGATTCCACTATGTGTGTTGGATCTGTTTCCTTGTAAATGGTACAGCAACAGTCTTCTAAGGACTGACCCTTAGATCCTGTTTCCTGCAAAAATTTTGCACAATGTTCAATGCACCTTGTGTCATAACTCTGACTGTACTTGAAAATTTGCCGAGTATTACTATGTCAAGATCGTCTGCATATCCCTTGCAAAAGTACTGTCTAGAGTATAATTTTACAATGAGTTCATTCACCACAAGGTTCAACAGTGGAAGGGACAGGACCCTTCCCTGTGGACAGCCTCTGGTGGTGTTGATTACCATTTTTTCTTGCATCATGGTGGTCTCTACCTTTCTACCACTGAGCATAGCTCTAATCCACCTCCAAAAGGTGGTCTCCAAGCCATGCACCTTTGCTGCCTTAACCACGGATTCGAAGGTCATGTTGCTAAAAGCGCCTTCGATATCCAAGAAGATGCAGAGGGCTATTTCCTGAAAGTGTAGTGCTTTCTCCACCTTCCCAACAAGTTGGTAGAGTGCAGTTTTACGCGATTTTCTTGGCTGGTATGCATGTTGATTTATGTATAGCGTGACCCTAGTTAATCTCCTCTCCCTAACATGCAAGTTGACCAATTTTTTTAATGTTTTAAGAAGAAAGGAACACAGACTGATTTGTCTCCTATCCTTGGCCTTGGTATGATCAATTCTCCCTGGCTTTGGAATGAAGACAACCTTCACTGCCATCCAGACATTAGGAATGATTCCTGCTGCTAGGCTAACCCTAAATAACCTGCATAGGAATCTTATTAAGTTCACTCCTGCTTGTTACAGGAGCGCAGGAAAAATTCCATCTGGGCCAGGTGACTTGAACAGGTGGAATGTTCCCACCGCCCATTGGATTTTATGGTCAACATGTTCTCCGGCAGATTCCCAGTTCTCCTTTCAAAGCCGGCCAGAGTGGCCGCGGCGGTTCTAGGCGCTACAGTCTGGAACCGCGTGGCCGCTACGGACGCAGGTTCGAATCCTGCCTCGGGCATTGATGTGTGTGATGTCCATAGGTTAGTTAGGTTTAAGTAGTTCTAAGTTCTAGGGGACTGATGACCTCAGAAGTTAAGTCCCATAGTGCTCAGAGCCATTTGAACAATCTCCCTTCGAATACCTGAAAATCGATATCTCACAGGGATCTCATCATGGTCTATGTTGTTTGTTGGAGTACATTGAGGAAAATGAGTCTTGAAGAGTACTTCCAACGTTTCATGTGCTGTCCTTGTATACTCCCCATCCTCTTTCCTTAAAATTCCTCCTGGATTAGTTGGTATCCAAGTGAGGGTTTTGTGAAGTCTGGCATACCCTCTAGCTCCTCACAGAATACCTTCCACGACACCTGCTTTGTTCGCTTACTTGCAAGATTGTATTTGACAAGGGCCTCCCGGTATTCTTCCCATTATCCTCTCCTTCTTGCAAGGTTAAACAGTCTTCATACCTGTTTCCTCTGTGATTCCAGGTTGTTGTAATACATTCCTGTTCATGCACTTCTTGGTGACTGAGTTGTTGTCATGGTATGATGGCAGGAATCACAGCTTCTGCTACCTCCTCGATATCCACTTCATTCCTTATCAAAATACTGACTTCTGATAGGGGCCTTGCTGTACGCCTCCCTCTCCGTTTTCCTGGGATTTCTATAGGACATGGTCTGTCTAATGACGATTTTAATCTCGAACTTAATACACGTGTGGTCTGAAGAGGACAGCTCTAAAGTCACATGCCATTGTTTGACATAATTACGCATCAAAGTGGAACCAAAGTTGATGTCTGTTACCTCTTCCCTTCTTATATTTCTAAATGTAGGTTCATTGTCTCTATTGAGGATCTCTACATTATTAGCTAGAAGAAATTCTAGAAGGTAATCATCTCTACTGTTGGTGTCAGTGCTGCCCCCAATTGAGGATCTCTAAGTTATTAGCTAGAAGAAATTCTAGAAGGTAATCATTTCTACTGTTGGTGTCAGTGCTGCCCCACACTATGTTCTGGACATTAGCATCACATCCAACCAATAGTTGGTCGCCCTGTTGTACACAGGCCTCCATCAGACTCCTCACCTCCTGAGAAGGAGGAGCACTGTCCTCGTAATGAAGGTATGATCAGGCCATTACAAACTCCCTCATGACACCTTCCTCATACTTCCGCATCCTGATGGTCTCTAAATCCCTAAAACAAAAGTCCACCATCAGCATGAAAGGGATTCCATTTTTTACATAAATGCACGTTCTGGAGATTCTTAGATTTCTAGCATAAACCATCTTACCTACAGTGCCGTCAAGACCTGATACATCTCCTTTACATAAATAGGGTGCCTAATTCAGGGCCATGTCCACTTCTTGTTTACCTAGAAGACGACTCAGGGCGCAGTGGCCCTTTACTGTGTTGCACATTTATCTGCAGCACATTCAGTCTCCATCTTGCCGCCATTGTCGCTTCTGATGTATTTCGTTATCCTGACAGAAACCTGCCAGAACACCAAGAATAGTCTCACATTCTGTTTCCGCATTGCCTTCAGGGACTTCTCTTTGACTTCCAATCCTCTGTCGAGACTTTCGGGTTTTGAGACCCTATTTTCTCAATCAGAGTTTCTGGAGAGGTTTCCTTAAGGAGTTTTGGCACCCATGTTAATATCTTTGCAGTCTTGAGAAGATCAGCTGCTGTCTCTATCAGCAGCTTTGCATCCTCCCATGGTGATATTAGGGGCACTTTTTCCTTAAGCCAGTCCACTGTACCCACCCCCTCATAGACAAAGATCAGAGCACTGTCATCCAGATGAACTCTCCTGAATTTGGGTCCTGGACCAGCGTCCCCTCAATCATCTCAAAAAGAGCCATCTGCATGAGCTCCTCCTGCTAGGCGATCTTGACCACTGGATAGTATTGCTGGATAACTGCCATTCTAAGCACTATAGGTCTGTTTCCCTCTTTCTTGCCTTGGCTTTTTATGGATATGCTTATCCTGAGAAGTGGGAGTCTTACATTCCTCCCTTGTTCTCCTACTGCCTGCCCTCAGTGTAGAATGGGTTTGTACACCCTCTTCGCACTGGGATAGTATTTTCTTGGAGGTCTTCGGCTCAAGCTCTTTTAGTTCCCTCCAGTTTTTGTTTAGGAAGCCATTCTTTTCCTTCCTTTAGCTTTTGTTCTCTAAGAAGTATCCTCCTCTGAGCCCCAGACAAGTCTTTGATCTTAATCTGGTTCGACTTCTTAGTAACCATTCCCACTTCTTGAATAGGTCTGTCTCCCTCTTCAGCTGAGGGGATGTTTTCCAATGATTCCACAGCCAATATTTGGCTGTCTGATGTCTCAACTTGCCCCTCAGTATTTCTATTTTCTTTCATGTTTATTTTGGTCCCACGAGAGTTAGGGATCTACTTGGTCCCGACTACAGAAATCCCATGTGGTGCAAAGCTAATTTACTCATGGAGGTCGTTTGGTATCCCTGAGGCTCCATTCACGACTCATATTCCCATGAGCCATGCACCCTTCAGTATGGATCATATCACACCTTGGGTTGGGAAATGAGGAGTTGGGAAAGGACAAGGAATGGATGTGGGATGACACGTCGTTGTGGGACACACTTAGTCTGGTCCATCAGCCAAGACCTTACCGACCGTAGATTGCCACAGCCAGCACAGCCCTCACCTTCACGCAAACACACAAGCCTCTCCACCCATACAGACAGTGCTACTTCAAGGTGGTCTCCCCCGCAGAGGAAAGCGCCTGTTGCTGAACACATCTTGCATTGCTGTGATAGCATGAGGTGGAGCAGGTGCATGCCTGGTTGTTGACACATGAGTGAAATCAACACAGCCACAGGCACAGCCCTTCATGTATATGAAGTATGTTATTGTATCCCATAGGAGTGGCGGTTATGGCTGGCCAAAGGTCATCACTAAAAGAGTGGTCACTTGTGACATCACTCTCATGTGCGTACTGGTCATGGTGTCTCCTTGGAGCTGCGGCAAGCACGTTGGCCAGGAATTTACTGGTGGTGTTCCCTGTTGTACTTCATATCTGAATATTGTCGCTGCTGTGGGATTGTGAAAAGTCTGAAAGCCAGAAAGAGTCTGTTTTTTCTTGTATCGTATTTGTGTGAAATTAATGAGGTGGTAATTTAATTCATCAGAGCATGTTGTTTGGCATGCAGTTGGTTGATCAACTATGTAGATGTCTCCACAGCTGAGATGGTGTTATGTTGCCCATTCTTCCCTTGTAAATTGTTTATCATAGCTGTTCCTCTGGTGTCTTGACGAGTCAGTGGAGCAACACTGTCTTTGCAGTGTCGAATTTACCTTTGTCTGGACGTTATTATATGACATCAGTAGTAATGTAGAGATAATTACCTTTGCTGTTTAGTAGGACCTGAACTTGGAAGTGTCATCAGCAGTTACACAACTGTATAGTATTAATTCGATTATTGTGAATCATGTAGCCAGTTGTTCTGATCGGAAGATAGGTAGTTTAGGTTGAAAATCCAGTCATATATGTGCTCCACAGAAATCCAGTTTGAGGTCGATGGTAGACAAAATCCCATGGGTCGTGACAGGCATAGGCGGAAAACCTTAGAGTTTCTAGCATTTGCCCAGCTGGCTGGGCTCTGCACTGAATTACGAAAGGATCTACCTGGGTCATTCCTGTCGGAGATCGACCAGTAAAATTAAATGAGGTATAGTCATTCAGAAATGAATTAGTTGTCAGAATACTCTTTTGTGAGGCCAGATTTGCCCTATCATCGAAATCACCAAGGATGTCAAAATGTATTCAACATTGTTTGTGCACACGTTCATCTTTGTTGCTGTTGGCAGTAAGAAGCAACATAAATTCACTTCCATGATTGACGCCAATTGTAGTCTGATCAGATCAGAAGAGAATATTATGTAGGTCACTCTTAAGTTGCCATTCTTTACAAATTGTTCAAGAAAACGCCAGCCGTGGAACAACTCCATTGTTGAACCTAACACTTGATCTCAAAGTACACCTGATATGTCAAAGTAGGTGCTGCTAACTATTTCAGAGTCACCACTGTAGGAATTCCAGTGCAGGAGGCTTGCAGAATGAAGCTGGATGCTAGTGAATGGGGTTGACACGAGTTTATTACCACAACAGAGTGTACTGACACATGAGTTGTATACAATACAATTGTTCACAGCAAACGGAAATCAACTTGAGTGACAAAGATATTCCTTCCTGCAGGAGGACGAAGTAATATCGCTGCTAAAGAGTCCTATTTGTCTTATTTTCGCATATCGATGTTGGGGTCCACACAAATTTATATGGAAACATAAAAAATGGCTTTGATGAAGGCATTTTGATGTTGGAGGCTGCGTGGTAATGAATTACTGTGATAGTATCAACATACAGAGAAAGCTTACACTCAAAATTGTGACTTATTTATAAAAATAGACACAGAAAACTTAAAAACTGTGGGCATGGTACAGGATATCAAACTAAGCGCGAAATTTGGCACGGACTTCAATGCGAGATGCCTTTAACAGGTTCCACAACGAAACATTGTCTCGAAATTTGGTAGAAAATCCGAAGAAATTCTGGTCGTATGTAAAGTACACAAGCGGCAAGACGCAGTCAATACCTTCGCTGTGCAGTGCCGATGGTACTGTTACCGACGACTGTGCCGCTAAAGCGGAGTTATTGAATGCGGTTTTCCGAAATTCATCACCAGGGAATACGAATGAAATATTCCAGAATTTGAAACACGAACATTTGCTAGCATGAGTTTCTTAGAAGCAACTCAAATCGCTTGATACGGGCAAGTCTTCAGGTCCAGATTGTATACCGGTTAGGCTCCTCTCAGATTACGCTGATACTATAGCTCCCTACTTAGCAATCATATACAACCGCTCGCTCACCGATAGATCTGTACCTACAGATTGGAAAATTTGCGCAGGTCGCACCAGTGTTTAAGAAGGGTAGTAGGAGTAATCCATCGAACTACAGTCCTATATCATTGACTTCGGTTTGCATACGGGTTTTGGAGCATATACTGTATTTAAACATTATGAATCACCTCGAAGGGAACGATCTATTGATACGTAATCAGCATGGTTTCAGAAAACACCGTTCTTGTGCAACGCAGCTAGCTCTTTATTTGCATGAAGTAATGGCCGCTATCGACAGGGGATCTCAAGGTGATTCTGTATTTCTAGATTTCTGGAAAGCTTTTGACACCGTTCCTCACAAGCGATTTCTAATCAAGCTGCGGGCCTACGGGGTATCGTCTCAGTTGTGCGATTGGATTCGTGATTTCCTGTCAGGAAGGTCGCAGTTCTTAGTAATAGACGGCAAATCATCGAGTAAAACTGAAGTGATATCAAGTGTTCCCCAGGGAAGCGTCCTGGGACCTCTGCTGTTCCTGATCTATATAAATGACCTGGGTGACAATCTGAGCAGTTCTCTTAGGTTGTTCGCAGATGATGCTGTAATTTACCGTCTAGTAAGGTCATTCGAAAACCAGTATTAGTTGCAAAGCGACTTAGAAGAGATTGCTGTATGGTGTGCCAGGTGGCAGTTGACGCTAAATAACGAAAAGTGTGAGGTGATCCACATGAGTTCCATAAGAAATCCGTTGGAATTCGATTACTCGATAAATAGTACAATTCTCAAGGCTGTCAATTCAACTAAGTACCTGGGTTGTTAAAATTACGAACAACTTCAATTGGAAAGACCACTTAGATAATATTGCAGGGAAGGCGAGCCAAAGGTTGCGTTTCATTGGCAGGACACTTAGAAGATGCAACAAGTCCACTAAAGAGACAGCTTACACTACACTCGTTCGTCCTCTGTTAGAATATTGCTGAGCGGTGTGGGATCCTTACCAGGTGGAATTGATGGAGGACATCGAAAGGGTGCAAAAAAGGGCAGCTCGTTTTGTATTATCACGTAATAGGGGAGAGAGTGTGGCAGATATGATACGCGAGTTGGGATGGAAGTAATTAAAGCAAAGACGTTTTTCGTCGCAGCGAGATCTATTTACGAAAATTTCAGTCACCAACTTTCTCTTCCGAATGCGAAAATATTTTGTTGAGACCAACCTACATAGATAGGAATGATCATCAAAATAAAATAAGAGATATCAGAGCTCGAGCAGAAAGGTCTAGGTGTTCGTTTTTCCCGCTCGCTGTTCGGCAGTGGAATGGTAGAGAGATAGTATGATTGTAGTTCGATGAACCCTCTGCCAAGCACTTAAATATTAATTGGAGAGTAATCATGTAGATGTAGATGCCTCAATGCAAATAGATGTCTCGATATTTCTGGTTAAATACTCTTTGGAAGCATTTATTAACTAAACTAGTTTCAATGTCTCCACTGCCGACTTTTTGCCCCAGGTTTCCAGAAGTGATTTGGTCGTATCACTTTTATTTGCATAGCATTGCTTTTAGCATATGATTCTCAATTTGTTCCACAGATTTTCAAGATATGTAAATCAGAATACCAGAGTGTTTTCGCTATTTTTGAATCTCATATAGGAACCAGTTTACAGCATTTGTGGCAGTATGCTTAATACCAGTATCCTTTCAAAGAAACAGTTGTATTCGCTTACGTCTATACTCTGCAATCCACCATATGGCTTGTGACGGAGGATACTTCACATGTCACTGTCCCCAGTTGAAACCTTCCTTTTTTGCACTCACACAAGTTTGTCTTCGGAGTATTGATATTTAATCTTGTCCATTATGCCTTCATTAAAGTGCAGGTTCAGAAACAAGCCAAACTTACTAATCACCCCTAACAAACACTGATTCATCTCCATAATTTATTATGGGAATTACATATGGTAGATGGTAAGTTAAAATATGAGGACTTCTACAAACTAAATAATATGCTTGATACAGGAAAGACATGATGTTTCCATTAAGCAATGAATAAATTGTATTTTTATATTATCTACTTTATTGTTTTGTAGATGTCATGTGTCAGAATTTGTCTTCCTGCAATCAAGATTTTTAAAAAGCTGGTCACATTCACGTTGAAACTTTTCTGGATTTCCTATAGCCACGCTATCACAAACAACTTCATAATGGTGTTAAAGATGCTGATGATGTGCAGTCAGCTCATAACACAACTTTGGATGTTTTTTTCGAATAAGCATTTATGATTTTGAATAGAAAGTTTAAAACTGTGGATAGCAAATCGTCTGTTGCGTTTTATTGATGTTGCCTCTGAACTTCAAACAAATTAATGACATATAGACGATCTCTGCAGTAGTGGTTTTACGATATATTTAACTACTGTATGTCATGTTTAATAAATTGTATTTATACACCATATTTTGTGATCCTGAGTTTCTAGATAAGGCGCTGGAACGTTTGCAGTGCATTCCAGCTAAATAGAATTGGGTAGAGAAAGATAAAATGGATGTTATGCAAAATTCTGCAACAACTGCATTGTGTAATAAATGCCCACAATAATGTAGCATTCTGCAAGCACTGACTTTCCATAAGCACATGCAATCCTTAGTCTGACTGTGGCGAAACTCCACCCTTCCGGTAGGACAATCTAGTATTGTGCCTCACCCAACCTGAGAGGCAGTTTGCCTTGTCCTCCATCACCTTGGACGAAATTAAATGTATTTATGTCGTGGCTGTACTTAACACACAAATGGCTAGAGAAGTTTTAACCGCAGTGTAAATGAATTAGGCTCCATGACTCTGCTATCCCTGCTTCAGAAATGATGCATACACCAGAATATGTTAAACTAAACGATGGAACTATATTTTTGTGTGTAGCGCTAAAATACAGAGCTCACGATTTTAGTATTATGCAGTAGTCAAGTCAAGGTCAGTGAGATCCTCGATGCTAGCGTTACTAAATACATATGGAAGGAACACACACTAGAAAAACATAGATAAAAAAGCATGGAATAATTAACATACAAAAGGTAACAAAAACAAGGAAAATGATCCGCGCTTCGCGCGAATAAACCCACACTCGCGCACTAACACACACACACACACACACACACACACACACATGGAAGGCGGCTGCGGATCACTACATCAGCCCCCTCAGTGGAACCGGAGTGCCATCCAGAAAACGCGCTGGGAAATGCACATGACAGCCAGATCTCGTGGTGCATCGTGTTGCAGTAGCTGCTGGTGTAGTCGATGTGGGTGACTGGGTCGTTTCAGTTGCTCGGGTCGGCGCTTGAACAGGAGGTGCGTGAGGCAGTAGTTGTCTGTTCACTGGGGGCGGCTCATGGAAAATGTAGGCCGGCTTGTCTCTGTCGATATTGACAGTGGCACGTTACCAGTTCAGGACAATGTCCAGTGTTCGGTTTCCTCCACTGAGAACCTGGTGTGGGCTGGTGTAGGGCGGCTGGAGTGCCAGTTTGATGTCGCACTATGTAGCATCATGTGAGAGCATGAGCTTGTCCTTGTGCATGAACAGTGGGCCGGTGCCAAAGCTGGATAGCTGTGGAGGTCATAACTTCTGCATGTGCTCTCTGAGATGTCCAGTGCACATAGAAGGATCCATTTCTTGTCTTGGAGCTGCTTCTACGAAATCACAGGGTAGCCTCAGCATTTCTCCATATACTAGCTCCACTGAAGAACCACCCAGGTCGGAAGTTTATGTGTTTTGGAGTCTAAGTTGGAAGATTGGTAAAACCTCAGTCCACCCAGTCACATGGCACATCTGGACCACTCTTATGGTGCGATGCCATCATTCCATTGTTTGCCGGGTGGTAGCTATTTTTCCAAAAATAGTTCATGCCGCAAAGTACTGACAGTTTAGCGAACATTTTGGACTCGAACTGTCTGCCTCTATAGGTGGTGACGTAAAGCGGGCAGTCAAATCGCAATATCCAGTGCTACACAAGGGCATGCACCAAGGATTCGGCCAAGATATTATGTATTGATACTGCTTCTGGCCAACGAGTAAATCTGTCGATGATGGTAAGCTGGTAGCATTGGCGGTCTGAAGGCGGCAGTGGTCCGACGACGTCAACGTAAATATGTGTGAATCGTACTCTGATGTCAGGGAAATTACCTGCTGACACATGAACGTGTCTGCCAACTTTCCTGTGCTGGCACTGGAGACAACACTTCGTCCACTCTTTATAATCCTTTTTCCTCCCCCACACGAAGCGACCTAGAACCAGACAGAGCATAGATCACGTACCTGGATGGCTCAGACTGTGTAGGGACTCAAATGCTTGCAGTCGGAGGTTTGGAGGTAGGTATATACGTGGCTTGGCCATGGACTCATCACAATACAGTTGCACGCTGGTGCCATAAATGTCTACAGGACGCAGTTGCAATGAAGTCCGTGCATCTTGTAACAGGTCTTGCAGCTCTTGGTCTGATATCTATGCTTCTGCGAGTGCTGCATAGTCCAGTGTGGAGATGCTGCTGATGCGAGAAAGACAGTCCATCAAGATGTTGTCGATCCTATTGCAGTTGATTGTGCTGCCTCGGTGAGCAGTGCAGATTATTTTGCCAGAAGGCGAATGTCAGCGGCATAAATATAAATATTGTGAAGGCGCAAGCCTCGATGTGAGGATGAAAGTATTTGACAGCCTCGTACATCACCAGCAGTTCCCAGCAATACGCACTCCATTTCTTTTTCGAGTGGTCAGCTTTTTAGAGAAGAAAACTAGCAGCTGTCAGACCTCATCAACGTGTTGTTGATGTACGCCATATCACAGTCTGGCTCGCATCTACAACCACACCGAACAGTGCATTTGGCTCGACATGTGTCAACAATGCCACTTTTTTTGTTTTTTTTTTTTTGTTTTTTTTTCCCCAATGCCGCGATCATGTCGTCCTTCCAGGTAATTATCGAATTGCCTTTAGTCTTCGGTCCCACCAGCACAGCTTTCAGTGGCTCTTGAACTTCAGCCTCATGCACCAGATGCTGCCAATAGAAGCTCAGCATGCCTAGGTAGCGTCTTAATTACTTACATGTGGCTGGCTGGGGCACTGACGGATAGCCTCTATTTCGTCCAGCAGCTGTAGCGACCCTGATGGAGTAATGTGGTGGCCTAGGAAGTCAACTTGCGACTGTCTGAAGATACACTTCACCACGTTCAGCACAATTCCATACTCACTTAGTCGTTGAAAAGCGTAGACGAGACACTGGAGATGTTCTTCTGGCGAGAGTAAGAAAAACAAAATTTCGTCCAGGTCACGAAACAGAATGACAGGCCTCACAGCACTGAATCGACGAACCTTTTCCACGTTTGCGCCGCATTCTGGAGACCGACAATCATAAATTTTCTTTCAAATACGCCAAATGGCGTAATAATGGCTGTCTTTGGTATATCGTCGTCGGCCACTGGAATCTGTGTAGCCCTTGGTGCAATCTAGTACACTATACACACAAGTGCTGCTCAACACATAGTTGAGGTTGCGGAGCAGAGGTATCGGGTACCTGTCAGGTATTGTCCAGGCATTCAGTGCCCTGTAATCCCCAAAAGCCCGCCACACACGACCCTTTTTGGGGATAAGGTGTAACAGTGAAGACCAGGGGCTGTCAAATGGACACAAGATGCCCTCTTTGATCATGTTATCAAACTCGGTCTTGGCTATCTCCAGACGGTTCGGCGACAATCGTTGCGGTCGGCAGGAGATCGGCGGCCCCTCAGTTGTCTTGATATAGTGCACGGTGTTGTGCCTGATGTCCTTTGGTATGCCCAGTGGCTTTGTTAACTCTGGAAATTCCTTCAATAGCGCAGTGTATTCACTGTCAGTGGTGGTAATCAACCGGACAGATTGGATGGATATCTGGCGCTGGAAACCCGAGGCCGTCAGCCTGGTGGTCTGGTCCTCAAGACGGGGTTTGATCATATCTCGCAAAAGGTTATAGTACACCAAGAAATCCGCTCCATTTATTTGCTTGGCCACGTCTGCCACCGTGAAATTCCAAAGGAACATGCAGCGGAGGCCAACATCCAGTTCTATTCTGTTCAAGCTGTACATTACAAAAGGCGAGTTATTTGAGGCCACCAGGCACAACGATGTACACAGTTGGCACTGATGTAGCATTGTACGTGGGTATGGAGCTACTATCAATCAAGTACTTACAGCCAGTGTATCGATCGCACAAACAGATGCTGTGGTGTTGGCCAGCAATCGGACGAAGTGTCTACGTTCAATTGCCTCTGACATTTGAGAACGCGTATGGTTTGGTGCAGTATTGCATACGTTCCTTGAAATGTCTGTGGTACAAGCACACGTCCTTCTGTGCATCAGGTGATGGCGCAGGCGAGCAGGACGTGGCCCTGCTGCGGGAGCGTCTCCTGTACCTTGGCTGGCTGTGATCTCCACCAATGCTGCAACACACTACTAGGTGACTAATTTGCTGCATCAGTTGCAGCTTGGCTGCTAATGCATCATACTCAGCTTGTGGTGGCTGTACTCTCGCACTGTGCGGCTGGTACCATAATAGACATGGGGGAGATGGCATCCAGCACATTGTTAGCCAAATCTGCCATGGCGTCTAATGACATCTCTGACTGCGTCACGATAATTACCTTGAAAGATGGAGGAAAGCGACTGCTCCAGGTTGTACACAGCAAATGTTGGGGTATGGTACCAGCGTCAATTTTACTTCTAGGACGCTACAGATACTGTGACAGTCTTCAGTCCCCAATACCTTCTTTTTGTTATGCAGATACGTGGCGGATTAGTTCTGTCTTCAACCGTTTGTATACATTCCCTTCAGGTGGTGCGACGATGATATCTTGCATTTCTGTCACACATTGCTACTCCAATTGGCTCTCCACCAATGCAAATTTGGATGCATTTTCAGTAATGCCTGAATAAAAAACAATTGCCTCTACCTGGGCAAATCACACCACCGGATTTTGTGGCCAGGATGGCGGTAGCCCGACGGCTAGTCCTGATACTGCCGGGTTAGCAGCCGTTTGATTCTTATTCATTCTTTACTGGCGTTACATGCGTGCAGGAAGGCCAGATCATATCGGAGTCACCACTTTAGCCACAGTGTAAATAAATTTCATCCTACGACTCTGCCATGCCTTTTATAGAAATGATTCTTACAGCAGAATATGTTAAACTAAACAATGGAACTTTATTTTCGTGTGCGGCGCTAAAATACAGAGCTCACAATTCTAATAATCTGCATCAGTCAAGTCAAGATCAGTGAGCTCCTCGTTGCTAGTGCGCACATGAAAATTTGACACTTGTGCACTAACGCCCCCCCCCCCCCCCTCCCACACACACACACACGGTAGGTGGCTGTGGGTTGCTACAAAGTACAAGACCTCCTTGCTTCATGACAGAGCACTTAAAAATATTCCTCTATAAGTACACATTTGCAATGCACGTACTGCGGTGTGAAGTGAAGCAATGCAAAAAAAGGCCATGTACCAAAGAACTCGATAGGTGAAGTCATGGAGGACTGCCAGAAAACGAACTGTAGAGGATGGTAAACTTGAGTGTTGGATCATGACAACTGATGAGGAATTGTGCGAAAGGCCAAGGTTCGCACTGAACTATAGAGCCACAGAAGAAGAATACCAAAGAAGTCTGTGGTCATGCTGACAGACTATGCAATTAATGACGATGTTCTGCAGAATATGTAGCTCCCACATTTACCTATAGAAATATAGAAAATACTCACAGTTTTCATTAGCGACCTTGACACATTCTCTCAAACTGCTGACCAGATACCTAGCTGAGATGTAGCCATCTGCAGGCACTGTGAACATTTCCAGCATGACAGGGAACACTCTGAAAGCGCTGCAAATCAAGTATGTGAATTATCTAACACAAGCATTCTATGACTCTACAAGTACAGCACTGCGAATAGATCTACCATCAAGGCCTAAGACCATCAACTTGCGTCTTAACTTCAAAGCTATATGCTGTTGCTGGAGCTGATTTCTGATCTTTTATGATCTCCTCCAACCATGCTGGTATTGAAGAGATTGCTGATAATTCAACATGCTTCACCGGTTCCCTGCAGAAATTTGTCCATTGTCTACTTTACCTCTGGTAAAACACTTAGTGGCACGTCATATTGTCATTATGCCAGGATGACCAGTTCATGAGTGGCTTCATTGTCAGCCTCCAAGCAAAATCAAGATTGCAAACCAAGAGTTTTCTTCCATATTAGCACCAGGGCCTGTTGCCTTTCTGACAGCAGCTAGGCCTTAGCACTTCAAAATTGAGAACAGCAACGGATAGTGCTCTTGTGTTGACTGTCAGTAGCTTAACACCAGAACAATTACTAATCGTCACCCTGTTCCATATTTGAAGAGTTTGCTATATGACCTTTTATAGGAAGACAGTTTTCACCTCAGTAGACCTATCAATGATTTCTATCATTTACTCATTGGAGTAATGATGTTAGTCATTAATGCCTTTAAGGTGACAAAGACGCCATTATCAACACATCATTGAGTTTTAACAAGGTCATGCAATACGAGTATGGTAAGCTGGATGTTCCTTCTGCGATACTGCAGATAGACTTGGCAGTAATGTAGCTGCTGTACATGATTACTGGCATTGATGGTCACGAGAATGTACAGTCACAAAAAGATTGGGCTCTGCACAACCATGTGATATTGTACTGCATCTGCAGCAACAATACGAGCAGCAGTTGGCACCACAGTGACGCAACAAACTGTTACAAACTGGTTTTAAGGGCAGCTCCAAGCCAGACGCCCTGTAGTGTGCATTCAACTGAGTCCAAACCACCACCATTTGCAACTTCAGTGGTGTCAAACAAGACCTCATTGTAGGGCATGGTGGAAGTCTCTTGTGGTTTCTGATGAAAGCTGATTCAGTCTCAGTGCCAATGACGGCCGTTTGTCAGTTAGAATGATGCCAGTTGAAGGTGAGCAACAAACCTGTCTGCATACATCTACATCTACATCTACATCTACATCTACATCCGTACTCCGCAAGCCACCTGACGGTGTGTGGCGGAGGGTACCCTGAGTACCTCTATTGGTTCTCCCTTCTATTCCAGTCTCGTATTGTACGTGGAAAGAAGGACTGTCGGTATGCTTCTGTGTGGGCTCTAATCTCTCTGATTTTATCCTCATGGTCTCTTCGCGAGATATACGTAGGAGGGAGCAATATACTGCTTGACTCTTCGGTGAAGGTATGTTCTCGAAACTTCAACAAAAGCCCGTACCGAGCTACTGAGCGTCTCTCCTGCAGAGTCTTCCACTGGAGTTTATCTATCATCTCCGTAACGCTTTCGCAATTACTAAATGATCCTGTAACGGAGCGCGCTGCTCTCCGTTGCATCTTCTCTATCTCTTCCATCAACCCTATCTGGTGCGGATCCCACACTGCTGAGCAGTATTCAAGCATTGGGCGAACAAGCGTACTGTAACCTACTTCCTTTGTTGTCGGATTGCATTTCCTTAGGATTCTTCCAATGAATCTCAGTCTGGCATCTGCTTTACCGACGATCAACTTTATATGATCATTCCATTTTAAATCACTCCTAATGCGTACTCCCAGATAATTTATGGAATTAACTGCTTCCAGTTGCTGACCTGCTATTTTGTAGCTAAATGATAAGGGACCTATCTTTCTATGTATTCGCATCACATTACACTTCGCTACATTGAGATTCAATTGCCATTCCGTGCACCATGCGTCAATTCGCTGCAGATCCTCCTGCATTTCAGTACAATTTTCCATTGTTGCAACCTCTCGATACACCACAGCATCATCTGCAAAAAGCCTCAGTGAACTTCCGATGTCATCCACCAGGTCATTTATGTATATTGTGAATAGCAACGGTCCTATGACACTCCCCTGCGGCACACCTGAAATCACTCTTACTTCGGAAGACTTCTCTCCATTGAGAATGACGTGCTGCGTTCTGTTATCTAGGAACTCCTCAATCCAATCACACAATTGATCTGATAGTCCGTATGCTCTTACTTTGTTCATTAAACGACTATGGGGAACTGTGTCAAACGCCTTGCGGAAGTCAAGAAACACGGCATCTACCTGTGAACCCGTGTCTAAAGCCCTCTGAGTCTCGTGGACGAATAGCGCGAGCTGGGTTTCACACGATCGTCTTTTTCGAAACCCATGCTGATTCCTACAGAGTAGATTTCTAGTCTCCAGAAAAGACATTATACTCGAACATAATACGTGTTCCAAAATTCTACAACTGATCGACGTTAGAGATATAGGTCTATAGTTCTGCACATCTGTTCGACGTCCCTTCTTGAGAACGGGGATGACCTGTGCCCTTTTCCAATCCTTTGGAACGCTTCGCTCTTCTAGAGACCTACGGTACACCGCTGCAAGAAGGGGGGCAAGTTCCTTCGCGTACTCTGTGTAAAATCGAACTGGTATCCCATCAGGACCAGCGGCCTTTCCTCTTTTGAGCGATTTTAATTGTTTCTCTATCCCTCTGTCGTCTACTTCGATATCTACCATTTTGTCAACTGTGCGACAATCTAGAGAAGGAAGCACAGTGCAGTCTTCCTCTGCGAAACAGCCTTGGAAGAAGACATTTAGTAATTCGGCCTTTAGTCTGTCATCCTCTGTTTCAGTACCATTTTGGTCACAGAGTGTCTGGACATTTTGTTTTGATCCACCTACCGCTTTGACATAGGACCAAAATTTCTTAGGATTTTCTGCCAAGTCAGTACATAGAACGTTACTTTCGAATTCATTGAAAGCCTCTCGCATAGCCCTCCTCACACTACATTTCGCTTCGCGTAATTTTTGTTTGTCTGCAAGGCTTTGGCTATGTTTATGTTTGCTGTGAAGTTCCCTTTGCTTCCGCAGCAGTTTTCTAACTCGGTTGTTGTACCACGGTGGCTCTTTTCCATCTCTTACGATCTTGCTTGGCACATACTCATCTAACGCATATTGTACCATGGTTTTGAACTTTGTCCACTGATCCTCAACACTATCTGCACTTGAGACAAAACTTTTGTGTTGAGCCGTCAGGTACTCTGTAATCTGCTTTTTGTCACTTTTGCCAAACAGAAAAATCCTCCTACCTTTTTTAATATTTCTATTTAAGGCTGAAATCATCGACGCAGTAACCGCTTTATGATCGCTGATTCCCTGTTCTGCATTAACTGATTCAAATAGTTCGGGTCTGTTTGTCACCAGAAGGTCTAATATATTATCGCCACGAGTCGGTTTTCTGTTTAACTGCTCAAGGTAGTTTTCAGATAAAGCACTTAAAAATATTTCACTGGATTCTTTGTCCCTGCCACCCGTTATGAACGTTTGAGTCTCCCAGTCTATATCCGGCAAATTAAAATCTCCACCCAGAACTATAACATGGTGGGGAAATCTACTCGAAATATTTTCCAAATTATTCTTCAGGTGCTGAGCCACAACAGCTGCTGAGCCCGGGGGCCTATAGAGACATCCAATTACCATGTCTGAGCCTGCTTTAACCGTGACCTTCACCCAAATCATTTCACAATTCGAATCTCCGTCAATTTCCTTCGATACTATTGCACTTCTTATCGCTATAAACACGCCTCCCCCTTCACTGTCCAGCCTATCTCTGCGGTATACATACTAGAGACACTGGACCTACACTTGGGAGTTATGATCTGGGGTGCGATTTTGTATAACAGCAGGAACACTCTCATGGTTATCTCACATATCCTGACTGCAAATTTGTACATCAGTCTGGTGATTCGACTTGTTGTGCTGCCATTCATGTGAACAGCATTCCAGGGGGTGTTTTCCAGCACGAAAACGCTTGTCTACATACCTCTGTTGCAATATAACATGCTCTACAGAGTGTAAAATTGGCCTGATCGATCACCAGATCTGTCTCCAGTTGAGCAAATATAGGACATCATCAGACAACAACCCCAGCATCATCCACAATCAGCACACTAACTGGTTCTGTGTTGACTGACCAAGTGAAACAGACATAGAGCCCCACCCCACAAACTGACATCTGTAACATGTACAACACCATGCGTACACATTTACATGCTTGCATTCAGCATTGCGGTGACTACACCACGCACTGCATTTAACATTTGCAATTTTTTCCATCACACACACACACACACACACACACACACAGAGAGAGAGAGAGAGAGAGAGAGAGAGAGAGAGAGAGAGAGAGAGAGAGAGATGGAGTTTATATATAAACAGGTAATCAAAAAAACATGCTATTTATCAAACATGTGTTAAGTTTACACAGAAGTGTGAGCTTTGGTCTGCAGCAGGCCTACTTCTTGTGAATGTGTTTTTGGTAACCTTTCAATGTTTAGAATGTAAGCAGTGTTCATGAAATTGATTGCTCCAGTCAAATGAAAAACCACGAGGCAACTCCTAGGCTTTCATTTCATTAATTTCAATTTTCTGGAGGTAAAGATGTAGATCTGAACATACGGCAAACTCCAACAGGTGTTTTAAACAGCAGAGGGAACTGTTCATCAGGGAAATTTTTGTAGAATCTCTCCATCACAGAGATTTAACACCGAAAATCAACATGCTCGTACTGAATTAAGAGGGGCACCTTTTTAATATACACTACCAAAGGAGATGCAAAAATATTATTCGAAATGGTTTAAGTCACTACATTTGTTATCATAGTTTTCTCTCAGAGCCTTTAAGCACACTAACGAATCCATGGAGATATTCAATCAGTATATCCTTTTCCAATGTTTTTTAACTTGCAGTTAATGTAACATTTGGAAAGGGAGCACAAAAACTTGGAATGTTGCTTGACCCACAATAGTAAGGGTGATTTCTGATAAAGAAAGAAGGATGAGAACCGAGAGAATGAAGTAGTACTGGGCTCACAGGAAACTGAAAAATTCTTTCTACGAAGTTCGCTAGAGTGGTCCAATGAAGGCTATAAAATGTTATAATAAAAATAATAGTGATTAGAAATTTTACTTCATATTATATTTCTCTAGTACCATTATTTTATATTACTAAACAATACTGTGAGGTCTACTTCATATTTCAATTAAAAATGTTATCTTCCTCCCATTGTGAGTTTAAATGCAAGCATGTTGTTGTTGTTGCGGTCTTCAGTTCTGAGACTGGTTTGATGCAGCTCTCCATGCTACTCTATCCTGTGCTAGCTTCTTAATCTCCCAGTACCTGCTGCAACCTACATCCTTCTGAATCTGCTTAGTGTATTCATCTCTTGGTCTCCCTCTACGATTTTTACCCTCCATGCAGCCATCCAATACCAAATTGGTGATCCCTTGATGCCTCAAAACATGTCCTGCCAACCGATCCCTTCTTCTGGTCAAGTTGTGCCACAAACTTCTCTTCTCCCCAATCCTATTCAATACTTCCTCATTAGTTATGTGATCTACCCATCTAATCTTCAGCATTCTTCTGTAGCACCACATTTCGAAAGCTTCTATTCTCTTCTTGTCCATACTATTTATTGTCCATGTTTCACTTCCATACATGGCTACACTCCATACAAATACTTTCAGAAACGACTTCCTGACACTTAAATCTATACTCGATGTTAACAAATTTCTCTTCTTCAAAAAGGCTTTCCTTGCCATCGCCAGTCTACATTTTATATCCTCTCTACTTCGACAATCATCAGTTATTTTGCTCCCCAAATGGAATAACTCCTTTACTACTTTAAGTGTCTCATTTCCTAATCTAATTCCCTCAGCATCACCCGACTTAATTCGACTACATTCCATTATCCTCGTTTTGCTTTTGTTGATGTTCATCTTATATCCTCCTTTCAAGACACTGTCCATTCCATTCAACTGCTCTTCCAAGTCCTTTGCTGTCTCTGACAGAATTACAATGTCATCGGCGTGGATTTTAATACCTACTCCGAATTTTTCTTTTGTTTCCTTCACTGCTTGCTCAATATACAGATTGAATAACATCGGGGAGAGGCTACAACCCTGTCTTACTCCCTTCCCGACCACTGCTTCCCTTTCGTACCCCTCGACTCTTATAACTGCCATCTGGTTTCTGTACAAATTGTAAATAGCTTTTCGCTCCCTGTATTTTACCCCTGCCACCTTCAAAATTTGAAAGAGAGTATTCCAGTCAACATTGTCAAAAGCTTTCTCTAAGTCTACAAATGCTAGAAATGTAGGTTTGCATTTCCTTAATCTTTCTTCTAAGATAAGTCGTAGGGTCAGTATTGCCTCACGTGTTCCAGTGTTTCCACAGAATCCAAACTGATCTTCCCCGAGGTCGGCTTCTACTAGTTTTTCCATTCGTCTATAAAGAATTCATGTTAGTATTTTGCAACTGTGGCTAATTAAACTGATTGTTCAGTAATTTTCACATCTGTCAACACCTGCTTTCTTTGGGATTGGAATTATTATATTCTTCTTGAAGTCTGAGGGTATTTCACCTGTTTCATACATCTTGCTCACCAGATGGTATCATATCTCCCATTTCATCTTCATCTACATCCTCTTCCATTTCCATAATATTGTCCTCAAGTACATCGCCCTTGTATAGACCCTCTATATACTCCTTCCACCTTTCTGCTTTCCCTTCTTTGCTTAGAACTGGGTTTCCATCTGAGCTCTTGATGTTCATACAAGTGGTTCTCTTATCTCCAAAGGTCTCTTTGATTTTCTGTAGGCAGTATCTATCTTACCCCTAGTGAGATAAGCCTCTACATCCTTACATTTTTCATCTAGCCATCCCTGCTTAGCCATTTTGCACTTCCTGTCGATCTCATTTTTGAGACGTTTGTATTCCTTTTTGCCTGCTTTATTTACCACATTTTTATGTTTTCTCCTTTCATCAATTAAATTCAATATTTCTTCTGTTGCCCAAGGATTTCTACTAGCCCTCGTCTTTTTACCTACTTGATCCTCTGCTGCCTTCACTACTTCATCCCTCAAAGCTAACCATTCTTCTTCTACTGTATTTCTCTCCCCCATTCCTGTCAATTGTTCGCTTATGCTCTCCCGGAAACTCTGTACAACCTCTGGTTCTTTCAGTTTATCCAGGTCCCATCTCCTTGAATTCCCACCTTTTTGCAGTTTCTTCAGTTTTAATCTACAGTTCATAACCGATAAATTGTGGCCAGAGTCCACATCTGCCCCTGGAAATGTCTTACAATTTAAAACCTGGATCCTAAATCTCTGTCTTACCATTATATAATCTATCTGATACCTTTTAGTATCTCCAGGGTTCTTCCATGTATACAACCTCCTTTCATGATTCCGAAACAAAGTGTTAGCTATGATTAAGTTGTGCTCTGTGCAAAATTCTACCAGGCGGCATCCTCTTTCATTTCTTATCTCCAGTCCATATTCACCTACTATGTTTCCTTCTCTCCCTTTTCCTACACTCGAATTCCAGTCACCCATGACTATTAAATTTTCGTCTCCCTTCACTATCTGAATAATTTCTTTTATTTCATCATATATTTCTTCAAATTCTTCGTCATCTGCAGAGCTAGTTGGCATATAAACTTGTACTACTGTAGTAGGTGTGGGCTTCGTATCTATATTGGGCACAATAATGTGTTCACTATGCTGTTTGTAGTAGCTTACCCGCATTCCTATTTTCCTATTCATTATTAAACCAACTCCCGCATTACCCCTATTTGATTTTGTGTTTATAACCCTGTAGTCACCTGACCAGAAGTCTTGTTCCTCCTGCCACCGTACTTCACTAATTCCCACTATATCTAACTTTAACCTATCCATTTCCCTTTTTAAATTTTCTAACCTACCTGCCCGATTAAGGGATCTGACATTCCGCGCTCCGATCCGTAGAGTGCCAGTTTTCTTTCTCCTGATAACGACATCCTCTTGAGTAGTCCCCGCGCGGAGATCCGAATGGGGGACTATTTTACCTCCGGAATATTTTACCCAAGAGGACGCCATCATCATTTAATCATACAGTAAAGCTGCATGCCCTCCGGAAAAATGACGGCTGTAGTTTCCCCTTGCTTTCAGCCGTTCGCAGTACCAGCACAGCAAAGCCGTTTTGGTTATTGTTACAAGACCAGATCAGTCAATCATCCAGACTGTTACCCTTGCAACTACTGAAAAGGCTGCTGCCCCTCTTAGGGAACCACACGTTTGTCTGGCCTCTCAACAGATACCCCTCCATTGTGGTTGTACCTGCGGTACGGCTATCTTTATCGCTGAGGCACGCAAGCCTCCCCACCAACGGCAAGGTCCATGGTTCAAGCTTTGTGGATCTGTAATTCTCCATGGGCATTTGCTTTTCACTGTATTATTCCCACAGCTGAGATCTTAAAACAGACAAGAGCTGATCATACAAGGTTAGAAGACCACATCGATTTGAAATGAGTAGGGCAAAGAAGGGCTAGTGAAGTGGAGGAAAAGGCTTGGGCAAGTCATGAGAACACAGACGTCTGGCCACAACAAATATGAGCATCCTGGTTATCCAAAGGCACTGATAAACGTCTCTGTTTAGTAATTATTTTGCACAGGTCCCATATACCGGAGCAATGTTCTAGAATTAGGTGCACGGATGTATTGTAAGCAGTCACTTTTTTTAAGATGCCCTATAGTTTTAGCTGCATTCTGCTTTAAAAATAAGAAATTTGTTTCCTTTTCGACTTGAGTCTTCAGTTTTCAAATATTGCACTGTTGTCTCCCTAATTTCAAACTATTACATAACAGTCACTGTTATTGGAAATGTTCTGGAGCGTTTCTATTATCAAACTGGTATCTGTAAACTGGGAACAATTTAATTCTTTCACTGGCATTAGCCTTTAATGCATCAAAAATATATAACGCATCAATATGTGTATGCCTGGAAACTTGTGAAACTCTTTCAGAACTTATTGCACTTGCCTGATGAATCCATTTTTGAATAATACCATTGTGAAGGATTACAGTATCTGGCCTTCTTTACTTACCATTGGGGAGCGGATTTTTTGTTAGTTTTTCTCATGCGCATGTAAATAATGAGTACGAAGTTGACAAGTTCTTCCTTTCAAAGACAGAAATGGCAACAATCTTTTCCAAAATTGCAATGAATGCACCAACTGAAGATATAATGAGCTGCTGCTTTAATTCTTCTGCTACAATGGCTACCACAATGTAGTGAGAGTAACCTTCATTTCACATGATGTGTAGCAAAGCCAATTCACATTGGCTGCCATACCACACCACTGTCACATTAGGGTGCATTTACACTGTCTGTGACATCACGTTGACTCACTTAGCCTAATACCACAAGGTGAAATGAGGTTATGAGTTACCATGCGTGGATTTAAAAAAAAAAAAGTCTGCCTATAGCATCAGAATTGAGGATCTAACTGTGATAAAGTTTATTAATAGCCAACATGGACCTCATTACGTATGTTCTTGATCAGTTTTGTGTGGTAAAGTGCTGAGATGTGAAACAACATTGAAACGTCAGAAAAATATAAGCTATATGCTCACGCATCAGACAATATTTGTAAGGGAATAAATAGGGCCTGTTTACCGTACTCATTAGATTTTTTTTTCCTCACATAACTAATAACATCATAAAGAACTGTACTTTTTACTTCATTACAGCTGACTATTTCAGTTAAAATGTAATTTAGTGAAAATTGTATCTTCAACTTATTTTCTTGTTTACACGCAGTGTGTTGTGTCAACTCTGTTCTGTCATTGTAAAACCTAAATAATTTTTCGCTTTCAGATATCTAACCTTGCTTAAGGAGAACACTCAATGGGGAGAGGGAGAGGGGGGTAGGGAGGGAGAGAGAGAGAGAGAGAGAGAGAGAGAGAGAGAGAGAGAGAGAGAGAGAGAGAGAGAGAGAGTGGGGGGGGGGGCAAAAAAAAAAAGAAAGAAAGAAAGAAAGAAAAGAAAAAAAAAAGAAAGAAAAGAAAAAAAAAAAAGAAAGAAAAGAAAAAAAAGAGAGAGAAACACCAAGTTGCCATGGAACATTTGTAGTTTGCCATGAAAACAAAGTGCAATAACATAGTAAAGATTAAGAAAAAAAACAAAAGTACAAAATCCACTGCTATAACATGAATCTACGCAGCAAAAATGTGCTAACTTCGATGTTGGCAGACGACGACACCATCAAACCCCTTTTTCCGGGAAACAGGTATGACTTGGTGGTCCGCTGACGACACGTGTCAATGCAACCATCTGAAATGTATAGTGGGGTATGTTATGACGAGATGACAACCAGTGTCAACTGCACTTCATGATGTGTACACATTGTAACGAAGATAACACAAGCCGTGTACCGACATCAGTGATTGTTCGAGCCCATGAACTATCGTATATATATCTCTGATGACATGGTGTTGTGAATCTAAACTGCAGAAGCTATTCTAGCAGATGAATTATCAGTTAATTTTATCTTCAGTTAGTACATTCATTACAAATTTTGGTAGTGATCTTCTTTCTCGAGTAGGTTGCAAGCTTTGGTAAATCCATACACTTCACTATTGTTCAAGTCATATCTCTTTAAAAAATTTCAGCAGTGTATGGAACAGATAAAATTCAACCTTATACTTTCCAATCTGCTAACAGTCTCATCAAATGGTTCTACTGATAAAGGCCTCCCTCAGATGCTATACTGTAGAGCATTAGACTGACAGCTTCCATATTTCAGAGTCATGTTTTCTCTCGTTTTTCAGGTTAGAAACAACTTGTGTAGCACAAATTTCGTGAGGTTGAATTGTTTTTTTTGTGTTATTTTCCACTGTTGTTAGTCCATACGTCTGGTCCTGGAGATGGGTTCACTCGATCCCCATGCTCCAGCTGGCACCATTTATTACAATAAATGTAAATTGAAAAGCCACGATAACTGCGACAGAATTCTTGTGTTTAGAAATATTGCCACTAGGGAGCAGGGTTTGGAAAGTTGTATCATTTATGTTGCACCACTAAAAACTGGGGGTTCACACATGCAATTGCAGTATGCCACTACCTGCGATGACACTTTTGTGGCGTGTGCAAACCTGGCTTAACATACTCACAATTTACAAAGATGAAGGAGAAGGTGGTGGTGGTGGTGGTGGTGGTGGTGATACTGTGGAACTCAGCCTTCAGTTTCTTCTAGGGTGCAGTTTGTATGTAAAAAAAAAACAGCAATTTTGTAAAAGAAGGCATGACATTTGAAACCTCTCCAACTGATACACAGTACTGACACACCATGGCAAATTCAATGCCAACATTAATTGTTCATCTGTTGCGTCATACGTCTACAGACTTATGCCAGCCATTACTCCAGCTGACATTCTTTGGTTCTGAGACAGTATCTAGCATCCAAGATGCTACCACGGTTTGATTCCGCTTCCACCACCTCAGCCTTGGTCTTCGAGTAACAAGTGAAACAACCTCCACCTACCGAAATATTACTGACACTTGGATGGGGGAGGGGGGGGGGGGGGGGGGATGTTGGCATTATCATCTGTTATATTTTGTGTGCAGTGATTACTGACCTTGCATCGATTTTGAACAAATGAACGATATACAGACTTTCTTTCCAGTTGCTATGCAATGTAACTAATGTATGTTGTGTGGAATAACTTATTTCACATGAATGCCATCCAAACTGGGTTTAACTGTGTAATTTCTATTTGTAAACAAACTTGTTTCTATTAAGTTCTGTCAGATTAATGATGAATACAGCCATTAAAAAAAAATAAAAAACTGATATGGGCTCCTGGGGATACAACCCGTTGGCTTTGACCAATGATTCCAGAAGTTACCAGATATAATGTATTGCACAGATTTAACAGCAAAGACGAATGTTGAGAAACAAAGCAGTACAGAGAAAACAGATGTTAGACATATATCAAGTACATCCATCCATATTTTGAACACAATTTTAGGTATATCACTCCTTTCAGTCCTAGTATCCTATTCTTCAATTGACCTATATAGCTCAACTGAATATTGGGATACTAGTCCAAAAAAAGAAGACAGATGTAACATTAGCATAGGCTACCTCAGTTGACGTATATAAGTTGTATCCTGAACTTCGGTTGATATGTATAGGTTTACTGCAGTATGGGATACAAATTTAATGTACGTCAACTTTTTCACCTTTGCTAGCACTGGTATCCTATTCTTCAGTGGAGCTATGTAGGTTAATGAAGTACGGTATACAAATTTTACAGTTGTTGCTTTTTTTGCCTCCGCTTCTACTAGCATCTACATCTACATCTACATCTACATCTATACTCCGCAAGCCACCCAACGGTGCGTGGCAATGTCATTAACTCCCTTTCCTGTTCCAGTTGCATATTGTTCGTGGGAAGAACGACTGCCGGAAAGCCTCTGTGCGCACTCAAATCTCTCTAATTTTACATTCGTGATCTCCTCGGGAGATATAAGTAGGAGGAAGCGATATATTCAATACCTCATCCAGAAACGCACCCCCTCTAAACCTGGACAGCAAGCTCCACCGCGATGCAGAGTGCCTCTCTTGCAGAGTCTGCCACTTGAGTTTGCGAAAACATCTCCGTAACGCCATCACGCTTACCAAATAACCCTGTGACGAAACGCGCCGCTCTTCTTTGGATCTTCTCTATCTCCTCTGTCAACCCGACCTGGTACGGATCCCACACTGATGAGCAATATTCAAGTATAGGTCAAACGAGTGTTTTGTAAGCGACCGCCTTTGTTGATGGACTACATTTTCTAAGGACTATCCCAATGAATCTCAACCTGGCACCCGCCTTACCAACAATTAATCCTATTCTTCAGTTGATATTAGTACTAGCGAAGGCAAAAAGACCGACATACGTGAAATTTGTATCCCTTACTTCAGTTGACCTATGTAGCTCAACTGAAGAACAGGATACTGTACAGGATGCCAATGTTATGTATGTTGGTTTTTTCATCTTCGCTAGCAGTGGTATCCTATTCTTCAGTTGACCTATATAGTATTGGATACAAGTTTTATGTATGTTGGTCTTTTCTGACTTTATATAGGTCAACTAAAGAACTGAGGCAAAGGCTGCCAATGTTACATATCATCTGTACTGAAGTACAGGATACAAATTTTTCATATGTCAATCTTTTCGCCATTGATAGTACTAATATCAACTGAAAAATATCTTAGTGATACTAGTACTAGCAAAGGTGAAAAAAGTGACAAGTGTAAAATTTTAATAGCACAATGCAATTAAGATAAATAAATCCACAACAAGAAACAAAAAAATTTATTTCAATTTACAACAATGACACCTCACTACAGAAGACAACCAATTTATTACTTACGACTCAAAAATAAAGATATTAATATTCATGAGTAAACTATGATGTCATTGGTCAAAGCCGACTGTTTCTATCCCATTCTTCAGTTGATCCAAAACCTGTCTTGTGTATCTTAGTTTTGCACATGTACAACAACTGCTTTTGGGACTGTGACAGTTGAGGCTAGTGGATATGTAGCTTACACAGTGTGTTGAAGTGGTTAGCAACCCAGAGATAATTTATTGTACTGGCACACACTGAAAATCTGAGCCCAAGATGTGTGTTGTATGATCAGTCTCTTTTCAGGTCTGTTTCTGGTTTTAAATGCACGCTTGTCCTGTATGACGACAGTGGTAAAATTAAACTGACTCATTGCTTTTCAACTGTCTGAGGCGGTGTGCTATCCTATGTAACATCTTTCCAGTGGGCACACAGCAGCAGAGACCCTTACATTTAACAGCCATTGTAAATAGTAGATCATAATTAAAGATAACTCACTTTGCAAACTACCTCCTCAGAGATACTAGGAAAGACTGTGTATGCACAACACCCACTATTCCCCTAGAGCAGCTAAATTATGGATGATAGCTGGTTTTCTGCCTAACTAAACAGTGCCACACTAAGAAATCTGGGGAGTCCATAATGAAACAGGAACTCCACAGTGGAGAATACTTACTATATAGTACCACAGGTACTGGTACCGGTCTGCTCTTGTGTATGTACCAATGATCTGCCATTGCATACCCAAGAAACTAAAATAGATATCTTTGCTGTTGATGTAAGTAATATGTAATCAAACCAATTGTAGGAGCTTCAAACTTGAAAATATTAATATAATTTTCTTGAAAATTAATAACGGGCCTTCTTTAAAGTGACTGTGACTGACTGAATTTAGATAAAACACTAAACTTGTAATTTTTTACTGTGACGTGCCTGAGTGCACTGTTGGAAATAATGCATGAGGAAAACACCAGTTAAATATACTATTTAAATTACTATGTGTTTTTATTTATAAGAACCTGAACTTTAAGTAACAAATTACAAATTGTCTTATCCATCGAAGCTCTATTAATTTTGCATTGTGCATAATAAACTTTGAAGGGGCAAACAGAGTGGAATTTTCCTATTCAATTTGTCAACGATGAGGGAAGTTTTCATACCACAGATGTGTGGAATGAGGAGAATATGAAGTGTCCACACTGGAGCTCCTCACTGAAAACTGAACATACTAACAACCACCTCACAGTACACTTAGCCCCCTTATGAAGTTTGCCAACAACCAATCAAAATTTTTAAAAAAATCTTCGACATAATACAAAATGAAGAAATGACCAACATTATCCATCACACAGCATTAGTGACACACAAAGGAGTAATTTATTCACACACAAAAAAATCTTTGACTACTTCCCAATGGATGGAAAGAATGTAATATATATTACAATAACTTCAAAAACCAACTGAAACCATATTTGCTTGACAATGACGCTGACTCCTTGTCAGTAGGAGAATTCGTGAACCTGTCGGACTATAGTTTAGTTAGTGAGAGAGGGAAATGACACACACGCACAGAGGAGGGAGAGGGAGAGATGTGGGAGGGGGGTGGGGGTGGGGGAGAGGGCTGCTTGTGCATTTTTCCACTAACAAATGTTACAAGGTTTCTTATGCAAATTTGTAGTTTTGTTTATGATACTTTAATTTCTAAAATTTGAAATGAAATTCCCATTCCCATATGTAAATATATTGTTCACATGTTTGTACTTTTCTTAATATTTTTACCTAGTTACAGAAAACAAGACCTTAATGTAAACACCACTGGTGGACTCCACAAAGTGTGAGAGTCCTGGAATTCCCCATCCAAAACTCTAAAAACTGGCATATGTACTGAACATAAAAAAACAATGGAATGAATTAAATGCACAAACCACACCACTTCAATACTCTGGAGGAAATCAATAAAGACTCAACAGAGCACCACACAAAATGTCTTCTGCAGTTTTAGAAAAGAATGACACACTCCATGTGCCTCTACCATCCAGATGTAACACTTGAGACCAACCCAAAGGGTAGCTGCATCATCCTGGAGCACTACTATGAGAAGTTTCACAACTGTGAATCTCATGCAGAACAGTTGCAATTCAACACTTCCATCCCTAGCCAGGAATCATATAGCTTGATCCACGAAGAAATACACATTAAAAAGAAAATCCCTTGGAAAATGGTACAACTGTCCTAATGCTGAAGATTGGAGGCAAACTTTTAATTCACTAACTACAAACCATCATTGTTAACGTGTGGCACAGAAGTTATAGCTGCAGATTGGAAAACAGCTGTGGATTACCCACTAGACAAAAAGGTCACAATGCTGACCCAAACAATTATCAAAATATTTCTTTTCTGTCATCCACAAAGAATTCTCACTCCCCCTCCTTAGGGCTTGATTTGTCCACACCTTCGTGTTTAATCTACTATGTTAATATCTAGTACTAAAAACTATAGTTGTAATCAATCCAGAGATTGTGTTCAAACCAATGTTTTACTACGCATGGTCATTGCGGAGGTGGTATGCTGCTGTCTTCCTGTCACCTTTGAACTCACTGATACAGCCAGTTACAGGGGGACCTACAGTTTAATGAGGACTCCAAACTACAGTGCACTTCAGCATTTTCCACAAAACATTGTCAAACATGAAAGAAGTGATAAGTGGCAGATAATCCTCAGAGTAACTAGAGATCAGACCTGAGGGTTTTGGATCAATAGTCTGATATGAGATAAAAAAAAGGCAGAAGAAATTACTTGAAATAAATATAGGAACACAAAGTAAACAAATTAACATCACATTCTTTGTCTTTACTGATGACATAGCAAAAATTTCCTAGACTCCACTGAACCAAGACGCAACCTATAGAAGCCTCATGAGATCATTATCAAAAGTGGCCTACAGACCTGTTACACAGTACATGAACTCCAAGCTGGAGTCACTTATGATGAGCAGTGGCTTCAACTATTTAGGTATAATTATTGGGGACACTGGAAATATCAAAGTCATCAATAAGAAACACATAAGAAGAACTGTGTAATGCCTACACAATCAACTGGAATATACACAAAAGGCAAACATTCACCATTGTCAGTTGGACATTCTCCTGGAAGTACTATGCACGTGAGACGACATTAAATTTAAAAGCAAATGCCATCAAGAAAGTAGAACAATAGATACTGAGGAAAATCTTTGGAGCCAGTGTCTATGACAGTATATTGACACTTTAAGGCTCAGAAGAATTGTATTTTCTCACTGGATTATTTTGTTTAATTGCATAGGACACGTCTGCAATCTTTAAGAACATACAGCAAAAACAGAAGACTTAAGATTCACCATCATAAAAGGAACTCGATAAACCAAATTACAATGGCTAGCAGACACCCAACATGATGTTATGGAAGGTGCTGTAGATCAATTGGTAACAACACTAAAAAAAATACAGACATGAAATCAACACTCTTATGTTCAAGTCCAAATAATTGAAAGAAAGGAGCCAAACTTAAGAATGATTTACACATATTTCATTTGAGAACACACAGTAATTAGACTGAAGAGCCTAAGAAACTGGTACACCTGCCAAATATTGTGTAGGACCCCAGTGAGCACGCAGAAGTGCCGCAACACGATGTGGCATAGTCTTCGACTACTGTCTGAAGTAGTGCTGGAGGGAACTAACACCATGAATCCTGCAGGGCTGTCCATAAATCTGTAAGAGTAGAAGGGAGGGGAGATCTCTTCTGAACAACATGCTGCAAGGCATCCCAGTTTTGCTCAGTAATGTTTGTGTGTGGGGTGTTTGGTGCCCAGAAGTGTTTAAATTCAGGAGAGTGTTCCTGGAGCCACTTGGTTGTGATTATGGATGTGTGGGGTGTTGCATTGTCCTGCTGGAATTGCCCAAGTCCTTTGGAATGCACAATGGACATGAATGGATGCAAGTGATCAGACAAGATGCTTACATATGTCTCACTGTCAAGAGTCATATCTAGATGTATCATGGATCCCATATCACTCCAACTGCACAAGCCCCACACCATTCCAGAGCCTCCACCTGCTTGAACAATCCACTGCTGACATGCAGGGTCCATGGATTCATGAGGTTGTGTCCATATCCGTACACGTCCATCCACTCGATAAAATTTGAAATGAGACTCATCCAACCAGGCAACACGTTTCCAGTCATCAACATGTCCAATGTTGGTGTTGATGGGCCCAGGCGAGGTATAAAGCTTTGTGTTGTGCAGTCATCAAGGGTACACGAGTGGGCCTTTGGCTCTGAAAGGCCATATCAATGATGTTTCATTGAATGGTTTGCACACTGACACTTTTTGATGGCCCAGCATTGAAATCTGCAGCAATTTGCAGGGTTGCACTTCTGTCACATTGAATGATTCTCTTCAGATGTTGTTGGCCCCATTCTTGCAGGATCTTTTTCCTGTCACAGTGATGTTGGAGATTTGATGTTTTGCCGGATTCCTGATACTCACAGTAAACTTGGGAAATGGTCGTATGGGAAATTCCCCACTTCATCATTACCTTGGAGATGCTGTGTCCCATTGCTTAAGTGCTGACTATAACACCATGTTCAAAGGCATTTAAATCTTGGTCATCTTTCATTGTAGCAGCAGTAACCAATCTAACAACTGTGCCAGACACTTGTTGTCTTATATAGGGATTGTCAACCGCAGTACCGTATTCTGCCTGTTTACATATCTCTGTAGTTGAATATGCATGCCGATAACAGTTTCTTTGGCCCTTCAGTGTCTGTGAAACCCAGTGAAAGGATGAATTAGTTTTGCGAACATAACAGTAAAGTTAAAAGCTAATTAATAGTTCACACACTCTTTTAATGGTCAAACACACATAAGTGGGTGGTGTAATAAAGATAACTGTATCTAATACTACAACACACAATATTAAGTGAAGTATTTTCACAACGGTCACTGTTTATGGTGTCATCAATACAGCCATACTTAATAGTCTAAACTGGCCAATGGCAATTTTAGCAAGGATTAAAATTCTTTAATTATTTGATTAACGAAATTCTGCAAGGAAAGTTGCCATGTTGCATTAGAATATATAAAAAAGTTTATTTTTCAACAATTGTCACTGACATTGACTTCATATTTACAAAGATTTACACACATTTCTGATACACAATGGAATGAAAACATTTTATATCAGAAAACATTATAATTATTTGTGGAGCTACTGTTTTGGCTTGGTCCAATGTATTCAGATGTAGAAATCCACAAATAGTGTTTCTTTGTAAGCATAAAGGTGTTTTTCCAAGCCAACTGAGCTCAGCTTTGTCATGGAAAGGCTAAATACACAAATTTATCATTAATGTTCAAAGTCTAAGAACAAAACTACTGCAAACTAAAATGCACAAAAATATAAAAGCTATATTTCCAGATTAATAAGCAGACAATGTTTGGAGTCAAAGTCAGTCTGATCACAGGTGCTTAGTGTCATTATTCAGGATCACAGAAACCAACACGGCTTACAAAAATTAATACTATTTTATTACAGCCTTAATTTGCATAAACTGTCAAGCCTCATGGATATTTATTTGGTGATACATTAGCACACTATATTCACACCAACTTACAAGTAATGCACCTTTGGATTTACATAGCTTATTAACAAGAACCATTTCATTCTTTAACATATTATTTACAGATTACTACTGTGAGCGATTTAGCCATATTAATGTTTTCAAAACAATGTATGCGAGTCCACAAGCCAAAATAATTTTTTCACGCTGCTGCCTTTTAATATTATCCAACTCTATGGCCATGACACGACGATTTAGTTTAGCCATTTGTCGTCTTAAGTGGGTGATTTCTTCATTGTAAGAAAGACCTTCTGCTGGTCCTATTGGTGGTGTGGCCTCCCTGGAAATTATTTTATTTGTACATATATTTCAGTATTTGTATTAAAATACAAACTTTAATGTGGTAGGATACTCTTTATCTCCAATAAATTATCAGTTAACAATGAAAATATTTTGGAATAAATAACTTTTAAGTCATTAAAAAATTAAAACTAGGCTATGTCATCCACTTACTAACAAAATGCTACATGTATTCATTACAACTGTGAATTCTGCATATTAGATTAAAAAATTTGTCAGTAAGATTCACTCCTTTGGTAACTACATTACCCAGATTAGTTTTTATTTAGCTGCCAAGAAGGTGATTACATGCAGAGTATGATTTCAAACTAGAAAGAAAACCGAGTGTGTTTGTGTTTTTTTTTTTTTTAAAGCATACTAGGATAACGTTCCTCTGAACCATAAGGTTTGTGCATGTGATATCAGGTCTACTCGTTTAACCTGTCTGATGAAATAAAGAAAAAAAATATGAAATGGTTTAAGCATTTTACTCATCTGACTATGGAGCAAGTCATTGTTGCTTATTGTGTAACACAAGCCAAAATTCATAATTAAATGCTACTTCTCAAGAATGAATTTTCACTCTGCAGCAGAGTGTATGCTGAACTGAAATATCATGGCATGTTAAAACTGTGTGCCAGACTGGGACTCTGTCTAGGACCTTTGCCTTTCACAAGCAGGTATTGTACTGACTGAGCTATCCAAACACGACTCACGAACTGTGTTCATGGCTTTGCTTCTGCCAGTAACTCTTCTTCTACATTCTAAATTTTACAGTTCTCTTACATACCTTGCAAGACTATCATTCCCGAAAGCAGAAAAAAAAAAAAAAAATGTAAAGAAATGCCTTTTCCGCCATCAGCAAGATAGGCAGGAGAACTTCTGTGAAAACTGGAAGGCAGGAGAAAAGGTACAGGCAGAAATAATACTGCGGGGGCAAGTCACAAGTTGCGACTGGATAGCTCAGTCGATAGAACACCTGCCTACTAGAGGCAATGATATCAAGTGTATGTCTTGCCTGGAACACAGTTTTAATGTGTCACATAGTATTAAATTCTACTTTACATTATATTATTGTCACTAGAGTTCCACAGCTTTCATTTTATTCACTGTCTCAAGATTTAACGTATGCCTGGTCTTAAGTAACTAGAGGTCTCTCAGAAACCACTAAATTTTAAGTTTAATGATAAACAAGAGTGTTCTAGTACAGTAATGAAAAAAAGATATATGTAGCAATAATTCTTACATTTTCTATGTCACGTTCCCACATGCCGTACATCACATACAATTTTGTGCCTTCAGAAAAATTATGATAATTCCCACTGCATCCAACATTATAACTCAAATTCCATTAATATTATATGGCAGTTTTGTAAGTGATATGCTGGGATGTTAATAAGGCTCATGTTCACATCCAAAACTGTCTGCGACTAGTAGCTTAAACAGAATAACTGTTCAATATAGTAATGGTTGAGCACAATTCCGTTCCTTGGAATTCTCCAAACTGGCTTGCGACACTGGATTCAGCAGTTGTTAGTCAACAGAACTTACCATGTCATTCTTAAAAAGGGAGCAATCAACAGATGTAAATTTAACTTGAGGTGTATCACATGGAGTGTTATACATTACAGTTCACAATATACATAAATAAGCTGGTGGATAACTTTGGAAGCTCCACAACACTCTTTGCACATGATGATGATGATGATGATGATGATGATGATGTGAATGGGGGGAGGGGAGGGAGTGTCGCAGCATCAAAATTTTGCAACACTAAACATCAAGTAGTATATGTGCGAAGGGATTTGGAGTGTATCACACGCACATAACTAGCAATACGAAAGGCAGATGCCACTCTGACATTCACTGGAAAAATCTGGTGGAAATTTGATCCACTCACTAAGGAAGTAGGTTACAACACCTAAATACGTTGTCTTGCTCAGCAATTTCAATAACAATTAATAGCAAAGATTAATAGATGATCTAGAAAATCCGAAAGAAAAGCAGTGCATTTCATTTCATTATGGGCAAATTTAGAAAGCATAAGGGCAATTAATATTCATCGCAAATTGGTCAAGGGTGGGCCATAATGTTGTGTAATGTGTGTCAAGCCCTACTGTTCGGTAGCACATTGACTATTACATTGTGGTCGTGAGTGAAGGCACGACTATTCACTTGGAACCAGCATCTCAACTTTTCATTGGTTGATGTCCGCCCATGGTAGCTGAGTGGTCAGCGTGACAGAATGTCACATCTAAGGGCCTGTGTTCAATTCCTGGCTGGGTCGGAGATTTTCTCTGCTCAGGGATTGGGTGTTGTGTTGTCCTTATCATCATCAATTAATTCCCATCGACACGCAAGTCACAGAAGTGGCGTCAAGTCAAAGACTTGCACCAGGCGAACAGTCTACCTGACGGGTGGCCCTAGCCACACGGCATTTGCATTGGTTGATCATACCATGGTCTTATATGGTAGCAGCCACCGATTGGTCAAAAGCTAAGAAACAGAAACTCCACTGCAGCCAACAAAATGGTTCAAATGGCTCTGAGCACTATGGGACTCAACTGCTGTGGTCATTAGTCCCCTAGAACTTAGAACTACTTAAACCTAACTAACCTAAGGACATCACACACATCCATGCCCGAGGCAGGATTCGAACCTGCGACCGTAGCAGTCACACGGTTCCGGACTGCGCGCCTAGAACCGCGAGAGCGGCCAACATTGATTTCAGTGACGTCCACCACTGTGAGCAATCATTAGTGCAAGGTTGTGTGTTGTTATAGATAGTATTTTGAGCAGAAGTGTGTTCACCCCACAGATTGGTTATTATGCAACATTATTATTGATTCAGTAACATTTAAATGTGATCTCTGTCACATTTAATGAGTTTTAAGCTGATGACATACATAGCAGTCAATCCTAAGGAATACTGCATAATATTTCATGACTGTATTTTGAACAGTGCTGTGGTAAAGATTTCAAAGCTGAATAAATTAATGGCACTCCTTAAAAAGAGTTTACATGTTCTTTACTGGAAATCAGATTTGCAGTTTTCCCAGAACTGTTTCACTGCTAAATCATAAACAGTACCTCAACCACACATGATCTTCAGCGAGAGGGACAGCAACTTCAGGAGACACAAGGTGAGCAAATAGCATCCTGTAATGTAGGTGTGACGTACATATCCAACATGGACTGTTTGGCTGTTGCCATCGGTTACCCTGTCTCAGCCTTTAGGGTAGAGGTGTTACAAATACCATGGTGATGTTCAACCACTATAGTGGTACATGGTGTAAGTGAAATCCTCAGAGGCCCTGCAAAATCAATTTGTCAGTAATACGACAGATCATCTGTGTAATACTGTAGACTGTCAAGGTGCCTGAATCTGGTGAGGCAGATGCCTAACCTCCATCTGGTATTACTGACCACCCCTGTAAGTTTACCCTAGAAACCTTATAGGCTTAAAAGACAGACAGCAAAATGGTGATAAAAACACATAGAAATGGTTGTGTCAACTACAAGCATCAGCTATGCTAGAAGGAAAAAATATATCAACTGTGTAACATGACTTACTTTCAGTACATGACAGTGTTATCTGCATCCATTTGATCAAACACGCCCTAAGTTAAAATGTGATCCTCCTGCCGAGAGGATCCTTGTCACAAATTTTAACTTATATGCACAGATTTTTCTTAATCCTTAAGTAGTTGCATAGGGTCTATGAGCACACAATACTCCATCATACCATGTGATAATTATTTAACATTTTATGCCATTTTAAAATAATGATGACGATGATGATTTCAGTGATATTTTGATCATCTTTTATTTTCAAATAACCAGTTTTTTAACATGTAGTTTTAGTAACCTTTTAAGATAGAGATATGATACTTTACATTACCTGGAATGTAAAATGTTCAACAAATGTTCATTCTTTGTCATCTTTATACGGCATAGCTATCACTTTAATATGCTTTTTACATTCTTGTTTGGAACAAATTGCAGATACTGTGGAATGCTTACTTTCATTTGCACTTGGGCACTAGTGACACCTCCTCTTGTTAGGTAGTGGCAGCTGGTCTTCTTGTTCACATCTTTGTGTGCTGGTACCAATTCCTCTCTGCTAGGTAAAGCTTCATTTTTTGTCATAGAATCTGATGTTTATATGAACTGTTCATCGTTTAGACAATATAGTCCACTAATAAGTCCTCAGGCACATTCTTCAGAAATTCACTTCTTGGAACTTTATTACCAGAGCTCAATTTGTACATGATGTGTGAATTCTGAGCAGGTATGTTTACCAAATGCAAAAACACTGCTAATAGCCATCTTTTTCTTGTTCTGCCACCACTGTAATTACAACATAACTGATGACAAATGCCTACTCCACCTTTCGTATAATTATAAAAATTATAACTTCCAGTTTTTGTTTCTAAAGGCCTCTATCTTAATTGATTTTTCCATCATTATGGGTCATAGAGAGGAGTACAACAGATAGCAATATGGTTGGAACATATGACACCATTGCTACATTTTTTTGTAAAACTGCACACGTGTGAAGCTACAGTTCTTTGTTTATTGGGCAAAAATTGTAGGGAAAGACCTGGTTAGTTCTCTCATGATACTCCTACTAATGTCAACCTTTTTTTTTCAATAGAATTCTTGCAAGTGGCAGGCTAGTGTACCAGTTGCCAGTAGTTATATTTCTGCCAGTACCTTCTTAAGGAATAATAAAACTTTGATCTATTTTTGAAGAATTGTTTGGTTTGTTGAAAGTACCATCTGACTTTGGCCCTACATATATTTCAAAGGCCATTACGACAAAATACTCTCGAGTCCACTAATGTAAAAAAAAGCTTTAGGCTGCATTTCTTTGGCTCTTCTGGCACATTTTGTCAGAAGGAATATCGTACATGAAATGGAATTAGTTGCCTGTCAATCATCACGAATTCTCCAGGAGTGTATAACTCCAAATATTTACCTTCCAGTGGTGCGGTAAGTTCACGCACAGCAGCTAACCTGTCTAGTCTTTTTCCTCTCATCTCTAATTCTTTTGCCATCTAAGCAAATACAGCAAAGTACAAACAGGAATCTTCTATATGGCATAGTAACTGTCCATCCGTATCCCACATGTATTTCAAATTGAGATGAGAAGCCACATGTAGCAGGAGACCTAGAAAGACACTCATCTCCATACGGAGAGTATCTTGTGCATCACGAGATCCATCAAACTGCCTACAAATGTTCATTATATACATGTTAGTGTTCATAATAATGTCATCTATCAATTTATCATGAAATTAAAGAGAGATGATTTCTGTTGGAGTCTTCACCGCTGTAGCCAGCACTAAAGCAGCCGGCTTGGCTTTTGTGTCTTCCCCTGTGACTAACTGGTTTCATACGCCATTAAGTCTGCCCATCTTTATTCATACTGAAATAATTGCTAGCAATGAATTCCTAGATTTGTCACTTGAAGAGGCAACTACATCTGAATCCGTATCGTGCCAATTTATTTCAATGATGTCCTTTCTAGCTTCTGAACTACCATCAGATAGAGATTGTTCATCATCAGTCCATAGCAGCTCTGACAATTTCCTCATCTATGAGAAACTTGGACATTTTCTGGAATGACATCAGAAACAATATTGAAACCTTCCATGTATTCAATGAACACTTCATAAAACATGTAACTGACCTGAAAAGAAGTAACAAATTTACTTCTGAGTTGATGCACATCAAAGACTATGATGGTGATCATGCATAAGGGCTCATGTCTGGTGCTCCTCTGAAATACTGAACAGCACAAGTGGTCAAGTTGGGTTACTTCACTGAACACTGGAGCGACACAGGTAGTCCAGTCGGGTCAAAACACGCACAAAAAAACAATGACAGTGACAATGGTATTCAGCAGAGCTCAAGACACAATTACATAACAATGGAATTTACGTGGGACTGGCTACCTTTGTTTCTCACCACACCAACGACTAGGTACAGAAGAAAAGACTCTCAGGTCAAACTGACCTGACACGAGCACCTATGACTATGTGATAGAAAAGCTAAGTGAATGATTCTTTAACGAGTTCTAGGGGACTTTTTCCAATAAGATTTCAATATGCAGATGAATAAATAAAAAAAGACTACCAGATTTCCTTCTAATATATTGTTAACCATTCCCAATTACAATTCTATAAACAAAAATGAAGAAGACATGGAGAGAGGTAGAGAGAACAACTGTGAGGTATCCTAAATGTATTTTGTTTTGCCTTCCTTCAGAAAGTAATGGTTTCAAAAAGTTTACACTTGGCAAAAAATTACTATTTTGTAAGTTTTTAAAAACTGAACAAACTTTTAAAAAAATCATATGGATATTTTTATCATTTTTACATGGTGGATTGCAACTGAACACACTATCTTAGCAGATAACTGTAATGAGAACAGTGAACAATTTTTTGCACTATACAGCACTATGGAGTAATATTAGTGGTAGTGGTTGTTTTTATGTTCATAAAGTAAACGTAACATTTGATTATTCACATATTTTTCTCCTTATTAACAAACTGATGTGCTGTATGGTACATGTGCTGCAACAATGTTCATGCACCTCTAACAATTATTCATAATTATCTAGGTTACAAAAAACTGCACTAGAGGTGGTTTGCTCCAATTGACTGTATAAATCTAGCTACAGACCCTTAAAAGCTATGGCTAAGCATTTTCCTGGGAATTAATGTTAGCTATAAACCTACAACCATCTAAATGCACATTTTAATACCTAAGTTCACACTGAATCCCACAGCAGTGACTTTTCCATAGCATAAGATTATGTAATTATCGCAGTTTCAATGCTTCTGGTGGCACCTTCGTCTCAGACCTACTTACCCTAGGTTTACTGGTAATTTTTTACAGGTTGTAGATCTAACATAAATTAGTTTAGTGTATTAGTATTAAATCAATTATGCAGGTAGATCAGTAACAAAGAAACTGTAACTAATCAGGAACCTTGCAAACATTGGCCTTCACCAAAATTTATTCAAGACGGGGCAAAATTCTGAAACTATCTTTATTGTTTTAGGTGTCTCACGAGTTTGACAAAGGCGTAATATTGATTTCTTGGGACACAACAGATACACAAAACCTTAATGTTTCTCAAAGGAATGATAGGCATCCACTCAATATTTTCTGAAGGTATATTACTTTGATATGTAAAGGGTAAATATTTCATCAGCATATGCACAGTGCTTTTTGCTACTTATTATTGGCACCACCATTTTTAGTTAGTGATCCTAAATGATGCCTTTATATTATTAAAATGAAGTGCATTGAACCGTTATTGAACTATATGCTTTGTTTTAGGGTGCAAAAATAATTAGGGTCATAAGTGCCAGTGTCAAAATTGCAGAACATGAAGATGAAAAAGAAGTTAAAACCAGCTACACATTAAGCCAAATCAATGGAAGGAAAGATAGCTAAAAACATGGTCTTGAAGAAAGGTCCATGCCAGAGAGACAATGGAGGTTCTGAACTAAAGATTAAATCTCCTTCGCCATATTGATACAACAGATGGAAAGTAAAACAGTAGACAGCCTCTGCTTCATTGCTAAAACTCCTGATAATTCACAAAGCAAACATAAATGAGAATGTAAGTGGTTAAAAAAGGACATTCTGTCATGAAATGGCAAACTGTCAAAGGGTGAGGGCAATGAGCACAAGTGGTGGGGGATCACCACTTAAACGGCCATAAGTAAAAAGGCTGTGCCCAATACACAACATCAATAAAATGATTTCCTCGCAGCAACAGAGTTGAGAGGAAGTGGGGCGAGGTTTAAATCCTTGGAGTTTGTTTGCATGAAAGGAAGACCAGTGAGGATGCCCAAGTGACACCATCTGCTGACAGATGGCAACACATGAGATCAGAGGGAATGGAAGAACTAGCAAGTCAAGGAACGAGGACTACAGCCTTCACAGCAGTGTCAGCAGCCTCATTTCCCGTCAGACCGACGTGACCAGTGACCCACATAAATATGGCAGTAGCTCCATCAAGACTGAGCAAGTGAAAGCTTTCCTGGACCTGTTGCACTAAGAGATGGACTGTGTGCAGTGCGCACAGGCTCTACAAGGCACTGAGAGTGTCTGAACAGACGAAACAATTGAAAAGCCTTTGTTGACAGATGTACTGTGTGGCCTGATCAGGGCGAAGAATTCCACTGTGAATACTGCACAGTGTTCTGGAAGCAGATATCAAAAATCATCAGTACTAATAATGAAGGTACACTCAACACCAGTCAGTCCAAGAGCCAGCATTGTACACAAAGGTATTATTGCAAAGTTCCATGCAAAGCTCAAGAAACTTACGGTGACAGAGCGAGGCTGGAGTAGTGTTCTCAGGAAGCGAATGAATTCAAAGATGAATACGGGCCGCTGCATGAAGCCAAGGTGGTGAAGGATTCACACCCATTCGGAAAATGGCAGGTAGCATGCAATTAAGCTGCTGGAGCAATAGCCAAAAACAAACTCCAGGAGGTAACAGAAGAGGCATGCACCCCATACTGGTGATCAAAGGACTCATTGAAGAAGGAGGCACAGAATGGGTGGCCAGGCATTGTAGACAAACAGCATACGTATCTGCTCAGGAGAAAAATCATGGCGGTACGACAGCAGTAGTTCGGCAGGCATTCAACTGGGCTAGTTTAACAGGAGCCAGTGACCAAATGGATGCCATGATGGTGGATTGTATTGAGAGAGGGTAAAATGGATGGACGTGAAGATGCATAAACAAAACACCCATAGTCCAGTTGCAAAGGGACAAGGGACTGTTACAAATGGAGAGGATGGTCCGATCCGCTTCCCAGAAACTGCCACTGAGGTCACATAGGACATTGAGGGACTGCATACAGCAGGTGGCCAAGTAAGACATGGGAGGACCAAGAAGGTTTCCTATCAAGTATTAGCCTCCAGGAATTTCGTAGTTTCAATGATTGGAAGAGCAACAGGCCCGAGATTTAAAGACAGTAGAAGAAACCAACTGCACCGTCAGAAATTCATACAAAGGATTTTGTCAGTGGAAAAGGGAAAGCCATTTTCGATGCTCCATGAGTAAAGACAATCGAAACAAGGCTGCTGATGTCGCTCAAGTAGACAGGTCTGTGGAGAACTTCAACAGGTGGCAAAATCTGTTAACAAAAAGGAGCCGGAGATAACTGATGGGAGACAGGCAATAATAGGGATAATGGCAATCCCAAAGAGGACGAAGCTCATGATGGAACCCCGAGACACCCCGTTTTCCTGGATAAAGGTGTCCGACAAGGCAGAAACCACATGCACCCTGAAAATTTGGTCTTTAAAAAATTTCTGAAAGAAAAGGGGCATGCGGCCTCGAAAACCCCACATGTAGAGAGTACAGATGATACCAGTCCTCCAGCAGATGACGCAGGCTTTCTCCATACCTAAAAACATTGCCACAATCTGGCATTTTTGCAGAAAAACGTTCACCACGTGGATTGACAAAGTGACAAGATGGCCAACTGCAGAAGGGCGCACTCAAAATCCACAATGTGCAGTGGTTAATAAAATGCAAGACTTGGGCCACTGTACCAACAAGACATGAATCATACTTTCCATCACCTTGCAAACATAGTTAGTGAGGGTAACGAGGTGGTAACTAGAAGAAAAGTGTTTGTCCTTACTGGGCTTAGGTATGGGTATGACAGTGGCTTCACACCAACATCTAGGAAATGTGAACTCCGCCCAGATGCGATTGTACGTATGAAGGAGGAAGAGCTTGCTCGCAAGAGAAGTTTTGCAAAATCTGAATGTGAACATCATCTGGCCCTGAGGCGGAGGATTGGGATGAAGTGTTAACTTGAACGAGCTCCCTCATAGTGAAGGCAGCACTGTAGCACTCTCGACTCTGAGAAGAGAAGGGTACTGCTAGAGTTGCGTCCACTTGTTTCTGGTAGAGGAAGGCAGGGTGTAGTGGGTGGAGGTCCTAATCTCCATAAAATAGTGGCCCACGGTGTTGGGGATAGCAATAGGGTCCACTATCACATCATCTGCTAAGATCAAGCCAGACACATTGGGGACCGAATCTTTGTCCTAGAGAGTTGTCAGAAGTTGGCCCACACGATGGCAGAGGGAGTGGAACTGTTAAAAGAACTAGTAAATGAAATCCAGCTAGCTTTCTTGCTATTCCAAAGAAAGCTACGACACTGTGTATCAACTGTTTATAACAAATGCAGTTTGCCATCATAGCATGATCATTAAAAACATGGAAAGCATATGCATGAGACAATCTCAAGAGGAGGTTGCACTGTCACCACTGCAATTGATGCAGTGGAGAAAACGGAGGTGGACAACCACCTTTATGAGCATCCCTATCACAGGTTACACATTTGGCTGAGTGGGGTTGTAACGAAGACACTGGTAGCAGGACATCAGGTTTGGAATGTATGGTCAGCCTGTAATCACTTGATAGCCTGCTTTGTTCTTTTCTGTCAGCACCACTCAACCAAAATTGAGAAAAATGGACACTAAGGATGCATCTACTTTTTTCATCACCCGATGAACTGTAATGACGCTCCTATCAGGGAGGTACATTTGGATTTCTGCCTCGGTCAGACCTTCGAGCAGCCTAGTGCGAATAACACCACGGGAAGAATTCAGTTTTCGATGGTCATTGACACCAACAGGATAGATGAGGAGGAGCGAAGCTGCAAGCAGTTGTCGCACGTGAGAATCAGAAGTAGTCTCCAAAAGCAAAGGGCCATTGTGTAAATGAGAGCAGGATTCCAAAGGGCCAGCAATTGCATCAACACCTTTCTGAATAATAAACTGATTTCCTGTAGCAAAGGACTGACTGTCTCCAGTAAGTGAAACCATGAGGAACCGTGGCGCAGCAGGGAGGGTCTGTGAATGTTGAGCCTCATTCCATTAGTAGACACTGACCGTGGAGAAGAAGATTGGCTCACAGAGAGAAAATCCGCTATAGTTGCCAGCATCTCCGACGGCACGCTCTGCTTCCAAAGGGGGTTCCTCCCTCAGAGGGGAGTGTACCCTCCTTAGGAGATTGTTCACATCTCAGATCACACCTCTCACACTTGACAGTGGGACCAATTGGCAATTTTGGAAGGTCGCAGCTCAGGCAATCATCCATCCCCTCTGGGCTTGGCCTGTACCAGGAGGTACATGTGAAACCTACCTGTCGATCCGGGACTTGCAATTATGCGTTACCCAGTCACCTGATATGAGACAGGCACATCTACATGGATAATCTGTAAATCACATTTAAGTGCCTGGCACAGGGTTCATTGAACCACCTTCACAATTCTCTATTATTCCAATCTTGTCTGACATGCGGAAAGAACAAACACCTATATCTTCCATACGAGCTCAGATTTCCCTTATTTTATCGTGGTGATCATTTCTCCCTATATAGGTCTGTGACAACATTTGGAAGAGAAATTTGGTGATTGGAATTTTGTGAAAAGATTCCGTCACAACGAAAAATGCCTTTCTTTTCATAATGCCCAGCCCAAATCCAGTATCATTTCTGTGACACTCTTTCCCATATTTCGCGATAATACAAAAGGTGCAGCCCTTCTTTGAACTTTTTCGATGTACTCCATCAGTCCTATCTGGTAAGGATCCCACACCAAGCAGCAGTATTCTAAGAGGAATGCAGCAGTATTCTAAGAGGACGGACAAGCATAGTGTAGGCAGGCCCCTTTGTTGATCTGTTACATTTTCTAAGTGTCTGTCAATAAAATGCAATCTTTAGTTAGCCTTCCCCACAACATTTTCTGTGTGTTCCTTCCAATTTAAGTTGTTCATAATTGTAATACCTAGTTATTTGGTTGAATTTATGGCTTTTAGATTAGACTGATTTATCGTGTAACTGAAGTTTAACAAATTACTTTTAGCACACATGGATTACCTCACACTTTTTGTTATTTAGGGTCAACTGCCAATTTTTGCACCATTCAGATATGTTTTCTAAATCGTTTTTCAATTTGTTTTCTAAATCGTTTTTCAATTTGTTTTGATCTTCTCGCTCTCTGGCTTAGCAGCTTATTTGTAGTCTTGCCCACTGGACTACTGAATTCTTAACTATATGACTGCATGTTGCACTGTGTTGCACCCTGCAGGATCAAAGCTTTGTCAACTTCTACAGAGGATATGCTTTTGACTTTGAAATTTTACACTTTTCCACTGTTTTCTAATGCAGAATATAGTTAGAATTTTTAAAACATATATGAGCAGATTGATAGTATAACATCGCCATGTTTTTCATGGTTTACTGTACTCCTCTGCCACAAACTGAATGTAATCTCAGCGAACAACAAAGGGTTTTGTCTGTCCACAGATAAAGGTAAACTACCATTGTGATCCCCCCCATGAACCACGGACCTTGCCATTGGTGGGGAGGCTTGCGTGCCTCAGCGATACAGATAGCCGTGCCGCAGGAACAACCACAACAGAGGGGTATCTGTTGAGAGGCCAGACAAATGTTTGGTTCCTGAAGAGGGGCACAGCAGCCTTTTCAGTAGTTGCAGGGGCAACAGTCTGGATGATTGACTGATCTGGCCTTATAACAATAACCAAAACGGCCATGCTGTGCTGGTACTGCGAACGGCTGAAAGCAAGGGGAAACTACGGCCATAATTTTTCCCGAGGGCATGCAGCTTTACTGTATGATTAAATGATGATGGCGTCCTCTTGGGTAAAATATTCCGGAGGTAAAATAGTCCCCCATTCGTATCTCCGGGCGGGGACTACTCAAGAGGATGTCGTTATCAGGAGAAAGAAAACTGGCGTTCTACGGATCGGAGTGTTGAATGTCAGATCCCTTAATCGGGCAGGTAGGTTAGAAAATGTAAAAAGGGGAATGGGTAGGTTAAAGTTAGATATAGTGGGAATTGGTGAAGTACGGTGGCAGGAGGAACAAGACTTCTGGTCAGGTGACTACAGGGTTATAAACACAAAATCAAATAGGGGTAATGCAGGAGTAGGTTTAATAATGAATAGGAAAATAGGAATGCGGGTAAGCTACTACAAACAGCATAGTGAACACATTATTGTGCCCAAAATAGATACGAAGCCCACACCTACTACAGTAGTACAAGTTTATATGCCAACTAGCTCTGCAGATGATGAAGAAATTGAAGAAACGTATGATGAAATAAAAGAAATTATTCAGATAGTGAAGGGAGATGAAAATTTAATAGTCATGGGTGACTGGAATTCGAGTGTAGGAAAGGGGAGAGAAGGATTCATAGTAGGTGGATATGGATTGGGGCTAAGAAATGAAAGAGGAAGCCGCCTGGTAGAATTTTGCACAGAGCACAACTTAGTCATAGCTAACACTTGGTTTAAGAATCATGAAAGAAGGTTGTATACGTGGAAGAACCCTGGAGATACTAAAAGGTATCAGATAGATTATATAATGGTAAGACAGAGATTTAGGAACCAGGTTTTAAAATTTAAGACATTTTCAGGGGCAGATGTGGACTCTGACCACAATCTATTGGTTATGACCTGTAGATTAAAACTGAAGGAACTGCAAAGAGCTGGGAATTTAAGGAGATGGGACCTGGATAAAGTGAAAGAAGATCAAGTAGGTAAAAAGACGAGGGCTAGTAGAAATCCTTGGGTAACAGAAGAAATATTGAATTTAATTGATGAAAGGAGAAAATATAAAAATGCAGTAAATGAAGCAGGCAAAAAGGAATACAAAGTCTCAAAAATGAGATCTACAGGAAGTGCAAAATGGCTGAGCAGGGATGGCTAGAGGACAAATGTAAGGATGTAGAGGCTTATCTCACTAGTGGTAATATAGATACTGCCTACAGGAAAATTAAAGAGACCTTTGGAGAAAAAGAGAGCCACTTGTATGAATATCAAGAGCTCAGATGGAAACCCAATTCTAAGCAAAGAAGGGAAAGCAGAAAAGTGGAAGGAGTATAAAGAGGGTTTATACAAGGGCGATGTACTTGAGGACAATATTATGGAAATGGAAGAGGATGTAGATGAAGATGAAATGGGAGATATGATACTGCATGAAGAGTTTGACAGAGCACTGAAAGACCTGAGTCGCAACAAAGCTACGGGTGTGGACAACATTCCATTAGAACTACTGACAGCCTTGGGAGAGCCAGTCCTGACAAAACTCTACCACCTGGTGAGCAAGATGCATGAGACAGGCGAAATACGCTCAGGCTTAAAGAAGAATGTAATAATTCCAATCGCAAAGAAAGCAGGTGTAGACAGATGTGAAAATTACCGAACAATCAGTTTGCATCCTCCTTTACTGCAAGTCAGTGACAAGGAAATTGCATAATTTTCAGTGAACAGCATGCCAACTAAACACACTTATACTGTGTAGTGACTGCTAAATCCACAATATTTTTCTTGTGATTGGAAAATGCTAGATATGCAGTTAGTAGAGTCGCAGATAGTTATTTCCAGAAATCTATCAGAATACTGACATGAACTGGTGTCTTTGGTGGTGGGCATACTCTTCATTTATGCAGGTAACACCGCAGTGACTGCATAGCTTGAGCATGGTAGGACCTATGAGAGAGTAACTTGGAGCTTAAAATGTTAATTACCTATGAATCTAACCCTGTACACCTGCTTATTGGCAGGTGGCAACCCAGTATATTTTATGTTATGATGAGGAACACAATGCAGCAGTTCAATGTGATTATGTTGAACAAACAAGTACAGCACAGTTTAACAATGAAACACTGCAGTTTGAATTTCCATTGAGAAGCTGCTCTTGTTCAGTTCATCTCATGACTGTACTGTTCAATACAAATGCGGAATCAAGGCACTCCAAACCTGTACTGAAACTGCTAAAGTTCCCATAGCTGTTTATGATCTTCACTGGACACCTCACAGTGATGTTGGTACAGGCAGCTCCATCCAGCCAACATTTATCTGGATGCAAATTGCTGTTTCCATCACCAACCATGTTTACATAGCGAGACAGGATGTTATTACGGTGGCCCTCTGTAACAGTCATCCTTCCACCTGGCTAACCAGCTGCAATGTCAGTGCATCAGACTGGGCAACCAGAAGGAGGTCACATTATGGACAAGACCGGAAATTTTTTTCTTCACTTTATCTTAACTGTTGGACTGGGCAACAGCAAATAAAGAGGACTCAATACTATTTGGCAAGTAAAAGTTGGAAAGGTGTAATGGAACTGGCTGAACGGACAGAAGTGAGCAGTTATGAAGTAGGATTACCACATTTTGTCCAACATTATGAAAAATGGCTCAGAGCACTATGGGACTTAATTGCTGTGGTCATCAGTCCCCTCGAACTTAAAACTAGTTAAACCTAACTAACCTAAGGACGTCACACACATCCATGCCTGAGGCAGGATTCGAACCTGCGACTGTAGCGGTCGCGCGGTTCCCGACTGTAGCGCCTAGAACCGCCCGGCCACTCCGGCCGGCCAACATTATGAAGGCTGGTATGCATGTATTAGTAGTTTCTGAGACTGTTTTAACACAGTCACCAGATGAAAGCCTTTAACATCAAAAAGTTTTGCTCTGTTACATAAATGTTGTTCTGAAGTGTGTGTAAGTCTACTAAGCTAAAACAATCTTTTTACTTTTCCGAAACACTTGCAAACAAAACTTACCTGCTAATTAATTTCTGGTCCACACGTGGTTTAGGTTTAACAAGTGCACCAGGCTTCTCTGCAGGTGCCTCAGAAGTGAACTCAAATGCAGAAGGAAAAGGGTATTCATCAAGCCTTATGACTGATGGAGGAGTCTGAAATGGAACAATTGTTATTTAGTAGAACACTAGTAGTAGTACTGACACATACAACAGCTGCACTGGACAGAAGAAAATCTTGAGACTATGAGTAATTTTCTTTTTTTTATTTTTTTTATTTTTACAATTATAATACATATTGAAGTGAATAAAAAGTGAGAAAAGGGCTTCTCTGAAATTTTGTACTTTAGTTTTACTCTCACCCACTGTAAAATATAAATGTGCAGGTATTAACAAAACCAACAACAATAATAATGATAATAATAACAGTAACACCTAAAAGGGAAGTGGAGGTTGGAAACCAACAGAACAAATGGAAAGCCAGTATTCTTACTGGAAAAGTTCCTCCTCCGTCTGAAAGAACTTTGTCATCAGACACTACCTGGATTGTATTTTGTACAATAAGACAGAGGAACTTATGGCATTATTTGAAATAAAATGCAAACTGATAGACATAAAACTGTGAGGAAAAACATTACAAAAAAAAAAAAAAAAAAAAAAAAAAAAAAAAAAAAAAAAAAAAAAAAAAAAAAAGGACACGCACAGGAAGTGTCAGTCACGAGGTGAATATCTCTCTCTCTCTCTCTCTCTCTCTCTCTCTCTCTCTCTCTCTCACACACACACACACACACACACACACACACACACACAATGACCCTACCTGGCACTTTAGTGAATCAAACATCACCATTTTATAAACACAGGGTGAACCAGAAGGGAAGTTACATGCTTACAGGAGTGATAGTAGCAGCGATTCTCAACAACAACAAAAACTTAATATGGACATATGCCCTATTCTGAATGGTTTCTGGCATAGAACACATTTAATATTCTCCAGGAGTAAAAGTTTGTGCAAAGAGAGTGTGAGAATATTGAAAATCTTGTGTGATGCGCATATGCTGTAGCTTAGGTAGTTTCTGTATGCCAATATGCCGTAGTTTTTTTGACTTGATAGACCACAAATTGTTTATCTAAACTTCCCCTATACTGCGGTACATTGTAAACAATGGCAATGTTTGAACAATACAGAGAATAAACAATACTGTAAATTAAATGTGTTTTATCTTCGAAACCATTCAGAATATGGCATGTGCCCAATGAAGTTCTTGTTCGGGATCATTAATACTATCACCCCTCAAAACATATACTTATCCTCTTGACTCACTCTGTATACTCCATATCCTATTTTTTTCTCATATAAACAACACTGCGATATTTGGATGAATCAGCGCTGAGTGATGAGACAATGGACAACAACAGATGAGATGTAGTTATGTTCTTCAGTATCAATATGGAGAAGATTAGTGCTTAATGTTCCATCATCGAGATGGGAAGGATTTGGGAAGGAAATCAGCCATACCCTTTCAAAGGAACCATCCTGTCATTTGCCTGAAGTGATTTGTGGAAATCACATAAAACTTGAATCAGTACAGTCGGGCACAGGTTTGAAATGTCGTCGTCCTGAATGCCAGTCCTGTGTGCTAACCATTCAGTACCAATACGACTTATGCAATTATTCACACAACATTTCTTCTAAATCAACATATAAAGAAAACAGAGAAAATGCAATGAATTAACTACCCCAAGATTGGCATCTGCAGGGGCGATGAAATACGCTATGGCAGTAAAATATTCAACGAAATTCCTGAAAATGTACAGGCCTGTTGCCTGGAGGGTCTTTAACAATAGAATGCTATTTTTCTGCAGGCATGTAAAATGAGTGGAAAATTTTTAAATAAAGAAAGGAAACCCATGAGGCTATATGAATCTATTCTTCACTGCTTATAACGACAAATGAAAAGTTATAAACTGATAAAATCTGGATAAGGCTGGAATTATAATAAAATGCAATTATTATTAGTCACTGAATGAATGGGCATTTTCCCCCACTCAGGTTGTTATTTATTTAAACTTCTCCTTCATTTCACAACCATTTTCATCTTTTTAAAGCCTTTATCTAGCAATTATCAGTATGGGAAAGCACTCTATGTGCAAAGATACATAACGATGACCAACAACAAAACTGAGTAATCTATTTATGTATACATACATGTATGTATGGCTTTGGGGGGGGGGGGGGGGGGGGGTTAAGGGTGCTCAACTACTGAGGTCATAAGAGCCCAGTCACAATTGTAAGAGCACATAGAATCTAGTAAAACGCAAGGGGGGGGGGGGGGGGGGAACAACCGAAAGTTCTTACAAAGATGCAGATAAAATAAGTGAAAGAGTTAGATGTCTTTCGACAAGCCAGTCAAAGTAATAAAACGAATAACACAAGCAGCTGCTCGAGCGTCATCAGCTAAAACATCCTGTAACGTAGATGGCAGAGACAGGACAACACGAGAGTGACTAAAATGGGGACACGACAATAAAACATGGCGCACTGTCAATGCATGACCACAAGGCCACTGTGGGACTGGGTCACCGGAGAGCAGGTAGCGGTGGCTAAACCGGCAACGCCCTATCCGCAACCTGGTCAGAAGGACCTCTTCTCGCCGAGATGGTCGGGAGGAGGTTGTCCAAGCAGTTGGGCACGGTTTTACAACCCGGAGCTTGTTTCCTTGAAGTGATGACCAAGTATCCCACCACAATGACACAAGCCTCTTACAAACAACCCCACTAATGTCAGATGACGGGACACAATGGGAGGCTGGCTGAGGCAGGACTACTGCAGCCTTGGCTGCAGCATCAGCAGCCTCATTCCCAGGCACTCCTACATGGCCGGGAACCCACAGAAAGCTGACAGGAGAGCCATCATCAGCAAAAGAATGGAGGGACTGCTGGATCCGTTGCACCAAGGGATGGACCGGATATGGAGCTCCAAGGATCTGAAGAGCACTGAGTGAATCAGAGCAGAGTACATATGATGAATGGCGGTGGCGGCGGCTTACTGAACGGCCTGATGGAGAGCAAAAAGCTCGGCCGTAAAGCTGGAACACTGGTCGAGGAGCTGGTATTTAAGGGTGACGGCCCCGATGACAAAGGCACAGCCGACACCGTCGTCAGTTTTGGAGACATCAGTGTAAATAAAGGTGTGACTGGCAAGTCGCGCAGGAAGTTCGACAAATTGTGAGCAATACACTGCAGCCGGAGTACCCTCCTTCGGGAGCGAGCTGAGGTCGAGATGAATATGAACCGGAGCCTGGAGCCAAGGTGGTGTCGGGCTCTCACCCTCTCTGAAGGTGGTAGGGAGGGCAAAATCCAATTGTCGAAGCAGGCGACGAAAGCGGACTCCAGGGGGCAGCAGGGCAGACACGTACAGCCCATACTGACAGTCGAGAGAATCGGTGAAGAAGGACTGATAAGAGCCGGCAGGCATACCGACAAAGCAGTATGCCGCGCCGGTAGGTAAACGGTAATTCAGCAGCTTCGGCATAAAGACTCTCGACGGGACTTGTGTAGAATGCTCCGGTCGCAAGATGTAACCCCCAATGGTGGATGGAGTTGAGACGGCGTAAGAGGGGATGGCCGAGCAGACGAGGCTCCCATAATCCAGCTTCGATCGGACTATGGACCGATACAAGCGGAGCAGGACAGTGCGATCCACTCCCCAAGATGAACCACTATGAGCTCTGAGGATATTAAGGGAACGTGTACAACGGGCAGCCAAATAAGAGACTAGCGGAGACCAACAAAGTTTCCTGTCCAGTGTGAGCCCTAGAAACTTAGTTGTTTCCACGAATGGGAGAACAACAGGACCGAGATGTAAGGATGGCGGGAGGAATGCTTTATATCGCCAGAAGTTGATGCAAACCGTCTTCTCTTCAGAGAACCGGAAGCCATTAGCCACACTCCATGAGTATAGGCTGTCAAGACAACACTGAAGGCAGCACTCCAGGAGGCATGTTCTCTGGGCACTGAAGTAGATCACGAAGTCATCGACAAAAAGGGAGCCTGAGACATTAGGTGGAATGCAATCCATAATTGGATTGATCGCTATGGGAAAAAGGGCTACGCTCAAGACGGAGCCCTGAGGCACTCCGTTCTCCTGGAGGAAGACGTCGGACAATACGGAACCCACACGTACCCTAAACTTTCGATCTGTTAAAAAGGAACCAATAAAAAGGGGCAGGCGACCGCGTAGACCCCACCTGTGCATAGTGCGCAGGATACCTCCTCTCCAACAGGTATCATAAGCCTTCTCCAAATCGAAGAACACGGCTACCGTTTGGCACTTTTGCAAAAGGTTGGTCATGATGAATGTCGACAAGGTCACAAGGTGGTCAACAGCGGAGTGGCGGCGACAGAAGCCGCATTGAACATTGGTAAGTAGCCGTCGAGATTCGAGAATCCGAACTAACCGAGCGTTAACCATGCGCTCCATCACCTTACAGATACAGCTTGTAAGAGAAATGGGGCGGTAACTAGAAGGAAGGTGTCTATCCTTCCCGGGTTTGGGTATAGGAACAACGACAGCAGCACGACAACGCATGGGGACTTGACCTTCGGTCCAGACTCAATTGTAGGTACGAAGAAGAAAGCTTTGCCTGCCGGAGAAAGGTGTGTCAGCATCTGAACATGAATGGCATCTGGCCCCGGAGCAGAGGACCGGGACAGTGCAAGTGCACGTTCGAGTTCCCGCATAGTAAAGGGGACATTATAATTTTCCAGATTCAGCGAGTGGAAGGAAGGTCGCCGAGCCTCTTCTGCCTCTTTCCTGGGAAGGAAGGCAGGGTGGTAATGGGTGGAGCTTGAAACCTCCACGAAAAAGCGGCCGAAGGCGTTGGAGACATCCACAGGATTAGCAAGTACCTCATTACCTGAGGTCAGGCCAGGTACCAAGGAGTGGGCCTTAATGCCTGACAGCCGGCACAGGCCACCCCAGACGACAGAAGAGGGAGTAAAACTGTTAAAGGAGCTGGTGAAAGAGGCCCAACAAGCTTTTTTGCTGTCTTTGATGACTAAGGCATTGCGCTCGGAGTCGTTTTTATCCAATACAATTCGCCAACGTAGGATGGCGGCGAAAGGTGAGTAAAGCACGTCGTTGAGCACGGATAGCGTCTCTACAAGCCTCATTCCACTAGGGGACGGAAACGCGACGTGAAGAAGAGGTAGTACGAGGAATGGAACGTTTGGCAGCATTGATGATAACAGCCATGAGGTATTCGACCTGACTGTCACAACTGAGAAAATCGTGGTCCGGACAGGTCGCCAGGGAGGAGTAAAGTTCCCAGTCAGCTTTCGGTATGTTCCAGCTCGAAGGACGTGGGGATGGGGTGTGGTGCAGGAGACGAACGACACAGGGGAAATGGTCGCTCGAATAGGTGTCAGAAAGGACATACCACTCGAACCGATGGGCGAGAGTGGTAGAACAGATCGAGAGGTCCAAGTGGGAGGAGGTACGAGTAGAGTCAGAGAGGAAAGTCGGGGCACCAGTATTGAGGCAGACAAGATTGAGATGGTTGAAGACATCCACCAAGAGGGAGCCTCTCTGACAGGATGCAGGAGAGCCCCAAAGGGGATGATGGGCATTGAAGTCGCCAAACAATAAAAACGGCGGAGGAAGCTGAACAATCAGGTGCATTATGTCAGCCCAACTAACTGCAGATGATGATGGAGTGTAGACAGTACAAATAGAAAAAGTAAAGGCAGTAAGAGTAATACGGACAGCTATTGCTTAGAGTGGGGTGGTCAATGGGATGGGATGGTAATAGACATCGTCCTTAACGAGCAACATGACCCCACCATGAGCTGGAATACCGTCCACAGGGGTGAGGTCAGACCGCTCCGAGGTATAGTGGGTAAAAGCAATACGGTCAGTTGGGTGCAACTTGGTTTCCTGGAGACCAAGGATGAGCGGACAGTGCAGGCGGAGCAGCAGTTGTAATTCCTCCCAATTAGATAGAATACCTCTTATGTTCCAATGTAACAAAGCCATCATTAGTCAGAAAAAAGGGGGCACGAAACGGGTGAAGAGCTGGTCACCTCGACGGCCGCGGAGGGCCAGGTTTCGAGGGAACCGGGGTCCGGAACGTTTCCCCCATGGACGCCCGAGAAGAGGATCGCTTCTCAGGTGCCAGAGGGGGAGGAGGAGGAAGGGTGGCCCCTGGGGCAGAGGGGGCAGGGGCCGCGAGGGAGGAGGATTTGGAAGGGAGGGATTTGGGAGGCGGAGGCATAGACCCCGGATGGGGTGAGGAGGTGGAAGGGGAACAGGATAGGGGTGAGGATACTGTGGAAGGAGTGGACACGACTGAGGCAAACGAAGTTGTCAACGTCACGGGATGGAGGCGGTCATACTTCTTCCTGGCCTCAGAATAAGAGAGACGGTCCAAAATTTTTAATTCTTGAATCTTCTTCTCCTTCTGATACGCGGGGCAGTCTAAAGATCTAGGCGAGTGGAGGCCAGGACAACTGACGCACCAAGGTGGTGGGGTGCATGTATGTTCCTCATGAATACGACGTCCACAATCGCCACAAAGGGGCTCAGCCTCACACCGTGACGACATGTGCCCGAAGCGCAAATACCGAAAGCAGCGCATAGGAGGCGGGACGTATGGTTGCACGACGCACCGGTAGCACATCACCTTTACCTTCTCCGGGAAAACGTCCCCCTCGAAGGCGAGGATAAAGGTCCCGGTGTCGATGCGACGGTCTTTGGGGCCGCACTGGACTCACCGGACGAAATGCACGCCTTGGCGCTCCAGGTTGGCCCTGAGCTCCTCATCAGATTGCGGCAGGAGGTCCCGATGAAAAATAACCCCCTGTGTCCTTTTCAGTGCCAGATGCGGGACAATGGACACTGGGATGTCCCCTAGTCGGTCGCACGCCTGGAGCACCACCGATTGTGTGGTGGAGGTGGTCTTTATAAGAACGGACCCTGAACGCATTTTACTGAGAGCCTCGATTTCCCCAAAGATGTCCTCAATGTGCTGGACAAAGAACATGGGCTTGGAGGGGGCAAACGTCCCCCCATCAGTCCGAGAACAGATTAAATAGAGGGGGAAGTACTTCGCCCCAAGCCGGGGGGCCTGTCCTTCCTCCCAGGGAGTGGCCAAGGGGGAAAGGGCAGGAGAACCAGAACCAGAGACAGTAACTTTCTTTTTAAAAGACTCGGCCACAGATCGACCTGATACATGTTGACGTTTCATCTGCAAAACGTCCACCCCGATAGCATCGACTCCGACCAGGGGCTCTCCCCACGGGCGCCACCCAGCCTCAGCAAGAGCCACCTGGCAGGATGACCGTTGCTGAGAGTCCTAATGCCCCAAGGAGACGGGCATCTAGTCCTTGGCCGACATGGGGAGGGTGCAGCTCAGGTATCGGCAGTACGATCCCTGTGTTGTCAGGGGGCTACAACCCAGAGGGTACATAATGACCCCACCACAACGGGCTGGCTACCGTGTTGGATTTCGGGTGCCATGGAAAGTCCATCATGATCGTAGGTGCAGATGGGGACGCACTTTGGGCGTAACTTGTGCAACCCATCAGGCGTTTAGGCCCAATTTGAGGAATAGTGGGTGCGGTTACAAAGCCGTTACAATGCTGAGTGCCAAGGTCTTACTGCACTGAGGACCAGTGATACACCACGTAAGGCGTCCTTCCCCAAAAGGCTCGTACTTCTGTAGAATTTTGAAAAATGGAGGTCAAACCCCAAGGGGGACCATCACATGGAGGGCCGAAACGGTTGAAACTCCTTTTAGTCGCCTCTTACGGCAGGCAGGAATACCTCGGGCCTATTCTTACCCCGGACCCGCAGGGGGGGATGTATGTATGTATGCCTATGCACAAAAAAAAAGAAGATTTAATGAAAATGATGCAAAATTTTTATAAAGAAGTACCAAAACAGAAAGTTTGCAAATTTTAAATTTCACTTAATATACCGATATCCCTTTTGGCCCTGACCTGTATGAATATGAATGTCAATTTGTACAATTATTTTCTTGGCTAGATTTCAATTTTCTGGCTCATAGCAACTTACGTCAGTGGTGTGGGTCTCTCTCTGTTGATAAAGCTGCATTTTGTGTTCCAAATGTTGTTGGTATACTGCTCTACAAAGAAAATTCAGAAGGCAGAAAGTGTTGCCGCAACAGCAAGATGATATACTTCACTATTTTTTTTATTATACTGTTTCAATGAATGATGATATTAATCTTTTCTTATCAAAAGTAGTGTAATAACCATACCCCACATACCACTCTTTGTATTTATTTTGAAACTGTGCTGTTTATTGCGAAAAAGACAGAAAGTATCACTAGCATGCAAGTTAGTATTTTATTTAAATTTTATCATTCACCTGTTCAATCATGCAGATACTAATTCTGAGTTAACGTATATTAATTAAAATTCACTTCCACATTAAAAAGTATTTAATGCAAGTTGAATATTATTGCTTTTGCTTCTCCAATGCTAACTGGCAAAAAAGTTTTGTCCAAAAGAGAAATACATATTATCTTGAACAAAACATCTGACATCAGTGAACTGCCTGAAAATGCCAATGCTGGTGTTGATAGTACATTGCAACTGTCAGTGAGTGATATAAAAACATTTTCAGACAAAAGCAGTGATGAAGAAAGTTGTCTCAAAAGCAATAATGACGCAAACATTTGTTGCTGTGCCAAAATTGCTATCAGAGCACCAATTTTTTGGTGCATGTTCACAACAACGTGTAATACCAAAAGAATACCATGAAGTAAATACTCAAGTCTTCTGAATTGATGACGACACAATGGAGAGGAGTATTTTGTTGAGAACAATTTTCTTTCTGCTGCTCTTCCCAGTACAAAGTTGAAGTACATGTTAGTTCATGCTACAAACCTTTTTAATGTTTATTGTACCTCACACACTGGGAATATGGTATCTTTCTTAGCAGCACTAGCCTCAGTATTTCTCTGAAGATTTCATATTACAGTTTGCAAAAAGTGGTAAATCAGTACTTACGAACCATGTTGAGTTTTGGTTTAAATTTCATAAAGAGAGTGATACAAGAATCAGTACAGCCCCTTCAAATTTGTGTAAAGATAGTTACACAGCCATGAAAAGACTGCAATGGGGTTTTAATGCCATCTACACGTTCTGGAATTCAGTCAAAACACAAGGTGCAGTGCTGGTAAAAAAAAAAATCAACAAATGAATTGTTGGTTTAGGGCAATGAAATAGAGTCTGAATGTCATTCTCCACTTCCTCAACACAGCTACAGTGAACTGCTTGATGGAATACAGAATATCTGCAAATTTAAATAAAATTCCACCGAAAGAAATTACAGACTTGATAAAATTTCAGCTGGAAATGAGAACTCCAATGAAGAAATGACCATTTGTGCTTTAAACCACACAATTTTTTTCTAGCAGTTTCACACACACAGGTAATATAAGTGCGTAGTATATCATATTATTGTCAATGATGTATCAGTGATGGTTTTCCAATGGCTTTAATTAATTATTTAAATTTATGTTCTAGTGTATACATAAATGATAAAAGTATGTGATTATATATGGATAACATAAATACACAGTTCAACCACCAATTACAGTCCTATGTACTTGAGAAACACACAGTATGTAGTTTAGAAGTAAACCCTAAGCTATGTGACTGTGCGGATCCATTTTTTTAAAATTTACTGAAATGTTTTTTTTGTTTTTGTTTAGCTTCTCTTCTGACATAATAGTAGGCTATAAAACAAATTTGTACAGAAACCAGATGGCAGTTATAAGAGTCGAGGGACACGAAAGGGAAGCAGTGGTTGGGAAGGGAGTGAGACAGGGTTGTAGCCTCTCCCCGATGTTATTCAATCTGTATATTGAGCAAGCAGTAAAGGAAACAAAAGAAAAATTCGGAGTAGGTATTAAAATACATGGAGAAGAAATAAAATGACACTGTCATTCTGTCAGAGACAGCAAGGGACTTGGAAGAGCAGTTGAATGGAATGGACAGTGTCTTGACAGGAGGATATAAGATGAAATATCAACAAAAGCAAAACAAAGATAATAGAATGTAGTCGGATTAAGTCGGGTGATGCTGAGGGAATTAGATTAGGAAATGAGACACTTGAAGTAGTAAAGGAGTTTTGCTATTTGGGGAGCAAAATAACCGATGATGGTCGAAGTAGAGAGGATATAAAATGTAGATTGGCAATGGCAAGGAAAGCAATTCTGAAGAAGAGATATTTGTTAACATCGAGTATAGATTTAAGTGTAAGAAAGTCATTTCTCAAAGTGTTTGTATGGAGTGTAGCCATGTATGGAAGTGAAACATGGATGATAAATAGTTTGGACAAGCAGAGAATAGAATCTTTTGAAATGTGGTGCTACAGAAGAATGCTGAAGATTAGATGGGTAGATCACATAACTAAAGAGGAAGTATTGAATAGGTTTGGAGAGAAGATAAGTTTGTGGCACAACTTGACCAGAAGAAGGGATCGGTTGGTAGGACATGTTCTGAGGCATCAAGGGATCACCAATTTAGTATTGGAGGGCAGCGTGGAGGGTAAAAATCGTAGAGGGAGGCCAAGAGATGAATACACTAAGCAGATTCAGAAGAATGTAGGTTGCAGTAGGTACTGGGAGATGATGAAGCTTGCACAGGATAGAGTACCATGGAGAGCTGCATCAAACCAGTCTCAGGACTGAAGACCACAACAACAACAACAACAACAACAAAAACAAATTAAAACCAGAAGCTCATGAAGTTAAAAATAAAAAAGTTTTAGAATTGAAATGGATATTGACAAGGCTAATAATCTTACCTACTAGAATGAGATTTTCACTCTGCAGCGGAATGTGCGCTGATATGAAACTTCCTGGCAGATTAAAACTGTGTGCCCGACCGAGACTCAAACTTGGGACCTTTGCCTTTCGCGGGCAAGTGCTCTACCATCTGAGCTACCGAAGCACGACTCACGCCCGGTACTCAAAGCTTAAATATTCGAGTTCGCAGAAGAGCTTCTGTAAAGTTTGGAAGGTAGGAGACGAGATACCGGCAGAAGTAAAGCTGTGAGTACCGGGCGTGAGGCGTGCTTCGGTAGCTCAGATGGTAGAGCACTTGCCCGCGAAAGGCAAAGGTCCCGAGTTTGAGTCTTGGTCGGGCACACAGTTTTAATCTGCCAGGAAGTTTCACTCTTACCTACTAGTTTCGAAACTATTATCGTATCTGTTAGTGTGGAAACTATGAACAGAATTACTATTTTGGTTCTGATTAGCTGTGATCAGAATACTAGCAGAATTTCAGAGTTACCTCCTGTTTTGTAGTTAATTCTGTTTGTTAGTGAGTATCTAGTTGATGTTAAAAATGACTAAAAATTTAATTTTCTTATAAAATATTCATTTTCTTTGATGATCAAGAATTTGGAATTTATAGAAAATGTTTCAAGATGTGTGTGGTGTGACATGTGTCATGAATGCACTTTGATTTTTTTTGTTAGATTTAATGAGTTCTAACAAACTGAAAATTCCTTCGAGTCAGCCCACTGTACATCATGTCACAATCATCATACCTAATTTTAAATATTCGAGTTTTATTTCACAGTTCCGGTCGATGGGTGGTGTGTCATATTTTCAGTATTGTTTTCAGTTAAATCTAATTCAGATTTTCACATGTTTAAAAGTTTTCACTATTTTATTTGTAATGGTACTACCTGTATAATATAGGGGAACTGTGACATTAGTCTTTTATTTAGCCACTTCTGTATTTACTAATACCGATGGTGATTGACTTTTGCTTTATTTCCAAGTTTTGTTTGTGTAGTTCTTTAATAATTTGTGATTCACAATTGTTAATTTTGTTAAAAGTTTCACGTATTTTTATTTCTTTGTTAATCTCATCTTCATCTTGATCAAGATTTATCATTATCTATACCCCTGCATGAAAGCTTTTATTTATTAATTACTGTGTTGCATGATCCACTACCTATTAATGTGTCTGTAGCTGCTGGTTTCTGAAATATTCCAAACTGTGCAATGAATCACTTTTCTTTACTGTAACATAAAAAAGTTGACACATTTATTTCCTTCGACAGCACTGGTGAAGTTGATTTTATCATGCATATTATACTTGTGGACACATATTAGAAATATTCTTTGTACCATTCAACAGGACTGTCGGGACAGTTAAGTGACAACCATCCAAACTTCCTTTGATTTGTGTTCAAGAAACTCAACCAAAATAGTACACAAAATATGAGCTCTTTCGTATACGGAATAATACACTTTTGTTAACATAAGCAGAGCACAGAAAAAGATATTCTGTAAGAACTTGAGACTAGTTTTTTGTTTTAGATTAGCACTATTCAAGATTTGTCTCTATTAGCAAGAAAGTTCAAAAATGCTGTTGTTAAAACAGTACCTCTAGTACTCGGGTGCAAACTCTGACAGCTATCATGAACGCATTATTTTACAATCTTACCAGTAAACAGTATGTTCAGAGTTTATGCTCCTCTTTTGATGACTGGTATGGGTTTGGGTATGGATGTTTTAGCAATGTTTTGACACCGTCTGTTCGCAATATGAGATATGTGCACGTTAGTAAGTCACGAAACACTTAGATAGGTGTCGTTCTGTGCCCTTACGCTTGACGAGAGTGGATGTGTGTGAAGTGTTCCTTCATTTGACAAATGAAGCCTGAATGGTCATGGTCAGGTATCTGTACAGAACCTGGGTCACTGAACTTGCCAGACAGTCAAACTGCTTCGTCATAAACAAACACTGCTGGCGATGAAACTAAGTCAGGTTTGTATGTGGTGCAAAGATGACGCAAGACTGTGGGTAAGGCAACTGTTATTCACACTGTTATTCACTGAGTTGCTGCTGATTGTCCTATGATGGAGAGCACCACAGAATTTACTATGCTGAGTAAATAAACCCAACTCCAACTGTCGGCTGCAGTCTGCGGTAATTTGCAGTAGATAACAAAAGCACGAAATTCACTTTGACGCATAGGCAAAGGTACCTGCTGATATATTGTCAACCGGCATAACTTCTGGGCAATGAGTGAAATGATCAATTGCAGTTAATAACTAGTGCTGATCATTTCATGGTGGACATGGACCTACTATGTAGATGTGCACATGTGTGAAGCATGTTGTGTTATCTGCAAAATCTCCAAATGGCGCATGAACAACAAGAATCTTACTGTGCAGACACTGAAGGAACGCACGAGCCCACTCTTGACAGTCCTACAAAACGATCTGAAACCAGATGAGTTGATGATTTGACAACAGGGTGGCACACGCAAAGAAGGCTGCCAAAAGCATGTCTGTGGCATGCAGGTGGCAGAAAAGGACGAGACATTCCACCTGAAATGTTGCAATACAGCTTCATCTCTGAACTGGGAGTGTCAACCAGTTGTAACTGAAGGGTGAGTGATGTATCATTTCGTAGTTTCTGGAGTTCCTGATTAGATTAGATTAGATTAGATTAGATTAATACTTGTTCCATAGATCATGAATACGACACTTCGTAATGATGTGGAACGTGTCAGGTTAATAAAAGATGTCTGTACAAGAAATTACATTACACAAAATATTGCATGACACAAATGATTAAGTTTTTTTTTTACTTAGTTTATATCTAAAAATTCAGCCAATGAGTAGAAGGAGTTGTCATCTAGAAATTCTTTTAATTTATTTTTAAATGTTAGTTGGCTATCTGTCAGGCTTTTGATGCTGTTTGGTAGGTGCCCAAAGACTTTTGTGGCAGCATAATTTACCCCTTTCTGTGCCAAAGTCAGATTTAACCCTGCATAGTGAAGATCATCCTTTCTCCTGGTGTTATAGGTATGCACACTGCTATTACTTTTGAATTGGGTTGGATTATTATCAACAAATTTCGTAAGGGAATATATATACTGTGAGGATCCCTAGATCCTTAAATAGATGTCTGCAGGATGATCAGACTCTTGCGCCTTTGCATTTAGGACAAAATCAAAAACATTTGTTACACTGCTAACTTAAGACAGACAGTCAGCAATCACTTTGTCAGAACCCGGAATATGGTAGACATTGGTCTGAAATGGGCAACAATCCCCATGTGGTCGTATTTTTGTTGCTCTGTCTGAAGGTTTAGACCAGCAGGTTGTGAACTGTAAAAATTGCAAATTCTCTGGCTCCCTACTGGGGAGAAATTACTCGATCGGTTCAGAGAATTTATGTAAAGGCTTTTGCATAGTCAGACATATCAAACACAGTCACACGCACCACATAGATCGTAGCTATAATCTCTTAACAGGGGTACCGGAAATCCGTATGGAATTGTCCTTGCATTAAGTGCATGATAATTACCCCACGAATGTTATGCACCACACTTCTTGGGTAATAGATGGAGATGTGACGACCATAGACTACTGGAAGGGTGAATAATACCTTCCCAGAGCACTGAGACAAATTCTGCTTTTGCAATAGCCAGTTGATCAGAAGCTAAGCTCCATGCCATGAAACTGGTGAATTATCAGTCATTTTGAAATAAAAAACAATACTGCGCCATACCTCTCTTAGGGTGCCTGGTCACATTATGATTGGAATCCTTTCAAACGACTCAGCATACTTGCTTTCTGCTGCCTGCACAAGCTTGGCACTGTGTCGCTGTCCTGCTTCAGAGTCCAGCAGTCAGAAGTCCAGTGATACTAGCAGCGAGTCTCACATTCGGCAGTAGATGATTATGCACCAGGAAGTCAGCTCCAATAATGGTCAACAGTGGTGAAGTCCGAGTCCAGCTCAATACATTGTGTACCCCAAGTCGCTGCAGATGAACTGTTTGTGCCAGAAAGACAGAACCAAGTTGGTGGCTGACAATTTTAGTGTGAAGTCCAAGGATAAATGTACAAGTCTTTTTGTATAGTCTTCTGATCATTAATAGACAGATGGGCAGACTTGAACCAACAACTGGATGCACCTATGTCTGACTGCCACTGCTATTAGAGTAGGCACAAGGTGAAGTGCAAGCACCATTCAGGGCCGAAGAGTACATCATGGAATGACTACATGACCTCCTGCAATAAGATCCTCTGTCATTGCTGAAGCTGCAATGAGAAAATAGTCCACTTATTTGTTTAGCTAGAGCAACAATCTTATCTGAGATGCAATCACTCTGCACAGGTCACTGTCAATGATGAAGTACTGTTGGACAATGCCACTATTGCATTGACTGGTATTATATATTATTGCATCTTGAATTCCATCAGCCACATAAGGGACAGTGACTAATGGCATTTCTGCCTGTGTTGCTACTATAACTTTACCATGGGCCGGAAGATGGTGCTCCTAGACGTACATCGCAAGTTGTCAGGTACAGTAGCCTTGCTGCTTAGGCGTCTTAGGTATCATGACTTTCCTTTCTCCAATATCTTCCTGTTCAGAACTATAGATATGGGCTCTTCTTAGAGGGTAGGAACTCTAAGAATCAATTTCCTCTTGAGTTTGTGACAGGAATCTTCTGCAGGAGGAGCAGTACTTGTGTCTTCCACTCCAGTTGCGTAATGGCGGTTGAGCTGACTGACCATCAGAGCAAATTTGTTTAATTAGTAGCTATAATGTGTACTGCCCACCAGTAGACACTCAGGCTTGCATTTTCATGAAAAAGATCCTTGTTTACTCTTGAGTGTTTTTATGCCTATTTCTGGTCTTTGTAGGCTGTTCACACCAGGCGATATTGTGTTTTGGTCATCAATGTCATCACGGCTAAGTGTTAAAAATATGAAATAATTACACTTTCATGTTCAAGCAGCTCAACCAAAATAGCATACGAGATATGAGTACTTGTGTACCAGGAATAATAAACTTTTATTAACATAACAGAACACAGAAGAAGATCTGAAAGAACTTGGGACTATTTTCTGCATTGGATTAACATTAGTCAGAATCTGTATCTATTAGCAAAGAAGTTCAAGCGCACTGTCACTTTCACAGAATGTCGCTTGAAACACCAAGAACAAATCAACTGCCAATAATGAATAACAGTGCCCCTGACATTTTATGTGCAAACTCTTTGACAGTTGCAATGATACAGTAGTCAACAATTTTGACTGTTACAGGACTAAGACGTCACTGACGTAACATTTGTCGTGACTATCAGGGATATTGTTTAAATTCCTTTAACTTCTTCAGTATGGTTTATGAATGTGTAAGCCAAGATTCCCATCACACAGCTTCCCATGGCAAGTTTGTCCAGCTAACAGTTATAAGTAGTTATAAGAAATAGTAACAACAGCTAAATAAGTTCACAGATTTCACCCCAGCTAGTTCCTTGTGCTTAATTAAGTTATTTTAATTATATCTATGGTTTCCTTTATGGGAATGTTTGTATAAAAGATTAGTAATATTGAATAAAACCAGTTTACTGTTGTGAGGAATGCTAGCGTTTTTGATTCAGTCGCTTAATTCTTTTGTATTCTTCACTGTGTATTTTTTGTCACTGTAACAAACCAAAATTATAGGATGCCTATGTAAAATTAATTTGTGGCACCATCATCGGCCTACTGACAACTGTGATACTACCTTTTTTTTTTGCTTTTTTTTGCAATGGTGATTTTAAACACAGCTATGAGGTACAACACTTAAGTCTTCTGGATTAACCTTTTATACTAAAGTATTTACAAAAATTCTATACTTTACCAAATTATTTCACAAACGATTGAAACATTATCTGCACCTTTCAAAGTAAAAGGTTTTGGTGGTAAAAATTAGTTACCTTATAGACATGATTTTATGCAAACCATAATAAATGCCACAGGCATCAAACATTTGTTTCCAACTGTACTTTTCCTAATATTTCATGAAAATTTGTTGTTCACTAAATTGGAAACTATTAGTGTGTTCAAAACATACAGCTGTAAGGGCAAAAACTGTAGAGGAAGACAGAGATTGGAATACACCCAGCAAATGATTGAGGACATAGGTTGCAAGTGCTACTCTGAGATGGAAAGGCTGGCACAGGAGAAGAATCCGAGGTGAGGCATCAAACCAGTCAGGACACTGGTGACTACGAAACAGTACACTTTTTTTGTAACAAACTGAATATTTTGTAAAAGCTAAATATATGCTGTTCTTTACACGTGGTATATTTTAGAATCCTTAAGTTTCTATTTTGCAACTTTATAAAATAACATTTACCATTATTTTATTCCTTTGAATTTAGTAAGAGTGGAAAAAAGAGAACTTAACACAAAATTGTTAAAAATACAAAAGCTGAATGTCATTACAGTAAGTAATTTGAACAATACAGAACCTGTAAGAATTTCATGTTTTAATACAGTATATGGAACTGAAAATGCATCAAATTATGAGTCAATAGCATCAACATGTGCATCAGTCCTTGTTTCAAGTGTGCCTACAGCAAGTCGTCTGCGCGTGTTGTCGGTCTCTAAAAAGTACTCGTTAGTGCTAAAAATCTGAATGGTGTATTTTTACTGTTATAAGTTAAAACATGAAATAAAACATGCCATTATATTGTGAAAACATGTCTTCACTTTGTTAGTAAGAAACAAAGCCCTGGATCATCTCCTAGCAAAATAATGAGCACTGTATTAACATTACTGATCATGTAACTTTTTTGTAAATCATTTCTCTTTCCTTGGACTTTAAAAATGTACTACATTAGCAATTTGTGAAGAAAAGAGGGGTGCATAATTTGGGTACAAAACCACAAGAGTTGTTTTTCACATAATTTTGGAAAGATGACCATTTCACCATACACACAGGATTTATTCAATAAATGAGTTTTAGGTTTCATAATCATGCATTCTCTTATTTCTTTTTATGTACGGAATAAATTACATTTTCAAGGACTTTCTCTCTCTGTGCATTAAATTTGTTCATAGGATCGTGTTGTTGCTGTTCTTTCCAAAAAATTCTTAAATTTTACTTTGATAGTCATCGGTCAGCATAACAAACATGTTGGCTGCCAGCTTTTAAACCTATGCATTCAATTTATTGTTAATACTTCACAGTGTAGATTGGTCATTTCCTAGTATGTGATTTTCTTCACTGTCACACTACATTTGCTCTCAAATGATTGAAAAGTAATTTTGTATTGATCTACGATGAGGAGTTGTGCCTTGTGTAGGCTATTTTTGTGTTAACCAAAAGATTATTAATCACACTACTATGTAGCTTTATTCAGAAGATCCTGCTCTGCTTTTTTTAAATGTTTATCTGTCAGCTTTCCTACATGTCCGAAAATTTTGAAATGTCTTATTTGTGCTGGCCATCTTTACAAATTCTTTTCATGCTATTGTGAACTATGAGATTACTTACTTTCTTCATACATTTCTCTCTATCTTCCTAACTCATAATATGTGCATAATGATTACTTTGATTATTAAGTCACATTGTACTGGACAGAGAGTTTTGGTTAGCATTAAGCACTTCACATACAATTGGTGGTTGAGTCACATCTTATGTTTAAACTTATCTCTAATTTCATACTTGGTCCACATAATTTCAATGAATCTTTTCATGTGTTACCAGTTTATTAGTCAACAAAAATTCTTTTTCCTAGCATATAATTTGATTCCTTTTGTAATATAAGGCTTTTTTATATCATATCAATGTTGTACTTTATTCTTTTCTCAGGAAAGCAGCTTTCAACACTGACAAAAAACTGTAAATAAATACAGCAAATTTGGAGCTGAGATATCAACACATACTGGGAGGGCCACTGATAGTGACTGGGCCAAATATCTCACGAAATAAGTATAAAACGAAAAAACTACAAAGAACCTAACTCGTCTAGCTTGAAGGGGGAAACCAGATGGTGCTATGGTTGGCCCACTAGATGGCGCTGCCATAGGTCAAACGGATATCTACTGTGTTTTTTTTTAAATAGGAACCCCCATGTTTATTACATATTCGTGTAGTACGTAAAGAAAGAAATATGAATGTTTTAGCTGGACCATTTTTTTCACTTTGTGATAGATGGCGCGGTAATAGTCGCAAACGTATAAGTACGTGGTATCAAGTAACATAGCACCAGTGCGGACGGTATTCGCTTCGTGACACATTACCCGTTTTAAAACGGACTGTTTACCAATTGCGGAAAAGGTCGATATCATGTTGATGTATGGCTACTGTGATCAAATTGCCCAACAGGCGTGTGCTATGTATGCTGCTCGGTATCCTGGATGACATCATCCAAGTGTCTGGACTGTTCACCGGATAGTTATGTTATTTAAGGAAACATGAAACCTGCAACAAATGATGATACCCAAGTAGGTGTTTTAGCTGCTGTCACGAGTAATCCGCACATCAGTAGCAGACAAATTGCGCGAGAATTGGGAATCTCAAAAACGTCGGTGTTCAGAATGCTACATCAACATCGATTGCACCCGTACCATATTTCTATGCACCAGAAATTGCATGGCGACGACTTTGAATGTCGTGTACAGTTCTGCCACTGGGCGCAAGAGAAATTACGGGGCGATGACAGATTTTTTGCAAGCGTTCTATTTAGCAACAAAGCATCATTCACCAACAGCGGTAACGTAAACTGGCATAATATGCACTATTGGGCAACAAAAAATCCACGATGGCTACAACAAGTGAAACATCAGCGACCTTGATGGGTTAATGTATGGTGCGGCATTATGGGAGGAAGGATAATTGGCCTGCATTTTATCAGTGGCAATCTAAATGGTGCAATGTATGCCGATTTCCTGTGTAATGTTCTACCAATGTTACTACAGGAGGTTTCACTGCATGACAGAATGGCGATGTACTTCCAACATGATGGAGGTCCGGCACATAGCTCGCGTGCGATTGAAGCGGTATTGAATAGCATATTTCACGACAGGTGGATTGGTCGTCGAAGCACCGTACCATGGCCCGCTCGTTCAATGAATCTGACGCCCCTGTATTTCTTTCTGTGGGGAAAGTTGAAGGATATTTGCTATCGTGATCCACCGACAACGCCTAACATACATCAGGGCATTGTCAATGCATGTGCGAACATTACAGAAGGCGAACTACCCGCTGTTAAGAGCAATGTTGTTACACGTATTACCAAATGCATTGAGGTTGATGGACATCGTTTTGAGTCTTTATTGCATTAATGTGGTATTTACAAGTAATCACGCTGTAACAGCGTGCGTTCTTAGAAATGATAAGTTCACAAAGGTACATGTATCATATTGGAACAACCGAAATAAAATGTTCAAACCTACCTACATTCTGTATTTTAATTTAAGAAACCTATCTGTTACCAACTGTTCGTCTAAAATTGTGAGCCATATGTTTGTGACTGTTACAGAGCCCTCCACCATAAAGCGAAAAAAGTGATCCAACTAAAACATTCATATTTCTTTATTTACTACATGAATATGTAATAACAAAATGGGGGTTCCTATTTTAAAAAAACGCAGCTGATATCCGTTTGACCTATGACAGCGCCATCTAGCGGGCCAACCACAGCGCTATCTGGTTTCCCCCTTCAAGTTAGGCAAGTTTCATTCTTTGTAGTTTTTTCTTTTGTCGCTTATTTCGTGAGATATTTGCCCTGGTCATGATCAATGGACCACCCTGTATACCAACATCCAGTTAGCTTCCTGTAAAACTGCCTAACATTTCTTTTGCCTGTTAATTACTCTGTTATCCATGATATGACTACATAGTAATCGGTAATTTATCAAGTACGGCTAGTTGTGCAACATCGTTATGGAGGCCATTCACAACTGGGCAAACTTTTATATTACTCACGCAGTGTTCACCTACAAGTGAGTTGTCAGTTACTGTACTGATTTGCTCTGCAATTCTGGCTAGAAAAGGAACAACAGAATTCTGGTTGTAAGTGCTGTAAGTTCTGTATCTTTTTCCTATCTGCATCTTCCAGAAAATTAACATTAAACGCTCCATGGACTATCATTTCCTTTCTTTTGTTGGCTAGGTGACAGTGACAATTCAAATTTATAAAAATTCCAGACAATTTTTCGGTGAAGATCTACATACTGTAATAATTTAAAATTACTTTTCCGGTAGTAGCAATTCACAAGCCCTTCCAATTGTTCTTTTGATGGTCACTACACACAAAAATAATGACTTGATCAACTCATTGAAACTGTCAATTTTTCTGCTGCACCTCACTGCTCACACTAATTTCAGCCCTTTGATAACACTGTCAAGTGCCTTCTCATAGTCTAACACAATGAGTAATTCACACAATGATTGAGGTACAAGATCCATGTTCCCAGTGCTTTGCATGTAATGGCACTGTTTAGCAAAGCTCATATTAGATGCCAAATTGCTCAAATAACAAGTAACTGATGTGAAGCAATGGATTTATACCCCTCCAAAAGGAAAACTATTTCTCATATGCTGAACATATTAAAGAGGCTAATGAAGAGCACAATTCACCTTTTATGACTGTTATAAATCACCTAGTGCACCCAGAGAGCAGAGAAGATATGGATAAACCACACGTTATCAATTTAGAATTTGACCAAAACCGGCCATCAATGTCTTCAACAGCTCAGTGTGTTCCATGGTCAACAGTTCCCAACAAAAAACAGGTCCCTGGAGAATTTAAACTACCACTGCTTCTAAAATCAGTATGTTTAGCATTAACATCATTTTAAAATTTCATACAAGGGTCTCAAAATCGAGACAAAAGGCTCGCAGTTCTACAATGGAAATGGGAAAGTTGAAAGCAACTAGGGTATTGTACTTGTGAGCACAAGAGAGACTACAAGTGGGTAGAGGTAGCAACTACACTAGGGCCTTCAGAGATCAAGAAAAGAAAAAAGGAGATGAAAAATTCAGTTATGAATGAAATGTAGAAGAATCCAGAAACGAAGCTGGTGAAAGCATGTCCTGCAGTATTTCATATCTGGAGCAGTACATGATGTGCGGTATTATGTGAAGGCTAGTTTTAATGTGATGCTGAAGGGGAATTGTGTGCCCTGTGCATAATGTGTTCATTGTGAGCCCATGCTGACTGTGCAGGGGCCGAGAAAATTATATTTCTGACTACAGTCATCAGTTTAAGCAAATTATTCAAAAATAGATTGTAAAGGTAATTAAATTCTGTAAACTAATAATTACTGACATATTTTGAATGTAATTATGTGTATTTAATGTATTATACAACTACTATAAAATTTCAATAATTTTTCTCTCATTTAATGTGTGTGTACATGTATTTTTAAGCATTATTTGGTATTTTGTAGAAGAGAGAAGGTTTAGGCAACCATTCTCAAAGCTGCCAAAGTGTAATGTTCAAAAAGAATTATCTTTAAAAATCATCTTTTTGTAAGTAAAATATATAAAATAACATTCAGGGCTTTTGTAGCATAGCTTGTTTCATGCTAAACACACTGGTACTTCCAAACAAAATCAATAAAATGGTGGGCTGCAACAGAAACCACTGGGGCTCAGAGCATGAAGTCAGATGCAAGTTAAAGTAGCATCATCTTTACTACTAGAACATCAAGACTTCATACTACATTCCATATACTGGTAAACTAATGAAAACATTCTGTGTAACATATTATGTGAACATTAAATTTATAATACAATCCACACTGAATACTGCATACACCAGCCAATTTTTTATGCATTAAGAGAAATTGCTATCCCATCTTTCTGCACAAATATTGTTTCCTAGTAAAAAGCATGATGAAACATATGCAAGTGAAAGTATCTCCATAACCAAATTTCGTAATAACGACCAGGAAACTGCATAATTTACAAAACATGAAAAAAAACTGACATACATGGTAATGATTTAATGGGTGGATATTAGAACAGACGAGTGTTCTGCTAGTGTCGTTATGAAACAGCAGAACACATAAATTATTTCTGGTCTATCAGACCATCTATGTCAGATTATAAAAGTTAAAGCTTGTGTAGAGGAAGAATCCAAACTGCATGTATATAAAAGAGTTTACTTTCCATCAGCTTTGCAAGAATTTTCTTTACAGTTAACATGTGGAGGCTGGAAAGGAGTTTATGCAGAAACTGAAGTGAATAGGAAATTCTCCAACTTCATGTGTTAGTTTTAGCTAAAATTTGAAGGAACATTCTCCCAACCATTAATTCCTATTGGAACACCCACCAAAAATAAAAGGATAACTAAAGGAATCAGAAAAATTGCCAATGATAGGTTGATAAATTTAGCCAATAATCAAAGTAAAGCTACATGGGCTGTAGCGAAACAAAAAATTGGAACCGTGAAGCAGATGTGTACAAACACACAAATCAAAGGCATAGAAAATTTAGCGAGTAACCCAAAAGAATTAAATTATGTGAATATATCTAAAAACAAAGATGATGTGACTTAGCAAACGAAAGCGCAGGCAGGTTGATAGATAAACAAACAAACACAATCATACACACAAAATTCAAGCTTTCGCAACCAACGGTTGCTTCATCAGGAAAGAGGAAAGGAGAGGGAAAGACGAAAGGCTGTGGGTTTTAAGGGAGAGGGTAAGAAGTCATTCCAATCCCGGGAGCAGAAAGACTTACCTTAGGGGGAAAAAAGGACAGGTGTACACTCGCGCGCGCTCGCGCGCACACACACACACACACACACACACACACACACACACACACACACACACACACACACACACACACAGTCACAAGCAGACATTTGTAAACACAAAGAGTTTGAGCAGAGATGTCAGTCGAGGCGGAAGTGCAGAGGCAAAGATGATGTTAAAAGACAGGTGAGCTATGAGCGGCGGCAACTTGAAATTAGCGGAGGTTGAGGCCTGGCAGATAACGAGAAGAGAGGATATGCTGAAGGGCAAGTTCCCATCTCCGGAGTTCTGACAGGTTGGTGTTGGTGGGAAGTATCCAGATAACCTGGACGGTGTAACACTGTGCCAAGATGTACTGGCCGTGCACCAAGGCATGTTTAGCCACAGGGTGATCCTTATTACCAACAAACACTGTCTGCCTGTGTCCATTCATGCGAATGGACAGTTTGTTGCTGGTCATGCCCACATAGAAAGCTTCACAGTGTAGGCAGGTCAGTTGGTAAATCACGTGCGTGCTTTCACACAAGGCTGTGCTTTGATCGTGTACACCTTCCGGGTTACAGGACTGGAGTAGGTGGTGGTGGTGGTGGAAGGGTGCATGGGACAGGTTTTACACCAGGGGCGGTTACAAGGGTAGGAGCCAGAGGGCAGGGAAGGTGGTTTGGGGATTTCATAGGGAAGAACTAAGAGGTTACGAAGGTTAGGTGGATGGCGGAAAGACACTCTTGGTGGAGTGGGGAGGATTTCGTGAAGGATGGATCTCATTTCAGGCCAGGATTTGAGGAAGTCGTATCCCTGCTGGAGAGCCACATTCAGAGTCTGATCCAGTCCCGGAAAGTATCCTGTCACAAGAGGGGCACTTTTAGGGTTCTTCTGTGGGAGGTTCTGGGTTTGAGGGGATGAGGAAGTGGCTCTGGTTATTTGCTTCTGTACCAGGTCGGGAGGGTAGTTGCGGGATGCGAAAGCTGTTTTCAGGTTCCCAGAATGAGATTTTCACTCTGCAGCGGAGTGTGCGCTGATATGAAACTTCCTGGCAGATTAAAACTGTGTGCCCGACCGAGACTCGAACTCGGGACCTTTGCCTTTCGCGGGCAAGTGCTCTACCAACTGAGCTACCGAAGCACGACTCACGCCCGGTACTCACAGCTTTACTTCTGCCAGTATCCGTCTCCTACCTTCCAAACTTTACAGAAGCTCTTCTGCGAACATGCAGGCAGAAGAGCTTCTGTAAAGTTTGGAAGGTAGGAGACGGATACTGGCAGAAGTAAAGCTGTGAGTACCGGGCGTGAGTCGTGCTTCGGTAGCTCAGTTGGTAGAGCACTTGCCCGCGAAAGGCAAAGGTCCCGAGTTCGAGTCTCGGTCGGGCACACAGTTTTAATCTGCCAGGAAGTTTCATGTTTTCAGGTTGTTGGTGTAATGGTTCAGGATTCCAGACTGGAGCAGGTTCGTTTGCCACGAAGACCTAGGCTGTTAGGAAGGGACCGTTTGATGTGGAATGGGTGGCAGCTGTCATAATGGAGGTACTGTTGCTTGTTGGTGGGCTTGATGTGGACGGACGTGTGAAGCTGGCTATTGGACAGATGGAGGTCAACGTCAAGGAAAGTGGCATGGGATTTGGAGTAGGACCAGGTGAATCTGAAGGAACCAAAGGAGTTGAGGTTGGAGAGGAAATTCTGGAGTTGTTCTTCACTGTGAGTCCAGATCATGAAGATGTCATCAATAAATCTGTACCAAACTTTGGGTTGACAGGCTTGGGTAACCAAGAAGGCTTCCTCTTAGCGACCCATGAATAGGTTGGCGTATGAGCGGGCCAACCTGGTACCCATGGCTGTTCCTTTAATTGTTGGTATGTCTGGCCTTCGAAAGCGAAGTAGTTGTGGGTCAGGATGAAGCTGGCTAAGGTAATGAGGAAAGAGGTGTTAGGTACGGTGGCAGGTGATCGGCATGAAAGGAAGTGCTCTATCGCAGTAAGGCCCTGGACATGTGGGATATTTGTGTGTAAGGAAGTGGCATCAATGGTTAGAAGGATGGTTTCTGGGGGTAACAGATTGGGTAAGGATTCCAGGCGTTCGAGAAAGTGGTTGGTGTCTTTGATGAAGGGTGGGAGACTGCATGTAATGGGTTTACGTGAATACCTACTTTAGCAGCATTGCAACAAAGTTACATAAAATTTTTCCAAAAAGTGTTAACTAACCAACACAGAAGCATATAGCTAACTCAATGGTATTGCTTCTAACTACTGAATACAAATCATGGAATGTTGTAAGGCAATTAAAGAACAACATCTCGGCAGGCAGCAGGTTAAGATGAAATCCCAATGTGTGTGCCGGAGGGGGGATAGGGGTACCAAAGCTCCACTAACAGAAATTATAAATCAAATCTTTGAAACTGGTTGCTTCCCTGTCTGAAACATCCAAAAATTTTACCAGTTCACAAGAAGGGTGATATAGGACAAATTGTGAACTACTGGCCAATAGCCCTATTGTCATCCTTTTCGAAAGTGATAGAGACAATAATGAAGAACAGGCTTATTAGCTATCTAAGCAAATTCAACCTAATCTGCAATGACCAGTATGGTTTCAGGCCTGGCAGAGGCACAGAATCCGCAATAGCATGAATCACAAAAGCAGTTTTAGAAGCGCTAGATGAAAACAGCTATGTAACTGATCTCTTCCTAGACCTGCCCAAGTTAGAGGCACTAGGAGTAAGGCGAGTGGTTAACAAATGGTTTCATTCATATCTAGAAAACAGTACAGTCAGTAGAGATCACACACGTCTCGAGTGAATAAAAGTACATTGAGAAAAATATATCAGATCCACAATATATCAATATTGGGGTCCTCGAGGAAGTGTATGGGACCCAGTATTGTTTCTGGTATATATATGATTTCCCACAACATATCAGACATGGAGAGAAGATACTGTTTGCTGATGACAGCAACATATTAATCAGCAGTAAGACACCAGCACAAATGCTGGAAAGTTCTACTGAAGTGCTGAGGAATGTCCACAAATGGTCACAGGAAAACAAAGTAACAAACATCCTAAAGAAAACAAATACACTACACTTTAAAGTGAATAGGAAACAGAGTCCCTTAAATTTAAAACTAGATAACATCTCCTTAGATGATGTGCCTACAACAAAATTCTTAGGGTTGCACATTGAGAGCCAAATGGAATGGAATGAACATGCTATGAAAGTCTCAAAAACGATATCCATGACATGTTATGCACTTAAAGAGTCCTTGCATCCGCATGCAGTGGTGAATGTCTGAGAAATGTATAATTTAAGTATGTTCATTCAGTGTTCGGTTACCATATAATTTTCTGGGGAAACAGTGCTCAGAATTTACAAAAAGTGTTTAAAATGCAAAAGTGAGCAGTAAGAATTACAACGAAAAGCAGTAAGTGGGCCCACTGCAGAGAACTTTGCAAAATGTTATAAATTCTAACTGTTCCTTATGAATTAATATCCTAAACCATAGTGTATATCCAGAAAAATACAGAAAGGTGTAGTACAAATAGCAGTTTTCATAACTATAGTACAAGAACAAATCATTGTCTTCATATAGACATGAAAAATAAACATAAGACTTAAACTGTACATCTGTATAACAAACTGCAGCAGAAAATAAAAGAAACAGATAATATGTACTGCTTCAGGAAAAAAAATCTTAAACTGTATTTGCAGGAACACTGTTTTTATACTATACGTGAATTCCTTAGTAAAAATGATTGTAAATAACTTATAACTCACAATGTTTAACTACATGTAACGAAAAACTGTATAAATAAATATGTGAATGTATACATTTTAAAATGTCTATGGATAAAAAAAAGAAAGGAAAAAAATTGTGAACATGTGATTTAAAGTGCACACTATTTCTTACCTTCACTCTCACTGATTCTTTCAATGGCATGATGCTATTTTCATATTCAATTTCTCTTGGAATTCCTTTGATACCTATGTGTTGCTCATTCCCTGTAAAAAATATGACAACCACAAAGTAAATAGGGATTCAATTTGGGATACTAGCAATTACTAATTGAATAATCCAGTATTACATTTTAGAGAATTACAGCTGTTACTGCTGCATTATCAAAGCTACTCTCGTGAAATAGGCTAAAGTACTTAAAAAGAAATGCCATAAATATGTATACATGGCAAGACTTAAGAAGAGCACCCACCCACAAACTGGGACAGACTGCATAAACACAAATAAAAATTGTATCAAATAAGTACCAGATATGGAAGTCTTTGAAAAAGAAGTAGTGGTTTCAAGTAAGGTCGGAACACAATTAACCTTTTATTGTGAAAGAATAAGTGAAACACATTGGTTTTATATTTCTATATATGTTATTTTAAGCCAAGATCACTTGCTGTGAAACAGTTTATTTCATGACCGGTTTCAACAGTAACTAGCTGTCATCTTCAGATTTTTGTATCTCCCAGAACTGTAACTACACATCAGTCTTATCAACATATTGAGAACATGCTCAAATTATAATAATACAGTTCCACACTGGTTTGCCAAACACATAAAACATGCCAAGTAAAATATCCATAGCACTAGTAAGGAGTGCAGGAGGAAAAAAAACTCTTACATCAATAATGAAGACCCGCTGATGACGACGAGACTAATGTACGGTTATATTTCTGATCGATTCTGAAAATCCAAGGATGCTGACAGCTAGTTACTGTCGAAACTGGTCATGAAATTAACTATTTCACAACAAGAGGTCTTTCTTCCTAATAATATATATTAGATCACCCCAACTAATGCCTAGACAGAAGGCTACGCAGTGCAAGCAAATGTTGACAAGCAATAGTTTCGCAAGTCAATGGTGTTGAAATTATGGAAGGAAGGACACAATGCTGACCAGTGGGATAAGGATATCATGTAGAACAAAGCAGGAATTATATCAATATGTTACAAGTAGACACAATCAAGCTACAGTAGCTCATTACAAACAGCACTGTAAAACTAAAAATTAAACTCCGTCCGAAAGGGGCCCAACGGTACTGACTGACCGCTATGTCTTCCTCAGCCCACAGGAGTCGGTTGGTTTGTAGGATTAAAGGGACCAGACTACTATGGTCATCGGTCCCTTGTTCCAAAAAAAAACTCCTAAAGAGAAGAAAAACGACCAACAGGAAAGACAGCAGACGACACAGGACAAGAAATACTCAGACAAAGAACATACAAAACAAAGTAACACCACACAGCGTGTGGCGGTGGTTGGCAGACCATAGGGATAAAAAAGGAAAAGCCAACCACCGAGAACACATTAAAAACTCAGTTTAAAATCGTAGGCCAATGGCCAGAATCAACACAATACAATAAAATGAAACAGAAACACTCAGATTAAACGATAAAAACCCCCTTACTGAATAAAACGTAAAACTAATTCAGCCGTAGCAGAGTCATCTGTTAAAAGCGCAGGGAGTGTGTCAGGCAGTGCGAACGACTGCCTGAGCACAGCTAAAAGTGGACAGTCCAATAAAATGTGGACCACTGTCAAAACAGAGCCGCAGCGACATAAAGGTGGGTCCTCACGTTGCCATAGGTGGCCGTGCGTCAGCCATGTGTGCCCAACGCACAGCCGTCAGAGGACAACAGACTCCTCGCGAGAGGCCCGCAAGGAGGAGCGCCACACATCGGTAGCCTCCTTGATGGCCCGAAGTTTGTTTCGTGAAGGCAGGGCGCGCCATTCAGTGTCCCAAAGGTCCAGAATTTTGCTGCGTAGGAACGCTCACAAATCTGTCTCCGGGAGGCCAATGTCCAGAGATGGTGAACTGGTGGCCTCTTTCGCCAGGCGGTCAACATTCTCATTGCCAGGTATCCCAACATGGCCTGGGGTCCACACGAAGACCACAGAGCGGCCGCAACGCGCAAGAGTATGCAGGGACTCCTGGATAGCCATCACCAGACGAGAACGAGGGAAACACTGGTCGAGAGCTCGTAAACCGCTCAGGGAATCGCTACAGATAACTAAGGACTCACCTGAGCAGGAGGGGATATACGCTAGGGCACGAAAGATGGCGACCAGTTCAGCAGTTTAAACACTGCAGCCAGCCGGCAACGAACGTTGATCAGAATGGTCCCCTAGAGTTAGTGCATAACCGACATGACCAGCAACCATTGAACCGTCGGTGTAGACAACGCCAGAACCCTGATACGTGGCCAGGATGGAATAAAAGCGGCGTCGGAAGGCCTCGGAGGGACTGAGTCGAGCCGAAGGCAAGGGCAAGGCACACACCACGGGGGTGTACACAGAGGGGCCTGGAAAGGAAGTGGAACAAGGAAACACCCAAGCCCGTATAAAAGCTGTTTGACATGTACGGCGATAGGACAACCCGACCGGGGCCGACATTCTGGCAGATGAACGACTGACTGCGGGAACAGGACACGATAATTTGGATGCCCAGGCAAGCTAAAAACATGGGCAGCATAAGCAGCCAATAATTGTTGGCGTCGTAACCGCAGTGGAGGGACACCTGCCTCCACAAGTATGCTGTCCACAGGGCTAGTTCGGAAGGCACCAGTGGCAAGACGTATCCCGCTGTGGAGGATTGGGTCCAGCACCCGCAACGCAGATGGGGATGCTGAGCCATAAGCCAGACTCCCGTAGTCCAGATGGGACTAGATTAACGCCTGGTAAAGCTGTAGGAGAGTTGATCGGTCGGCGCCCCACCTGGTGTGGCTCAGGCATCGCAGAGCATTTACATGCCGCCAACACACCTGTTTAAGCTGCCGAATATGAGGCAGCCAAGTCAACCAGGCATCAAAAACCACCCCCAAAAACCTATGCGACTCCACCACTGTAAGAAGCTCGCCGTCGAGATAAAGCCGCAGCTCCGGGTGAACAGTGTGTCGCCGGCAGAAATGCATAACGCAGGTATGGCTGCCGAAAACTGAAAACCATGCACTACAGCCCAAGACTGTGCTTTGCGGATTGCACCCTGTAGCTGACGTTCAGCAGCTGCAATGCCAATAGAGCTGTAGTAAAGGTAGAAGTCGTCGGCATAAAGGGAAGCGGCTATTAAAAACACAGACAGACATTTAGAACAGAACCCTGCGGCACACCGTTCTCCTGGACTTGGGAGGAACTATATGAGGCCGTGACGTGCACGCGGAAGGTACGATACGACAGAAAATTGCGGATATAGATCGGCAGAGGGCCCCGAAGATCCCATCCATGAAGTGTAGAAAGGATGTGATAACGCCATGTCATATCATACGCCTTCCGCATGTCGAAAAAGACAGCGACCAGATGCTGACGGCGGGCAAAGGCAGTACGGATGGCTGACTCCAGGCTCACCAGATCGTCGGCGGAGGAGCAGCCTTTACGGAACCCACCCTGAGACGGAGCCAGAAGGCCCCGAGACTCCAGTACCCAATTCAAGTGCCGGCTCACCATCCGTTCAAGCAACTTGGAAAGAACGTTGGTGAGGCTAATGGGACGGTAGCTGTCCACCTCTAAACGGTTCTTCCCCAGTTTCAGAATGGGGACAACAAGACTTTCCCGCCGTTGCGACGGAAACTCACCCTCGACCCAAATGCGGTTGTTAAGGTCGAGGAGGCATCGCTGGCAGTTCACTGAAAGGTGTTTCAGCATCTGAGAGCGGATGCTATCTGGCCCAGGAGCGGTATCAGGACAAGCGGCGAGGGCACTGCGAAATTCCCACTGACTGAATGGAACATTGTACAATTCAGGATGATGGGTGCGAAAAGAAAGACTGCGATGTTCTACCCGCTCTTTAACGGAGCGGAAGCCCAAGGGGTAATTGGCAGAAGCGGAATTCAGGGCAAAGTGCTCTACCAAGCGGTTTGCAATGACGTCGGAGTCAGTACAAACTGCTCCATTCAGTGAGAGCGCAGGGACGCTGACAGGAGTCTGATAGCCATAGAGGCGTCGAATCTTGGCCCAGATCTGCAATGGAGTGACATGGAGGCCAATGGTGGACCCATACCGCTCCCAGCACTCCTGCTTGCGTTGGCGGATAATGCGGCGGGCTCGCGCACGCAGCCGTTTGAAGGCGATAAGGTGTTCAATTGACGGATGTCGATTGTGATGCTGGAGCGCCCGCCGGCGAGCTTTAATCGCTTCAGCGATCTCAGGCGACCATCAAGGCACAGTCCGCCGCCGAGGGGACCCAGGAAAACGGGGAATGGCAGATTCGGCAGCAGTAACGATTCCGGTGGTGACCGATTGAACCACTGCATCAATGTCATCATTAGAGAGAGGCTCAATAGTGGCAGTGAAGGAGAAAAAGTCCCAGTCAGCCTCATTCAGAGCCCATCTGCTAGGGCGCCCAGAAGACTGACGCTGTGGCAGTGACAGAAAGATCGGAAAGTGGTCACTACCACACAGGTCGTCATGCACTCTCCATTGGACAGACGGTAAAAGGCTAGGGCTACAGATGGAAAGGTCAATGACGGAGTACGTGCCATGCGCCACACTGAAGTGTGTGAAGGCACCACCATTTAATATCGAGAGATTGAGCTGCGCCAATAAATGCTCAACGATGGCGCCTCGACCTGTTGCCACTGACCCACCCCACAGATGGTTAAGGGCGTTAAAGTCGCCCAGTAATAAGAAAGGTGGCGGCAATTGGGCTATCAGAGCAGCCAGGACATGCTGCGCGATATCACCATCCGGTGGAAGGTAAAGACTGCAGACGGTCACAGCCTGTGGCGTCCACACCCGAACAGCGACAGCCTCTAAAGGTGTTTGGAGAGGGACAGTCTCGCTGTGAAGAGAGTTCAGGACATATATGCAGACGCCACCAGACACCCTTTCATAAACTGCTTGGTTCTTATAATAACTCGGATAGCCACGGAGGGCGGGGGTTCGCATTGCCGGAAACCAAGTTTCCTGCAGAGCAATGCAGAGGAAAGGGTGAAGGCTGATAAGTTGGCGGATCTCAGCTAGATGGTGGAAGAAACTGCTGCAGTTCCACTGGAGGATGGTGTTGTCCATGGCTGAGAAAAGCGTTACGGGACTGGGAAGGCAGATTATGCCGCTGGGTCACCTGCTGCCTCCAATGGAGCACCCGTGCAAATGCTATCCATTACGTCTGAGGGACCGGCGAGAGCGAGGTCCTCAGCGGACGCAAGAATCTCCACCTCATCCTCAGACGCAGAGCTTGTAGGTAGTGGTGGAGTAGGAGCCATCGCAGGTGCCTTGGTCTTACGGGGCTTCAGTGTCGTTTTGTCTCGCTGTTCCTTTGGTTGCCATTGCTGATAGGGCTTATTGGAGTCAGTCTCCGGAACCGAAGATGATCGCGAAGCTCGACGACCAGCGACCTGTGGCTTCTTCAGCCACTGGTTGGTGTCTGCTGTGCCGCTGGTAGGAACTTGGGAAGGGAGTGACCCAAGGGATCCCTTCCGAGCCAGAGAAGCCGAAGAAGACTTACGCTTCTCCGGCTTAGAAATGGGGACTGGTGTCCCCGGTGGTTTAGTGGGTGCTGCTCCCAAGGTAGATGGTGTGGGAGCAACAGCAAGAGAAGGGGCCCCCATCGTCAAGGGGGCAGGTGAGGTCCTCTGGCACTGAGAGCTGACTGTCTGTGGTGCAGCTAAAGGAGCTGGAGTAGGAGTGACAGTGGAGGCATAAGACGACATCATGCACATGGGATGTAGCCATTCAAATTTCCGCTTAGCCTCAGTGTAAGTCAGTCGGTCCAGGGTCTTATATTCCATGATTTTGCGTTCTTTCTGTAAGATCCTGCAGTCTGGCGAGCAAGGTGAATGAGGCTCTCCACAGTTGACACAGATGGGAGGCGGAGCACATGGAGTATCGGGATGAGATGGGCGTCCGCAATCTCGACATGTGAGGCTGGAAGTACAGCGGGAAGACATATGGCCGAACTTCCAGCACTTAAAGCACCGCATCAGGGGAGGGATATAGGGCTTGACGTCACAACGGTAGACCATCACCTTGACCTTCTCCGGTAATGTATCACCCTCGAAGGCCAAGATGAAGGCACCGGTAGCAACCTGATTGTCCCTCGGACCCCAATGAACGCGCCGGACGAAATGAACACCTCTACGCTCTAAGTTGGCGCGCAGCTCGTCATCAGACTGCAGAAGTAGGTCCCTATGGAAAATAACACCCTGGACCATGTTTAAACTCTTACGTGGTGTGATGGTAACGTTAACATCCCCCAACTTGTCACAAGCAAGCAACCTGCGTGACTGGGCGGAGGATGCTGTTTTTATCAAAACTGACCCAGAGCTCATTTTAGACAAGCCCTCCACCTCTCCAAACTTGTCCTCCAAATGCTCTACAAAGAACTGAGGCTTCATGGATACAAAGGATTCCCCATCAGCTCTGGAACAGACGAGATACCTGGATGAATACGTGTCACTATCATTCATTGCCTTTCGGTCTTCCCATGGTGTGGCCAGGGATGGGAACGATTTAGGGTCATAAACGTTAGCTTTAAAATGAGCCCTTGAACGCTTAGAGACTGCTGGTGGCTGGCCACCAGCAAGAGATTATGTACCACGCTTCATTGCGAGACATCCGCCCTGATGCCACCTACTCCGACCAAGGGTCCTACCCATGGGCGCCACCCAGCCACACCAAGAGCCACCTGGCAGGATGGCCATTGCCGGGAGTCCTGATGCCCCAGGGAGATGGGCATCTTCTCCTTGGCATACATGGGGAGTAAATGGCGCAGGTATCAGTGCAGCGATCCCTGTGTTGTCAGGGGGCTACAACCAACAGGGTACATGGCGGCCCCACCACAACGGACTGGCTACCGTGCTGGATCTTAGGTGCAAAAATGTATAAGGTCGTCGTCATCGCAGCGAAAAGCAACACTGCACAGTGCAGCGTGGTAATCGCACCCAGGGACATATCCTCGCCCAAGAGATGGAAAACGAGCGGAACACCATTGCAATGTCGAGAAAGCCGGCTAAAGGTCTCAATGCACGACAGATACAGTGCACCATGTAAGGCGCCCTTCCCCAAGTGGCTCGCTCTTCAGAACAATTTAGAAAGATGGAGGTCAAACCCGAGACGGGACCATCATATAAGGCCGAAAAGGTTGAGACTCCTTTTAGTTGCCTCTTACGACAGGCAGGAATACCGTTGGCCTATTCTTACCCCCGAACCCGCAGGGAGGCCCACAGGAGTCACTGGAAGCAAATATGAAGGGGCACGTGGTCAGCGCACCGCTCTCCCGGCCGTATGTCAGTTTATGAGACCAAAACAGTATTGTAAGGTGCTTGAAAATGTTATTAGGTAGGCTAAAGTGTGTAGTATGCAAACAGAATAGCTAATCCACAGGATAAAATTAAAATCATTTGGTCAGTTGTGGAGGAAGTGTCTGGTCAGCAGCACAAGGTCGACAATATGAAGTCTCATTCTGGAATATGAAGTCAGTTCGTAGTAAAAATATTTCTGTTACTGATAAATCAGATATATGTGCAGTATTTAACAATAATTTTCTGAGCATTGCTGGTGAATTAAATACAAATTTAATTTCTACAGGGAATCATATTACTTTCTTGGCAAATGACTTTCCGAGATCGATGTCTGAAATATTCCTCTGTGATACAGACAAGGGGGAGATTGAGTCAATAAAAAAGTCACTGAAGACTAAGGACTCTAATGGATATGATGGAGTGCCTAGCACAATACTTAAGTACTGTGCTGCACATGTTATCCCGGTATTTAGTCCTATTTGTAATTTTCCCTTTAAGAGCACCAGAGCACGAAGTAGTAATATTCCAAATTTTATGACCAAATTAGAAGTTCTGCTGAATCGTGTCAGCTCATTAAATATGAGAATAATACTTTGTGGCAATTTTAACATTGATTTATCAAAAAAGATCAACAGAGCATACTGATTCAATAATTGATCAAATCTTCATAACTGATACTTGTTACAAATTCACTGGCGAAGTACTGAGCATGGGATACAGTGACCATGATGCTCAGCTACTGAGTGTTGACATGGAAAATAGTAAAATCAGCCCCAAAAAAGTATTTCAAAGAAGAAACTTTTCAAATGGCAATATTAGGATCTTTAACTTCCTATTAGCTAAGGAAAATTGGGACAGTGTTTACATGCAAACAACTGTTGATAATATGTTCTTAGGCTTCCATAACACCTTCCTTTATTACTTTAATACAGCATTTCCTTTTGAAACAAAAACTTCAAGCAATCAAAATAGAAAGTCGTGGGTAACAAAAGGAATCAAAATTTCTAGTGTAAGAAACAGATTTCTCCAATATTGCTCCAAAAAATACATAGTCACTGAAGAATTTTCTGACTATTGTAAAGCCTACAAAAAACTTATCTTAGAGTGATTAGACAGGCAAAACTTTTATGGAATGACAATTTCATAAGAAACTCTTCAAACAAAATGAAAGCTATGTGGAAAGTTATTAATAAAGAAACTTGTAGTTCAACACCTAAAAAGGAAAACATTTCTCTAACACTTAATGACTCTAAGGTCACATATCCATACACAGTTGTAAACAAGTTCAATGAATATTTCACCTCACTAGCGGAAAATCTCATTCAGGCAAACTGCAAGGTATCGTTCTTAAATTCCACCAATACGTCAAACAGCACTAATGCTACAATGTTTGTTTATGAAACAAACCCTGATGAAATTATGAACATAATAAAATTGTTATGCAATAAAATCTCTAGTGGCTATGATGAAGTACCTGACCTCATATTAAAGGTGTGTGCTCCCCATATAGTAAAGCCATTATCAACCAACTACAACCAATTATTAAAAACTGGCATTTTTCCAGATGCTCTCAAAATAGCTAAAGTCTCACCATTACTAAAGAAAGGTTCCCCTGATTCAGTATCCAATTATAGACCATTATCCATATTAAGCATCTTTTCAAAAATCCTGGAAAAACTTTTTTATGACAGGCTTATAAATTTCATAAAAAACCACGCACCTATCAGCATTCAACAACATGGTTTCAATAAATCTTTATCCACCCAAACAGCAATTTTTGAACTGTTGGACCACATACTGAAATCAATTGACCAACATAATATAGCTGCAGGTATCTTCTTAGACCTCTAAAGCCTTTGACGTACTGGATCATAAAATACTGCTTGCTAAATTGGAAAGAAGAGGAATAAGAGGTGTGGCTCACAACTGGCTATGCTCTTACCTACAAAACAACAGACACAAGGTATCACTTCAATACGATATTAATGTACAGAATAAAATAAATAACACAGTTTTCCTCTCGGAGGAAAGAACAATAAGATAGGGTGTTCCCCAGGGTTCTGTTCTAGGGCCATTACTTTTCCTCATTTACATAGATGATCTTGTTGAAAGTATGAGCCCACAAAAAACTATCCTGTTTGCTGATGATACAAGCATAGTGTTGACTGGATCTAGCCCTGAATCCCTTCAGACAATATCTGATAACTCTATGAAAAAACTTAGAGTGGTTTAACAAAAATGGCCTAATTGTTAATAGTGGGAAAACTGTATGTATCAACTTCCATCTAATTCCCACATCCAGTCAAAAAACTATCCAAGTAAAGTTAAATAATGATAAAATTGAAAATGTAAATGCAACAAAATTTTTGGGTCTATGGGTCCAACAAAATTTAAAATGGGACATACATATAAACAACTTATCAAAGAAACTCATCATTGTGCTATGGACTAAGAATACTAAAATCTACTACAAGTAAATCCACACTAATGCAAGCATATCATGCGCAGTTCCACTCATTGCTCCACTATGGAATCATCTTTTGGGGAAATTCAACTCACAGTACAAATATATTTAAACTACAAAAAAGAGCACTGAGGATAATCTGTGGCCTTAAAAAGCTGGAATCCTGTAAATGTCAATTTATAAAACTTAATTTTCTATGCATCCCATCCCTATTCATTCAAGAAACAATCCTATTCACCAGGGAATACCTCTCAAGAACAGGCAAATTAATCCAAAACAATGATATACACGCTCATTATACCAGAGGGCAATCTAATATCCATCAAATTTTTTCAAGGACATCATCATACCAAAAATATATAACTCATCTGGGTGTCGTATTACACAATAAAATTCCAGAACAAATAAAAACTGCTCCAGATTCAATATTTAAAAATAAACTAAAGGCTTATTTCTGAAAAAAACACTGTTTCTATTCAGTACAAGAATTCCTGGAAATGAAAAATTATAAAGTTCTTTTGTAAAATACTGTGATTAGAGTAAAACATTCTGTAGGCAAAATAATAACCTAATTTCTACTATAAACAACTATGTTTCAGTTTCACTTCCCAAAATTTTTCAACTCGCTTTATGAATGTACAAGTACACATTCTACTAGTATTAAAACTTAATTGTCTGTCAAATCTCAATGTTAACTTCATTTTTAATATTGTTTTTAAATGACATTGTCCTTCTGTTGTGTTTCCAGTTGACATTTTCACTATTCTGTAATCTCAGTGATTATTTGTGTAAATTTAAAGTAGCACTACATTGCCTACATGTTTCTTAGTTCCCCATGTAAATTGTTTGTATTCTCTGTATGTGAAGTTACTATATTCATCAATGAACAATTTTGTGTACATTTTTTTTAAATGGCAGTCCATTGCCTATTTTTTTTCTCCAAACTACAAATTTGTTAAGAAAAATGACTTGTCCTATATCATGTGTACTTTGTACAATATGTGATCCACAGGATAAATAAATAAATACAAATACAAAGAATAGTCAGTTTCCTGAATCATTAAAATACTTGGCAGTAAAGCCACTTTATAAAAAGAGAGAAAAGGATAATGTAATCAATTTTAGAATTATTTCTATGCCATCAGTGTTTGCTAAAGTTATTGAAAAGGATAATTTATCATTATATATCACATGATTTTGTATCAAATGTACATTTCGGCTATAGAAGTCGTTCAACAACTGAAAATGCTATATTCTCTTTTCTCTGTGAGGTAGTGGATGGGTTAAACAAAAAGTTTCGAACGCTAGGCATATTTTTTTGATTTAATTAAGGCGTTTGATTGTGTTGAACACAAAATACTGCTCCAGAAGTTGGACCATTACGGAATAAAGGGAACAGCTAATGATATGCTCTCTAGTATTATGGGTAACTCTAAAACATTTGTCTGCTGATGACAGTAGCTTAGTAGTAAAGGATGATGTGTAACACTGGCCTGGTTTCAGATAGTTTAGTTCATGGCTTGTAGAATATAAACTAACACTAAATCACAGCAAGACTCAGTTTTTACAGTTTCTAACACACATACACACACCAACAAAACCTGATGTTTTTATTTCACAGAATAGGCATATGATTAGTGAAACTGAACAGTTCAAATTACATGTAAACTGTCATGGAAAGCCCACTTTCAGGATCTTGTTCTGAGACTTAATGCTGCCATTTTTACTATTTGAAAGGTATCTGAAGTGAGTGATTGGTCGACATGCAAATTAGTCTACTTTGCTTATCTCACATAGTATTATATTTTAGGAGAAACTCTTCCCATTTGAAAAGGATATTTTTGGTTCAGAAATGGGCGGTTCAGGCAATAAGTAGTGTAAGTTTATGATCTTCTTGTCGACCCCTGTTCACGAGTCTGGGTATTTTGACATTGCCCCCCACCTCTCTCTCTCTCTCTCTCTCTCTCTCTCTCTCTCTCTCTCTCTCTTTTATACATATAAAATAGAAACTTCCACATGGGAAAAATATATTAAAAACAAAGATTCCAAGACTTACCAAGCGGGAAAGCACCGGTAGACAGGCACAATAAAATAACACACAAACACACGCACAAAATTTCTAGCTTTCGCAACCAACTGTTGCACACACACAAGCCATTTTATTTTATTTTATTTTATTGTGCCTGTCTACCGGCACTTTCCCGCTTGGTAAGTCTTGGAATCTTTGTTTTTAATATATTTTTCCCATGTGGAAGTTTCTTCTATATTCCCAAGAATAAACAGCTTTCACTCAGTCAATACTCGGCAGAAATCAAACCTGGATTTGGATCAGTCTTCAGTAACTATTGTGCAGAAAGGTGTGCAGTATACCACTGCATCCAGTTTCAATAAGCTAACCCCCTCGAATTCAAAAACCTTAGCAGTAATCCACGTGCTTTCAAATCTAAACTGCAGAGTTTCCTTGAAAAATTAAGCCACTTCTTGTTGTATTGTTAATTGCATTTACTTAAACTTATGGATTGACTTTTTTTGGGTTCATAAACATTTTATTTTTATCTCTTATTACTTTTATGTTGTAATTTCATGTACTGACATGTTCCATGATTTGCTCCTCAATTTGGTCCTATGGAACCTGATATGTTAATAAAAAATAAAATGCTGAGCAGAACAGGATGAAAGTATCTGTCCCAAAACAGAATAATTAAAATGCACATAATAAATATTTCATTGGTGATATAAGTAATTAGATAGCTATTTCTGTGATTTTATGAACTACACTAGCAAATACTCTCTTTGTAAAAATTGCACAGCTTTCGTCACACAGAACTAGACTTTCAGGTCAGCAAAGGAACTGTGAACACATATTTAATCTATGGAATTAGAATTTAAAAGGTGCAAGACTGAAGGACTCATTATGTGCAGAAAAAAGGAAGCAGAATTAAAGTGACGAGTGGTTCATTTAGAGAAACTGTTGGTTCATTTGCTCTAGACTGTGAGGATATGTTACAAACTGAAGCTGTGCGAAGATCGTCAAACAGCAATTCATTGTTATGAATAGAGAATTCATTTCACATTCACTTCTTTGACTATAACAAGACTATCATGCAGAAATTGTCAGAAACAATTTTAAAAAATTATGGTGACAAGGAAAGATGAACTTCTGACATTAATTAAGGAACAGCAACCTTCTCTTTACTTAAATTATCAAATTTAGCAAAAGATTGTTCCCTTACTACTGCCACTGTACCACCTACATGTAAGTCCTAGAACTTGTCTGATATCTTGCAAAGAAAAAGATCAGTAGTCTCTCAATGTATCAAGCATCTCCCTCTCTAGTCAGAAAAAGTAACAGTTGATACTTTTGCTACCAATTAATAATGGTTTCGTGTAGCACAGCTTTTCGGCATAACACTACCTTGGCAACTTCTGCATCAATTTCACTACTTTTATACTTTAAATGCTTTTCATTTGGCCTCATAAGGCTGAGCCGATCACCATCTAGAGCTTTCCAGAGAAGAAAAATTTTAAGTGTCACCAGGAATCCAAACCAGGAAGCACTAACACCTAGACGAAGCAGCCAGTTTGCTTATGCAGGTGTGATATTAGCTTTTAACTTTGAGTCATTAGAAGACTAGAAAGGCTGTATTTCAAACAAAAAAAAAGGGTGTGGTGACTGCTGAGTGAAACATATGAGGAAACTGAAAATATAATTAAATAAATTGTCATAGTTTTAAACAGAAAATAATAATAATAATAATAATAATAATAATAATAATAATAATAATAAAGTAGAGTCTTCATAGTTCGAGGTGAATGGGACTGGAATCACCTCAAACTATCGAAAACTCAGACTATCGAAATTTAAATGGGAAAAAGAAATATTATGATATTGTAAGTAATACAGGTCAAAATATGAACTTTTATTTTAATAAAGTATTTACACATGGATTTGCATTGGCAGAACAACAATAATTATTTATTTAGAAGTAGTAGTGAAGTGTCTTGTTTGGCGAAGCTGCAATGTTTCCTCGCGGCAATGTCACGCCACCGTCTCAGGAGCAGAAAGTTAGTTGGTGTCGAGTCATGCTGTTGTTCCACGTAGCGTTATGGCGGCCTCGAGAGCAGCGTAGCCATCGGTGTGACACATCATCAGTGCAGCCTCTGCCTCGTCACTCTCTCACTGCGATGGAATGTTAACCATGTCAATTATAGAAGAGTCTGTCACTTCCAACTGTTCGTCCGAATTTAACCACTCGCCTATTTCCACCTCTTCTGCCTCTTCACACCCAGGGAATCTGCAATCTTCTGATTAAATTACACAATGGTTGATTGTCCTCATCTGCTAAATCTTTAGTTTCTGTGTCTGGCATACTTTCCTGTAGAATTTTCCTCCATGAGTTAGAAATTGTGTATGACTACTTCACTCCAAGATTCGCTGACCCAGTACACAGTGTCCTTCAAAGTCACTTTCTTCATAGCTCCTACAATGCTTTCGTTGTCTTCGGAATGCAGGATTGACTGTAGCAATCGCCGTCAATACTTTTTTTTGGACATTCCAGAACGCCCTGATCCATGGGCTGAATGAGACAGATAACGTTTGGTGGGAAAAACAAGGTGCGGATTTCTCTAACACTTAATGACTCTAAGGTCACATATCCATACACAGTTGTAAACAAGTTCAATGAATATTTCACCTCACTAGCGGAAAATCTCATTCAGGCAAACTGCAAGGTATCGTTCTTAAATTCCACCAATACGTCAAACAGCACTAATGCTACAATGTTTGTTTATGAAACAAACCCTGATGAAATTATGAACATAATAAAATTGTTATGCAATAAAATCTCTAGTGGCTATGATGAAGTACCTGACCTCATATTAAAGGTGTGTGCTCCCCATATAGTAAAGCCATTATCAACCAACTACAACCAATTATTAAAAACTGGCATTTTTCCAGATGCTCTCAAAATAGCTAAAGTCTCACCATTACTAAAGAAAGGTTCCCCTGATTCAGTATCCAATTATAGACCATTATCCATATTAAGCATCTTTTCAAAAATCCTGGAAAAACTTTTTTATGACAGGCTTATAAATTTCATAAAAAACCACGCACCTATCAGCATTCAACAACATGGTTTCAATAAATCTTTATCCACCCAAACAGCAATTTTTGAACTGTTGGACCACATACTGAAATCAATTGACCAACATAATATAGCTGCAGGTATCTTCTTAGACCTCTAAAGCCTTTGACGTACTGGATCATAAAATACTGCTTGCTAAATTGGAAAGAAGAGGAATAAGAGGTGTGGCTCACAACTGGCTATGCTCTTACCTACAAAACAACAGACACAAGGTATCACTTCAATACGATATTAATGTACAGAATAAAATAAATAACACAGTTTTCCTCTCGGAGGAAAGAACAATAAGATAGGGTGTTCCCCAGGGTTCTGTTCTAGGGCCATTACTTTTCCTCATTTACATAGATGATCTTGTTGAAAGTATGAGCCCACAAAAAACTATCCTGTTTGCTGATGATACAAGCATAGTGTTGACTGGATCTAGCCCTGAATCCCTTCAGACAATATCTGATAACTCTATGAAAAAACTTAGAGTGGTTTAACAAAAATGGCCTAATTGTTAATAGTGGGAAAACTGTATGTATCAACTTCCATCTAATTCCCACATCCAGTCAAAAAACTATCCAAGTAAAGTTAAATAATGATAAAATTGAAAATGTAAATGCAACAAAATTTTTGGGTCTATGGGTCCAACAAAATTTAAAATGGGACATACATATAAACAACTTATCAAAGAAACTCATCATTGTGCTATGGACTAAGAATACTAAAATCTACTACAAGTAAATCCACACTAATGCAAGCATATCATGCGCAGTTCCACTCATTGCTCCACTATGGAATCATCTTTTGGGGAAATTCAACTCACAGTACAAATATATTTAAACTACAAAAAAGAGCACTGAGGATAATCTGTGGCCTTAAAAAGCTGGAATCCTGTAAATGTCAATTTATAAAACTTAATTTTCTATGCATCCCATCCCTATTCATTCAAGAAACAATCCTATTCACCAGGGAATACCTCTCAAGAACAGGCAAATTAATCCAAAACAATGATATACACGCTCATTATACCAGAGGGCAATCTAATATCCATCAAATTTTTTCAAGGACATCATCATACCAAAAATATATAACTCATCTGGGTGTCGTATTACACAATAAAATTCCAGAACAAATAAAAACTGCTCCAGATTCAATATTTAAAAATAAACTAAAGGCTTATTTCTGAAAAAAACACTGTTTCTATTCAGTACAAGAATTCCTGGAAATGAAAAATTATAAAGTTCTTTTGTAAAATACTGTGATTAGAGTAAAACATTCTGTAGGCAAAATAATAACCTAATTTCTACTATAAACAACTATGTTTCAGTTTCACTTCCCAAAATTTTTCAACTCGCTTTATGAATGTACAAGTACACATTCTACTAGTATTAAAACTTAATTGTCTGTCAAATCTCAATGTTAACTTCATTTTTAATATTGTTTTTAAATGACATTGTCCTTCTGTTGTGTTTCCAGTTGACATTTTCACTATTCTGTAATCTCAGTGATTATTTGTGTAAATTTAAAGTAGCACTACATTGCCTACATGTTTCTTAGTTCCCCATGTAAATTGTTTGTATTCTCTGTATGTGAAGTTACTATATTCATCAATGAACAATTTTGTGTACATTTTTTTTAAATGGCAGTCCATTGCCTATTTTTTTTCTCCAAACTACAAATTTGTTAAGAAAAATGACTTGTCCTATATCATGTGTACTTTGTACAATATGTGATCCACAGGATAAATAAATAAATACAAATACAAAGAATAGTCAGTTTCCTGAATCATTAAAATACTTGGCAGTAAAGCCACTTTATAAAAAGAGAGAAAAGGATAATGTAATCAATTTTAGAATTATTTCTATGCCATCAGTGTTTGCTAAAGTTATTGAAAAGGATAATTTATCATTATATATCACATGATTTTGTATCAAATGTACATTTCGGCTATAGAAGTCGTTCAACAACTGAAAATGCTATATTCTCTTTTCTCTGTGAGGTAGTGGATGGGTTAAACAAAAAGTTTCGAACGCTAGGCATATTTTTTTGATTTAATTAAGGCGTTTGATTGTGTTGAACACAAAATACTGCTCCAGAAGTTGGACCATTACGGAATAAAGGGAACAGCTAATGATATGCTCTCTAGTATTATGGGTAACTCTAAAACATTTGTCTGCTGATGACAGTAGCTTAGTAGTAAAGGATGATGTGTAACACTGGCCTGGTTTCAGATAGTTTAGTTCATGGCTTGTAGAATATAAACTAACACTAAATCACAGCAAGACTCAGTTTTTACAGTTTCTAACACACATACACACACCAACAAAACCTGATGTTTTTATTTCACAGAATAGGCATATGATTAGTGAAACTGAACAGTTCAAATTACATGTAAACTGTCATGGAAAGCCCACTTTCAGGATCTTGTTCTGAGACTTAATGCTGCCATTTTTACTATTTGAAAGGTATCTGAAGTGAGTGATTGGTCGACATGCAAATTAGTCTACTTTGCTTATCTCACATAGTATTATATTTTAGGAGAAACTCTTCCCATTTGAAAAGGATATTTTTGGTTCAGAAATGGGCGGTTCAGGCAATAAGTAGTGTAAGTTTATGATCTTCTTGTCGACCCCTGTTCACGAGTCTGGGTATTTTGACATTGCCCCCCACCTCTCTCTCTCTCTCTCTCTCTCTCTCTCTCTCTCTCTCTCTCTCTCTCTCTCTTATATATATAAAATAGAAACTTCCACATGGGAAAAATATATTAAAAACAAAGATTCCAAGACTTACCAAGCGGGAAAGCACCGGTAGACAGGCACAATAAAATAACACACAAACACACGCACAAAATTTCTAGCTTTCGCAACCAACTGTTGCACACACACAAGCCATTTTATTTTATTTTATTTTATTGTGCCTGTCTACCGGCACTTTCCCGCTTGGTAAGTCTTGGAATCTTTGTTTTTAATATATTTTTCCCATGTGGAAGTTTCTTCTATATTCCCAAGAATAAACAGCTTTCACTCAGTCAATACTCGGCAGAAATCAAACCTGGATTTGGATCAGTCTTCAGTAACTATTGTGCAGAAAGGTGTGCAGTATACCACTGCATCCAGTTTCAATAAGCTAACCCCCTCGAATTCAAAAACCTTAGCAGTAATCCACGTGCTTTCAAATCTAAACTGCAGAGTTTCCTTGAAAAATTAAGCCACTTCTTGTTGTATTGTTAATTGCATTTACTTAAACTTATGGATTGACTTTTTTTGGGTTCATAAACATTTTATTTTTATCTCTTATTACTTTTATGTTGTAATTTCATGTACTGACATGTTCCATGATTTGCTCCTCAATTTGGTCCTATGGAACCTGATATGTTAATAAAAAATAAAATGCTGAGCAGAACAGGATGAAAGTATCTGTCCCAAAACAGAATAATTAAAATGCACATAATAAATATTTCATTGGTGATATAAGTAATTAGATAGCTATTTCTGTGATTTTATGAACTACACTAGCAAATACTCTCTTTGTAAAAATTGCACAGCTTTCGTCACACAGAACTAGACTTTCAGGTCAGCAAAGGAACTGTGAACACATATTTAATCTATGGAATTAGAATTTAAAAGGTGCAAGACTGAAGGACTCATTATGTGCAGAAAAAAGGAAGCAGAATTAAAGTGACGAGTGGTTCATTTAGAGAAACTGTTGGTTCATTTGCTCTAGACTGTGAGGATATGTTACAAACTGAAGCTGTGCGAAGATCGTCAAACAGCAATTCATTGTTATGAATAGAGAATTCATTTCACATTCACTTCTTTGACTATAACAAGACTATCATGCAGAAATTGTCAGAAACAATTTTAAAAAATTATGGTGACAAGGAAAGATGAACTTCTGACATTAATTAAGGAACAGCAACCTTCTCTTTACTTAAATTATCAAATTTAGCAAAAGATTGTTCCCTTACTACTGCCACTGTACCACCTACATGTAAGTCCTAGAACTTGTCTGATATCTTGCAAAGAAAAAGATCAGTAGTCTCTCAATGTATCAAGCATCTCCCTCTCTAGTCAGAAAAAGTAACAGTTGATACTTTTGCTACCAATTAATAATGGTTTCGTGTAGCACAGCTTTTCGGCATAACACTACCTTGGCAACTTCTGCATCAATTTCACTACTTTTATACTTTAAATGCTTTTCATTTGGCCTCATAAGGCTGAGCCGATCACCATCTAGAGCTTTCCAGAGAAGAAAAATTTTAAGTGTCACCAGGAATCCAAACCAGGAAGCACTAACACCTAGACGAAGCAGCCAGTTTGCTTATGCAGGTGTGATATTAGCTTTTAACTTTGAGTCATTAGAAGACTAGAAAGGCTGTATTTCAAACAAAAAAAAAGGGTGTGGTGACTGCTGAGTGAAACATATGAGGAAACTGAAAATATAATTAAATAAATTGTCATAGTTTTAAACAGAAAATAATAATAATAATAATAATAATAATAATAATAATAATAATAATAATAATAATAATAAAGTAGAGTCTTCATAGTTCGAGGTGAATGGGACTGGAATCACCTCAAACTATCGAAAACTCAGACTATCGAAATTTAAATGGGAAAAAGAAATATTATGATATTGTAAGTAATACAGGTCAAAATATGAACTTTTATTTTAATAAAGTATTTACACATGGATTTGCATTGGCAGAACAACAATAATTATTTATTTAGAAGTAGTAGTGAAGTGTCTTGTTTGGCGAAGCTGCAATGTTTCCTCGCGGCAATGTCACGCCACCGTCTCAGGAGCAGAAAGTTAGTTGGTGTCGAGTCATGCTGTTGTTCCACGTAGCGTTATGGCGGCCTCGAGAGCAGCGTAGCCATCGGTGTGACACATCATCAGTGCAGCCTCTGCCTCGTCACTCTCTCACTGCGATGGAATGTTAACCATGTCAATTATAGAAGAGTCTGTCACTTCCAACTGTTCGTCCGAATTTAACCACTCGCCTATTTCCACCTCTTCTGCCTCTTCACACCCAGGGAATCTGCAATCTTCTGATTAAATTACACAATGGTTGATTGTCCTCATCTGCTAAATCTTTAGTTTCTGTGTCTGGCATACTTTCCTGTAGAATTTTCCTCCATGAGTTAGAAATTGTGTATGACTACTTCACTCCAAGATTCGCTGACCCAGTACACAGTGTCCTTCAAAGTCACTTTCTTCATAGCTCCTACAATGCTTTCGTTGTCTTCGGAATGCAGGATTGACTGTAGCAATCGCCGTCAATACTTTTTTTTGGACATTCCAGAACGCCCTGATCCATGGGCTGAATGAGACAGATAACGTTTGGTGGGAAAAACAAGGTGCGGATACCGTCGCACTGCAGTTCTCCTACACTTGGATGTGAGGATGCATTATCCATGAGCAAAATTGCTTTGCATGGCAGTCCCCTTTCTTTTAAAAAATTCTTGCAGTCAGGTACAAATGAGTTCAAAAAACTGTTCTTGAAGATTTCCTAATTCATCCAGGCATTATTCTGATGTGTATAGACAACCGGAAGAGCTGAGATGGATACATTCTTGAATGTTCTTGGCTTGGCAGACTTCCCAATCACAACTAGTTTTAGTTTGTGGTTTCCAGTTGCATTTGAAGTTGCCGTAACTGTGAGCCGCTCTTTGCTTTTTGTGTGACAGGAGCACTTTTTTCTTCACACGAAGCAAGTGTTCTCACTGGTAACATTTTAAAATTTAGCCCAGTTTTGTCACAGTTACATATTTGTTCATTAGACAAATTTTCATCAGTTACGATTTTTTTAAACTCGACGATAAATTTTGAAATGGCCTGAGCGTCACCAGAGAGTTTTTCTCCACATATGTCTAGTTGACGCACTCCATACCTCTTCTTCCAGTTGTCAAGCCAGCTCACACTAGCGGCGAAATAGTCATCTCCTTCCTGCAGCTGGTTTCTGAAAAACAAATCTTTTTCTTGCAAGATTGGGCCAGAAATCGGCACACCCTTCTGTCTCGGTTGGGTAAACCATACGAATAATGCCTCACTTGTTTTTTTGTAGTCTGACTTCTTTATACTTCTTCGACTGAGGGATTCGTGTGAGCATTTCTGTGAAGAAAACTGTTCCAATTTAAGTCCGTTTCTTCGCCAGTCACCAACAGAAACTTCACAGACACCATATTCGAGAGCAATTTTTTGTATTGTTTCTCCTTTGTCAAGCCGTCTTAGTGCTTCTAATTTTAGATGCAAAGGCACAAATTTCCTCTATTTTGTTATAGCACTCACCTTTGTAAGGTGTACAACGGAACACACAGTCAAACAAAACGACACACAACACTGTACCGTACAGATACTGGTAACTACAGCAGTGTATTGAACTCCCCAGTTTTGATCGGTAGCAGCCGGCTGCAGTCGGGATATTTCGTGCCATACTGACAACAGATGTTCGTGCAACAGGGCAGCGAGCTAAGCGTCTGTGTTGATTGAATTGTTGCCTGCTTTGTCACTGAGCTATTACTGCCTCCTCTGCCCTTCCCGCTTCTTGGACATAAACACGTCAGTGCTGCCACCTTGATCAGGTAACCAGTTCGCTTTGTCAACTAATCACATGTTAAGTTATCATCAAACACCAACTGCGATCACCTAAAATCAAGTGCTGTGCCTACTCCTGCATCATACTTTAAAGCTGGAACTGTTATGTTTGTAGAAGGAGGGTGAGCATAATTGGCTTGCATGTGCGAGAAGTATAAAGTAAAAAATTATTTATGTTCGATAAATTGTAACAATAATTAATTTTCAGATGATTGAAAGAAATTTAGATAAGCAAGGACCACATGTATGATGAAATGAAACTAACAATGTTTCATTACAGTTACTGTAATTAACAAGTTCTTACTTAAACTGACCCAATGAACACATTTTGCTCCTTGGTAATCCTGTGTCAGGATAAGGCAAACACTAAATGGTAAATGTCTGTTAAAACACCAACAGTTTGAACAAACAACAAATAATGGTACACCTCAGGGGCAATGCAGCAAGGAATGGGAAGGACGACCTTGTCCACTGATTGTGTACATGCGGAGGCCTTGTTTTTTCAGGTTATTCTGGCAGCCACAGAGGGAGCAGGGTTTAATCAATGGCAGATGGTGGCACACTTTAGAGTGAATGATGCCTGTCTTCTCTGCCACAATATCAAACTTTGATCATATCAGTGAACGGAGGAGAAGGTTGAGAAGCAAGCCTTGCATACAGAATTCAACTAAGCTCACAATCTGCAGCATTGTCCCCAGAAATGATTATGGGCATCTGATTCTGAATCAGGTGGAAAGTTTGAACCAGACTCCGAAAGTTCTGTGACAATTTAGACTGCAGTGTCTTAAGATTTGTGCCATATGGTTGAGAACTGAACTATTTTTCTAAATGGGTCTGTGGTGCACTATACTTCAAGGGCTGCTACCCTGGTACCTGAGTGTGTAAGGGGTGCATACAAGTGTGTCCTCCCCCCCCCCCCCCCCCCCCCCCTAATCAGTCCATATATTTATAGCTATAGGAGACCCTGAAGTATTAGTGTCAGATCTGAAGAACTGTTCCAACAGACTATGAAATACTATTTAACAAGTGCCAAAACACAGTTAAGAGTCAGAAGCAGTGGTGCTCACACATTAAGCTGTCTGAAACCGATAGCAATGAGATTTTTAAGGCAAAATCAAATGCATATTGAAAGGATGGACCAACAAGAAATGGAGGTGGTGTATTTGTTGCAGTAGATAAGAAACTCAACATTACAAAAGACAGAAACTGAAGCTCCACGTGGGATTGTATGGACACGATTCAGTATCAAGGGTGGGCAGAGGGTGTGTGCAGAGATATTCATATATTTGCTAACATCTGTAAACTGAAACAGTCGCACGCTTACAAACTAAAATGGCTGCAATTCAGTAAAGGTGAAAGATAAAATCTTTTAAAAAGTGTTTTGAACTTCTCAATTATAGGGTAACAACATATAAAAAATTGAAATATTTAAAAATGGTCGAACAACCAACCTTTTTTTTTTGGACCACTTCATTTGGATTGACCCATTTTACAGTAGTAGTTGAGGGCTTCATGTATTGCCCTTTTGACTGTCAAATGCTTCATTTAGTATTTCACTATCTATAGCTCTATGCTGTGTTTTCACTTATTATGCAGTAGTCACTGTTTTGTTAAGTGTTTTTACAGGGACCATGGTACCCTAGTGTGCCCTTCCTATGTCCAGCACTTGACCAAATATTCTTCTGAACTTACTCTACATCCTCCTTACTGAGGTAAATATTACAGGTTCCTCACTGAAACACGACACCCACACAGTGACTTTATCTGGTTTGCAGAACACATGGAAATTTCTTCTTCTTTTAGTTCCCATTTGTGCTAAGGTAATGATGGTTGTTTACAACTGCTTATGGCTCACTGATAGCAGTTTCAAAATAGGAATTCCTCAAAGAAGATAAGTCTGCATGTTGCCATTAGATCTAACATTTCCATCGCAAGTGGGCCTCTGATCTGTCTGGTCTATATAGCTTTCAGAGTAATCACTTCGTATGATTTTGCAAAGTGTCTTGCTATCCCACCATAGATTAGATTAACTTTCATTCCATTTGATCCATAGTGAGGAAGTCCTCCAGGATGTAGAACATGCCAGAAAAACAATAATACATGGCAAATATTTACAACTAAAACAAATAAGCTAATGTACCTTCCACAGGTCGCAAGTGGAATGATTTATTATTATTATTATTATTATTATTATTATTATTATTATTATTATTATTAAACTATATGAAAAGATCATTTTACAATACTCATGTACTAAGATCGCATTAATGCACTGAATTTAAAATGTAAGAAAAGTTCTTTTGATTTATAAGGCGTTGTTGTTGTGGTCTTCAGTCCTGAGACTGGTTTGATGAAGCTCTCCATGCTACTCTATCTTGTGCAAGCTTCTTCATCTCCCAGTACCTACTGCAACCTACATCCTTCTGAATCTGCTTAGTGTAGTCATCTCTTGGTCTCCCTCTACGATTTTTACCCTCCACGCTGCCCTCTAATACTAAATTGGTGATCCCTTGATGCCTCAGAACATGTCCTACCAACCGGTCCCTTCTTCTGGTCAAGTTGTGCCACAAACTTCTCTTCTCCCCAATCCTATTCAATACTTCCTCATTAGTTACGTGATCTACCCATCTAATCTTCAGCATTCTTCTGTAGCACCACATTCAAAAGGTTCTATTCTCTTCTTGTCCAAACTATTTATCGTCCATGATTCACTTCCATACATGGCTACACTCCATACAAATACTTTCAGAAATGACTTCCTGACACTTAAATCTATACTCGATGTTAACAAATTTCTCTTCTTCAGAAACGTTTTCCTTCCCATTGCCAGTCTACATTTTATATCCTCTCTACTTCGACCATCATCAGTTATTTTGCTCCCCAAATAGCAAAACTCCTTTACTGCTTTAAGTGCCTCATTTCCTAATCTAATTCCCTCAGCATCACCCGATTTAATCTGACTACATTCCATTATCCTCGTTTTGCTTTTGTTGATGTTCATCTTATATCCTCCTTTCAAGACACTGTCCATTCCGTTCAACTGCTCTTCCAAGTCCTTTGCTGTCTCTGACAGAATTACGATGTCATCGGCGAACTTCAAAGTTTTTATTTCTTCTCCATGGATTTTAATACCTACTCCGAATTTTTCTTTTGTTTCCTTCACTGCTTGCTCAATATACAGACTGAATAACATCAGGGAGAGACAACAACCCTGTCTCACTCCCTTCCCAACCACTGCTTCCCTTTCATGTCCCTCGACTCTTATAACTGCCATCTGGTTTCTGTACAAATTGTAAATAGGCTTTCGCTCCCTGTATTTTACCCCTGCTACCTTTAGAATTTGAAAGAGAGTATTCCAGTCAACATTGTCAAAAGCTTTCTCTACGTCTACAAATGCTAGAAACGTAGGTTTGCCCTTCCTTAATCTAGCTTCTAAGATAAGTCGTAGGGTCAGTATTGCCTCACGTGTTCCAACATTTCTACGGAATCCAAACAGATCTTCCCCGAGGTCGGCTTCTACTAGTTTTTCGATTCGTCTGTAAAGAATTCGCGTTAGTATTTTCCAGTGTGACTTATTAAAATGATAGTTCGGTAATTTTCACACATGTCAACACCGGCTTTCTTTGGGATTCGATTTATTATATTCTTCTTGAAGTCTGCGGGTATTTCGCCTGTCTCGTACCTCTTGCTCACCAGACAGTAGAGTTCTGTCAGAACTGGCTCTCCCAAGGCCGTCAGTAGTTCCAATGGAATGAGGTGTACTCCGGCGGCCTTGTTTCGACTCAGGTCTTTCAGTGCTCTGTCAAACTCTTCACGCAGTATCATATCTCCCATTTCATCTTCATCTACATCCTCTTCCATTTCAATAATATTGTCCTCAAGTACATTGACCTTGTATAGACCCTCTATATACTCCTTCCACCTTTCTGCTTTCCCTTCTTTGCTTAGAGCTGGGTTTCCATCTGAGCTCTTGATGTTCATACAAGTGGTTCTCTTATCTCCAAAGGTCTCTCTAATTTTCCTGTAGGCAGTATCTATCTTACCCCTATTGAGATAAGCCTCTACATCCTTACATTTGTCCTCTAGCCATCCCTGCTTAGCCATTTTGCACTTGCTGTCTATCTCATTTTTGAGACGTCTGTATTCCTTTTTGCTTGCTTCATTTACTGCATTTTTATATTTTCTCCTTTCATAATAAACATATGATACAACTACTACAATACTTATTTACAGTGAACACAGCACTGCACTGAAATGGTACAGTAGTTATTTTGTGTGTGTGTGTGTGTGTGTGTGTGTGTGTGTGTGTGTGTGTGTGTGTGTGTGTGTGTGTGTGTGTGTGTATCAGTTGTGACCCACTGTTTGAAGGTAATACTGTCTGGCATTTCCTCATCATATTCATGAAACAATTCAATAACGGTTTCCTTACCATGGCATTTATTACACAAACTCATGATGCAGTCATAACTGTTAGTGTCACAGACCATTAAATCTAGCCACTCCTTGTAGTTAAGATCACAGAGTTCTGCACCCGCAATCATCAGTTTGACATTTTGATGATATAAACAAACACATATGGAGTGTGTCCCTGAGGATCCAGCCAAAATACACCACTTAGGGCAGAAGTCACAAAATTTTGACCTTCCAATTTTGCATTTAGGATGAGAATTTTGAAAGCTACATAAAGTTCATTTAAATCTGAAAGTCCTAGTCATTTCTTCTTTGTTACTTTAATTCCATTTATAACAACTCTTTTTCTATCTTTGCAACCTGGGCACATTCAACTGTTATCTTCAAAAAAACTGCTGGAGCTTTTTTGTTTCTTCACTTATACCTAGTCCTTTCTTCTTTCCTGAAACTGGAAGAATGCCTCGCTCTTTCACTAATTTTCGGGTTAGTTTAACCAAACGATGAGAAACGTTTAATTCATGAACTATTTTCTCTCTTGACCATGAGTCAGGAAGCTAACTTAAAATTTTAACTTTTTCCTCTTTATATGTCACTGAACATTTAATTTTTTATATTTCTATTAAGCTCAAACATTCAGTGTCAGATGATGCTGGTGGTAGGTTTTCTTCTTTAGAAATAATGTTGGTATTTGTATTATTAAAGCACGATTCCAAGTCTCTTATAATTTTGTCTGAAATTTGTTGTACCTTATTTTTAATAGAAGCTTTTCTTCTTCTGCTAATTAATTTTATTATTTTGGAAGCAGGAGATAGGTGTAACTTAGAATATATGCTAACAGCTTCCTCATTAGAAATAGAAATGTCATTAACAAAGGTACGATTCTGATTCTGGATTCACAACAAATATTTTTGAGTAACCATTTGGGCACAGGGAATTTCCAGGAATCACATTACACTTCACTTGGGAAGCTGTTTCATTCTCACATAACAAGGACAAATGTTCAAGTTTTATTTCCCTCAAAACTTTAGTAATAGGCTTTTTATGAACTAAGTGGATCACAGCACTTTCTTCCAAAAATGTGGTTGTATTTCAGAATGTATTTCTTCTCATGATACCCACACACCGATGTTACAGAAGAATTTACTTGAAATTCAAACAATTCATCGAAGTCACTGACATCTTCCACGTTTTTTGAAACTGAACTTACCTCCGAGGATGTCTCCCGCACTCGGAGACGAAACGTCAGGAGAGTTTTATACTTCAACAACGGCCTATCAGCCCAGAAGTTTTAAGTGAAGACAATATCGGCCGTGAAAGCTTACATTGTATGATGAACTGTAAACTGTTTTGACACACACTTCACTTGTTATCTGTCCAACAGAGCACTGTTCATCCATGTTATTGCATTCCAGTTACTCTCTCCAAAATTAATTACAAATTACATACAGAACAAAGCACATAACACGTTCCGCTCTCTCGATGAAGTATGTACTTCGACTCTAACAGAGGTTTCCATACAGACTGACAACAACAATAATGTACTTCTTTATTGACAATAAACCTAAACGTAAATGGGCATTTTTATTACCACAGAACAAAACTGAAAGCTCCTATTGTTCATTCAATACTGCATTATTAAAAATAAATAAACTAAATGAATATTGGGTGATAATGTCACAATTAAATTTTATTACAATGAAACAATAAACCACTTAAATAGGCAACAGCCGTAAGATCAGTTGTAGAGTAATGTGAATTACTTCCTCATTTTCAAAAATTCATATCTTTGTTCACAGTCAAATATCAATGTTGAAATTTTTACAGTACGTTGCTATTATACAGGTGGACAAACAATGCAAAAATCATATTTTTATATTCAGTCCCACCTGAGGTAACTAACCTCAAACTTTAAAAAAAAAAAAAAAAAAAAAAAAAAAAAAAAAAAATTCAAATTTCAAAAATTCATAAAAAATTAAGGAAACATTTGTACGTGTTCTTGCTCTATATGAGGCTAGTAGTATATGATATTTAACTACAGGAAAAAAAACAGACTGCCATAAACCACTCTTTGTTTGCAATTTTTGAAAATTTGGATACCAAACTTTGGAGGTTATTTTGACTGGTTATTTTTGAATTCACGGTATTTTGTGTAATAGTGTTGTAGAGGACACTTTTCTAAAAACAATCAGGTCAATTGCAATGTTGTAAATTTTTGCTAATGTCTCCTGACTGAAAAATCGTTGTGCGCCTACAAATAAAAATGGCCACCATCCAGTAAAGGTCCAAGATAAATTATTTTAAAAAACTACTTGCACACAAAAAAGGCTGCAGTCTCAAGTTGCAATTCCGTGAGTGTGTGTGTGTGTGTGTGTGTGTGTGTGTGTGTGTGTGTGTGTGTGGCCGTTTGGACAAAAGCTATGATTGTGCGAATCTTTTTGTTGTGCCTATCGTGACTCAGTATCTCTGCTATATGGTGAGTAGCAACTTTCCTTCTCTGGTATTGTTACAGTCCATCCTGGATTTTCGGTTTTTTGATTTTTGTTTTGAACTTCTCAAATATAGGGCAATCACATATAAAAAAATTAAATATTTAAAAATGGTCAAGCAACCATCACTGGACCACTTCATATGGATTGACCCTAGTAGAATATTATCAAAATATCTTGCACAAAATCCAAAGAAATTCTTGTCATATGTAAAGGCTGTCCGTGGTGCTGAAGTTAGTGTCCAGACACTCATGGCTAACACAGGAACTTATAGTTAGCAAAGCAAAAGCTATGAACTAAATTATCAAATGCTGTCTTACAAAGGAAAGCCTAGTAGTACAGCCCTAGCCTATTTCACACAACAATGTACAAATAAGTGATATCAATACTATTGTGAGTGGTATTGAGCATCAGCCAAAATTGTTAAAATTGAATAAATCTCTAGGGCCTGATGTAATACCCATCAGACTTTATACAGAATTCGCACCAAAATTAGCCCTTCTTTGAACCATAATATACAGTAAAATCTCCAGTAAAAATAATGTGTCCAGTAGCTGGAAGAAAGTAAACATCATACCCATCTACAAGAAGCTTATCAGAGGTGATCCACAGAACAACTGTCCAATACAGGACATTCATCAGTTGGAGAATTTCAGAACACATTCTGAGCTCAAACATAATGAATTGTCTAAGATAAGGACCTCCAGCATGCCAATCAGCATGGATTAAAAATTACTCACATAGAACCCAGCTCGCACTTCTCTCACATGATACCCTGAAAGTCCTGCAACTAAGAAATTAGTTAGATGCAGTGTTTCTTAACCTCCATAATGCATCTGACACATTACCACAACATTTACAACAAAGGCAAAGTCACGTAATGTATCAAACTGTGATTTTATCTACAAAAAGATATTGTCTGAAAAAAGCTACACAAATATTCAATGAGCTCTTGATTAAGAGTTCAAAGTATTGCAAAAATTGCAACATTCTTTAAATATTCATAAATGTAAAATTTGAAATTTCAGAAAATGTAAAACTATGACTATATCAATCAGACAATTTGAATCAGTCAATTCATATCAATACCTGTGTGTAAGAATATGTTGGGATATGAAATGGAATGCTCAAATATGCTAAGAAGACATAAAGCCGTTCCATACCCCAGGTTTTCAAAATCTGATGCCTCTGTTGCAATCATAGGTCTGCTCACAGCATTAAAAGCTAAAGTTTGTCTACTGTTTTTACTTCTTTAGCTACTCTGTCAGTGAGCTCGTTCCTCGGTCTGTTCATGTGGCTCAGTGACCAAATGAATGTTACAGTGGTTTCAGAGCTGTGGAGGGCAATAATAGGTCTTGGATGCCAGTTTTTGGAGTACCACTAATACATTCCTTGTAAACAGCTCACAGGGTTGGTATAAAACAGGAAATTATTTGTTCACAGTTATGATGAATTGGTAAGCCAGATATATGGCTACAAAATCTGCAGTGTATGCACTCAGAAAAAGAATTCTTTTGTGTCTCTGCATGTGCAAAGGCATAACCAACTCCATTGTTGAGTTTTGATCCATATATGCAGATGCATTTCAAATTGGGGTAGTATTGGAAGACCATATAGAACAGGTGTGTGAAAATAGCATGTTCTTATTTTCCTTAGGATCATAGACTGAGCCATCCAAGCCATTGGAGTTGCTAAGAGGGAGCGCTACGCATGCAGACAAGAGGGGGGAGCTTGTTGTCCTTCCACAGGGCCTTCAATCATACCTCAGCTGGTCTATGTATCTGTGGGCAACTTGTAAACAGTCTTGAATTGTTGGTTGCAAAACAGAGAAGTACCACAGATGGTTAAGCATCTGACAGATCGTGGCCACACCAGCTGCCAAGAGTTCCTGGCGACTAACTCTCAGTGGTGGTACACCACCTTCCACCACATGTCTATGAGGCTCGTACGGAAAACTCAAACTGCCAATCACACACTACTCTAGTGGACAAGAGTAGTACTGATGGTGCTCCCAATTTGTAAGCAACACATCCATAGTCCAAACAGGATAAGATACAAGGTTTATAGAATAGAAGAACTGTGCTTTCTGCTCTCCAGGAAGTGTTACTAAGAAATCTGAAGGTATTAAGCTTCCTCATGAAATTTCCCTTTGGCTGCCATGTGTGTGGTAACCATAATGAAGGGTCTAAAAATTTGAAATTTTCAATGACTTCAAGAAACCAGTTACCTAGGTAAAATTCTGGGTGAGGATCACATTCCTGAATCTAAAAAAAATGCACAGTCCTAGTTTTCATGAGAGAAAATTGATATCCATGATTCGGGGTCCAGTTTTGCAAATTCTATTCAGCTCTCTGGGGTTTGAACTCTGCAGTGTGCATTGATGTAAAGCAACAAAACAGGCAAAGATTGTCTACATACACTGATAGTACAACCAAAGGTCTCACCACAGTCATGATACCATCAACTGCAAAGGCAAAGACGGTTACACCCAAAATCAATCCCTGAGGAGCTCCATTTTCATGTACATATTAGTTGCTGACGGCTCAACACACATAGACTGGGAACAGTTGGAGGGATAGGAAATACTGTATAAAAATGGGCAGCAACCCTACGAAAACTGCTCATGCAGTGTACACAGGATGTGATGGCACCAGGTGTTATCATGTATCTTACACAGTGTAAACAACACACTGATCAGACATTGGTGATGCACGAAGGCACTGTGAACTGCAGATTGCAGACTTAACAGTTGGTCTGCTGTGGATTGGAGTGTTCAAAAACTGCTCTGAAAATGGGATGAATGTCTACTGGCTTTTAGACAAAACACAGTCCTTAGTTTATCAATTTTTAAAATAATTTACACAGTCTATTCATTACGAATACTAGTCAACAACTGATCAAAATCTGTGGGTCTTTTCCTAGTTTTAGACGAGAAATAAAGCAATACCTCCCCCCAACAGGGATGGAAAATACCCTTCTCATCAAACAAATGAAAACCCTGAAAGTGTATTCTATGCTGAAAACCTGTTGGCATGTAAGCATTCAATTGTGGACTTTACCGGGTCCAAGGCCTGTGTCTCAACACACTGCTAAAACACTGTGGTGCTCTCATTCAGTAAGTGGAACACTGTTCGAGTCGAGGTTTTGAGCCTGTAAGGCAGTTAGGATTATAGTTACCGCAAACTGACACTTCAACGAAGTGTGCCACTAAACATTGAGAAATCACCTCAGGATCAGTAGAGATGTTGCCATAGAGGAGAAAACCAACCTACTGGATGGAAGCAAATTTGGCAAAATTCAGTCTGTACTTGAGACAATTGGCTATGGGTTCTCATAGATTATACATACTATTGCCTTCTCTAATACAGTGTTTACAGGCAAGTGCCCAGTGAAAGTGAATGAATGTATTAGATCCTCTAGATGCTCTCTTGGTATTAACATGACTTTTAAAGCAGGAGTTTTAATTTTTAACATAAGGCAGTTGGATTTCTGAAAATCTTGTGCCCTGAATTGCAAAGTTAGCTGCAGAGTAAATAGCCACTAATTGACCGAGTTCAGCCATGTGACGATAGTAGCCATTGCAGCCCGATTGGAGGAACATTGGACTGGGCTCAAGTCAAGGGGAGTTCAAATTACTTAGCTGCTGAGTTGTGCTTCACCTGAATGTGTGGTTCTACATCGATACTTCCAGGCTCAACCTTGCAGGAAATGGGGGCTAGATCGAGTGGAACCTAGCCTCACTTAAGATTTTTTTTCCTTTCTGACCCCCGTACGGTTTTGGTTTCTGTAAAATCTTACTGTCCTGACTTCTGAGATGGTACACGTCACACCCTGCAGCTCTTTCAGCCAATGAATGGTGGTACACTGTCAAATTGTTTGGTCCTGGGAGGGGTGAGGGCACCTCCTCAGGTGTCCTCTTCCTTAGTAACGGCGGAGGACAAGGTGACTCTGGCTGTGCCATGGGGTGGTGACAACTGGTGTGGAAATTTGGAGGTCGAGGGAACAGATGTCTTCCCCCTTGATTGAAAACGAGGCTTTGCTATGTGGCTAGGACTGGGAGTTAGTTTTTGACACCTTATAATTGTCAAGCTATGTGTGGATTTTGTCACAATGTGTGACCTGTCAAGTGGGTGGGGTTGTTTGAACTTTTTCTTAAAATGTTGATATGGTAAAGGGCCAACAGTTTTAAATCCATGGATTGTCTCCTCCTCTTGAAAACTGTACATAACGGCAAATGAGGGTAGTGTTATATATAGTTACACACGTAGGAGGTTCTTCCCAAGGTTTGCCTAAGTGCATTATCCATCTGCATGGTCCACAAATAACGTCACTACTACATTAATCTGATACTAGATTTTCCCGACATGAGAAAAATCAAATGTCTTTAAGAATTGTTTAGTACATATCACACAGTACACATTACCCTGGTACCTGCCTCGCATGCATAATGTATGTGGGTTATTTGGCAGTTCTTAACCAATGGCAAAGTCTAGGAATTCATGGCTTAGACTGTCACAAAAGTTCCGTGTTCTTGCTAGTCCCTTTCACTTTATTTGAAACTGTCGTTCCACAGCATGTTCCATGTACAACTGGACACATTTTTAACACCATTAGGAAGACTAGTCTCAACTAAATCTGTCAGTTGTTGGAAGAAACCAAGTAAGACTTCTCAGTCAATACAACAATCATAATTTTTATCTATCAGGTTCACAACCTGCAACTGCTTGCAATAAATGCTCTCAATTGCTATCCATCTGGCAGACTAACTTTGAAGTCTTGAATGAACTCTCCCTGTCCATATTTCTGAAGCACAACTCTGACCTACTAGGGGGGGGGGACGGAAAAAAAAAAGTGGCATGTGTTGCCTGTACAAGGAAATCTTGCTATGGGTTACAATGCAGATGATAGCGAAAACAGTTTTTTTCACATGGAGATGAAGAAAATTTACTGCTGGCCTGCTCTTAGTCCTGTACATGTTCTCTTTATCTATTTGCAATCAGTATGCTGTACTTTTGTTTTTTCCTTTAAATTCTCCATAGAATACAAACAGAAGCAAAATATTCTAACCCTCTTTTTAGACTGCATGTATAGTGACTTAAGGTTCAGCTGTCACTATTTATGGAAAAATACGAAGAATGTTAGTAGTGCAGCAGGGGAGGGGGAATTAGATGTTCTCATTACTAAAGGGGTCACATTGTCACATTAGAGACGTGGTATTAACTCAGTTGCACTTTATTTGGCAGTGAACTGCCGACTACTCTGTTGCATGATCTACCTTGTCATTGCCTGAAATAGATTAGTGACACTATAGGAAAATAAAGAATTTCAATTTCCACTCCACCTGAATACAAGTGGTGTATGAATACCATTAAACCATCTCGCCAAGATCTGCAAGAGAACTGGCGACATACGCTATAAATTAAATATATCTCAGTATATGAAATGCAAAGAAGTCGTGGCAGAATTCTGAACAAACCTGCTACAACTATCCTTTCTGGAACACGCATGTCAAAAACTTCGTTGGGCATTATGGTCGAATTGTACAGTTCATCCGACGAACCATCAATTCTTAACCTTTCTGGTACTCTCATTCGCTGATTAATGTAAGCTGTATACTCTGGATCATAAAGGGTTCCTTTCAGTTCATCTGCCAAATGAATCGGTGATCCTTCCGTAGACATCTGTAAACACAAAGCGCATTTATTATTTATCTTAAATCCGCGAACTCCTAAAAATCTCTGAACCGTTTTCCGTATGACAAAACTGCACTCAAAAAACAAACTAATTTTGGCGGTACACTACTGTAAGATGCAGCTGTCACAATGGCAACACTGTGCATTTGAATGACATCAAAAAATCAGTAATTAGACACAGGGAAAAAGTTTACACAATTTCAAACAAGTCGCCTTAACCGTTGCTTGAACATTCAGTGGCGATTTCGTGCCTTTCAACAGGGATGTATACGAACAAGATACAAACACGCCACATGATTAGTTATTATCAACATATCTCGTACCACACAGTTAAAGAGAATTAATGAACGTACATTTATTGGCCACCAACAGAGGTAGTTGTCTTATAATATTACTTACACTCGCAAAATGGATAAAAGTTACATATAAAAAAAACAAAGGGGAAAGTCTATTTCGGCGGACAACGTCACACGTATAGAGCTAACTCGATGTTACAGCTTATTATCATCCAGCACTATAATGTTATTACAACCTTCCGCATTTATTTACCCATAACAACATACTTCAGAGTAAGTAATAATGTGTACCTGAATCAAAGAGGCTAGAACCTTGACCCATTCGGTTCAGTGCTACCAACTCGATGCCACAATTTAACGCTAAAAGTGAACCTCATGGTTTCACTATACGATATTGTTGAGCAGTGTAGTAATTATTTTGCAGAGGATGCACAATTAATTCACATTCTACATACAAGTACCTAAGAGGCAAAGAATTTTTGTGTATAGTGGTAGTTTCCATCTCGATCATAGTTCACAGCGCCCTTAATACTTGAGAGTAGAGTGATTTAACAACACTACCCTCTACCACCTTACGCCAACAAACCAAAATTCTCGTGCAATAATAGGAACTGGGTTTTAAAAATCACATATAAATTAAACAGAATGAACTGTAGTGTAGAAATCAGCAGTCTACAATAAATCAGTATCATCTACAAATATAATCTTAAAGTAAGCGAAAAGAGTGACAGGACGTCGACGGTAAACGTTCGCTTACCTTTTGCCCTAGTATTTTAGTTAATCCTTTGTCTAATGATTGATCGATAAGTTCCTTAATCGTCTAAAAAAAACAGGTACCAAATCTTTTGCTTTTCCGTTACTAGATTCATATGTCATGAACTAATTGCTACTAATTTCGATTTGTGTACTTATGATACTACAGTAAGTGCAAAATAGTTTTCCAAATACTTACTTCACTGCAGCAAACACAAGATAGTTTTCCTAATCGTATAGATGTAAATATTTACATAGTCTGTACAGTGCTCCAGTTTATCAGGTAACGATATTCCGCTAACAGAGTGTAACATGAAACTAAATTGTTTGAGCGCCGGTTTAAACAGCGATGTATCCCGTTCGGATTATTAGATATTTATGACTATAAACATCTGCATAGTAGAAAGTGAGCAGTACAGCTACAAGCAGTTGTTGTTGTTGTTGTTGTTGTCTTCAGTCCTGAGACTGGTTTGATGCAGCTCTCCATGCTACTCTATCCTGTGCAAGCTGCTTCATCTCCCAGTACCTACTGCAACCTACATCCTTCTGAATCTGCTTAGTGTACTCATCTCTCGGTCTCCCTCTACGATTTTTACCCTCCACGCTGCCCTCCAATGCTAAATTTGTGATCCCTTGATGCCTCAAAACATGTCCTACCAACCGATCCCTTCTTCTAGTCAAGTTGTGCCACAAACTTCTCTTCTCCCCAATCCTATTCAATACCTCCTCATTAGTTACGTGATCTATCCACCTTATCTTCAGTATTCTTCTGTAGCACCACATTTCGAAAGCTTCTATTCTCTTCTTGTCCAAACTAGTTATCGTCCATGTTTCACTTCCATACATGGCTACACTCCAAACAAATACTTTCAGAAACGACTTCCTGATACATAAATCTATATTCGATGTTAACAAATTTCTCTTCTTCAGAAAGGCTTTCCTTGCCACTGCCAGTCTACATTTTATATCCTCTCTACTTCGACCATCATCAGTTATTTTACTTCCTAAATAGCAAAACTCCTTTACTACTTTAAGTGTCTCATTTCCTAATCTAATGCCCTCAGCATCACCCGATTTAATTTGACTACATTCCATTATCCTCGTTTTGCTTTTGTTGATGTTCATCTTATATCCTCCTTTCAAGACACTGTCCATTCCGTTCAACTGCTCTTCCAAGTCCTTTGCTGTCTCTGACAGAATTACAATGTCATCGGCGAACCTCAAAGTTTTTACTTCGTCTCCATGAATTTTAATACCTACTCCAAATTTTTCTTTTGTTTCCTTTACTGCTTGCTCAATATACAGATTGAATAGCATCGGGGAGAGGCAACAACCCTGTCTCACTCCTTTCCCAACCACTGCTTCCCTTTCATGTCCCTCGACTCTTATGACTGCCATCTGGTTTCTGTACAAATTATAAATAGCCTTTCGCTCCCTGTATTTTACCCCTGCCACCTTTAGAATTTGAAAAAGGGTATTCCAGTCAACATTGTCAAAAGCTTTCTCTAAGTCTACAAATGCTAGAAACGTAGGTTTGCCTTTTCTTAATCTTTCTTCTAAGATAAGTCGTAAGGTCAGTATTGCCACGCGTGTTCCAACATTTCGACGGAATCCAAACTGATCCTCCCCGAGGTCTGCATCTACCAGTTTCTCCATTCGTCTGTAAAGAATTCGCGTTAGTATTTTGCAGCCGTGGCTTATTAAACTGATAGTTCGGTAATTTTCACATCTGTCAGCACCTGCTTTCTTTGGGATTGGAATTATTATATTCTTCTTGAAGTCTGAGGGTATTTCGCCTGTCTCATACATCTTGCTCACCAGCTGGTAGAGTTTTGTCAGGACTGGTTGTCCCAAGGCCGTCAGTAGTTCTAATGGAATGTTGTCTACTCCGGAGTATACAAAATAATTAACATCAAGTGCATCCTCACTAGCTGAGTTAATTAATTTGTTACATTAACATGTGTCATTAAAGTATTAAAAAACAGAGTTTAGTGAGGTACGCAGCAAAACATGACAGAGTTTAAATCTCATCCGAATAAATTCTCTCGCTCTTTCTCCCAATTACACGAGTGCCGCCCCCCCCCCCCCCCCCACACACACACACATACGCACAGCCTCATAATACAACAAGTGCTTAGGTTTTTTGCTTCACAAATGCCGCTGAACTTGGCATCGTTCAACTTTTAGTCTGTCTTTAACAATTCGTTAAGAAGAAGTGTGATAATCAGTGTTAGAAAGTCTGGCCTTCTGTCAAGCATCATGCTTCAAATCTGAAAATCTGACATAGTTTGTCACTTGGTGATCTTCACTCTAATTATCATCTCTATTTTTTATACTACCATTCAATGTTATTATTTCATCTTCTTCTACTGTCATATTAGTTGAAGTTAACTTCTACATCTACATCAACATTTAAATCCATACTCCGCAAGCCACCTGACGGTGTGTGGCGGAGGGTACATTGAGTACCTCTATCGGTTCTCCCTTCTATTCCTGTCTTGTATTGTTTGTGGAAAGAAAGATTGCCAGTATGCCTCTGTGTGGGCTCTAATCTCTCTCATTGTATCCTCATGGTCTCTTCGCGAGCTACTGAGCGTCTCTCTTCTAGAGTCTTCCACTGGAGTTTATGTCATCTCCATAAGGCTTTCGCAATTAGTAACGAAGCGAACTGCTCTCCATTGGATCTTCTCTCTGTCTTCTGTCAACCCTATCTGGTATGGATCCCACACTGGTGAGCAGTATCTTTTGAAGTTATATGCAGTATTAGAACCAATTTCTTTTACCAAGTCTTTTGGAAGTTCATAATGGCAACAGTTTTGGTTCCTTCCTTGTAACACACATCTTAGTGTCAACACAGCATTTAAAGTGTCAATCCCCATTTGATTCCATTATTTGGTTTTCAGTATGTTCACTGCAATGAACACCCTTTCCACTTTGGCCTTACTATGAGGAAAAGATAACACTGCCACAGCCTGATTACTCAAGTCCTTAAATGGGTCGAAATCTGCTGCATCTCCAAACTGTTACATTCGTATTTCAGCCCAAAATGCCACTGTATCTTCTTTGTTGTTCCAGGTTTGGTGAGAGATATTTCGATACTGATCAACGATTCTGTCAAAAATTTTCTGTCAGTTATGTAATTTTCATTCTTTTGTGTATTTTCAGCGTTTCTCAGAGGCTCAGCTGAGGCATTACGATCAGTGTTTTCATTTTATCAGGAAGACGCTACTGTAACTGCTTCGAACGTTTCACAGTAAAACCTATACACTTATCCCTAACTCATCGTTCTTCACCTGTATCGACTTTCAGGTCTTATATTTCCATTCCAAGTAGTATCCATGATATGGTGAAGGATCGAGGTATCCTTCAATGTCACAGTTAATAATGTCTATTCTTGATTCAGGCAACAGCACTTTGATGCATATAGACATCAGAAATCTTAACAGAGTTGCAAGGAGTTTGGTTGGATCTATTTTGTAGCCCTTGAACTGTTTCACAGCTGCACCTCTCCTAAGAAAAATTTGAGATGTATTAAATACACTCTGTTTTTTCCATCAGCATACTTTGGATGTAGAAAATCAGCAGTGTAGCAGTTTTCTTTTGATTTTGAGAGCGAGGAGTGCTGCTTAAGGTCAACCCATTGTTGAAATATCCTAGTCACAACAGCTTCTATTCAAAGTCATCTTGTTACACACAATTGCAGAACTTAATTGTTTTGTAGATTCTCCAGTACCCCTCTTGCTGATGATTTAATTAATCGTGACAAAAGCCTTCAGCTTGATAAAAATTTGAATCCTATTATTACAATGATTCGGTCACAACGTAATCGACATCCTCAGTCGATACTATCGATTAGTTTGTTCCCACTTGACCACTGAGTGAAGCACACACAACTTCGCTGCCATGCGCATGTCACCACCTAAAGCATGAGCCGTAAACCGCCACCGCCAGTACGATTCGCATGCGCGGAATTCGCTATAAATACCATGACTGCATCAGGTCTCTTCACACAGACGCGCTCTGGCCGTCGTGGCGGAAGGAGCTCTTAGCCGGTGATGGCCGGTGCATCGGTAGCTATTGGGGCTTAAGCCTCGCTGACCGCTCTGCTCTACAGAGAGTCTTCTTCCGAAGCGCGACAGTAGCGCCCGGTGGATCGGCGGAGGGTTGAGCTTGCTCCCTTTCGTCGAGAAACCGCGTAGTTGCGGAAAGCAGAATTGTCGTGAAGAGTCCTAGACTCACAGCAACCCCGTAACGTTTGTTACAAACTCCCCAGCGAGGCTATCTCGTTCTTTGTAGGGATAATCAGTGCCAGGGGCCCGTTCACGTCGGATCACCCCGCGTACTGTAGGCCGATTCTCTTCTTCCGCACCTCCTTTAGGTGCCGCGCCACTGCACTAACGGCGCACGCTAGGCCGTAGGGCACTCCCCCCACTTCCGTAGGGTAAAACAGTTAGGGCTTTTTCTTCTCAGAAAGAGCAAAATTGTCGTTACCCTTTCTCGTCCCTCCCAGAACACCAAGATGGCAGATTCCGCCGGTGTTTCTCCCGCCATAACCCGCAGCAAAGCTGCAGCGAAAGAGGCGCTCGGGTCGACTGGCCCCGTCGACGCCAGCGTCCCGCTTGCCGCCGTGGGGGAGGTATTGGCCGACAAGGATCGGCAGATCGCGCAGCAAGCGCAGGAACTGCTGGACCAACGTCGGCTGATAACCGACCTTTGCGGCGCAAACGACACGCCGAAGCGCACCACATTACACATCACGCTGCACTCGCCTGCTACCGGTGACTCCTGCACGACCGTCCCGCTGTCGCTGCTGACTCCAGTGGCGGAATCAGCGGCGGCGGACGAGGACACAGAACAACACTACACCGGGCCCTGGCAGGTGGAGGGCCCACCACACAGACGAAGAAACACAACAGGCACAGGCGAGCAACCAAACTCGCTAGGCAGCCGAAAGGCGTTGCTGCCTACACCGAAACAAACACTTCCGGCTAGGAACACAAACACTCAAACCAACACGAACCGACCTGCGGTCAGTAATAACACAAGTACACAAGCCGCAGCTACGCCCGCACAACAAAAGACTGGTTTTCCCCCAGTCGTAATACAGAACTATGGGGACCTTAGCGTCCTCAACACCACATTCGAAGCGAGGCACACACCTTGCACGCTCCACACTAAATACTCTGGGGATAGGGCCTCACTGTACATGGCTACTAACACAGAGTACAAAGATCTCCTGTTCTTCCTCAAAGAACAGGGGATCGAGCACTACACGTACAGAACGGCTGAAGAGCGGACACAGCAGTACGTGGTGAAGGGAGTGGACCCCAGCACACCAAACAAAACAGTTCAAGCGGCGCTCAACTTCCTTGGTTACGACTGCCGAAGTGCTAACCGGATGACGGGCTTCCGCACACACACCCGCCTACCACACTACCTGGTCGAGATGGCCGATACGGCCGCCTCCCGCGGCCTTCTGCAGATAAAAAGCCTTCTGCGGATGGACGTAAGGGTAGAGTTATATGAACCACCACTCGTCCCCCAACAATGCAACAACTGCCAGCGATTCGGTCATTCGGCCCTTCGCTGTCGCCTGGCACCCCGTTGCCGCGGATGCGCTGGCAAACACGCATCCAACGCTTGTACACAAGCACAACGAAACGCATGCCGTTGCGCCAACTGTGGTCAAGGCCATGCGGCCAACTACAGGGGCTGCGACGTATACAGAGAGGCGCAGAGGCGTAAAATACAACAAGCTAGAGGACTCAGCGCCATACCACGTCCAAGGCCCGCACCAAACCCTGTCAGGAACGGTGTAACGTTCGCCATGGCTACGAGCCCTGGAGGAGCGGTGCGGGCGGCGGAACCTCCGCGCCCATCACACGCACAAAACACAACCGCTGCGACAACAATACAACCGTCTCAGCCAACAAAAAACACATCAACCACATCGGTTCCAACACCAGCTCCCCAAAACAACACGGCCCCACTCCCTGAGGCCACGGCATGCGAAACCACGCAGACCGCACAGGAAGACGCACCCACACATGGACCCCCAGAACCGAAAACCCAGAGAAGGCGTAAGCGACCTCAAGGGAACAGGAACGGGTACACAAGATCGCCACAACAAACCACTCGGCAACAACAGAACACGGAAACGCAGACACACAGTCAGCAAGCCAGCGACACCAGCACACACACTACTCCACCCGTCACCACACCTGTAACACAGGCACCACAGACTGCAGCACACAGCAGCAACACAAGCGCCAGTCCACACACAACGCCAACACCCGCAACAGCGGCCGCTAACACCACAAACAAGCCACAGGCCGACACGCACAACACAAACACAACACAAGGGGGAATACTGGAAACACTATTCCCCCAGCATACGACCAAAGAGATCCTTCTCAGGATCCTCTCGGTCGTCACCACACTGATCTCACAGCTCTTGGATGCCGGGCAGTACTTGACTGCCATGCAAACAGCTCTCACCACACTGTCCACATCCCTACATGGATAATACGCCACACCCGGCCCCCTTCGCAAACAACCAGACACTATCACAGATCCTGTTCTGGAACGCAGACGGGATCAACAACAAAAGGGCGGAACTTGCCGCGTTCATGGAGCGTAAGGGCATCCTTATCGCACTACTGAGCGAAACTAAACTCAAACCGCACAACCACCTAAACTTTACCAGCTACTGCGTCTATCGTACCGACCGACCGGACGGCTCTGGTTTCGGTGGAACGGCCATCATTATACACAAAGACATTGAACACACGAACATAGTGCTCCCTGAACTTGAAAAATTAGAGGCAACCGCCGTCAGGGTCAAGTTCAACGGAGCCTATACCACACTGGTGTCAGTATACAACAGTCCTAAGAACATTGTGACACGCGACATCAGCACTATACTCAACATATCACCGCGCGTAATAGCCGCTGGAGATCTTAACGCGAAACACCCAGACTGGAATTCACGTATACGAAACTCCAACGGCAAAAAACTATACGAACACGCGCTAGGACGAAACTACATTACACTAGCGCCGACCGAACCGACGCACATTCCCTACCGAAGGGGACACAAGCCAGACGTATTAGACATGGCCCTCATCAAGGGCATAACAACGACACTCAACGTTGCTGTTGAAAACGATCTGCCCTCAAATCACCAACCTGTTATGCTATACATTGAAGAAACACTGCAGCACATTGACCAACGCAGGATGCTCGACTACAAGCGCGCGAATTGGACATTGTTCAAGGAAACGCTCGACAGTCACATCCCACCTACCCACACAATTAATGAGACAGCCCAAATAGATGATGCTGTTGAAACCCTCACTAACGCCGTCCAAGACGCAATAGCCGGCACCATACCAATCCGCACACCACAACAATACAGTGCTGCCCTGCCCCAGGAGATCCTGGGCCTTATCTCAATGAGGAACCACCTCATTAGGTATCGGCAGCGTACCAGGCGCCAGCACTTCAAACGGCACATCAACAGGCTCCAGGGAATAATCCGGGACAAAATACAAACATTTAAAACACAACAGTGGGACCAAAAACTCGCAGGGCTAGACACCACGCGACCTGGCGTGTGGCAGATGGCCCGACACTTCACCAGGGAGAAACACTACACACCCACGCTACAAGGGCCCGACGGACCGGCATATTCTGCGGAAGAAAAAGCTGAACTGATGGCCCTCACACTTGCAGCGTCATTCACACCGAACATGGATCCGTCAGATCCAGCGTTCACACTTGCAACAGACCAGGAGGTCACTCGAATCCTGGCCCAACCAGCGCGCAACAACATCCGCCAGGCTAGCACAGCTGAAGTGAAATGGGCCATCATGCATACCACTGCTAGGAAGGCCCCTGGTCACGATGGCATTCAAAACCGTGTTCTCCAGGAGTTCACGGATAAAGCAATAGACTATCTCACGCACATCACGAATGCCATACTCAAACACCAACACTTCCCCGCCTTTTGGAAGACGGCCAAGGTCCTGATGTTCAGGAAGCCGGGGAAAGACCACTCCCTCCCACAAAATTACCGACCCATCAGCCTGCTGAGCGCGCTCAGCAAGATTGTTGAGAAGGTAATACTAAAACGACTCACTAGGCACTGCATTACAAATGACACCCTGAGGCCGGAGCAATTCGACTTCAGGAATCACCACTCGACAACACAACAACTCCGCCGCGTCGTCGAATACATCACACACGGATACAACATGAACAAAGCAACTGGTGCGGTGTTCCTGGACATCGAGAAGGCTTTCGATCGTCTATGGCACAACGGCCTCATACGCAAACTAAACGACGCAGGGTTCCCCGACGGGCTCGTACGTCTCATACACTCATATCTCACGGACAGGAGTTTCAACACTGACGTGCAGGGCAAACAATCAACACGACACGGTATACAGGCAGGGGTACCCCAAGGAAGCATCCTAGGGCCCTTACTGTTTAACCTCTACATTAACGACCTCCCAGATACACATAACACGACGATGGCAATCTACGCGGATGACACTGCCATCCTAGCGCAAGATTGGAAGCCGTCTAACATTAACTCACGACTACAGACCGCACTCAGAACGGCAGAGCCCTGGTTGGTGAAGTGGCGTGTTAGAGTAAACGTCGACAAGTGCGAAGCCGTGCTGTTCACCAGAAGACCGAAACTACTGCGCAAACATCAACACTGCAATCAAATAACACTACACGCACGCCCAATACGTTTCCGAGAGAAGGTCAAATACCTCGGTGTCTGGCTGGACCGGAAACTACTCTGGGGGGACCACATCCAACACGTGACCAACAAAGCAAACGCGAGGCTCAAACAACTCTACCCTATGCTTAACAGGCGTAGCACACCGAATAGGAGGGTGTCCAGGTCCATGTACACCACACTTATCAGACCTCTGATGACGTATGCTGCTCCCGTCTGGGGATACGCTGCGCCCACACGTGTGCGCCGTCTGCAGCTCATACAGAACAAAGTACTCAGAATCATAAGCAACGCTCCGCGCTACACGCGCACCGCGGACCTTCACCGGGAATATCGGCTAGATACCATCTTGCAGGTATTCCAAAAACTCTCCACACGACTATACAGAAACACGAGACACTCGCGTAACCCGTTTATTCTTTCTCTGGGTAACTACGACCACAACCATAGATGGAAACATAATAGACCAAAAACACTATTAGCACGAAACTAAACATCTATGGTCCATAGCACGCTAACATGACAGTACTGGCGAGCCCCTGCAACTCAGCTACTACTGGCAACCCCAGATGCTTAACCCGCCGAAATACCGGCAATCGCAGGGAAACCGTACTGCACACAGCACGCAAACCAGCCACACACCCCCCCCCCCCCCCCACACTGTGAGCTGATCTATGACCGATCGCCCACTAATATATGATGACAATGTAATGTTTCAGGGACGCAGCAGCAGCAGATCCTGGAACGAGCGCCAGCAACGACAACGGTAACGATGCACGATACCTCGCACTAACATAACCACACCTTGCATGCGCTGTCGCAGCTAGTAATCCGCTACTGCCCTTACTACCCGTCCTACTATCGCAGAGGTTTTTTTCCCTTGGCGCTTGCCTTGGCACTTTTTTCCCTCTGCCCTTAAAAACCGCTACCCTTCAATCGCTTTCGACCACTTCTATCTCCTGATGGACCATGTAAATGAGTAATCTTACCCAGACGCATGGATAACATCACAGCCTGCATCCTGTGACTCCTGATTCTAAAAACTAACATGTTATACGGAGGTGACAGTAGAACTTTTGGTTTGGTCACCACGTTGGTGCGGGCGTGGAGGGGCCCCATCCTATGTAAAAAAAGGTCTCTTCATTACTTCGTCTACTCACCTGAGGATTTCCGGACGCCTCTGGGACGAAATATCATGGCAAAATGTTGGTGGGATCCGACTGCAAACCCGAAAATTACTGGAAGTACTCGTCTTGTCTACTCGAGGACTGAGAGAACCAATTATAATCTCTCTTATCAGGAATTCAGTATTCCATGGAAGGCTTTCCTGAGATGTTTGTGATACACTGTAATGGAGGGAATGACCTACACAACAAATACGTATTAAATGCGGTGGATCATACTGATCTTTCACTATTTTGAAGAGACTGTTATTGATCCACATATCACTGATGCATTATCTGTACCAACACCAATAATATTAGAAAATTTCATTTTTTCCTCAATTAGTGCAAGTAACACATTTGCAATGCTTCTTGCCTTTGCGTTTTCCAAACTAATTAATCAAGGAAATGTTGATCTAATGTAATTTTGTTTTTCACTGAAATAGCTCACTACAATTTCTAAATGTTTATGGTCACTGGTATCTGTAGATATGTACAGAATTACACATAACTTTTTTCTGCAATATCTTTATGTAGTTCATCTGGTGTGTGGTTTCAAAACAGTTTCTATTATTTCTGTGGAATTTATACTATGCAACTTCAAACCAACAGCAGATTTGGAATCACAAAATGTCCCTTTACACAATCCATCAAGATGATGACATGTAACAATGGAACAATGTTCTACAATGAACAATGGTAATGTTCATTTCACCTTGTGCACAGCATCTAATTTTTCATCAGCGTTACACAGCTTAAAATCTAATAGCTTTTGCTACTTAGAAACAACCTATGCCTGAACTTTCCTGGGGACGACTTTTTGTAACATTGAAGCTTCTCAATTTAAGTTTTTACTTAAATTGCAGTAACTGACATGGATAAAATTCCACATTATTTAATTCTGATACTGCTGAGTGAAACGGAACGTATTGAGCCTATTTTCTCTTTACTTATTCTTATCATCTCAAAACTGCCCCACAATATCCTGGTGCAACACAATCTGACTGCTCAAAAAATGATAAACTGACTTCAAATAATTAATACAAAAGAATGGACCTGAATTAGAAGAAATCCTAACAATAACTCAAACATTTCATAAGCCACTTACCTCACAGAAAATCTCCATTAGACGAACTACAGCAATGCCACAAGCACCAATACTGCCAGCTAAATCAGAGATTGTGACTACTGAAGGCTCTAACTACTAATAGGCATGTGGTTAGCAAAGGAAAGATTTTGTTGCAGAGCAAACAATGTATTTACCAGATTTTACCGTAATCAACTGACAACCAGTTCAAAAAAATTATATAATCATCAGTAATAAATGCCAATGACATATACACATTCAGACTGCTTGCTCACGCTAATACTGCAAACCCCCAACACTGCTAATTATTAACCTCCATCACTGCTGACTACTCACAATCAACTTCTATCACTGCTGGCTGTTCACCTCCAACTGCTAGACCAATCAGCCACAGAATCTCCTAGAGAGCGCCCATAGCACTGTCAGAATTATTAATGCAGAGTGCTACATAGCGCTGCCAACACACAAACAGGCTACTTACATAGCCCCCCTGCTCCTCTCCAAAAAAATTTGCAATATGTTTTGGGCAGTGGCCAAAACTAATTTGTTGAAATTTTATCATGTTAACCGTATCAGATACACAGAATTAGTAATATACTGTTTGTCAATAAATCAAAAAATTCACCTCACATTCCCTAACGACAGTCCTAAGCATTCATCAGAAGAGTAGTCTATGACAGTTTTATGCACAAATCCTGATCAATAAAAAAAAAATGCACACACAAGTAGTGGACCTCCCGTCGGAAATATAGTGCTGACTCTTGACATAAAGACACGAAGATTGGTAATGGGCCACAACAGAGCAAACCCACAGCAGAGTCAGTCGAAGTCTTGCAGAATATTGGTAGGTCACCACAGAGCAGACCCACAGTATTTCTTGTAGAGATTATGGTAGTAATGGTCAACCAAAGGTGCAAACCCACTGTAGTCCTTGTAGAGATTATGGTAGTAGTGGGCCACCGAAGATACAGACCAACAGCAGTCCTTGTCGAGTTGGCTAGCAGCCGTCCATTGCGACTGTGTGGGTGCACAGTCACAACTGAAGAGTCTTGATGACAATTTAGCAAGTCCATGAACCACCACTTGTGCATTCACTAATGTTTCTTTTATTTGCAATATCCTTAGAACCAGGAATGCTGTTACAAAGTCCCTTGCTGAACTATCAACGCACGAGCAAGCACTAACACAGTCATATGACCTGTGAAATTTATACATACACTATGACCAACAGACAAAATGTATGCAGTTAAATGAATCCATAGTATTTACCTTCCTTGAAGAACTGGTGTCTATACAGTTACAGTTTTACAGCATAAGAATACAATTACAAAGGTAAAGAAAACATCATCACAGTAAAGAGCAGTAGTACAGTACAGTAGTACAGGCTTTACAAGAAGAATAAAACAATATATATATATATATATATATATATATATATATATATATATATATATATATATATATATATATATATATATATATATCGAGTTATGACATAAGTAAATAAAGGAGAAATGAGAGTATCCTTTGAAGCATTAACTTGACACATGAGCATTAAAGAAAACATAACCGAATAAATAATGTCTGAACATCTTTTTAAAGTAAAAAACAGGTTAGATTTGAGGATAACAGTATTCCTCATCATAGTGAAGGCAGCTTATTATTAGAAGGAAAAAATTCAACCCAAATTTATCTTATCAGGTAAACACACAGAGACAGGAAAAACACAGACAAACAAGGGTGCAAATAAACACATAGTGGAGTAACAAAATTTTGTACATGGCTGCACTTTCAGAGACAGTGAATGGTTACAATTGAAAGAAAACAGCACTCGGTCACTATTTTTAACAAATTAACCGGGTTTCAGCACTACTAGGAGTGTCTTCCTCAGAATTTCAATCAAAGAATGGTCTATAACATGGTTACAGGTTTCAGTCTGTTTGCAACCTGTAACCGAGTAAGTAACGAGCAGCCCTTAGTGGCTCGTCATCAGTTTTTTTATCTTAAATGTCTTTGTGACTAATGCCCTTTTGGCATATTTATTATTTTATAAATGGCATATAAGATACTCTGTATCATACGTTTTTAGTCATAATTCTGTGACCATGTTATAGACCATTCTTTGATTTAAATTCTGAGGAAGACACTCCTGGCAGTGTTGAAACGCAGTTAATTCATTAAAAGTAGTGACCAAGGGCTGTTTTCTTTCAATTGGAACATATTGGAGTAACACAAAAGGAAAGGACAGGGTTTGTTTTCAGTGTAATATTTAGTACTGCAGTAGTTGTGGTACTTGATTTCCAGTCAAAACTTCGTTTTCCCCCAGATCTTTCTTCTTATTTCAACATTTGTTCCCAAAACAAGTCTTATCTATCTGTATTTATACTTTCATAACTTTATTACCTCATCACCCGTTTCCTCATCATTTGCTTCCAAGAAAGCCCAGTACTACATAACCCTGTTGTCACTATTCCGTACATCTGTTCATTTCCTCTATCAAAATAATTGTTCCTCATTGAACAATACTCTTTGGCCAAACCTTTTTCATATAGCTTCTCAATGCATTTCTTCCCAACTCATCATAATGCATTTTGTTGTATAACATAGCCCCTCTTAAACTAACTTAAATCTACTGTGCTCAGCTATATAAACTAGAGAATGAGGCAATGCAGCAGCACAAAACAATTAACATAAACAACAATGATAAAAATGCAAAGTTGTAAAGCAAGCAGCACCATTTTTAAATTAGCAAAGCAAATGCAACATTATAACTAGTATATGGCAATACACAGCAAACAGAAAAGATAAATCCGTGGTAAAACTGGCTTATCAGAGTAATATAAGGTAAAATTCAGTAGGACAATGTCTGACAGGTAGCAGCAGCAAATGCAATAACTTATACTTAAATATGAGAAAGCACAAGCAGAAAAAATATTACAGTAAAGATAGCAATGAAGACAAGGGAAACGTCTATTAACATCTTATTGTCTATGTCACATCTTGACACTAGAGTGGCGCACCCAACAACTTGTTCTACAAAAAAACCAAGTCCTTGAAATGTCCTTTAAAGTGCTCTTTCTTATTGATCTTTCCTTTCCAAGTGCTCTTTTTTTAAGAATGTGGATTACAAAACTATTATTTAATGGATATGTTGAGAGAAAGTGTTCACATTAGCATATTTATGTATTTTCTTTTATAAAACCAATGCTGCAGCGCAACTAGAAACCAAATATCAAATAAAATAAACAAATGTTGTTGTTGTTGTCTTCAGTCCTGAGACTGGTTTGATGCAGCTCTCCATGCTACTCTATCCTGTGCAAGCTGCTTCATCTCCCAGTACCTACTGCAACCTGCATCCTTCTGAATCTGCTTAGTGTACTCATCTCTCGGTCTCCCTCTACGATTTTTACCCTCCACGCTGCCCTCCAATGCTAAATTTGTGATCCCTTGATGCCTCAAAACATGTTCTACCAACCGATCCCTTCTTCTAGTCAACTTGTGCCACAAACTTCTCTTCTCCCCAATCCTATTCAATACCTTCTCATTAGTTACGTGATCTATCCACCTTATCTTCAGTATTCTTCTGTAGCACCACATTTCGAAAGCTTCTATTCTCTTCTTGTCCAAACTAGTTATCGTCCATGTTTCACTTCCATACATGGCTACACTCCAAACAAACACTTTCAGAAACGACTTCCTGATACATAAATCTATATTCGATGTTAACAAATTTCTCTTCTTCAGAAACGCTTTCCTTGCCATTGCCAGTCTACATTTTATATCCTCTCTACTTCGACCATCATCAGTTATTTTACTTCCTAAATAGCAAAACTCCTTTACTACTTTAAGTGTCTCATTTCCTAATCTAATTCCCTCAGCATCACCCGATTTAATTTGACTACATTCCATTATCCTCGTTTTGCTTTTGTTAATGTTCATCTTATATCCTCCTTTCAAGACACTGCCCATTCCGTTCAACTGCTCTTCCAAGTCCTTTGCCATCTCTGACAGAATTACAATGTCATCGGCGAACCTCAAAGTTTTTACTTCGTCTCCATGAATTTTAATACCTACTCCAAATTTTTCTTTTGTTTCCTTTACTGCTTGCTCAATATACAGATTGAATAACATCGGGGAGAGGCTGCAACCCTGTCTCACTCCTTTCCCAACCACTGCTTCCCTTTGATGCCCCTCGACTCTTATTACTGCCATCTGGTTTCTGTACAAATTATAAATAGCCTTTCGCTCCCTGTATTTTACCCCTGCCACCTTTAGAATTTGAAAAAGAGTATTCCAGTCAACATTGTCAAAAGCTTTCTCTAAGTCTACAAATGCTAGAAACGTAGGTTTGCCTTTTCTTAATCTTTCTTCTAAGATAAGTCGTAAGGTCAGTATTGCCTCACGTGTTCCAACATTTCGACGGAATCCAAACTGATCCTCCCCGAGGTCTGCATCTACCAGTTTTTCCATTCATCTGTAAAGAATTCGCGTTAGTATTTTGCAGCCGTGGCTTATTAAACTGATAGTTCGGTAATTTTCACATCTGTCAGCACCTGCTTTCTTTGGGATTGGAATTATTATATTCTCCTTGAAGTCTGAGGGTATTTCGCCTGTCTCATACATCTTGCTCACCAGCTGGTAGAGTTTTGTCATGACTGGCTCTCCCAAGGCCGTCCGTAGTTCTAATGGAATGTTGTCTACACCGGGGGCCTTATTTCGACTCAGGTCTTTCAGTGCTCTGTCAAACTCTTCACGCAGTATCGTATCTCCCATTTCGTCTTCATCTACATCCTCTTCTATTTCCATAATATTGTCCTCAAGTACATCGTCCTTGTATAAACCTTCTATATACTCCTTCCACCTTTCTGCCTTCCCTTCTTTGCTTAGAACTGGGCTGCCATCTGAGCTCTTGATATTCATACACGTGGTTCTCTTCTCTCCAAAGGTCTCTTTAATTTTCCTGTAGGCAGTATCTATCTTACCCCTAGTGAGATAAGCTTCTACATCCTTACATTTGTCCTCTAGCCATCCCTGCTTAGCCATTTTGCACTTCCTGTCGATCTCATTTTTGAGACGTTTGTATTGCTTTTTGCCTGCTTCATTTACTGCATTTTTTTATTTTCTCCTTTCATCAATTAAATTCAATATTTCTTCTGTTACTCAAGGATTTCTACTAGTCCTCGTCTTTGTACCTACTTTATCCTCTGCTGCCTTCACTACTTCATCCCTCAAAGCTACCCATTCTTCTTCTACTGTATTTCTTTCCCCTATTCCTGTCAATTGTTCCCTTATGCTCTCTCTGAAACTCTGTACAACCTCTGGTTCTTTCAGTTTATCCAGGTCCCATCTCCTTAATTTCCCACATTTTTGCAGTTTCTTCAGTTTTAATCTACAGGTCATAACCAATAGATTGTGGTCAGAGTCCACATCTGCCCCTGGAAATGTCTTACAACTTAAACCTGGTTCCTAAACCTCTGTCTTACCATTATATAATCTATCTGATACCTTTTAGTATCACCAGGGTTCTTCCACGTATACAACCTTCTTTCATGATTCTTAAACCAAGTGTTAGCTATGATTAAGTTGTGCTCTGTGCAAAAGTACAAAAAAGCATAAAAACATAATTCACCAGCCAAATGGCTTATCATAAGTTAGTTAAAATTGTATGAACTCTCGTAGAAAGACCCGTGTCATAATCAGGTGTGTAGACATAAAAATATTTCTCATCACTTCATAAGCATTTCAGTAAGCAGCACAAAGCATGAGTTCCACAGTGTAATCATATGTTTTCAAGTAATAGTGTGTTGTGTTTGTGGTGCATTCTGCAAAGTAATGTCAATGGCGAAGTCAACGACATCTTTTTTTCTACAGCTATGCGAGTGGTAGCGAGATTTCAGCGAGCTTCAGATTGGCACAAGTAAAGTTGAAAGTCCACACAAAATAGATATTTTTCAAAGTGGCTAGCATACAGCTGGGCACAGCAGAGCATTACGTCAAGGTCACATACACTCTTTACCGAAATATTTACAAGAACAGTTTGAGCTAGAAGAACAGTTTCATACCAATAAAAAAATTCGACATGTTGGTAATTTACAAGAGAAGTGTTTAGAAACGAATTCTCATGAATAACAGTGGCCGAAAATTTCCATCGGCATTGTGGTATTCACATTCACATCTCTACTCACTTTTCATGATGATCATAACCATATCTTGACATCATAACATACATCGTCGTTGTAATAACATCATCATAACAGATCTACCAAATCTCAAAATCGTTGTAGCTTCTTTCAATAATCTCAAAACCTCTAAAAAAATTCTCTGCTCGTTTCAGTAGTGACATCTAACTCAAACGTACTTCAAAAATCATGAACCCATTCAAAATACATCTCTCAAAGTTCTCACTATATCACAATGGTTCCAAAAATATATGAACAGTTCCCAAACCGCAGATAATGTACAATTTCATAAGTGTGAAGTAATCAAACTGTGTAAGTACCTAGACATATGCCAGTGACATACTAAAAAACGTTTGTCTCTCAGTTAAAAGATCAGACAGCTGTGTAATTCTGTATAATAGAAATATGGTACTGAAGTATAAACAGTATAAGCAAATACCATAGTAGCTAGGGCTCCTTGTGCTTGCCACACACATGGTACACAAAGTATGCGTACCCCCATGAGGGATAATGTAATTATACCCTCAGATGTTACAGATTTAAACTGCAGAATGAAATCTATCGTTGAAAACGTTCTCTGTATAATAGTAGTTCAACCATATTTCTAAAAAATGTTCCAAGTACAAAAGGTAATCACTCAAATGCCTGTCATGTAGTGCAAAACTATAGTTCTTGCTGTAAGATAATTTCTCTCATTGGGTAAAGGAAAAAAAAACATACCATGTGTTGTAGTTATCGTCGTACATAAGCAAAGTTCCTCAAAAATCAGTGTACTTACCTTTGTCATATTCAAAAGTAAAGAGCTGTGCATGTAAATGTTGTAGTTATTACGTTCATTGCCATGACCTTGAAAGTATTATACTGTGACATATTGTTGTGTTACTAAAAATACCTGTCTCATTGTAGCTATGCCACAAAAGTTATTACCAAAACATGTTGTACTTTCCAGAAAAATTGTGCAGACATAATGCAGATACACCGCAAAAGCAATAATGAAAATTATGTCACTCATTAGTACCATCGTAGTATAATTGTGCAGCTGTTAAACAAACCAAATACTGTGTCATCTGTGACCTCTCAGGAAGTATTTTTAATAAAAATATCTTTTCAAGTAAACCAAAACGTTGCAGTTAAATCTCATTATTAGTATATCTTCTAAGAATGTAGACTTTACAGTCATGATATAATCGTGCAACTAACATGCAAGATGTACACTCAATGAGACTGTGTCATCTGTTCCCCATAAAAGTGGACTCATAAAATTACTGTTCTTGTGTTCTTGAGTGGATAGTTGAGCCCGTTGCGGTTCTAGGTGCTTCAGTCAGATACTAAGTGACCACTACGGTCGCAGGTTCAAATCCTACCTCGGGCATGGATGTGTGTGATGTCCTTAGGTTAGTTAGGTCCAAGAACCATGGACCTTGCCGTTGGTGGGGAGGCTTGCGTGCCTCAGCGATACAGATAGCCGTACCGTAGGTGCAATCACAACGGAGGTGTATCTGTTGAGAGGCCGGACAAACGTGTGGTTCCTGAAGAGGGGCAGCAGCCTTTTCAGTAGTTGCAAGGGCAACAGTCTGGATGATTGACTGATCTGGCCTTGTAGCAATAACCAAAATGGCCTTGCTGTGCTGGTACTGCGAACAGCTGAAAGCAAGGGGAAACTACGGCCGTAATTTTTCCCGAGGGCATGCAGCTTTACTGTATGATTAAATGATGATGCCGTCCTCTTGGGTAAAATATTCCGGAGGTAAAATAGTTCCCCATTCAAATCTCCGGGCAGGGACTACTCAAGAGGATGTCGTTATCAGGAGAAAGAAAACTGGCGTTCTACGGATCGGAGCGTGGAATGTCACATCCATTAATCGGGCAGGTAGGTTAGAAAATTTAAAAAGGGAAATGGATAAGTTAAAGTTAGATATAGTGGGAATTAGTGAAGTTCGGTGGCAGGAGAAACAAGACTTCTGGTCAGGTGACTATAGGATTATAAACACAAAATCAAATAGGGGTAATGCAGGAGTAGGTTTAATAATGAATAGGAAAATAGGAATGCGGGTAAGCTACTACAAACAGCATAGTGAACACATTATTGTGGCCAAGACAGATATGAAGCCCACACCTACTACAGTAGTACAAGTTTATATGCCAACTAACTCTGCATATGACGAAGAAATTGAAGAAATGTATCATGAAATAAAATAAATTATTCAGATAGTGAAGGGTGATGAAAATTTAATAGTCATAGGTGACTGGAATTCGACAGTAGGAAAAGGGAGAGAAGGAAACGTAGTAGGTGAATATGGATTGGTGATAAGAAATGAAAGAGGAACCCGCCTGGTAGAATTTTGCACAGAGCACAACTTAATCATAGCTAATACTTGGTTTAAGAATCGTGAAAGAAGGTTGTATACATGGAAGAACCCTGGAGATACTAAAAGGTATCAGATAGATTATATAATGGTAAGACAGAGATTTAGGAACCAGGTTTTAAATTGCAAGACATTCCCATGGGCAGATGTGGACTCTGATCACAATCTATTGGTTATGACCTGTAGATTAAAACTGAAGAAACTGCAAAAAGGTGGAAATTTAAGGTGATGGCACCTGGATAAACTGAAAGAACCAGAGGTTGTACAGAGTTTCAGGGAGAGCATAAGGGAAAAATTGACAGGAATGGGGGAGAGAAATACAGTAAAGAAGAATGGATAGCTTTGAGGGATGAAGTAGTGAAGGCAGCAGAGGATAAAGTAGGTAAAAAGACGAGGACTAGTAGAAATCCTTGAGTAACAGAAGAAATATTGAATTTAATTGATGAAAGGAGAAAATAAAAAAATGCAGTAAATGAAGCAGGCAAAAAGCAATACAAACGTCTCAAAAATGAGATCGACAGGAAGTGCAAAATGGCTAAGCAGGGATGGCTAGAGGACAAATGTAAGGATGTAGAGGCTTATCTCACTAGGGGTAAGATAGATACTGCCTACAGCAAAATTAAAGAGACCTTTGGAGATAAGAGAACCAATTGTATGAACATCAAGAGCTCAGATGGAAACCCAGTTCTAAGCAAAGAAGGGAAAGCAGAAAGGTGGAAGGAGTATATAGAGGGTCTATACAAGGGCGATGTACTTGAGGACAATATTATGGAAATGGAAGAGGATGTAGATGAAGATGAAATGGGAGATACGATACTGCGTGAAGAGTTTGACAGAGCACTGAAAGACCTGAGTCGAAACAAGCCCCTGGAGTAGACAACATTCCATTGGAACTCCTGACGGCCTTGGGAGAGCCAGTCCTGACAAAACTCTACCATATGGTGAACAAGATGTATGAAATAGGCGAGATACCCGCAGACTTCAAGAAGAATATAATAATTCCAATCCCAAAGAAAGCAGGTGCTGACAGATGTGAAAATTACCGAATAATCAGTTTAATAAGCCGCAGCTGCAAAATACTAACACGAATTCTTTACAGACGTATGGAAAAACTAGTAGAAGCCGACCTCGGGGAGGATCAGTTTGGATTCTGTAGAAACACTGGAACACGTGAGGCAATACTGACCTTACGACTTATCTTAGAAGAAAGATTAAGGAAAGGCAAACCTACTTTTCTAGCATTCGTAGACTTAGAGAAAGCTTTTGACAATGTTGACTGGAATACTCTCTTTCAAATTCTAAAGGTGGCTGGGGTAAAATACAGGGAGTGAAAGACTATTTACAGTTTGTACAGAAAGCAGATGGCAGTTATAAGAGTCGAGGGACATGAAAGGGAAGCAGTGGTTGGGAAGGGAGTAAGACAGGGTTGTAGCCTCTCCCCGATGTTATTCAAACTGTATATTGAGCAAGCAGTAAAGGAAACAAAAGAAAAATTCGGGATAGGTGTTAAAATCCATGGAGAAGAAATAAAAACTTTGAGGTTCGCCGATGACATTGTAATTCTGTCAGAGACAGCAAAGGACTTGGAAGAGCAGTTGAATGGAATGGATAGTGTCTTGAAAGGAGGATATAAGATGAACATCAACAAAAGCAAAACGAGGATAATGGAATGTAGTCGAATTAAGCCGGGTGCTGCTGAGGGAATTAGATTAGGAAATGAGACACTCAAAGCAGTAAAGGAGTTTTGCTATTTGGGGAGCAAAATAACTGATGATGGTCGAAGTAGAGAGGATATAAAATGTAGACTGGCAATGGGAAGGAAAGCGTTTCTGAAGAAGAGAAATTTGTTAACATCGAGTATAGATTTAAGTGTCAGGAAGTCGTTTCTGAAAGTATTTGTATGGAGTGTAGCCATGTATGGAAGTGAAACATGGACGATAAATAGTTTAGACGAGAAAAGAATATAAGCTTTCGAAATGTGGTGCTACAGAAGAATGCTGAAGATTAGATGGGTAGATCACATAACTAATGAGGAAGTATTGAATAGGATTGGGGAGAAGAGAAGTTTGTGGCACAACTTGACCAGAAGAAGGGATAGTTTGGTAGGACATGTTCTGAGGCATCAAGGGATCACCAATTTAGTATTGGAGGGCAGTGTGGAGGGTAAAGATCATAGAGGGCGACCAAGAGATGACTACACTAAGCAGATTCAGACGGATGTAGGTTGCAGTAGGTACTGGGAGATGAAGAAGCTTGCACAGGATGGGATAGCATGGAGAGCTGCATCAAACCAGTCTCAGGACTGAAGACCACAACAACAACAAGTTCTAGGGGACTGATGACCTCAGCTGTTAAGTCCCATAGTGCTCAGAGCCATTTGAACCATTTTTTTGGATAGTTGACTTCAAAACATCACTGCACGCGAAATGTGACAAAAAGTGATAGTAACTTCAAGTGGTAGATTTAATGGTACAGACTGAGACAGAGAGCAAACTATATCTCAATAAACGGTTTTACACAAGAAAGATGGTGTAATCTTTTGTTAATTTTTTTGTGTGTGTACTCTAATAACCAATTAGGAGGAAAGACAGGCAGGCAGGCACTCCGTCTTCAGGCCACAAGTGGCCCATCGGGACCATCCGACTGCCATGTCATCCTCAGTGAGGATGCGGATAGGAGGGGCATGTGGTCAGCACCCCACTCTCCCGGTCTTTATGATGGTTTTCTTTGACCAGAGCCGCTACTATTTGGTCGAGTAGCTCCTTAATTGGCATCACGAGGCTGAGTGCACCCCGAAAAATGGCAACAGCTCATGGTGGCTGGATGATCACCCATCTAATTGACAGCCACACCCATCAGCGCTTAACTTCGGTGATCTCACAGGAACCAGTGTATCCACTGCGACAAGGCTGTTGCCAAATAGGAGGAAAGCAATAAGAAAATTGATGAAGCCAAGCCTGTGGATATTATTAGAATTCTTGAATGTTCTGAATTTACACGTTGTGCTGAAGAGATTATAGTGAATGTCATCATGTCACCGAGTCGCAAATCTTGGTTGTGAGTAGTCAGTAGTGATGGAGGATAGAGGTCTTGTCAGCAGTTCCATGTCACGGTTTGGTGCAGCTTACTGACTCCTTTCATGATCTCCGAAATTACGTGTGTTATTGCTTTGTGACTTATGTGTGCTAATTGTATCTACTGTTTTCTTAATGTTTTCCTGATTTTTTACATGTTGCGTATTGGTAGATGCAACTGAGTCAATTTTAGCCTACAAGGTGTCGTGATTTTCGTTCACAATGATCTGCAGTTCCTTTATGTCAGCTTCATGATTCTGTAATGTGTCTTCATGTTGCGAAAAGATAGGCTGAAAATGTTCACAAGTTTCTCTTTTTATATCTTCAGAACCTTTCTGATATTTCGATTCGATTTCGAGTGTATCAGCAGTTAAATCTTATGTGTTTTTTCAAGCGTTTGATTCAATTGTGTCTTATTTTTGGCGCTCTTGCAGTATACGTTCCTGATTTTGTACCATTGTGTCTAACTTTTGAAGCTTCTGGTTTATATGTTTCTGAATTTGAATTAATTGCAGTAGTAATGCACGAGTGATTGAAACATGTTCCGTTGTGTCTTTCGTCAGTGCAATTGCACTGGCAACACTCGTATTTTGAAAAGCAGAGAGTGTGTCTTGACTTAATTGAGGAAAGTGTAATGGAGCAAAACCTGAACCTACGGTGTTTGCAAGATTTTGTTCTGTTATTTCATGTTCCTGAGGCAAACAGTTACCGACCGATCGATCGACAATAGTTTCCTGTTCCCTGATTGTTTCACTTTCTACACTTTCATTTACTGCCTGGTTCATGTCCCTATGCACAATTATCAAATTACTGTCTTAAACATTAGCCTATTCGTTACAAGGTGAAAGTAACCTACTACTCTCATCTTCACTGAAATTTCTCAATTTCTTTTCAGCCTAGTGTTAGGGTTTTCACACATCGTGATTAACTCACTATTTTGCACAATAACACACAAAAACACAATTTGAAAAACAAAAATTGGAAGACACTAAAATAGCACTAAAAATAACCAATATCTAATTAGAAATATTTGGTGCAAATGCTTGTGCATGCCACAACTGCTTTCCTTATTACAATACAGCACATCAATATGAGACTACAACTACACAGGAAATTCTATAAATAATTAAGCAATAGTAGTAAACAATAACTAATTTCTAATCATGCACTAATTATTCAGACTATGAGACAATCAGAAGATTCGAGTGAGGAATCCTGGCAGGGTCGCCAGGTGAAACTTCTTAATTAAGTTTTTACTTTAATTGCAATAACTGAGATGGAGAAACATCTATGTTATATAATTCTGAAGCTGTTGAGTGAAACTGAACGTATTGAGCCTACTTTCTCTTTACTTATTCTTATCATCTCAAAACCGACCCACAATATCCTGGTGCAAAGCAATCTGACTGCTCAAAAAAGGTAAACTGACTTCAAATAATTAATACAAAAGAATGGCCCTAAATTAGAAGAAATCCTAACAATAACCCATACATTTCATAAGTCACTTACCTCACAAAATCTTCATTACAAGAACTACAGCAATGCCACAAGCACCAATACTGCCAGCTAAATCAAAGATTGTGACTACTGAAGGCTCTAACTACTAATAGGCATGTGGTTAGCAAAGGAAAGATTTTGTTGCAGAGCAAACAATGTATTTACCAGATTTTACCGTAATCAACTGACAACCAGTTCAAAAAAATTATATAATCATCAGTAATAATTGTCAATGACAGATACACATTCAGACTTCTTGCTCACGCTAATACTGCAAACCCCCAACACTGCTAATTATTAACCTCCATCCGTGCCGACTACTCACAACCAACTTTCATCACTGCTAGCTGTTCACCTCCAACTGCTAGTCTGACCAGCCACAGATTCTCTTACAGAGTGCACGCAGCGCTGTCAGAGTTATTAATGCAGAGCGCTACATAGTGCTGCCAACATGCAAACATATAGACAGGCTACTTATAACATATGTCTTCTGACATCTTTTAACCTGGCATAATATTCAGGATGGCAGTAAATGCACTGAGCTTTGATGTCACTGGCATGCAACAGGTATCAGCCAATATTTAAAATCTTTGATTTCCATTCCCATTTATATCACTGAATGCAACTTTTCTTTCAAAATGCCGAACAAATTATCTACTTCTCATGGTCTCAATAGTTTACTTAGAAGCAAAGCAAACAGTGTTATCATATCCTATACAATGAGCTGACTGAACAACATTCCCAGTCTTTGGCATAGAATCAATACAGAGCACAGGTGCCTAGTATAGGTGGCCATGTACAGAGCTGTAACATAGTCATAGCTGTAACATAGCTAAATCAAAGATTGTGACTACTGAAGGCTCTAACTACTAATAGGCATGTGGTTAGCAAAGGAAAGATTTTGTTGCAGAGCAAACAATGTATTTACCAGATTTTACCGTAATCAACTGACAACCAGTTCAAAAAAATTATATAATCATCAGTAATAATTGTCAATGACAGATACACATTCAGACTTCTTGCTCACGCTAATACTGCAAACCCCCAACACTGCTAATTATTAACCTCCATCCGTGCCGACTACTCACAACCAACTTTCATCACTGCTAGCTGTTCACCTCCAACTGCTAGTCTGACCAGCCACAGATTCTCTTACAGAGTGCACGCAGCGCTGTCAGAGTTATTAATGCAGAGCGCTACATAGTGCTGCCAACATGCAAACATATAGACAGGCTACTTATAACATATGTCTTCTGACATCTTTTAACCTGGCATAATATTCAGGATGGCAGTAAATGCACTGAGCTTTGATGTCACTGGCATGCAACAGGTATCAGCCAATATTTAAAATCTTTGATTTCCATTCCCATTTATATCACTGAATGCAACTTTTCTTTCAAAATGCCGAACAAATTATCTACTTCTCATGGTCTCAATAGTTTACTTAGAAGCAAAGCAAACAGTGTTATCATATCCTATACAATGAGCTGACTGAACAACATTCCCAGAGTTTGGCATAGAATCAATACAGAGCACAGGTGCCTAGTATAGGTGGCCATGTACAGAGCTGTAACATAGTCAGGGCCGTCACCCTAACAACAAAATAAGGAGAATATCTGAAATTAAAAAAAAAAAAATGTTACAAATCTTTATTTGGCACCAATTTGGCATTAAGCACTGAAAATAATTTTTTGGTGCACTCAAAGCTTAAAAGTCGATAGACTTAGTGCAAAAAGCACTATGTTGGCAATACTGGTTCAGTGGTGCATGAGGATCTTTAGTAAGTGCTGCAATCTGTAGAAGGTCACCAATTTGTGGGCAGAACAACTGTGTACAGTTTAAAATTAGTTGGCCACAAAAGACGCACAAAAATGGATAACAATCTGGATGTAGGAACAAACGTGAGTACTAATTAAATTTGGACTGAGGCCTGCTTTATAATTTTGACATGACATGCCATGTGCTGCATGTACTTTGAAAAATCGTCCTCAGTCTCTTAAATTATATGTAAAGCATAAACTGTACTTACAATGACAAACACAATAAAAATAAAGTTATTAGATAGCCAAACTAATTACAATTGCAGTAAAGAATATTCCAATGTTGTACACATGATACAGTATCTCTAGTCTGTGAGAGAGGAATGTTAGAAGGCCTGAGTTCCAGCCACAGAAATTAATAAAAATTAGGTTTGAACTTAAAACTGAATTGTAATAAGAGTTATAAATGGGTATACAAAATAAGATCAGAAGACTATAAAATATTCAGATATATTTCATTCTCCCTTTTTCCATGCCAGACCCTCGCAGCTGAATGAACAACATAGACTACCTTGTTGCATAGAAGATCTTTCTTCCTGTGTAATGTCTGAGCATGGAAAAGACGTGTTTAAATCACTTACTCATTCACCAAGCGAGGTGGCGCAGTGGTTAGCACACTGGACTCTCATTCGTGAGGACGACGGTTCAATCCCGTCTCCGGCCATCCTGATTTAGGTTTTCCGTGATTTCCCTAAATCACTTCAGGCAAATGCCGGGATAGTTCCTTTGAAAGGGCACGGCCGATTTCTTTCCTCATCCTTCTCTCACCCGAGCTTGCACTCTGTCTCTAATGACCTCATTGTCAACAGGACGTTAAACACTCCTCCTCCTCCACTTACTCATTCATTGCAGTAAGTTTTTGTATGTGCATGAAATTTCCACATCAGTTTAAATATTTCACTCTGGGAATTTTTAACTGTATGTTTCAACCAGCTACATAATTTGATATGTCATTTCTGTACAATGACATTTAGATGCTTATTCTGCTCTTAATTCCGTTTAATCTGAGAACAAAATATAAAACAGATATCCCTCGACGATAGGGCTACTGTCAATAAATGTAAGTCTAGCACAGACAACATACAAGTCTACCATGATGTTCTGAGATTGCAGCAGGAAGGTGTCGACTTATTACATGATATTTCGATTGACAACTAGGCCATCTTCAGGTGAGTGATATATAGCTCATCCTATTTTCAGTTAAGAATTTGCATGAAACTTCGTGGCAAATTAAAACTGTGTGATGTGTGCTAGACCAGTGCTTTAACCTGGGACCTTGGCCTTTCATGGAGAAGACCAGGTCCAGCTGCTCTATTATTAATTCCTCACTGATATATTTATCTTAATAATCCTCTTATTCTTACAAATTTCGAGATGGAAAAAACTTTAGAAAGCATTTGGGTATCGAACATAGGTGGCCCCTACCCAGCCAGATGCCTACGCCAGATGCCGACAGATGATGGTTGACATGATCGATATAGCAAGCAGATACCATTATTAGAATGCTGGTCCCTCTTAACAAAATCTATATTTATATTTTACTCTTATATCCAAGTATCTATTTAGTTCCGTTTGTACAGTGTGTGTTCAAAATGAAACCAGATTTCCGCTATAACATCTTTATTGCTTATCGCACATTTTAAGGATTGTCCTCCTGAAAACAGTGGCCTCTACTTGCAATACAACATTCCCATAGTTTCATCCACATTTGTAAAGAATCGTGGAATGTATTTTCTGGGATGGCATGCAGGTCCTGAGTCTCCTCTGCTGTTTTAAAAATATGCCTTGGTCTGGAAAATACAATATATGGGGCACAATGAGAATGTGATTTTTTGGTAGACAGCTGAGCGCAAGGAGTGTCTTGTGAGCCAGTGCATTGTCTGGTTTTTGCACAATTCAGGCTGCTTCCTGCACACAGCATCCCTCAAATGTACTATAATTCCCTGAGAGACATCCTTGTTTAAGATCTGAATAGGTTGTATAAGCTTCTAATGGACAATGCTTTCAAGTCAAAAAACAAAAAATTGACGAACGAAACATCACATTGATCTTTGTCAGTCCCGTGACAGGTTTTTTTTCCTCGACAAATAGATCATTTGCGCACTCACTACAATGACTGAATGTGCCATCAAAAGTCTCAGTAAATGTTTTGGTATGTTTATAGCAAAATTTTACAGACACATTATTCTTAAAGCTCTTTCATTGTCACTTTGGCATTAATCCAGCGACTAAGGGTCAGAGCGAAATGCGGCAAATGGCAGTTTATTATATAAGCCTGCCATTAAGTGCGCTCAGCAGCACCAGCATGTGCCCTCCGCTTGTTGTCGGGCTGTTTCAAAAGGTCAGTTTCTTTTTGATAACACCTCGTATTTCGTATTCTGTACCATCTTTTCTGGATAGAGAACATAGGAACACCACATGTTCTAAACAGAAGTTCAATGGGGTATGAAAATTATATACTCTGCATGTCTATGAAATATACTCGATTATTACATAATGTGCATGTCTATGAAATATACTCTATTATTACATAATGTGCATGTCTATGAAATATACTGGATTACTTTACTATTGCATTTGTATTGGCTGTTTGTATTTTACTACACACCATTTGTATTTACTGTTTTGTTAAATATAGATAATTTCCTCATTACAAAATAATGTAAAATCAATTTATTAAAAATGACTTGCAAATACATTCTCTTGGCCTGTCCAGTATCTTATGAACAAGCGTACAATTCTATGATTTGTAGTGACTGTTTTGTGTACAATAGATAATTTTCTCGCTACAAATATATTAAAATCAATTTGTAAAAATTACTAGTAAATATGCTCTCTTGACTTGTCCAATATCATATGTACAGCACAATACATTACAAACACACTTATGATCATATAATGATTTTGTTTTGTTTCTTTATAGAGTTTGGTGCCATTTCTTGGCCACCACCATGACCATACAGGTGGTGTTACCTTTCTTTAGTACATACAGGTGGAAGCCCTCAGATGCAACCAAGTGAATTTGCTCATATTTGCAGGCAGCTTGTGTAAAACCTGAAATGAAGTATTCTGAAATATTTTGGCTCGTGTCCTACCCCTCAAGTTCATGTTGCACAATTGATTCAAAACGGGATCGATAGATAACTGAAAAATGAGCACTTTTCATCGTAACGGTGTCTGCAAATGCTTATTTCCCTAGAACTGAAGGAAGGACTTTTATGACTGCTGCTTATAGACCCATAAGGTAAACACTATACAAGGGAAGCAATGATGGCATAGTGAACAAGGTATATGACTGGGAACTAGAGAACCCGTCTTCACTTCCCAAATGCATTCTGCAGTCTTTTAAATTTACATATTTTTTTGTATTTGCAAGTCGTATATTGGTCAGACGATGCGTACCGTCGAGGATCGATGCCGTGAACACCAGAGGAACACCCGACTGATGTATCCGAGCGGAACAATGTTTGTCAGAAAATCATGCTATGGAGTATGAACGCACGAGGATTCTGGTACAGACGTCGAGATACTGGGACAGCGTTGTTAGAGAGGCCATCTAAATTCGCACCAATGACGACTTCATAAACCATGACTGTGGCTATAATCTTAGCAAGGCTTGGGAATCAGTGATTGGGTTAATCAAGAATAAATCGAGCAAACGTATAGTTGTGACAACCACGGCGGACAGAGCCATCACACCGACGTCACCTCAGACGCCGTCGCAATCTGTTCCACCGCGCGACCGTGGCGTGGGGCGCGGACGGCGGAGTGAGCGTGCCGCGGGCGGAGGGTATTTAAATCGTCCGCCACCGCGACCGAACCCAGTTCCTCCTGAGAAGCCATAGCGTACGGATCTCCTTGCCGGCACGTTCACAGGAGCTCAGTCCGTCAGTTCACCTGATGATGGCGACATGTATGATCGTCAAAATATTGTGCCCGTTAGACACTGTAGACCGGCAGTACACCCGTGGATATTTTGATTATCAAATACGCTGGGAGAAGCTTAAGAATCATTTCAAAAACCTTTTGGTAAATTTCAAAACCAAACAGTCAAAATACGTGGAACTTAAAACACAAGTTGACACATTCTAATTTCTAAGACTAAATGTGGACAAGAGCTAAAGCTGCATCACACGTAATGTCTTCCTACCAAATAAACGAAGCAGTTTTGCATTTGCAATGCAAATACTAGCAAATTCCACTGATGTGAGTACATGAAAAATTGTATATCATCGTTATTTTGAATCGGTTGTGAGGTATGCTATAATTTTCTGGGGAAGTTCAAATAGTGTATCTCAAAGACTGAAACTGCAAAAGAAAATTGTTAGAGATATACATACTACACAGCAAACAGAGCCTTGATGCCCGTTGTTTCAGAAATTAAAAATCCTAACTGTTCCCTCCATATACATTTATGAAATAATAATCTCCCTACGCAGCAGACAAAAATTATTTGATGAAAATCATTCCAAACACACATATAACAAGAGAAATAAAAATAATTTTATGCTATTCATGCACCAGTTGAAATTATATGCATGGACTTCACAGTGTAAGGGGATGATAATATATAACAAGTCAATGGGCAAAGACATATTTAATATTATGAATCCAGAGAATTTAAAAAAGAGGCTAAAACAGATTTTATGTGATAAATGCTACTATTCACTAGAAGAATTCATAGAGGGTGAAATGCTAATTTGAGTGAGGGGAATTAAGTGTTAGGTTTTAGTGTGTGTACATATAACAAAATTATATTGTTATTATGATGTTCTTTGTTAACAAGAACTGTTCTATGTTTGTGGTGCAATTTTAGTGCAATTTTGATGTGTTTCCTGTACCTGAGCCAAATGATGTACATTATGTATGTTATGAGACTAATAAACCACAATACACAAAAACATTTATTTGTCAACAAACAGATGCCATCTTGCTTATTACTGATTTGAATGGTGATTACGTGTTGAACACCAACTAAACAGGATGTGAGTATTGGATGAACATTCGATGCATGTTATATCTAAAGGAAGAGAAACAAGCCTTTGTTGCAATAGGTAGGACACACAAAATAAAGCATTTCTACATGGGGAAATATTCCCTCACAGTGTCAGGAAAATTGTTGCCCAAAGTTTTCCTGTGCTTACAAGAAACTAATGACAAATTTGGTCTTCAGTTATAGAAGAGGTTAATCATTTAACTCATTAAAAATGTTGGTGTCAGTTGATGCAAATCTGGGAAATTGCCAAAAGTGTTTTTCATAGCATATGTCGAGAATGTTTTAAAACTGTACATTCCTCATAAAAAGTTTGATGCTGGATTCTTGGAATGGACAAAATAATACCCTCATGTATGTTACCATTTTTGTAGATGACAGACACCAACTGACTTCCGTAGTCGAGGTGAATGTCACCATCATGTTTTTGAATGTCAATGATCAGAGGAATTCATGAGGATTCACAGTACATGACATGTCAATGTCAATAGAATGTTATGATGTTACAGGTACTTTGTAAAATACTCACCAGAGGCACTATCTTGTAATTTGTGGTAGATCGTCATAAAATGCCGAAATTTAGTTTAAAACAGTTTGAAGTTATTGTTGTTGCATATGATGAGGAACAGAGAGAAAACAGAATCTGGGATAGAAAAATGTTAAAAAATCGAGATACTGAGGGATAGTCCGACACTCTTTACAAGGAGCTGTGTGATGAGTCATTGTGCTATAAATATTTCAGAATGTCTAAACAAAGGTTTTTCTTACCTATTAAGTAAGATACAAATAAAAATTAGGAAGAGAAATTCAAGATTTAGGCATCCAATATCACTTCAACAGAAGCTGATGGCTTGCATATGGTATTTCTAGATGGGCCATTTTAGTGTAGGAGAGGATTGGACACTTTTAATCTATTTGAGGCAAACCTTTGAACTGTTTTCAATTTTTTTATTTCAAATATTGTTCTTTATTTATTTCTAAACTAAATACATTTTTTATTTTTGTATGAAACTTTATATTAGTAGTGAATACAAGCAAATTTATGATACCCTGAATTATGTCTGAAGCCTTCCCTAGAGAGGGAGACTTGGGACAGTGGGATGGAAAGGTTGGGACATGTACAAATAGACATATGAAAATATACAATAATCACTTATAAATTAATGAAGTAAACTGCATTAATACAAATTACAATGATAATTTTCTGAGTGAGTTCCTATCATCCATTCTGAAATCTATTCAATTTTTTTTCTGGAAAAAACAGTTGCAGTCGGATTCTTTCAGATTCTTTTTTTTTTCAGTGGGTTCTGAAAGACATGAACAATATCATCATTGCTGACATTTGAAATGTCATCTACATCACGATACATAAATTAAAATCTAGTATGTTTTCTTCTCAAAAATTTAATTTTGCCATCATCACTGAGAATGTTCATTATGCACCCCACATGATGAATATGATTTAATTTTGTGACACATTGAACAAGCACATAGTTTCCTTAGATATTTTCCTCTTCTTGTTCTGAATCTGAGGACATTTCAAAAGTAGTATCACCACCATCATCATGTAATTCATCCAGATCTTCACTATTGCTAGAATAAGTCAACTTTCTTCTTTTAACATTTTTCTTTGCACACTTACTTGTTTTCCTTTTCAGAAGCTCTTCTTCTATGCTGCATTTTTTTCTGGGGTGTCTGTCAGTATGCGACTTTTCACTCCTTTTCGATTTCTTCTCAAAATGTTTCTCATTGGAGCTTTTGGAAATGTCTGTATCTGCTCAGGTGATACAAGTTCAGTGTGGTCTGAAGTGTCTGTGTCTGTTAATATTACTTGCTGTTTGCTGCTACTTGAGCTGGGAAAGGAGACTCCACAGCAGTTTCAAATGTTGACATGATGCTAAGTTCTTCATTAGGAGAGGTCAATCTGTTACACTTGAACCAAGAAAGTCTGCCTCAGAAAATCTCACAGAGTCAAGAGGACTGAAGTCACTCTTCCTAAAGCCTGATATTATGTTTCTTGGTGAAAATGCCTGAGTAGTTGCACTGGTTGGTATTGCAGATATGTCATATATAGAAGTGGTTATTCTGGGTTTCACAGCATCCAAGAGTCACAGCCAGTGTTATAATATTTCTTCAGGGGCTCGAATATAGATACATCTGAAGGCTGCAGTTTATGACTACAGTGAGGAGGTAGTGTGAGAATCACAATGTGGTTGTCTTTGAAAAAACTTAAGGATTCAATTGAAACGTGGCTCAAATACAAGAAGTGTTGGGTTTTCTGCATTGGCGAAGAACATTTCTTGAAATGATGCAAATAGTCTATAAAATTAGTGGCATTCATCAATCTTGAAGGATTGGCAGAACCTCGAGATCTGGGTAGAGAACCAATGAACATATGTTCTGTGAAGTGGATTATAGGAAAAATGTAATGTGGTGGAATGAACGATCTACTGGCTGAAATTGTTGCACAAAGAGTTACTAATTTACCTCTTTCTGCTCATGTTGCCTGGTTCACTTAATTGCTTCCTCTTTCAGCAATTACATTTTGTGGTGCTTGCACAGTGGTTAAGGATGTCTCTTTGCAATTATAACGAAGTTTGTCTAAAAAATTTAGACTAGTAACTTCTGGCTTTCGTAGTGACAATCTTTTGTTTCATTTCATAAAACTTTTCATCCAGTCTTCTCTTGCTATTTTATTAGCTGTCAAAGCTTTGGGTATAGAGTGAAATTTTCTATTTGCAACAAAAAACTTCTATGCAAGCTTCCAAGCCCCAGTTCGTTTTAATCCATGATTTAATTTGGCAGATGTAATTAGATACTGAGCTAGGATGGACTCTTCTTTATTTGTGAAGACTTGAGAATGATTATACATAGAACTGTATTTGTCGATATGATTGAATTTACTAGCAAGATTTACTGCGTACCTCACTAGTGTTGATTTAGATATTCCATACGATTTTGCTGTTCTCGCAACCCTCCATCATTTTTGATTGCTTCTATAGCAGATTGTATTGCATCCTTATACTGTGGCTGTATGACTGCTCTTTTCTTGAAGACAGGTGGCATGTTGATGATAAGCTCCCAAAATAAACTGTTAATGGTAAAGGAATACCAACTTTTAATAAGGGACACTAGGACCCAACCCTCCTTTGTTTACAATTTTTTTCTACTTGATACTAAAATACTTGATTTTGTATATGTAATAAGAAAAACTTTTATTACATTCAAAAGATAAACTAATGAGGTATTTATAATAATACATGCATTTCAGTAAATTTAGTTACTTCACTGTGCAGCCCATTTTTTTTTCTTTAGATAATGAAATTCATGTTAACTTACCTGTAGCATCAAAAATCAAGTCAGTCTGTGAAACTTCAACATGGCAATTATAAACAGGTGAGAATCAAAGATTATAGACGTGAAGTGAGCCAGAGACACCAACCACAAAATTTTATCAGGAATCTCCCAACCCCCCCCCCCCTCCCCCAATTCTTACCAATTTCTATATGGAAAAAAATCTTAAGAATGCATTTGGGAATCGAACATAGGTGTTCCCTACCCAGCCAGATGCCGACAGATGATGGTTGATGTGATCGGTATAGCAAGCACAAACCCACAGATACCAAAATTCGAATGCTGGTCCCTGTTTCAATCAGAACTGAGGTGAAATCTTCCTACACCTTGGTTAGGGGCCTGAAGATGGCAAAGTAAATTGCTGAAACTGGTAGCCAAATAAAACAACTCTGGAAGCTAGACGGCTGAAAGGTGTTTGATTTGACATCCTGTATAGGATAGCCAAGTCCTGGAACCATCTCAGAAAAGATGGACATACAGAGACTCTTTCTACTTGTCCTCCTTGACTCAATTATGAGAAGAGTCACATGGGCACGAGTTGAGGGATTCGATGGGTGAACATATGGAGGATTTGTATTTTGCAGACAACATAGTTTTATTAGCTTAAGGGCTTACAGGTATGAAAGTTAAATTAAACTCACTGAAAAAGAGGAGGAGAGATAGCTTGGCTCAAGATAAACATAGGCAAAACAAAGGGAATGAGAATAAATTCTGGGAACATGGAAGTGCTCCTGCTTGTAGGGGAGCAGCAAGTGGAGATTGTCAGTTCATTCCTGTATCTGGGTAGTGAGATGACAGGAGATGGTGGAGCTGGAGATGATGTGAAGAACCACATAAAGAAGGCAAATATTGCCTTCATACAACTGTATCCAATATGAAGAAACACAAACATCACATGCAAAACTAAAATTCCTATTTTTAATATAAATGTGGAGGCTGTAGTTGAGTATGCCAGTGAAAGTTGGAAAGTAGATAAAAAGATAACATCACAAATACAGAATTCATAAACAGCTGTTTCCGGCACATAATGAATATCTGGTGGCCAAGAAAAAAAGTATTGAGGATCTCTGGAGAAAAACAAATTAAAAACCTATAGAAGAAAAATACATGAGAGAAAGTGAAGGTGTCTGGGTCACATATTAAGAAAGCCAGATGGAGCAGTCAAAAAGAAGGCACTGGAATGGCTTCACCAAGGAACAAAGAAGACAGGCAGACTAAGAGGTACATAGAAAGGATGGTGGAAGGTGAAACAAGGAGAGATGGCAAGACCTGGACAGAGTTGAGGGAAATCGCCAAAGACAGAGATGAATGGCAAGTTTTCCTGGATGCCCTATGCCTTCATAGGGGCCAAAGGAATTAAGTCAAGTAAGTTAGTTTCCTAAAGAAGAACATCTCACACTCAATTCGAGATTTCTCACACAGATGATGTCCTTCTTTATACACTTCACCATTTTCTCAACATAAGTTTAGGTCCTCCTCCATGGCACACCTGTCCTGTTTTTTCATACCACATCTCTCTCTCTCTCTCTCTCTCACCCCCCTCCCCCTACATTTATTATTTTGAGACAAACTTATTTCCACTTTACCATAAAGATGTACCTATCATCTTATGTTTATCTCGTAAGTACACCTTTACACCACCTTAGCAAGTAATTGTTATAACTTGTAACTAAATTACTAGTATCTTCTTGTTGTTGTTAGCAATTAATACCATTTAATTATTAATTATAGATTTATATTAGATTATCCAAAGGCATGCCAACTAGGATGCAATGGATGTTCATAATAATCTTTTAATGTAACACTGGAGAGTATATTCTGAATCAAATACATTGCAGCAGTGCTGGCCAAAATACAGAAGACTCTGGAGACAGATCCGAACAAGGTCTGTGCTCTGAACAAAGCTTTAAAAGAAACTGAGGTCAGGGCATCATTTGCTCAGTCAAAAGCTGATCAAGAAATGTGATGAACTTGAACAATACTCGAGACACATTAATCTCAAACTGTTGGGGATTCCTGAGAACACAGAGAGAGTACAGATTAATTAGTGATCAGTCTCATCTGAGAGAGCTAGGCCTGAGAGTGACACTGAATGTCATAGACAGAAATCATAGAGTGGTGTGTAAGATGCCAGGATCTTCAAAACCTAGACCCATAGTAGTGAAGTTCATGGTGTACTGGAAAAGATCTGAAATCTTGAAAGCAAAGAAGAAACTCACAAAGTCAAGTTGAACAATATAAGAGGATCTCACTTCCGAAAGAATAAATATTTTGAACAGTAGCATCTCAAGATTTGAGCTACAAAACATTGTCCAAATGAAGGCAGGATAATGGTGAAGACCAAAAATTGTGGAAGATCAGTCTGAAATGGAAATACCCGTGCCTCAGGAGACAAAAACATGCCAACTCTTGCTGCCTCTTGTTTGTGTTTTATTTCTATGTCTTTACTTTGAAAGGAAACAATTTATTTTGTAATATTTTCATAAAATAGTTTGCTGTTATTATTATTTGTTGGTTTAGGGGTACTTTTAGCACTGATTAAAATTTTTCTGTTCGATATCCATTCTTCCAAAATCAATATACTTCGTTATTTAACTGTTACTTCACTATTCTCGCAGGGCTCTGCTTCAGATGATTAATTTACTGTCTTCCTTCCATATCTGTTTACCAATTTATCATATGACTGTTGCTATTCATCATTAGAACCATTACTAGTGCACACTGTTTTTATTCCATTTATCTTGCTTTCAGTACTGTTCCATACCGATTATTCTACCTCTCTTTAGCTTTCATTCCCTGACACCAGTCAGTTGTTAAACCTTCTTTCCCCTGAAGCTACCTGCCACTTTCACTTCCAGGAACCTGCACTCCCCTGTCTCAGAGCACTCTGCTATGCGTTATTCCCCCACCCTCACTGGTCCAGAGTCACTGATGTCCAGCAGCAGCATCCCCATGAGTGTTGCATTCCAGTGGTCTAAGCTCCATATTGCACACATAAGTGTCTAGTCTCTCACAGCTCATATCAACGAGTTCTGTCATATATTTCAAGACAGATACCCTCGTAATATTTCTGTTGGGGACCTGGCTCAAACCAAATATTTCCACAAATTTGATAAATCTAGATGACTACATCTTTTGAAGACATAACAAACTTAACTGAGGAAGGAGTGGTGCAGGGCGTACATATGCTCTGATTTATCTTCTGGTGTGCTACACGCATCCAACAGTAATAAAGACAAACAAGTGGAATATATTTTCATACAGATCAAGTCCTTTAACGGAAGTTGCCTGATGTGTGTCCTCTTCAAATCTCCTAAGGTAGGTGTGTTTGCCTGCTTTGAAACTGTTCTTTCAAGTGTCAAACAAACATACAAGCATATAATTGTAGCTGGTGACACTAATGTAAATTTTCTGTACAGCACTCCCTCCAGTGTGAAATTTAAGTGGATGCTTTCTTCTTCAAATGTATCACTACTTCAGCTTGCTCCTACGCATCATACAAACAGTAGTCAATCTCTCATAAATAGACTCACGCCCGGTACTCACAGCTTTACTTCTGCCAGTATCCGTCTCCTACCTTCCAAACTTTACAGAAGCTCTTCTGCGAAACATGCAGAACTAGCACTCCTGAAAGAAAGGATACTGTGGAGACATGGTTTAGCCACAGCCTGGGGGATGTTTCCAGAGTGAGATTTTCACTCTGCAGCGGAGTGTGCGCTGATATGAAACTTCCTGGCAGATTAAAACTGTGTGCCCGACCGAGACTCGAACTCGGGACCTTTGCCTTTCGTGGGCAAGTGCTCTACCAACTGAGCTACCGAAGCACGACTCACGCCTGGTACTCACAGCTTTACTTCTGCCAGAATCCGTCTCCTACCTTCCAAACTTTACAGAAGCTCTTCTGCGAAACATGCAGAACTAGCACTCCTGAAAGAAAGGATACTGTGGAGACATGGCTTAGCCACAGCCTGGGGGGTGTTTCCAGAATGAGATTTTCACTCTGCAGCAGAGTGTGCGCTGATATGAAACTTCCTGGCAGATTAAAACTGTGTGCCCGACCGAGACTCGAACTCGGGACCTTTGCCTTTCGCGGGCAAGTGCTCTACCAACTGAGCCACCGAAGGTCCCGAGTTCGAGTCTCGGTCGGGCACACAGTTTTAATCTGCCAGGAAGTTTCATATCAGCGCACACTCCGCTGCAGAGTGAAAATCTCATTCTGGAAACATCCCCCAGGCTGTGGCTAAGCCATGTCTCCACAGTATCCTTTCTTTCAGGAGTGCTAGTTCTGCATGTTTCGCAGAAGAGCTTCTGTAATGTTTGGAAGGTAGGAGACGGATACTGTCAGAAGTAAAGCTGTGAGTACCGGGCGTGAGTCGTGCTTCGGTAGCTCAGTTGGTAGAGCACTTGCCCGCGAAAGGCAAAGGTCCCGAGTTCGAGTCTCGGTCGGGCACACAGTTTTAATCTGCCAGGAAGTTTCATATCAGCGCACACTCCGCTGCAGAGTGAAAATCTCATTCTGGAAACATCCCCCAGGCTGTGGCTAAGCCATGTCTCCACAGTATCCTTTCTTTCAGGAGTGCTAGTTCTGCATGTTTCGCAGAAGAGCTTCTGTAAAGTTTGGAAGGTAGGAGACGGATACTGGCAGAAGTAAAGCTGTGAGTACCGGGCGTGAGTCGTGCTTCGGTAGCTCAGTTGGTAGAGCACTTGCCCGCGAAAAGCAAAGGTCCCGAGTTCGAGTCTTGGTCGGGCACACAGTTTTAATCTGCCAGGAAGTTTCATATCAGCACACACTCCGCTGCAGAGTGAAAATCTCATTCTGGAAACATCCCCCAGGCTGTGGCTAAGCCATGTCTCCACAGTATCCTTTCTTTCAGGAGTGCTAGGTCTGCATGTTTCGCAGAAGAGCTTCTGTAATGTTTGGAAGATAGGAGACGGATACTGGCAGAAGTAAAGCTGTGAGTACCCGGCGTGAGTCGTGCTTCGGTAGCTCAGTTGGTAGAGCACTTGTCCGCGAAAGGCAAAGGTCCCAAGTTCGAGCCTCGGTCGGGCACACAGTTTTAATCTGCCAGGAAGTTTCATATCAGCGCACACTCCGCTGCAGAGTGAAAATCTCATTCTGGAAACATCCCCCAGGCTGTGGCTAAGCCATGTCTCCACAGTATCCTTTCTTTCAGGAGTGCTAGTTCTGCATGTTTCACAGAAGAGCTTCTGTTAAGTTTGGAAGGTAGGAGACAGATACTGGCAGAAGTAAAGCTGTGAGTACCGGGCGTGAGTCGTGCTTCGGTAGCTCAGTTGGTAGAGCACTTGCCTGCGAAAAGCAAAGGTCCCGAGTTCGAGTCTTGGTCGGGCACACAGTTTTAATCTGCCAGGAAGTTTCATATCAGCGCACACTCCGCTGCAGAGTGAAAATCTCATTCTGGAAACATCTCCCAGGCTGTGGCTAAGCCATGTCTCCACAGTATCCTTTCTTTCAGGAGTGCTAGTTCTGCATGTTTCGCAGAAGAGCTTCTGTAAAGTTTGGAAGGTAGGAGACGGATACTGGCAGAAGTAAAGCTGTGAGTACCGGGCGTGAGTCGTGCTTCGGTAGCTCAGTTGGTAGAGCACTTGCCCGTGAAAGGCAAAGGTCCCGAGTTCGAGTCTCGGTCGGGCACACAGTTTTAATCTGCCAGGAAGTTTCATATCAGCGCACACTCCGCTGCAGAGTGAAAATCTCATTCTGGAAACATCCCCCAGGCTGTGGCTAAGCCATGTCTCCACAGTATCCTTTCTTTCAGGAGTGCTAGTTCTGCATGTTTCGCAGAAGAGCTTCTGTAAAGTTTGGAAGGTAGGAGACGGATACTGGCAGAAGTAAAGCTGTGAGTACTGGGCATGAGTCGTGCTTCGGTAGCTCAGTTGGTAGAGCACTTGCCCGTGAAAGTCAAAGGTCCGGAGTTCGAGTCTCGGTCGGGCACACAGTTTTAATCTGCCAGGAAGTTTCATATCAGCGCACACTCCGCTGCAGAGTGAAAATCTCATTCTCTCATAAATATATCAGCAATGAAATCTGCAAACAGAGTAATATCTGCTCCTGGCATGTCTGCCCATGACATAGTTTTCATGACATACTCACTAGAATGTCCCCGAAAGAAACCATAACTGACTGTATACTCAGACTTCAAGCACATTGGTTTTTATGAACTTGTAACTGAGGCACAAGAAGTAGTGTGGGGGACATCTTAGATTCCCTTTTCAGACATAAACAAAAAACTGCATGGATTTACCGACAAACTTACTCAACTACATGAAAAATATCCTTCCATAAAAGATGGTTAAAGTAAGAAGGAAATCTTCATATTGGCTAACTGAAGAACTAAGACAGATCATGAACCTCTGAGATGCTGCTCAGAGGGCATACAAACTATGTCCCATAACTGAAAATCGTGTTACAAAGGAACAGAAGTGAAACAGAGTCAGTGAGAAAAGCAAGCCTCAGGCTGACAACAGACATAGACCACCTGTCCTATGGAAAAACATGCATGGTCTGAGTGTAGGCAAAGTAGTAGCTGCAGCTGATCCCATTGTCCCAGGTGAATATCTGAAGCAGTACTTCACATTACCTACAAACACATCTGAACCATTACAACCACAACTGAACCATAGATGAAAAAGAGGCTCACTAATTATTCAAGGGGGTAAATTACTGTAGCAACAAAAAATTCTATCTAAAGCATGTTACATACCGTAGAAAAAGCCATCATACATACCAGATCAATGTCTACTGGACATGATGGCATCACAATCTAAATGATGAAGTTTGTCATTAACCCACTATAACAGATATCTTCAGCCACTCCTTAACCACAAGCGTTTTCCCCGAGGCCTGGAAAGAGGGACTAGTTAAGCCACTACTTAAAAAGGATGTTGTTCCTGCACCCTTCATATTACTAACCTATTTGCATTGTTCGCACACTGTACAAGGCCTCAGAACATGTACTACATGACCAGCTAACAAACTATCTAACTACAAACATATTTCTTGATGAATACCAGTCACTTTTCCGTAAACATTGCAGCTCCAGATCTGCCTTGATGAAGGTAACACATGACCTGAACCTTGCCATGGGTGCACAAGAAGCAACTGTCATGAGCTACTTAGACTTTAGCAAAGTGTTTGACATTGTTGACTTCTATATTTTACTTTCCAAACTTGGCAGCCTACATTTCTCACCAAGGGCATTGCAATCATTTCGCTCATACATGATGTCTCACCAGCAATGTATCATGCCTGGCACCATAAGGTCACAGTGGAGGCAGATAGCGTCAGGCATCTCCAGCATTCTGTATTAGGTCCTATACTCTTTTTATTATAAGTAAATGATTGACATTCATTTTGTCCTACTTATGCTGATGACCTCCAGTTATATATAAATGCAAAACCAATAAACCTGAAGACAGTTATCAAGAATCTCACTACCAGATTGTGTGCACTACAAAATAGGCACAGGATACAGGGTTAAAGTTCAACCCATCCAAATCCCAATCAGTACTGGTTGGTCATTCTAGGCTCATTAGTCGAAAATATCGGGAATTCCTATTATCTTTAATCCTAAATGGGACAAATATCAATTACTCTTCTTCAGCAAACGGTCTAGGAGTAATAATACATGAAAAGCTAAATTGGACTAAGCATGTAACTGTAGTCTGCAAGAAGGTGTGATCATCTGTCCACGCCCTACAAAAATATAAAAAGCTCTTCCCTTTTGACCTGAAAAGGAAACTTGTAAAAACACTTATACTTCCAATGATTGATTATTGCAATGTTACCTGCAAGGTCTTTCTCAAGAAAGCCCACAATGCCTGAAACTGTTTATGGAGCTTGTGTTCATTATACCTGTGATGTTCGACTCCTTTATCAGATTTTACCATAATATGCACACCTATACTGGCTGCGTGCAGACAAGTGCAGAGATTTTCATACCCTCTGTCTTCACTATTTTCTTATCAACATACACTGTTCCTCATATCTCTACTCATCCTTAAAACTCTTGTCTGAACAACATGGCAGAAACAGCTGTTCCCATCAGAGCAAAATTCTATTTTTTCCACTCAATCATCCAGCACTTTCTTGAAGTCCTTTCCAGTAACAGAAACCTGACTCTGGAATAACCTCCTGCATTATATTAGAGAACCAAACGATATCTCTCTGCCAAAGGTCTAACCATAGTGGTAACATCAGTTTCCGTCAGATCACTGCAGTTAAGCGCTATCGAGCTTGGCTAGCACCGATGAGTCACCATCTGGGTCTGTTGAGTGCTGTTGGCAAGTGGGGTGCACTCAGCCCTTGTGAGGCCAATTGAGGAGCTACTTGACTGAGAAGTAGAGGCACTAGTCACAAAAAACTGACAGTGGTTGGGAGAATGATGTGCTGACCACATGTTCTGCTGCATCTGCATCTGCATCTGGTGACGCCTAAGGGCTGAGGATGACACAGCGGATTGTTGGTAACATTGGCCCTTCAAGGCCTGTATGAATGGTGTTGTTGTTGTTGAATAACATCTCAAGTTTCAGAAGACAGTGAATGAAATATCTACTAAAATAACTACCATTCCTCCTGTAAGCGCTCGTTACTTTTGTATATCTTACTTTCCAACCAGATCTTCTTCACTTTCCAGTGTTCTTAGCTGGTGCAGTCTCCTTCAATTTCCTTTCCCTGTCAGAAAACTTTTTTTTTACACTTATAAATTCTCTTTATATTTCCATTATCAGTACTAGTTTCACCATTATCATCATCATCATGTGGTGGCAGCAGCAGCACTAGTAGAAGTACTGCCAGTATTAACTTCATAAGTTCATGGTCATTATTATTTACTCACATTGTCTCCATAGACACTCAAATAATTTTAATGTTATCCTGTAATATTAAAATTGTTATTTCTTAGCTAACTATGATGTAAAAACTATTCTGTATGGGTGAAACTTGGTCCAATGTAAGAGAGGCCCTAATCAGCAGATTAAATAAATTAATTTCCCAATTTCATATAGTTAATGATATAACATTCTTTCAAGGCATAAATGGCATCGAGAAACTATTTTTAGAGGTACTAATGAATATTACTGTTCTGACTGACTCTTTTCTATTTCAGTAAGCATTGTGATGCCTGTTGGAAAAAAGACTATTAATTGCTGTTAAATCTGAAGCAAGGCTTCATTATATTCCATATAGTGCTGCCACACATTCTCGAGTAAACATTTCTTTTCATGAGCTTATAATCCTGGTACACCTACATGACTGCTCTGCAATTCAAATTTAAGTGTCTGGCAGACGGTTCATCAAACAACTTTCACACTATTTCTTGATCATTTCACTCTTCAACAGTGTACGGGATAAACAAAAATTTAAATCTTTCTTTGCGAACTGTGATTTATCATATTTTATTATGATCATTATTTCTCCCTGTGCAGGCGTGTGTCAAATACTTTTGCTTTTGGGGGAGGTAGTTGGAAATTGTAGTTTCATAAAAAGATCTTGCCTCAATGAAGAATGCCTTTGTTTTAATGATTACCACCCAAACTTGCATTTAATATCCGTGACATACTATCAGCTATTCTGCGATAATAAAAAACAAGCTGCCCTTCTTTGAACTATTTCCATGTCCTTTGTCAATCCTACCTGGTAAGAGTCCCATACCACACAGTGATACTCTAGTGGAGGACGACAAGCATGTTGTAGGACTGTTGCATCTTCTAAGTGTTCTGTGAATGTAATGCAGTCTTCAGTTTATCTTCTCAACAACACTGTCTATGTGAATGTTCCAATTTAAGTTGCTTGTAATTGTTATCCCCAAGCATTTAGTTGAATAGACAACCTTTAAATTTGTGGTATTTATCAGGTAAGTTTTAACAGAAATTTAATGTATTCCTTTTGTTACTCATGCAGTGGATCGAACACTTTTCAATATTTAGAGTCAATTGTCACTTTTCAGACCATACATAGATTTTGTAACTTACCAAACGAAAGCATTGGTACGTTGATAGAAACAATAACAAACACACACAAATTTCAAACTTTTGCAACACGAGGTCGCTTCATCAGGAAAGAGGGAAGGAGAGGGAAAGACGAAAGGATGTGGGTTTTAAGGGAGAGGGTAAGGAGTCATTCCAATCCCGGGAGAGGAAAGACTTACCTTGGGGGGGGGGGGGGGGGGGGGGGGGGGAAGGGATAGGTATACACTTACACACACACACACACACACACACACACACACACACACACACACATACACACACACACATATATATATATCCATCCGCACATATACAGACACAGGCAGACATGTGTAAAGGCAAAGAGGTTGGGCAGAGTTGTCAGACTCCCTTAAAACCCACATCCTTTCGCGTTTCCCTCTCCTTCCCTCTTTCTTCATGAAGCGACCTTGGGTTGCGAAAGTTCGAAATTTGTGTGTGTGTTTGTGTTTGTTATTGTTTCTATCAACGTACCAATGCTTTCGTTTGGTAAGTTACAAAATATATGTATGGTCTGAAATTTTGGTACCAAGGATGTGACGGGAGATTAGGTATCATTACAGTACAGTGTTTCTCTTTCATTTCGTAAGACCAATGGAAGTCGCCATTCCATTGGGCCCTGATAGTACTCCTTTCGGTCAGGTGGCATTTTATGTATTTTAATGAAAGTGTATGTACACAGCTTCCTTCTTCTACTTCTTCACTTTCCTTTATTCCATTGTGTGCCTTTACCCACAACATGATAGCCATTTTATTTAGGTAGGAAACTCTCGAAGTGCTTCTATAGTGCAGTATACTACATAATTGTTGGTGTTGTTGACAGTGTAGCATTTTAACAGCATCAATGCTGTGTGTGAATCTGATAGAATAATGATTGTGAATATTGATGTTACTTCTGGGAGCTTAAATTTCCCCTCAATTAGTCTTGTCACCAAAAAATGCAATTCCTGCTTTTGTCTTTTTGTTAAATCCATAAATGTAAATCTGTCTTGAGGATGGCTATAATGCCATATTATCATCATCTCAAATTTCCTCATTCAGTGTACTGTGGATGAATGTTCAGCTTCACTAAAGTGTTTGCATAGGGTGTGCTGAGGCAGTTCAAATTTGGGAAAGTGGTGGTGCATTCACACAAAGGTCAAGCAATGAAGGAAAAATCTATTAAGGATGGTAGTTCCTGGTAAAATTAATATCTGTCTGCCCAGAACTTAGTAATGAGTTCTATACTCTTTGTTAATAAATTGTTGTGTAAGAAGTGGAAACATTTCAACACTTCATTTGCTTTCACCACCATAACATACATTGGAGTGAATCTTTGTTGCTGAACCTTAGGGTATGTTTCTGTAATCTGTGTAAGGTCTTATCAGTGCACGATATATATGAATTAAGTTCTTGTGTCTGCTTCTCCACAATTCTGTCACAGCATGAAGGACTTTTGTTGCACCTTCATATTTTTGAATTACATGCTTAATGTAAACACATTAGCTTATGATTAATATAAAGCTCCAAGTTCTTGAACCACCCTTTTAGCCAAGATTATAAAGTGTCCTAATCTTATGCTTTTTATTTTCTTAAGCCTATGTCTGGTATACATGCACACATATGCTTTATAAGGCAATATGTCAAGGTAATTTTCATTCAGCCATTCGTTAAACATTATCATAGTTGTTTAGGAGCAGATACACCTCTAAACAATAAGTTGAAAGTTGTATTCAATTTTTGAAATAACAAATGACACAAATTTGAAAGCTGATCTTCATCGTTCAACATCTTATCTATGAAAATATATAATGCAAAAACTATTTTTTACAGGAAAAGAGAAGGTTGCTACTTACCATAAAGATCATGTTAAGTTGCAGATAGGCGCAATTAAAAGACACTTACATATAAACTTTCAGCCACAGCCTTCGTTGGAAAAAGAGAAAAACACACCATTCATTCACACAAGCAAGCACACCTCATGCACACTTGACTGATCATATGCGTGTGGCCGAAAGCTTCATCTATTTTTTCCTATATGGTTGATATTCCTACCTCAAGTTTCCATTGTTTGACAATATATTTTGTCTTTATAGTCAATAGTTGTCATTATTAATTCTGTCTGCCCCCGGTAGCTGAATGGTCAGCATGACGGACTGCCAATCCTCTGCGCCCAGGTTTGATTCCCAGTTGGGTTGGGGAATTTTCAATGCCTGGGTGTTGTGCTGTCCTCGTCATCATCCTATCATCCTCATTGACTGCTGGTCACCGAAGTCGCATCAACTTGAAAGACTGGCTCCCGGCGAAAGGCCTGCCCGAGGGGGGCCCTAACTATACAATTAAATAAATAATTATTAATTCTAATGTAAGTGATACCTTTTAAACAAAAATGGAATGCTTTACAAAGCATATGGCTGTATACAGAAGTTGTTTCGAGTTTACAATTAAGTTTCTTAGCATTTTGCTATTCCTCCTTTTTTTCTTTTACACAAACCTTCTGATGATATCCTACAAAGTTGAAACTGGTTACCATACCATTTATGTGACCTGATACAGGAAAAATACAATAAAAGTATTCTGTGAATGGTTAAAAGCAAGAGGTTTCTTCATGTACAGCTTTATCACAGTCAAAATATCCATCACTGGATAACTAAAACTGACTTTTATTTCTTTAATTGTATGGCTAGGTCCCCCTATTGGGCCGACCGTTTGCTGGGTGCCAGTCTTTCAATTTGATGCCACTTCGGCGACCTACAGTCCCTGGGCAGAAAAAATTCCCTGACCCAGCCAGAAATCGAACTCGGGCTCAGAAGATTGACAATCCGTCATGCTGACCATTCAGCTACCGGGGACGAACACTAAAACTGATGTTTTAGTTGTAGTAAAGGTCAACAGTGACAAACATCAGTGGTACTACGCAGTATTTTAGGTAAAAGTACGAAATCTTTAGTGTAAGTGATTGAAAGTAGTGTGGAGGCTGGTGCGGAGTATCATGGTAACAACACCGACTGTTGCCTCTGGATCATGGGGTCCTGTGTTTGATTCCCAGCAGGGTTGGGGACTTTCTCTGCCCGGGGACTGGGTATTTATGTTGGTCATCATCATCATCATCATCATCATCATTTGAGAGTGACTAGACTGGATTATGAAAAGAAAATGGACTGCATAAAAACTGGGACTCTGTATGGGTGACTATCACCGCACAGTGGAGCACCCCACAAATCAATAATAATCATCATCATCTCATCAACACTGACTGTCAGCCATGCTATGTTGACATGTCGGGCACTATAACAGATGCACAAATGAGTTGTGAAGTGAGGATACCTGAGTGCACCGGTAACCTACCCCACACAGCAAAGAACGATGTAGTAATTCTAGCCACCTCACTCGAGCAACACTCTCTATCATAGGCAATGTTACTAGACACCACGCTTTGGAGAAACAAATGGGCAGTAATGGAGTATGAAATAGACTGAATTTGAGAACTGGATGTCATTCAGTTTGGGGAGTGGGTCATTCCTGAGTAGCCGCACCGTGATGCTGGAGCACTGCTGGATTGCGAGATGACTGGGCAGCACCAGCAGCAGCCTCCAGTTCAAGACCAGGCTGCATCTGCCGTCGCACTGGGTCCTTCATGGGACTTGGTGCCACAGGCCTGCTGGCCTACCGTCTGTGCTTGGCACTGATGATGCTGAGGCCCAGGGAGGAACTTGGGATCACAATGCCAGTCACATCCTATCCAAGGGTTGAGACCCACACACAGCTGCCTCTGCCACTGCAGAGCAAAGGGCAACAGGGCCACTTCTTGGCATGTCGTTCTGCCACGAAGTGCCGCTATTGCCAACTTTTTTGGCTTTGCCTTTGCCAGAGTCCTGATGCAGCATCGCTCGGTACCGTCCTAGCAACTGATGCCACCTGCACCATCCAGAGCTCATGAGGAGAGGTCTGCCTGCATCTTGTGGAACTGAAGATATAATAAAGTTACATTGTTAAATTGACCACAGTGTTTTCACTGGTCTCCCACCACCTATGACATCACCACATATATACCAGAGGAACCTATGGATTTGTCACAGTTTAGGAGTAATGGGAAAGATGAATGGTTAGTACTTGCATGTTGCACTCAGTGTAATATACTCAGGCATTATGTAACTTGTGCTGAATCAGTAGCAGAGCTCCTTTCCTTGTAACCATTCCGGGCACATGGCCAGGCAATGTAGAGTGTCCAGGTGGCTGATGATTAGAGTGGGTTACTTTGTAAAATACTTTGCGACTAAATGTTCTGGGCGTATTGTTTTGTCGTAGTGTTATTTTTATCATAGGTAATGGGTGAAGAAATAAAATCAGAAACACGAGATGTCACCAATGAAGAAGCATTGCAGTCATTAATGGATCAGGTGGCTCACTTGAGAGCAGATAAAGTGGTTATGTTTAACCACTGTCTCATTATGTCTCCTGGATACTATTTCTAACTGTTCGCAAAAAGACCGTGTACTGCTATGCTCCTTGTATCATTTCAACTAGCAGGAGAGAATCGTGAGATAGAAGTGTTGAAGTCGCACATTCTAGGAGTGGATCCAACTGTTGTGAATCTTGTTTCTCCTATCTCTGGTAGAACATCTGAGGATACTTGGCATTTATCAGCTGACATAAGGGGTTTGCTACATAAAATGTTGGTGGAGATTACAAGGTTATGTTTGTTAGGAGAGGCAAAATTATTCATAAGGTGCACAGAAATATTATGAAATACTGAAACCTTTGACCAGTTGAGATAGGGGTTGGAACAACGATATAAGAAGCATAACAGGACACGACATTCTTGGGAACAGTTAGGGACAGTATGCAGGATACGTAATGAGGCAGTAGAAGACTTTGGGGATAGAATTAAGAAAATGAACGTTAACATGTATAAGCTCCAATTGAATGTGGTGGTAAATAAATGGTGCTGAAAGAGGCTGAGCAACAAACACTCAATGTTTTCTGAAGGAGTCTGACACCAGAAATGCCTAGGAGAGTGTGCACAGGGGTGTCAAACAATCTTCATGAAGGGGTTATATTAGCTTTGGAATACGAAGAAATCAATAGGTCAACAGAGTGAAAACAGGTATTGACATCGATTATTGTGAGTTTTAACTACAGTCAAATGGGACATGTATGAAGACAGCTGGTGGGGCAAGGGATGCCAACAATTTGGTAGAAATGGTCAAGGAAATTAGTGGGCAGGAGGCAGTGGAACCCATTACGATGTGATTTACGGGGGTTAGAGGATAATGATATACAACCATTGGGAGTCAGTAGTGATGAACAGTAATGTTGGGAGAGTCATGTTTAGGCAGTGTGTGGAAGTGGTGTGTAACGTAAATGAGGGTACAGCATGATCCTAGGGTTAGATTTTATGAATCAACACCATCCCATAATTGACCTTTGATGATGTATAGTGGAACTGAGTGGGAAGACATTCCGACTAGAGGAATGAACATTAATCTGCTGTGAGGAGTGTCTAATATACAAGAAGGTCCAGTTAAACTGTGAGCAATAGCATTGAGGCTTGACTTCCATGATTGTTTGTTGAAAGGTGCCACAAAATCGCTATGGGTGATGTGGAACTGAACTTACCAGTAGGTGCGATGTGTTTCATAAAACAGTTGGAAGGTAGTGATGTATTAGACACAGCATGTAGATTGGTGAAAAAAAGTATTGTACGTGTAGGAAAGGGCTGGAGGAAAAAGGGTACCTGTCAGTGTGGAAACCTGTTGAAGCAAATGTTATTAGCTAAACTAGAGATGCCAGATGAGGAAGATTGTCACACAGAAGGTGTGAGCTATAAGGGGGTACAGAATGCTGCTAGAACTGCATTTCATAAATTAAAGCATCTGAAAAGAGCAGAAAGAACACCGCTGGAGGAACTAATGCTAGAATTCGAGGATCTGATTTTTCCAAGAGGGCCATTGCCTGCTATGGCACGCAAACTGGATTCCAACAGAAAATGAAGCACCTGTATACCGAAAATCATTTGGAATACCACAGTTGTTGCAACAAGTTTTAGAAGACTACTGCCTGTTGGCTTCTGTCTCGGCTTGATGATGATGATTGGTTTGTGGGGCACTCAAATGAGCAGTTATCAGCGCCCACACAAATTCCCAACCTATGTTCAGTTCAATCTCACCACTTTCATGAATGAAGATGAAATGACGAGGACAACACAAACACCCAGTCATCTTGAGGTAGGTGAAAATCCCTGACCCCACTGGGAATCGAACCCGGGACCCTGTGCTTGGTAAGCGAGAACTTGATCACAGGCTGCGGACTCTTGTCTCGGGTTCTTTGGCCAATGTTTGTCTGGTGATTTTACTGACGTTTCGCCAGCACGAGTGGTGAGTTCACTACCAGCAAAGGAGGGTAAAGCTTTGACAATCCCAGCCACTCGTGCTGGCGAAACATCAGTAAAATCATCAGATGAACGTTGACCGAAGAACCCAAGATAGAAGCCAATAGGCAGTTTGTCAACAAGTGGTCATGAAAGCCTTAACAATTTTGTAGTTTTAGAAGATATCCTAGATCAACAATTAGCTGATGGAATAACAGAAGAGAGTAATAGTGCATGGGGGGCAGGGCTTATAATTGTACCTAAGAAGTCTATGGATAGTTCACTGAAGTATCTGTTTTGTTGCAATTATCACTATTTAAATAGCAAGACTAAAACAGATGCAATACCCTTTCCCAAATGTCATGAAGATGGAGATAACCTAGGCAAAAGCAAGTATTTCTAGACATTGGACCGAAAGAGTGGATGTTATCAATTACAAATGGCTCCTGAACATATATCAAAATCAGCTTTTCCAGAAAATGGGGGGAGGGGAGGGGAGGGGGGGAGGCACTACTAATAAAATGCACTGGTGCAATTCCAGCAGGTGTTGGATGGAGTACTGAGAGGACTGAAATCACGCCAGTGCTTAGTATATCTTGATCATATAATCATCCTTTCAAGGAACATGCAGGAAGATAGACAATGCCAAAAAGAAGTATTCAGCAGATTACAGGCAGCACGCCTCTCACTCAACAATGAAAAATATCACTTTGCACTGGAGGAAGTTAACTATTTGGGCTACATCATAGGTAAAAATGGTGTAACAAACAGATCCGAGGTTCGTGCATACAGTGCAAGATTTTTCAGTACCACAAGCTACTATGGAGTTACATTCTTGCCTTGGTCTTGCGAATTACTGTAGGAAGTGTGTAAAGGGTTTGGATATTGCAACACTGTTTAAGCAATTTTTGAAGAAAGGAATTAACTTTGTGTGGTGGAAGGAATATCACGGAGCATTTGACGAGTTAAAGAAGGTGTTGACATCCATTCCAGTTTTGGTGTTTTCTGACTTTCAGAAAGAATTTATATTGTCATGTGATGCGTCAAACTACACTCTAGGCTGCATTTTGAGTCTGGAGGTCGATCGGCAAGAACATCCTGTTGCCTTTGCATCAAGACAATTGAATGCAACAGAAAAAAATTACTCTGCCATGGAGAGGGAGATGCTTAGTCTGGCACATGGAATAACGTATTTTCGATGTTATTTGTACGGGAGGAAAGTTAAGATAATAACAGACCATATAGCTTTAAAGTGGTTACTAGGCTTGAGGGAACTGTCTAGTAGATTAATGAGATAGGCATTGAGACTCTGTGAATTTGGGTAATCCACAAGCCAGGGAGAAAACATGGAAGTGCGGATGGGCCAAACAGAAAGACAGCTGTAATACAAGCACTGGGTCACGATCTTATAAGAAACAGTAGCAATTTGGCATGGATGATGGATTATTTTGCAGATAGCCAAAATTAGGACCGTGAGTGGTGGTGCCCGCCCACTTAAAATTGGAAGAGTTACGCGAGATGTGTGATGACATTTTGTCAGGCCATGGACGATGCAGGGTGATGAACAGAAGGGTGCCCAAGAAGTATTGGTGAAAAGGAAGGAAGGATGGTGTGGATTGATACATCAAGAATTGTGTGGATTGTGCATAGAAGGCCAATTTCAGTCGGAAGCAGATACTGCTATAAAGATTGCCAGAAACAGTTGAACCTTTTAGTTTCATTGGGTTGGATGTGTCAGGACCATTTAACCAAACACCAGTGGGTAATGCCTTTGTGCTGACCACAATACATCATTTTTCTTGTTATGTCAAGATGGTGCCAATGCCAGAGTGACAGGCAATCACACCCACAAAGGTGTTAGTTAATAGGTAGATACTGAAGTTCGGAGTGCCACAGGCAATAATTATGTACCAGGGGACGAACTTCATGTCAGAGCTGATGAAGGACTTGTGTTGAATACTGAGAGTGAAGAAATAGAGGACTATCCCACTACATCTAATGGGAGGACAGAAGGAGTTGATAGAACAATTGGGGAGATGCTTTGTTACTAAATAGATTCAAACATTCAAACAGCGATACATACCTAGCTTTTGTCATAAATGCACATTCCTCTAAAGTACATAATAGCAGTGGGTCATAACCGTTCGAGGTAGTATATGACAAAAAGGTGTCATCACCTTTCGATATGATTGACCAGAAGAGTGGAAAAAAGAGAAGCAGTCAATGATTTTGCAAGAAAAGTGAAGGTGGTGTGGAACAGGATACAAAGAGAAAATATGAAGGTTTGGAGAAACGGAAAGAGGCATTGAGGCCTGTGGGGCATTAACGCAGCACAAGGTGGGCCAATGGGGGACGTTGTCGATTCCATATACAGCGAAGGTACAGTGTTTTTAACATGGTACCAGGGCCTGTACCAAACAGATGAAACTACATCAATACTGAATGTGAAGCTGCAATCGCCAACAAGGAAGACAATTGTGCATGTGGGATGTCTGTGACCATTCAAGGGCGTGCTAGAGAAGTGCAAGTAAAACCAAGGAAGAATATTAAGAGGAAAAAGCGAAATGATGAGTGCGGGAGATGGAAGTCCGGATACCTGTCTCGTTAATGTCAAGAGAGTAGTTATGTGTATCAATTTTGTGCCGTTTATTTGTATGTATAGCGTAGGACATCATGTGGATAGTAGTAGGTGTAGATCTATATATTTATTGGTGATAGTCTTATCAGCAGAACAATAAGATGATTACTGTTCAGAGACATCAGGCTTCTTGGGGGAGGGGGAGGGGGAGGGGGGGGGGACTTTATATGGATCTCTGTCCTCAGGTTACCAGGCGAAGAAGAAGAACAATAATAGTTTTGTTAGTACCGTACCTCTTTGGCAGGGGCTCAAGAATGGAACTGTTACTGCATCACCTAGACAGTGAAGTGTGTTTTCCAGACAGCCAGATGTGTTACTTTCTAGCCATAAATGGTCTTTAAGTTTAGTATTTAATGAAGGGAATAATACTATTTAATATGGCACAGCCAAAGCTGTAGTGGCCAGCCAAACAACTAGAGACCTTATGCAAACAGAATCTTACCTTTCTGAACGAAACTTGTGAGTCATGTCTAGACCACTCCTTAAGCGAAATGATAGCAGTTCAAGATGGGCAGATAAGTGCGGCACAAATGCTGTACTCTGTAGGGCAGTATTGGAACAGAAAATGTCAAGTAACAGTAACATTGTGTGTAACAATTCCTAGCACCATGGTGATTCTTATTTTGATCCGCATAGGATTTTTATATTTGATGCAATGTAGTGTGAAGAAGCCCGATCCATTAGATTGGATTTCCACAGCAAGAGACAACAGATATATTGAATTATTTGATATAGTACTTATGTAATAGTTAGGAACAGACAATCTGGGGTAATTGTACAGATAAAAAGTTCAGTGGTAATCAAAGTATAGCGAATGGTCGGAATAAGACCCGAAAGGACAGAGTCATGGAGGCAGGCAGTGTAGTGGCACTACCCAGAATTTTAGATAAAAATTTTACATATTTAATGTAAGTGTTGGAAAGTAGCACGGAGATCACGGTGGAGTACTGCAATAACAGTGCTGGCCGTCAGCCACACTACGTTGGCATGTAGGACACAAACAGAAGTGAAAGTGAGTTGCAAAATGAGGATAGCTAAGCGCAGTGGTAAACTGCCACGCACAGCGAAGAACGATGTAGTAAGCGGTTCACTACCAACACACTCGACCAGGTCTCTTTGTTATCAGTGACACGACTAGACACCAGGTTTTAGAGAAAGGAATGGGCAGTAACAGAATATAAAAGAGGCTGAAATTGAAGACAGAATGCCATTTGATTCAGGGACTTAGTCATCGCTGAGCAGCTGCACCACGAGATAACAGTACTGCCAGACCTTGAGATGCCTGGGCAACACCAGCAGCAGCCTTCAGTTTGAGACCAGGCTGTGTCTGCTGCTGCACTGGGTCCTTCATGGGACTTGGTTCCACAGTGCCACCAGCCTGCTGTCAGTGCTTGCTGCTGCTGATGCTGAGGCCCTGGGAGGAACTTGGCGTCATAATGCCAGCTGCCGTCCGCCGCCGGTCTGAGGGATGAAGGTTGAGACTCATGCACAGCCGTCCGCCGCCACTGTGAAGTGAAAAGCAGTGGAGGCGCCACCTGGCGAGTTGCTCCGCCGGGAAGTGCCGTTTTCCCAACCAGCCGTGGCCTTGCTTTTGCTGCTAGGCCAAAGTCCTGACACGGCATCGCCGGGTGCTGTCCTAACAACAGACGCCAGCTGTACCGTCCAGAGCTCACAAGGAGGTGTGTGCTGTCTCATGTAGAATTGATGATATAATAAACTTATATCGTTAAGTTATCCACAGTGTTTCCATTGGTTACCCACCACCTATGGCATCACCACACACACATTACCCCTTACAGAGGTCGCCACTACAGGGTGGTCCATACAGTGTCATCCATTAAGTGACAGTTATTTTATAACATGACAGAATAATACATCAAGAAAACTTTTATACTAAAAAAAAAATTGGTTTACAGGGTAGTCACTGTGCTGGCCTTTGGCAGTATGCCTAGTCTATGTAAAACTGTTTGTAGCAGTTTACACAAAAAATCTTCAAGATTTCAACCTGGGACACACTGCATTTGTTCCAGCTTATAATTCTTAAAGAAAAAATGTTACACTAAGCAGCTACATGTACATATGGATTATGCATCAACTTTTTGCAATAAAACTCTTTTTCTCTTTTAATTCCAGTACTGTGTCTAATTCTTGTATTTGTAGAATTAAGAAACTTGAAGATGGTTTGATGACTACAGACAAAAATATTAATAAATAACAAAAATATTTCATTGATTTGGCATTTTTGAAAAAATGCCCCATTTAATGAGAAAACTTATGTACAATGTATACAGTTGTATTATAATTCCGGAACTTATACAGCAAACAACAGCAGTTGTGAAGTCCAGTTCTACAGCATAGGTTCTGCCACCTCTTCATCACGGCAGCGGGCAGCTTGAAGTTCCCGCCGCACTTCAGGAGTGATACTCTGATGACTTTGATATCGTAGCAGCCCAAGAAGAGCTGCTTTTTGTTCTGAGCTTATGTCTCCTTTATAGCGTTGAACAAAAGTTAGCAGAGCTTGATGCCATAGAACTGGAAGCTCACGGCGATCACGCTCAAACCTAAAAAAGCGGAAAGGAAGGAATTTTTTGATGAGAAGTACCAGTTGTTTGGAACCCATGACATACAAGAAACAAATTTTATGCTAAACAGCACCCCATAACAGTCAAGGGTCTGGGGATACAAGTGTCAAGAGGGCAAGGGTCAATAACAGTCTAAAATGGGCAATGAAAGACAACTCAGACTGGAAGAAAATAAACTGAACAGAACTGCCAAACATTTTGTAACCAGTGGGTTTATTTACTCCACTGCTAATACAGTTAACACAACACTGCGATTTATGTTGGCCTTGCTGTGGAGGTGTGTATGCTTTTATTTACAGACAGCTGTGAAACCGTCAATCTGCAAGGCCTTGTCGTTTACTTGAGACATCTGCATGATTCAGGAAAACCAAATTAACAGATGATTACATTCTTAGTATGGAACAATCTCTAGATGTCCAGAAAAAAATCAAAATGGTATTTGACATGATTAGCTAATCTTGAGTGTTTTGTGTATGTATCAAAACAATAAGAGTTTAGCAAACATTTATTAACACAAAGTGAATGGAAAAACAATGAGAAAAAAGATAAAATGAACGGGGATGAAAAGGTGTGCCTTACTGAAACTGAAATAAACCCTGGACGTTCCTGAAAGGCACAAGACATTGCATTTTGACTTCAGAATGAGGAAAATAAATGGATTCGGAAAAATATATTGAACTGTATAGTGATACTGAATGCACAAGAGTCATCACCAATTCTAAGTTGTAGACTCCAAGAATTGAAACTGTAATGGCAACAAAAATAGTTGAGTAATATCCAATTTGAAGATGTGTTTCAGTTGCACAAATGAAAATTTAAAAATAATATGACAGAAGTTAAGAGGAAACATTATCACAATTCAAACAAATCTTTTATATAAATTTGGTACAGAACAAGGAGTTTCAAAAGTATATAAAAAATTTCTGCATAAATTTCCAAATTAGGTCTCAATGGAGAAATCAAATAAATCATGTCTCAGCAAATGACTACATAACGCCGAGACACAGTGTCAAGAATCTTAATTACTATTTTTATTGTAAAATTTTGGTTAAACTGAAAGAATGACAGTTGAGTACCAGCAATGCAGTATTTTATTTACATGTTCATGTGAGATTAATTCTTCCACAAACAAAAACTCCTCTATAATGCAGCTGCATTCTAGTAGAACAGGCATATAACTGAATACATAAACATAACACCTCTGTTCAGATTTAACCTTATAATAATACAGAATATATCGAATCGCAACAGAAAAAAAGATTGATATATCTGACTCTGATACGTAACATAACAAAATCATTCTTGAAGTATGCCATGGGAAAGAAACCAAAAAGGAAAACCAAGAGGTTAAAAAAGACCATAACACAAACAAGAGGAGGCAGCGAGTATAAATATTTTTAGCATAAATGTGTTAAAATTAGAAGTAAAAAAAAAAAAAAAAAGGGTATGAAGTGATTAAAAGCCAATATAGCTGCAGTCTGGTTTCAGTACAAGGTTTGAACAACATGTACAAATGGTGAATAACCTTTGGCTCCCTGTATTTGCCTGACCAGAAGTTAACTTCAACTTATTCATTTCCCTTTATAAGTTCTCTAACTTCCCTAACCAATTAAGTGATTTAACATTCCACACTTTGGCCTGGGAAATGCCAGTTTTGTTTTTTCTGATGACAACATCCTCCTGAGTAGTTCCCACCCAGATGTCATCGAAATGGGAGACTTTCTGCCTATGGGATATTTTACCCAAGATGATGCCATGTTAATTAAACCATACAGTAGAGCTGCATGGTGAAAAAAAATTAATGGCATCGTTCATCATTGCTTTCTGCTGTTCACAGTTGCAACAAAGCAATGCCAATTTGTTTAATGTTACAAGGCCAGATCAGTCAATCATCCAGACTGTTGTCCTTGCAACTAGTGAAAAGGCTGCTGCCCCTCTTCAGGAATAGTAGATTTGTCTCGCCCCTCCACTTATACCTTTCCTGTGTTTTGCAACTACACTATGGCTATCTATCTCACTGAGGCACGTAAGCTACCCAAGCTCAGAAAGGTTCATGATGTGTCGTGAATTTACTTTACATAAAAAATTATGTATTGCACCTAGATTGAAACAGCTAAATTAAGTATAGGTTGTGTATGAGAAATTTTTGGCAGTCAGCTGTTATGACTGCAAGGATAGTATAAGAAAAACTGCAAAAGTGAATGAGTGACAGTGATTTTACTTTACCTGACATGAGGTGGATTTAAAACGATTTTGTGAATGGACATACAGGTTTGGTACAATCCTAAGGCCTGAAGACCAACTGTTCTTTCAGCACCTTTGGTTCAATGTTATATACCTAACAGGGATTTCCTAATGCCAGTTGCCTTGAGTGCTCTGACTTAATGTGCATCCTTAAATATAATTGACATGATTTTTCTAATCCATTAGAAAAGTAGTAATTTAACAATGTGCAAAATTATCTAATAACAAATTATCTTCTGCAAAGCAAAAATGTTAACCTGATGTGTTTCAAATTTATATTTGCCAATACCCCAGCACATTTATCTTTGACAATTTTGCAATTTCAAGTTTTACTACTCATCTTCTTGTAGAAGTCATAAATATGAATACCCACACAGGGACATTTGGACTAGAAGCTATACTTATGCCTGTGTGGATATTTGTATCTGATACAAAAACCATACTTCTGCCATTTGGAGGCACTTTCCGCCTTTCTACTATTAACTGATAACTGGCATGTGAATGATTTTTTGTGCAAAATCTAGAGATTTAACTTTTTTGACAAAAATAAGGTTTTCCATGACAATACTTTCAGCTTATCATCACTGACCCACAAAATGAAAACATGAAACTTCCAATTACAATGCATGTTGCTGTTTTGTGCTGTACTATATCAAACAGCAACATTAGCATCAATTTTAATAAATTGCCCAAGAAAAGTTTTGCACTACCTGCATACCTGTGAATATATGTGGGCTTAGACAAAAGGCAAGCAGGAAATGAAGGAGAAGCCTAATGGGGGGAAAATACTGTGAAACAAAAACAAAATAAAGGGCAGTCTGTGGGAAAGTGGACATCTTTGCAGATTTGTGAAATTAAAATATGCTGCTGGATAATGTTCAATAACATGTTGGTCCACCTCACACAATGTAATGTGCTCAGATCCTCCTTGGCACGCTATCTACATGGTGTCTAAGGCTCTCCCACTCTCTGGTAGCAGCTCTGTGGTCATACAGGGCACAAGTAAAGATCCTGTAATGCCACACCCCATGGCCTAGGAGTAGCGTCTTCCATTACTAATCAAAACGTTCTCTGTCACAGGTTCAAAACCTGCCACTGCTTAAATTTTGATTAATAATCAGCAAGACTTCTAGTATAAGAAGTCACCCTCATTCTGCTCACGGCCTTGTCAAAGAGGGCGGAGGGAGTGGACAGAGGTTCATGGCACTCTCTTGTCCTTGGGGTGGGAAACTGCTCCTAAAGGCAGAAGAATCATCAATGATAAACGGCTTGAGGATGCAGAAGGTAAACAGGAACTATTACATTACAGACACACAACTTGTATCCACAAGACATGTGGCCTGTAATGTAAGAAGTGTCATGATAATCTCTCCATTGGCAAAAGATTCCAGAATAGTCTTCCATTCGGATCTCTGCGAGTGGACTCCCACAAGGGAGGTGACCATTAGAGAAAGCATGAGTAACCATCAAAAGGATAATATTCTACGAGTCGGAGCATGGAACATCAGAACCTTGAATGTGGACTGGGAAGGTACAAAATTTGAAAAGTGAAATCCAAGGGTCACTCTAGATATAGTAGGGGTCAGTGAAGTGAAATGGAAAGAAGACAAGGATTTTTGGTCAGATGAGTATAGGGTAATATAAAGAGCAGCGGAAAATGCTACAACGGGAGTAGGATTTGCAATGAGTAGGAAGATAGGGCAGAGAGTGTGTTACTATTAACAGTTCAGTGATATAGCTGTTCTTACCAGAATCAACAGAAAACCAACAGCGACAAAGATAGTTCAGGTATATTAGCTGATGTTGCAAGCTGACAATGAGGAGACAGAGAAAGTATAGAAGGATATTAAAAGAGTAATACAATATATGAAGAGAGATGGAAATCTAATAGTCATGGGGAATGGGAATGCAGTTGTAAGGGAAGTAGTAGAAGAAAAGGTTGCAGGATAATAAGGGATTGGGACAAGGAATGAGAGAGGCGAAAGACTAATGGAGTCCCATAATAAATTTCAGCTAGTAATAGCAACTACTCTGTTCAAGAATCACAAGAGGAGGGGATATTCTTGGAAGAGACCAGCTGATACCAGAAGCTTTCAGTCAGATTACATCATGATCAGGCAGAGATTCTGAAATCCAATACTTGATTATAAGGCATTCCCAGGCGCAGATGCAAATTCAGATCACAATGTAGTAGTGACGAAGAGTAGGCTGAAGTTTAAGAGATTAGTTGGGAGAAATCAATGGGCAAAGAAGTGGGATACAGAAGTACGAAGAAGTCAGAAGAAGTTCTCTAAGGCTATAGATACAGCAATAAGGAATAGCTCAGCAGATAGTACAAATGAAGAGGAATGGATGTCTCTAAAAAGGGCAGTCACAAAAGTTTGAAAGAAAACATAGGTACAAAGAAGATAACTGTGAAGTAGTCATGGGTAACAGAAGAAACACATCACTTGATCGATGAAAGAAGCAGTACAAAAATGTTCAGGGAAATTCAGGAATACAGAAATACAAGTTGCTGAGGAACAAAATAAATAAGAAGTGCAGGTAAGCTAAGACAAAATGGCTGCATGAAAAATGTGAAGAAATCAAAAAAGAAATGATTGTTGGAAGGACTGCCTCCTTGACTAATCGTATAGGAAAAGCAAAACAATCTTTGATGAAATTAAAAGTGGGGGTGGTAACATTAAGAGTACAATGCGTATTCCACTTTGGAAGGCAGAGGAGAGGGTGGATGGGCGGAAAGGGTATATTTGTCTGATGTGGTAGAAGAAGAAACAGGAGACCATTTAGAAGAGATAGGGGATCCAGAATTAGATTTTACAAGAGCTTTGAAGGACTTAAGTTAAAATAAGGCAGAAGGGATAGATAACATTCCATCAGAATTTCGAAAATCATAGGAGGAAGTGGCAACAAAACTACTATTCATGTTGTGTAGAATGTATGAGTCTGGAGACATACCATTTGCCTTTTGTGAAAATATCATCCACACAATTATGAAGACTGCAAGAGCTGACAAGTGCGAGAATTATCACACAGGCAGCTTAACAGCTCATGCAACCAAGTTGATGACAAGAATAACATACAAAAGAGTGGAAATGAAAACTGAGGATGTGTTAGATGATGATCAGTTTGGCTTTAGGAAGGGTAATGGCACCAGAGAAGCAAAACTAAAGAAAAATCAAGACACATTCATAGGATTTGTTGACCTGGAAAAAGTGTTCGACAATGTAAAATGGTGCAAGATGTTCAAAATTCTGAGAAAAATGGGAGTAAGCTATAGGGAGAAACAGGTAAAATACAATATGTACAAGAGCTAAGAGGGAATAATAAGAGTGGATGATCAAGAATGAAGTGCTAGGATTAAAAAGGTTGTAAGACAGGGATGTAGTCTTTCGGCCTCTACTGTTCAATCTGTACATTGAAGATGCAATGATGGAAATAAAAGAAAGATTCAAAAGAAGAATTAAAATTCAAGGTGAAAGGATATCTCAATGATACGATTCGCTGATGAGATTGCTATCCTGAGTGAAAGTGAAGAAGAATTACGTGAACTGCTGAATGGAATGAACAGTCTAATGAGTACAGAATATGAACTGACAATAAATTGAAGAAAGACAAAAGTAATGAGAATTAGCAGAAATGAGAACAGCAAGAAACTTAACATCAGGATTGGTGGTCATGAAGTAGATGAAGTTAAGGAATTCTACTACTAGGCAGCAACATAACCAATGATGGACAGAGCAAGGAGGCCATCAAAAGCAGACTAGAATTAGCAAAAAATGCATTCCTGGCCAAGGAGTCTACTAGTATCAAACATAGGCTTTAATCTGAGGAAGATATTTCTGAGAGTGTAGAATTGAAGCACAGCATTGTATGGTAGTGAAACATGGACTGTGGGAAAATTGGAACAGAAAAGAATCGAAACATTTGCGATGTGGTGCTATATACGAGTGTTGAAAATTAGCTAGACTGATAAGGTGACGGATGAGGAGGTTCTGCGCATGATCAGAGAGGAAAGGAACAGATGAAAAAAAATTGACGAGGTGAAGGGACAGGATGACAGGACATCCGTTGACACATCAGGAAGTGGATTCCATGGTACTGCAGGATACTGTAGAAGGAAGAAACCGTAGAGGAAGACAGAGATTGGAATACATCCAGCAAAGAATTGAGGACATGATTTGCAAGTGCTACTCTGGGATTAAGTGGTTGGCACAAGAGAAGAATTCGTGGTGGGCCACTCAAAAATGCTCAGAAGACTGATGATAAAAAAAAAAAGATACACTACAAAGTCTCAACTGGTCCCAAGCTAAGTTTACATCAGCTGTTGCATTTGGTTGAGTCCTGCATCCTGGAGGAAGATGTCCACAAGGGGGTCACAGGATGCTTGTGTATTATCATTACAAGAGATAAAACCATCCCATAAATGTTGACTGCACGCCTTAACAGCAGATTAGTGCATCCTTTCCTGATACTATAATGTCTCCAAATTACCATCAATAGCGATGGGGAGTGTCTGAAATCTGCACGATGCCAATCCAAAACATGACAGGACCAAGTCCCTTGTGAATCCATTGGACTGTGTACCTGAGAAGGACACTGGGCCCTCTAATACTTGGTGAAGAGAATCTGATGTCAGCTTAACCCAGGCTTCATTCTAGGTGTTCCGCCGCCCACTTCCTTTGTGTATGACAATGCTGGGGTTGTGTACCAATACTTGTAACAGACATCTGACACCCAAACCGAACAAGACGAGACTGTTGCATACTGTTTGGGTCATCAAAGCCCTCCCTAAAGTCTCCTAGTGGGCAGTGGGCAGTGGACAGTTGACAGTTCTGTGCAGTCTCCTCAGAGTACCTAAAAACTATAATTTGCAGGTTGTGGTAACACACACTTGTGATTATCTGCAGGTAACCATTATCAGACATGCATTTTGTCTCTTACGAAGAGGTTTGGTATTCTAGAGGTTTAATGTTCAAATGCCATTCCTGATAGTCTTTTAGGGCATAAAGTAAGAATGCACAAACAATATAAGCTTCACATGATCCTTAAAGGCAAACTAATAAAATGAACGTGAACACAAGCTGTAATGTACTGCTCACAAATGAATACACAGTGCACTCAAATGAAATGCATTAGAATGCACGTTTGCATTTACAGGCATAACAAACGTTGCTGTACACAGCGAATGCCTGTGGTCATATTCTCTCAGACAAAATAATACATTTTACAGCAGTTCAAACTGGAAATAAGGTAATACTAAAGCAATCCTTAGCAAAATGATTAACAAATGTGCCTGATATAATTTTACATCCTCACGTCCATTCAAGATCTACAACTTAACTGTATTGACATCACTCACATATAACATATGCAGCACCACCTTCAGCCATACCTTAATTGTCAAAAGATTGAGATCCCAACACCATAAATAGTATTTCCAAACATGGTACATAACAAAATAAGTAAAAAAGCCTTAAGATTCATACATTGCTGAAGTAGCTTTGGCAACAACTAGGAAATGATCAATGGGAAAGCGCCGGCAGACAGGCCCAATGAACAAAACACACAAACACACACCCGATGGTTGCTTCTTCAGGAAGGAGAGGGAAAGACGAAAGGATGTGGCTTTTAAGGGAGAGGGTAAGGAGTCATTCCAACCCCAGGAACGGAAAGACTTCCCTTAGGGGGAAAAAAGGACAGGTGTACACTCGCACACACACACATATCCATCTGCACATACACAGACACAAACAGACATATTTAAAGGCAAAGAGTGAGAGCAGAGATGTCAGTGGAGGTGGAAGTACAGAGGCAAAGACAGGTGAGGTATGAGTGGCGGCAACTTGAAATTAGCGGAGGTTGAGGCCTGGCGGATATCGAGAAGAGAGGATATACTGAAGGGCGAGTTCCCATCTCCGGAGTTCGGATAGGTTGGTGTTGGTGGGAAGTATCCAGATAACTCGGACGGTGTAACACTGTGCAAAGATGTGCTGGCTGTGCACCAAGGCATGTTTAGCCACAGGGTGATCCACATTACCAACAAACACTGTCTGCCTGTGTCCATTCATGCGAATGGACAGTTTGTTGCTGGTCATTCCCACATAGAAAGCGTCACAGTGTAGGCAGGTCAGTTGGTAAATCACGAGGGTGCTTTCACACGTGGCTCTCCCTTTGATTGTGTACACCTTCCGGGTTACAGGACTGGAGTAGGTGGTGGTGGGAGGGTGCATAGGACAGGTTTTACACCGGGGGGCGGTTGCAAGGTTAGGAGCCAGAGGGTAGGGAAGCTGGTTTGGGGATTTCATAGGGATGATCCAAGAGGTTACGAAGGTTAGGTGGACGGCGGAAACACACTCTTGGTGGAGTGGGGAGGATTTCATGAAGGATGGATCTCATTTTGGGGCAGGATTTTAGGAATTCGTATCCCTGCTGGAGAGCCACATTTAGAGTCTGATAAAGTCCCGGGAAGTATCCTGTCACAAGTGGGGCACTTTTGGGGTTCTTCTGTGAGAGGTTCTGGGTTTGAGGGGATGAGGAAGTGGCTCTGGTTATCTGCTTCTGTACCAGGTCGGGAGGGTAGTTGCGGGATGCGAAAGCTATTTTCAGGTTGTTGGTGTAATGGTCGAGGGATTCAGGACTGGAGCAGATTCCTTTGCCACGAAGGCCTAGGCTGTAGGGAAGGGACCGTTTGATATGGAATGGGTGGCAGCTGTCATAATGGAGGTACTGTTGCTTGTTGGTGGGTTTGATGTGGACGGATGTGTGAAGCTGGCCATTGGACAGATGGAGGTCAACATCAAGGACAGTGGCATGGGATTTCGAGTAGGACCAGGTGAATCTGATGGAACCAAAGGAGTTGAGGTTGGAGAGGAAATTCTGGAGTTGTTCTTCACTGTGAGTCCAGATCATGAAGATGTCATCAATAAATCTGTACCAAACTTTGGGTTGGCAGGCTTGGGTAACCAAGAAGGCTTCCTCTAAGCGACCCATAAATAGGTTGGCATACGAGGGGGCCATCCTGGTACCCATGGCTGTTCCCTTTAATTGTTGGTATGTCTGGCCTTCAAAAGTGAAGAGGTTGTGGGTCAGGATGAAGCTGGCTAAGGTGACGAGGAAGGAGGTTTTAGGTAGGGTGGCAGGTGATCGGCGTGAAAGGAAGTGCTCCATTGCAGCGAGGCCCTGGACGTGCGGGATATTTGTGTATAGGGAAGTGGCATCAATGGTTACAAGGATGGTTTCCGGGGGTAACAGACTGGGCACGGATTCCAGGCCTTAAGTGTGAGGCCTTTGGGGGTAATGCCAAATGTCAGACAAGTCTACCATGTCAACCTCACAACATCCCTACAACGACCCCATTAAATTTTATTTACATTCCCTCCGCAAACATGCCTTCACCCTAGCCAGATTACACTCCCATATTTTATTTACTCAGGCTTGTCTGACATTTGGCATTACCCCCAAAGGCCTCACACTTAAAGTTCCCATCTCTGACTGCTTCTTTCCATCAGTCCTTATACCAGTTCCAAACAGCACAATTCATAGCCCTCACGCGCCTAATCCTTCACCTATACATCGACTTGGCCAATGAACACACCCGTCAACTCCTATTCCAAATCTAAGTCCTCAATCTTTCCTCTCCCACATCCACACCGGCTGTACATAGCATCCTCCTACAGGCCAACCGCAAATTAGAACAGCATGCCACCCTCCAACTCAAAAAACTATCCAATCTCCTGGTTTCCCACCTCCGGAAAGGCAACTCACTCACCCTCCACAACCTTTCCAACATACCTCAACCTCCTCTCATTGCACACAGACCCAGTCTCTCCCATCTACTCAATCTCCCACTTCCAGCTCCACTCCTCCCAACACCTCAAAATTCTAGTCAACACAATCTGCAACCACAACACCCCAATTCAGTAGTTAACCTTTCCTCCAAACCCCTCTCCCAATCCGAAACCTCTGTCCTATCCAAAGGCCTCACCTTGAGCCCCACTCACAGTTTCAACCAAACTACACTTGTCAAAGATTTACTGTCCTACACTCGTAGTCTCTGTTGGAAATATCACTTTGCCACGTAGAAAAATAATCCTGATCCCACTCCTAATGATCCAACTCCCCAAGACACTATCCAAATTGAACCCTGCCTGGAACAGTTCCGTCCTCCATCACAGCGGGACCCACCTCCTCTTCCTCAAAATCACCCTCTCCAAGCTTTCCAGGAATTTCTCACTTCCAGCCTTGCCTCTCAATCTTTCTTGAAAAACCTTAATCCTACTCCCAACATCACCACAGCCGAAGCCCAGGCTATCCGTGATCTGAAAGCTGACCGATCCATCATCATTCTTCCGGCTGACAAGGGTTCCACGACCGTGGTACTTGATCGTCGGGAGTATGTGGCTGAGGGACTGCGTCAGCTTTCAGACGACTCTACATACAAAGTTTGCCAAGGTAATCCCATTCCTGATGTCCTGGCGGAGCTTCAAGGAATCCTCAGAACTTTAGGCCCCCTACAAAACCTTTCACCTGACTCCATCAAACTCCTGACGCCACCGACACCTCGCACTCCTACCTTCTACCTACTTCCTAAAATTCACAAACCCAAACATCCTGGCTGCCCCATTGTAGCTGGTTACCAAGCCCCCACAGAACGTATCTCTGCCTACGTATAACAACACCTTCAACCCATTACATGCAGTCTCCCATCCTTCACCACTTTCTCGAATGCCTGGAATCCGTACCCAGTATGTTACCCCCGGAAACCATCCTTGTAACCATTGATGCCACTTCCCTATGCACAAATATCCCGCACGTCCAGGGCCTCGCTGCAATGGAGCACTTCCTTACATGCCGATCACCTGCCACCCTACCTAAAACCTCTTTCCTCGTCACCTTAGCCAGCTTCATCCTGACCCACAACTTCTTCACTTTTGAAGGCCAGACATACCAACAATTAAAGGAACAGCCATGGGTACCAGGATGGCCCCCTCGTATGCCAACCTATTTATGGGTCGCTTAGAGGAAGCCTTCTTGGTTACCCAAGCCTGCCAACCCAAAGTTTGGTACAGATTTATTGATGACATCTTCATGATTTGGACGCACAGTGAAGAACAACTCCAGAATTTCCTCTCCAACCTCAACTCCTTTGGTTCCATCAGATTCACCTGGTCCTACTCCAAATCCCATGCCACTTTCCTTGACGTTGACCTCCATCTGTCCAATAGCCAGCTTCACACATCCGTCCACATCAAGCCCACCAACAAGCAACAGTACCTCCATTATGACAGCTGCCACCCATTCCACATCAAACGGTCCCTTCCCTACAGCCTAGGCCTTCGTGGCAAAGGAATCTGCTCCAGTCCTGAATCCCTCGACCATTACACCAACAACCTGAAAACAGCTTTCGCATCCCGCAACTACCCTCCCGACCTGGTACAGAAGCAAATAACCAGAGCCACTTCCTCATCCCCTCAAACCCAAAACATCCCACAGAAGAACCCCAAAAGTGCCCCACTTGTGACAGGATACTTCCCGGGACTGGATCAGACTCTGAATGTGGCTCTCCAGCAGGGATACGACTTCCTAAAATCCTGCCCCGAAATGAGATCCATCCTTCATGAAATCCTCCCCACTCCACCAAGAGTGTCTTTCCGCCGTCCACCTACCCTTCGTAACCTCTTGGAACATCCCTATGAAATCCCCAAATCACCTTCCCTACCCTCTGGCTCCTACCCTTGCAACCGCCCCCAGTGTAAAACCTGTCCTATGCACCCTCCCACCACCACCTAATGAGGATCACCCTGTGGCTATCTGTGGCTAAACATGCCTTGGTGCACGGCCAGCACATCTTGGCACAGTGTTACACCGTCCGAGTTATCTGGATACTTCCCACTAACACCAACCTATCCGAACTCCGGAGATGGGAACTCGCCCTTCAGTATATCCTCTCTTCTCGATATCCGCCAGGCCTCAACCTCCGCTAATTTCAAGTTGCCGCCACTCATACCTCACCTGTCTTTGCCTCTGTACTTCCACCTCCACTGACATCTCTGCTCTCACTCTTTGCCTTTAAATATGTCTGTTTGTGTCTGTGTATGTGCAGATGGATATGTGTGTGTGTGCGAGTGTACACCTGTCCTTTTTTCCCCCCTAAGGGAAGTCTTTCCGCTCCCGGGATTGGAATGACTCCTTACCCTCTCCCTTAAAACCCACATCCTTTCGTCTTTCCCTCTCCTTCCTGAAGAAGCAACCATCGGTTGCGAAAGCTAGTAATTCTGTGTGTGTGTTTTGTTCACTGTGCCTGTCTGCCAGCACTTTCCCGCTTGGTAAGTCTTGGAATCTTATAAAGAAACTTCCACATGGGAAAAATATATTAAAAACAAAGATTCCAAGACTTACCAAGCGGGAAAGCACTGGTAGATAGACACAATGAATAAAACACAAACACACACACAGAATTTTAGCTTTCGCAACTGATGGTTGCTTCTTCAGGAAAGAGGGAAGGAGAGGGAAAGACGAAAGGATGTGGGTTTTAAGGGAGAGGGTAAGGAGTCATTCCAATCCCGGGAGCGGAAAAAACATCCCTTAGGGGGAAAAAAGGACAGGTGTACACTCGCGCACACACACACACATATCCATCCGCACATACACAGACACAAGCAGACATATTTAAAGGCAAAGAGTGACTCTTTGCCTTTAAACATGTCCGCCTGCATCCGTGTATGTGCGGATGGATATGCGTGTGTGCGCGCGCGAGTGTACACCCGTCCCTTTCTCCCCCTAAGGGACTGGGGAGTCGTTCCAATCCCGGGAGCGGAAGGACGTCCCTTAGGGGGAGAAAGGGACGGGTGTACACTCGCACACACACATGCATATCCATCCGCACATACACGGATGCAGGCGGACATGTTTAAAGGCAAAGAGTCACTCTTTGCCTTTAAATATGTCTGCTTGTGTCTGTGTATGTGCGGATGGATATGTGTGTGTGTGTGTGTGTGTGTGTGCGCGAGTATACACCTATCCTTTTTTCCCCCTAAGGCAAGTCTTTCCGCTCCCGGGATTGGAATGACTCCTTACTCTCTCCCTTAAAACCCACATCCTTTCGTCTTTCCCTCTCCTAACCTATTTCCTGAAGAAGCAATCGTTGGTTGCGAAAGCTATAAAAGCTTAGACTAGTAATACTGTACACATGCTTGGAAATTTCTTCTCCAGTTGTTAGTTATAGTATGGGCTGTTTCACAATATTTCTATGATTTCAAATCTGAACAATGTGCACTAAAACCCAGATGCACTGACGGAGGCACTGTCAAGTTTCATCCCATATACAGGTCAGTAGTCATGTTGTACTGGTCAAAGCAACAGCGGGCATTTGTTACAAAAATGTTCCAACAAGATGGCCCAAAATGCTGCACGCACAACAAGACCTTGCAAAGTTCTCCATGAAGCATTTTGTGACCACATGATTTCCACATGTGCTTGTATCAAATGGCCATCTAGCTCACCTGAGTTAAACATGCCAAAATTAATACGGGGTATCTGATGGGAAGAGTGTACTCTGACCAGGTGAGAAGCTTACAATACTGAAGAGATCAAATTCACTAAGAAATTTCCAGAATTCCTCAACCAGTTATGAAAGATGTGTTCAAAAATTGGGTGAAATGCCTCAAGTGTAGTGTAGCCAATGTAATGTTTTATAAGCTAACTCGAATAAATGTTGTACCCTGTGTAAAACATTCAGCTTTTTTCATGATTAGTTTGTATGTTATTGAAATATGAATTCATCATAACAATTTGAAACACCCTGTACAAGCATTTGTATACTAAATACATAGTTATCTAGAAATTATTCAGTTATAGCTTTAGTTGTTCTTAATGGCATATATTTACAACTGGTGACTAAATGGAATCATAAAAAGTCTCATAGCATCAATATGAACATGCTCATTTTCACTTATTTAATAAATGTGTTTAAACACTACAAACAATTTCTCAATAATAATGCAAAAAAATCATTATCTGGATGCATTACAGTGCATACCGTTACTGTGCAAAGACCGATTTGGAGAGCATATTAATAAACTAAGAATACATACCTTAGGAAGTGAAATACAACAGCATCAACAACTCTGTATGGTAAAGCATACTTTTTATCCAAAAATATTCTTAAAAATATGGAATTGGCACCATTGTAATCCATTTCTGCAATCTTAAGAATAGCTGCTGAAGAATGCAGTATAGGTATTGAATTACGAGCTATAACAGAGCCGAATATTATGGCTTCCCTCAAGGTGCACGTTCCACTCTGCAATATAGAAAAATCATGTTAAATTTTCCTTTTTAAAACATGGAAATAAAGTGATACAAATCAATAACAAAGAATTATACTGCCAATGTTAAGTACCATTTTAAGTACAAGCAAAGCGGAATAAACCAGAATTTATTATAATCCGTAGTGTATTTAACCACAGCCAGATAGAGTCAAACTACGATAAAGGCTACTGCTCTTTAACACAATCAAAAAAACAATTACTTAATACCTTACTCTGTCATGCAAAACATTCTACACTAACAACACAAGAGGTTGAAAAGAAAGTTAATCATGAGCAGCAGGTACTGTATTTGGATGTGTATGACATTTTTGTATAATCTAAAATAGCAGTAAGATAGTAAGCCCATTTTCTACAATATATGTAGTTTACAAAGGTAGCTATATACAGTGGACATTATAAACTTCCATGTCACTGGCTATTGCAGTGTACATCTTAAAACTATTAAGAGCACACATTTGAATGAAATGCAATATGTCGTTTTTCTGTCTGTGTTGGGGACACATGAAATATTATGCAGCACACCTAGGCATATACAAAAAAAGACAAATCAACTTCCCTGCAAATACAATGACATCTTATTATTAATACATATAGTGAACAGTGACTGAAAATGAAATCATTCATTGATGGAGTCTAAAGCTAAAAACAAAACTGGCACTATATATGTAGGAGCATGGAATGTTAGATCCTTTCATCAGGTAGATACATTAGAGAATTTAAGAAAGATAGTAATGGAAAGTTCTGGTAGAATTTAGGAGTAAAGGAACAGTAGAGCCTTCCCCTACACGCAAATAAACAAGCCAAATCCTTTTTTGAGCTTGAGCACATATAAATACATATGCAAGCATGATCAGTGTGTTCAGTGCATGATGACATGGATGAATGGATTAGGATGGGGCAATGGAACAGAGAAAAGAGAGACCATGGGAAGAGGATGTGGTTGCAGAATGAGTGTAGTTAAGGTCCAAGGACAGTGGACAATGTGGAGATGGGTACGGGGCAGCAGGCTAGTGGAAGCTGAAAGGATAACTCCCACCTTTGTGGTTTAGAGAAGGTGGTGGTGGTGGAATCAAGGTGGCATGTGTTGCGAAGCAGAACTAACACCAAGCATGTTGTGCTTAGCAGTGTATTCTGCCACTGGGTGGTCAACTCTGCCATTTGGCCACAGTTAGGTGGTGACCATTCATTAAGGTGGACAGCTGGTTGGTTATCACGTTGATGTAAAATGACATGCAGAAATTGCAGAGAGCTTTTTGAGCTTGAGCACATATAAATACATATGCAAGCATGATCAGTGTGTTCAGTGCATGATGACATGGATGAATGGATTAGGATGGGGCAATGGAACAGAGAAAAGAGAGACCATGGGAAGAGGATGTGGTTGCAGAATGAGTGTAGTTAAGGTCCAAGGACAGTGGACAATGTGGAGATGGGTACGGGGCAGCAGGCTAGTGGAAGCTGAAAGGATAACTCCCACCTTTGTGGTTTAGAGAAGGTGGTGGTGGTGGAATCAAGGTGGCATGTGTTGCGAAGCAGAACTAACACCAAGCATGTTGTGCTTAGCAGTGTATTCTGCCACTGGGTGGTCAACTCTGCCATTTGGCCACAGTTAGGTGGTGACCATTCATTAAGGTGGACAGCTGGTTGGTTATCACGTTGATGTAAAATGACATGCAGAAATTGCAGAGAGCTCACGTATGCCTGATTTCACAGATAGCCAGTGAAGGGACATGAGTAGGAAGTGCAGGTTGGGTGTTTTGGACAGGTCTTACACCTGGGACTACCACAGGGATACGATCTGTGTGGCAAGGGGACAGGAGTGCATGTGGCATAAGGATGGGCTACAATTTTGCACAGATTAGGTGGGTGATGGAGTACGACTTTGGGAGGAGTGGGAATGATTGTGGGTAGGATGTTCCTAATTGCCGGGCACAATGATGAATAGTCGAAGCCCTGGCGAAGGTACAGTTCTGTTGTTCTACTCTGGGATGGTACTAGGTGATAAGGGGGGAGAGTACTATGCAGGTAGTTCTTGGGAGGGTGGTGGCAGGATTAGGGGTGTGTGGTGATATGGTACAAGAAATCTGACTGTGGTCTAGGTTGGGGGGACAGGGGGATGGGGGGGAATGGGGGGGGGGGGGGGGAATTCATACCTGTACTTGAGAATTGAATTATTGTCAGTATAAATTTGCTGTCCATGTGTGGCCAGACTATATGGGAGGGATTATCTAGTGCAGATGAAATGGAAGCTATCAAAATGCAGCCTCTGCTGTTGGTTAGTGGGCTTGAAATGGACAAAGGTGTGGATGGAGCCATCAGAGAGCTGGAGGTTAACATCCAAGAAGATGACACGCAGAGCTGTAAGAGGACTGGGTGAAGCAAATGGGGGGGAATGTGTTGAGGCTGGGAGGAACAAAGATGGGGTATTTTTGTCCTGATTCCATATCACGAACATATAATCAATGAACATGAACTAGGCAATGGGTTTGGTTTTCTGAGTGGCTAGAAGGGTTTCCTCTAGATGGCCCACAAACAGGTTGACATAGGAGGTTGCCACATAGATGCCCACCACTGCGCAAAGGATTTGTTGTATATCTTGCCCTCAAAGTAGAAATTGCTACATGTAATGACATAATCAGTTGACTGAATAAGGAATGAGCAGGTAGGTCTCACCTGCAAAGCACACTTACATACTGGTGTTTTCCTTACCAAATGAGGATCCAGTACAAATATATGGACCACAATGTATCCTCTTCAAACCCAAATACATCTGAACACCATCCTGCATTGGTATTATGATTGCTAATGTGGACCTGGATCTCTTCCTGTGGATTTGGAATGCTTCGTAGTATAGATCTTCAAATTGATGCTATCCAGTACACTCACATTATAATTTTTGTGAGGAATTAATCTATTTCTGCAAGACCATTCTCCATTGCACATACAAGCAATGATGCAGATCATATTTTGCAGAACTCTTACGCATCATGTAGTCATGTGACTCTCCAGTGCTGATGTAAGTCATCACAGTGAACTGGTGTGTATTTCCCCATTGGTTGTATGAATCAGTGCACTAAGATGGGTCAATGTGGAGATGCGGCAGAAATAAGCTATAGTGTTTGGAAGTGCCCATGATTGCTTCATGAATGAAGTCATTCCATTTGCTGATTTATCAGTGCAGATGGTCCAACGGATATACAAGGAATGACATACTTGCAGCCATCTACCATGATGCAACAACAGTGCTCGTAAAAGAAGCTAATTGAGAGATATCGAGGAGGCCCTGCCAGCAGCTATCATGTGCACTGGGTGCAACCGGCTGCAAGTAGCTGCACATGTTGGTACGAATATGCCTGCCGCATGGGTTCTGAGGCCACCCTTGGCTCCTTTTTGGTGGATGACTGATTTGATGAAGGCAACTAGCACTGCATGTGGGATGCCAGCTAAACTCACTATCTGTTGTATCATACTCACGGTTGATCGTGGTACTCTGTTTTGAAGTAGAATGAAAGGTGTATACCAGAAGCTCAGATGACTCCATGATGGCATCCAAAGCGAATTTCTCTTCCTCCACTATTGGTGCAGAATCGTAGGGTTCTAATTAATAGGTCAAGTGTGAATTTCCTGTAGGAAGTGCTTACTATGGTAGCGGGGTCAGTGTAGCATGCACATGGGCATTTTTTACGTTAGAGAAACCTCCCTTGGGATCAAAAACGAACTGCCTGCCGAAATAAAACTTACAACAGCCAGTGTTATCAGAGAATCCTCGTCCTCACAGGCTGGATGTAGAAAAGGTCAACATGATATTTGTAAACTACAGGAACATCCAAGAGAAGGTTACAGAATTAGTATTGCTTACTGAAGGTTATAAAGCCCATATACGAGGTGCTATCCAAAATTTTTGGGATTGGTCCTGCCATCTGTTGAAAACCTTATCTTTGGACTAATAGTCATCATCACCTTAGAAGTAGTTCCCATCCGTATGTAAACACTGGTCCAGTGCATCTGCCACTGGTCAAATGTTTTCTGGAAGTCCTGTTCTTTGAAGGTGTTCATCAGTGCCAGCAATTCTTCTTGAATCTTCTGTAGAGTGTCAAACCGACAGCCTCTGAACTTAAGTTACAGTTTTGGGAATAGTGTGAAGTCGCAAGGTGCCAAATCTGGCGAGTACGGTGCATGGGTACAACCACCATGTTGTTTTTTTGCCAAAAACATCCTGGTGAGCATGGACGTGTGGCAGAGTGCGTTGTCGTGATGCAGCAGCCAGTTCTCTTGGTGCCAAAGTTCGGGCTGTTGACACCGCACGTTTTCACGGAGCTGTCGCAAAATGTCACAGTCGTACATGGAATTCACTGTTTGGTTGGGTGGGATGAATTCTTTGTGCACAATTCCCTTGGTATCAAAGAAAACGATCATGCTCTTCAACTGTCTTGCTTTTTTGGGTTCTGGAGAGCCACTCAAATACACGCGTAAAGCTCATGCTCTGTCGCCCAAACACTTGTTGAAAAATTGCAAGGGACTCTGTAGTAATTTTCCCGAGATTCGCACAGAATTTGATACACACATGGTGTTCTGGTCATAGATCCATCATAAAATCACCGCACACCAAACACAGATTATTACGGAAATCACTGTGGACACGCAACATGTCCTCCCAGCTGAATGCCACTCCGCACGCTGACTCATCAGATATGCAGCTCTTGCCACCTAGCAGTGCAAAGATCTACTATTCCTACTTTCCAGATGGCAGCACCAGTCCCAGAAATTTTAGATTCCACCTCGTAGTACTAGGAACAGAAAGTTGATTGAAACTGGAAGTGAATAGCAACAATATCCTAATTTCAGACTGGAATATTTATTATAAGGATAGGTTAATCGCCTATAGTGGTGGCATATTTACTGCAGTTTTTTTATTTTTTTAGTCTTCAGTCATCTGACTCGCTTCATGTTGCCACCCACAAATTCTTCACCTGTGCCAACCGCTTCAGCTCAGAGTAGCACTTGTAACCTATGCCATCAATTATTTGCTGGATGTATTCCATTTTCTATCTTCCTCTATTGTTTTTGCCCTCTACAGTACCATTTAGTACCATGGAAGACATTCCCTGATGTCTTAACAGAAGTCCTCTCATTAAGTCCCCTCTCCTTGTCAGGGTTTTTCACATATCCCTTTCATCTCCAATTCTGCACAGAACCTCCTCATTCCTCACCTTATAAGTCCACCCAATTTTCAACAATTGTCTGTAGCACCACATCACAAATTCTTCGATTCTCTTCTGTTCTGGTTTTTCCACAGTCCATGTTCAAATACCATACAATGCTGTGCTTCAAACATATACTTTCAGTAATTTCTTTCTCAGATTAAGGCCTATGTTTGACACTAGGAGACTAGTCTTGACCAGGAATGCCCTTTTTGCGAGTGCCAGTCTGCTTTTGATGTCGCTCCATCCATCACTGATTATTTTGCTGCCTAGGTAGCGGAATTCCTACCTGACGTTTAGTTTCTCACTGTTCTTATTTCTGTTACTTCTCATTACTTTTGTCTTTCATTGATTTACTCTCAATCCATATTCCATACTCATCAGACTGTTCATTCCATTCAGCAGATCATATAACTCTTCTTCACTTTCACTCAGGATGTCATCACCAGACACCACATTTGCTAGGTGGTAGCCTTTAAATCGGCCGCGGTCCGTTATTATACGTTGGACCCGCGTGTCGCTACTATCAGTGATTGCAGACCGAGTGCCGCCACACGGCAGGTCTAGAGAGACTTCCTAGCACTCGCCCCAGTTGTACAGCCGACTTTGCTAGCGATGGTTCACTGCCTACTTACGTTCTCATTTGCCGAGATGATAGTTTAGCATAGCCTTCAGCTACATCATTTTTTACAACCTAGCAAGGCACCATCATCAGTTACTACTGATATTGTGAAGCATGTACCGTCTAGACCGGCGATCATCATTAATGGATTAAAGTTAAGTATTCCACCAGCTACGTCCATTTTTTCTAAATTCTTATTTCCTTGTCATGTTCCAGACCTCACGCCAGCCTGTGTGAGCTAAAACGCGTGCATTTCGGCCTCCTTTAGTCAACCAGTGTTGGCTCTCCTGCCAACCACAACAAATATCATCAGCGAATCGTATCATTGGGATATCCTTTCACCTTCAATTTTAATTCCAAGCATGAATCTTTCTTTTATTCCCATCATTGCTTCTTCAATGAACAGTACGGGAGAAAGACTACATCCCCGTCTTACAATCTTTTTAATCCTAGCATTTCATTCTTCGTATTCCAGTCTTATTATTTTTCCCCCTTGGCTCTTGTACACATTGTATATTACCCGTCTATTCCTATAGGCCACCCCTATTTTTCTCAGAATTTTGAACATCTTGCACCATTTTACATTGTTGAATGCTTTTTCCAGGTCAACAAATCTATGAACATGTCTTGATTTTTCTTTAGTTATGCTTCCCTTATCAACTGCAATGTCAGAATTGCCTCTCTGGTGTGTCTTTACCTTTCCTAGAGCCAAATTGATCATCATCTAACACACCCTCAATTTTTGTTGCCACTCTTTTGTACATTATTCTTGTCAGCAACTTGGATGCATGAGCTGTTAAGTTGCCTGTGCGATAATTCTTGCACTTGTCAGCTCTTGCGGTCTTCATAATTGTGTGGATGATATTTTCCCGAAAGGCAAATGGTATGTCTTCAGACTCTTACATTCTACACAACAACGTGAATTGTAGTTTTGTTGCCACTTCCCCGACGATTTTCGAAATTCTGAACTTAAGTAGTAATACTGGATCCCCTGACTCTTCTAAATTTACTCGTGTTTCTTCTTCTATAATACAAGACAAATCTTCCCCCTCATAGAGGCCTTCAATATACTCTTTCCACCCATCTGCCCTTTCCTCTGCATTCAACTCTGGAATTCTCATTGCACTCTTAATGTTACCACCCTTGCAATAAATTTCACTGAAAGTTGTTTTAACTTTCCTGTATGCTGAGTCAAGAAGTCAGTCCTTCCGACAATCATTTCTTTTTCAACTTCTTCACATTTTCCATGCAGCCATTTTTATCTTAGCTTACCTGCACTTCTTATTTATTTTGTTCCTCAGCGACTTGTATTTCTGCATTCCTGAATTTCCCTGAACATGTCTGTACTTCCTTCTTTCATTGATCAAGTGAAGTATTTCTTCTGTTACCCATGGTTTCTTCACAGCCTTCTTTGTACCTGTTTTCTTTCCAACTTCTGTGAAACTGGACTGTCTACTGAGCTATTCCTTATTGCTGTATCTATAGCCTTAGAGAGCTTCTCCTCACTCCTTAGTACTTCCGTATTCCACTTCTTTGACCACTGATTCTTCCCAACTAATCTCTTAAACTTCAATCTACTCTTCATCACAACTACATTGTGGTTCAAATGACAACTACATTGTGGTTCAAATGGCTCTGAGCACTATGGGACTTAACATCTGAGGTCATCAGTCCCCTAGAACTTAGAACCACTTAAACCTAACTAACCTAAGGACATCACACACATTCATGCCCGAGGCAGGATTCGAACCTGCAACTGTAGCAGTCTCGCGGTTCTGGACTGAAGTGCCTAGAACCGCACGGACACCGCGGCTGACACTACATTGTGATCTGAGTCTGTATCTGCTCCTGGGTACACCTTACAAATCAAGTATCTGATTTCAGAATCTCTGCCTGACCAAGATGTAATCTAACTGAAATCTTCTTGTATCCCCCAGTCTTTTCCACATATACTTCTTCCTCTTGTGATTCTTGAATAATCGTTTCCTCTCTCATTCCTTGTCCCAATCACTTATTATCCTGCAACCTTCTCTTCTACTCCTTCCTCTACAACTGCATTCTAGTCCCCCTGGACTATTACACTTTCATCTCTCTTTACATACTGTACTACCCTTTCAATATCCTCATCTACTTTCTCTATCTCCTCATTGTCAGCTTGCGATGTCAACTAGTATACCTGAACTATCACTATCGCTGTTGATTCTGGTAAGAACCACTCTATCGCTGAACTATTCAAAGTAACACACTCACTCAGCCCTACCTTCCTATTCACAACGAATCCTACTCTCATTATACCATTTTCTGTTCTTGTTGATATTACTCTACACTCATCTCACCAGAAATCCTAGTCTTCTTTCCATTTCACGTCACTGACCCCTACTAAATTTAGAACGCAGGGTAAAAAACTCAATAATATCTTCGAGGTTGTCACGGATTCTGAATGTGAAATTAATCTGTACGAAGGTAAGCTCTGTAAGTTGATCAAATATGGTAATCGGATGCTTTTATAGAGAGCGCAGGTCAGAAGTTGTAGTGGTAAAGCACTTCACACAGAATTTGCAGAATGCTGTTAATAATTCTTCCAGTCACGGTGTGGTATTGGGTGTGACTTCAACTATCCAGCTACAGATTGGGGAAGTCATGGAACCAAAACTGGTGCCAGAGACAGGGCATTAAAGTAATATCACAGAACTCCTAGCAACAAACAGACCTGAATTATCAAATCAATTAATACACAGGAAGGTATCAGTGATCATAAGGCTGTAATACCAACTATGACAAAGGGTTTTATGAGGAATGTTAAGCTGGAAGGTAGGAAGATATTTTTGCTTAGCAAGAGTGACAGGATACAAACTGCAGAGTATTCGAGATGTCATCATCAAATTTCAATGACGATGATGAAGACATGGAGTACAAATTCAAAACCATTGTTCAATATGCCTTAGACAAGTATGTGCCAACCAAGATCTTAAGGGACATGGAAGACCCTCGGTGGTTTAATAAGTGTGTTAGAAAGCTGCTATGTAAACAAACTGTGAGTCACCTCAGATTCCAAAGAAGTCAAAATCTTGCTGACAAACAAAAGCTGATTGTAAGGAGAGCAATGAAACAAGTGTTTTGAAACTACAATTGTGTCAATCAATCTGAGAAAAAACCAAGTCTTATGTAAAATTAGTAAGCAATTCAAAACCCACCATTCATTCACTCTGTGATAGTTCTGGTACCAAAATGGAAGGTAATGCAGAGGAGTATGAAATAGATCTTCTGAAATTGTTTCATCGCGTAAAATTGTAACATGGTCCCTCCTTTCAATCATCGTACAATGTCGAAATGACAGATACTGAGATAGCCAATCGTGGAATAGAAAAGCAACTACAACAATTGTTTGATATTGAAAAGGCACCAGGACCAGATGAGATACCCAAAAGACTCTATTAAGATTATGCAAAAGAACTTGCTCCCCTACTAGCAGCAGTTGATCATACAATATTGGAGCAATGAAGGTCACCTAGTCACTGCAAAAATAGTGCAGATCATTTTCAAGAAGGGCTGTAGGAAAGATGCACATAATTATAGACTTATATGTTGATGTCAATCCATTGTACAATTATGGAACATGTTTTATGGTACAGAATTAGGACTTTTTGGATAACAAAAATCTCCTCTATAAAAATCAACATGGATTCTGCAAACTCAACTTGCTCTTTGCCTCTATGAGGTCCACAGAACTGGGGACAATGGTGCTCAGGTCGATATTCCTAGACTTTAGGAACACATTTGAACCGCCCTGCACTGCAAGTTGGGGGGGCAAAAAAAAAAGCTTATCAAGTATCACACCAAGTTTGCATCTGGATTCAAAACTTCCTTGCAGACAGGACTCAACACATCGCCTTTAAGGGGACACAGTCGCGAACAGGCTAAAAAAAAAATCGAATTTTTTTCTTTTAGTCTTAATCTATGCTCCAGTTATTTGGCTACAAAATGCCAATTGTTTTATACAAATCTGATTATTAGATTCGGAGTTATTAACTTGATCGTGAAGCATGGTAACTAGCGCCACGTCCATTTTTGCTGTGTCTTGCGCAGTAGTCAGCATTGACTATAGTACAACAATCATTTATGTTCCAAGGATATAAATACTCTTTATTTGGGTTGCAAGAGAGAATTGTTATTCTGATGTTTGCCAGCCTCTCTGAATTGTTGACTACCATTTGTCAGTTTCTTCATCCTAGTTGTTTACGTTTTGGTGATACAAATGTATTGATTTTGGGAAACGTTATAACACAATGGGTAGAATAAGGAAGTTTGGATATAAGCCTAAGTTTCGTGGAAATAAATATGTAAAAAACCGTGACACTGCTAGTTTTGAACAGAGGGCAGAAAATAATATTGAAAGTGAAGTCAGTGCAAGGGTCAGTGCTTCAAGCGAGAAGCTTCTAGGTGCTGCCGAGTTTCCAAGTGCCTCTCAAATGCGTGACAATACAATATGTGGTGTGAACAGTGATTCTGTTGTTATTGACACAAACATTCTGATCTCCATGAGGTTATTACGTGAACTTATTGAAAAACACACAAATTGTAAAAACTGTGGTGGAAACGTTACTTTGCACAAAGATGTGATGAAAACCAAGGGAATAGTTTGTAATTTAGTTTTGACATGATTGGAATGTAGCTGTACTGCCAATACAATTTCATCCCACGTAACAAGAAGCAGATTGTATGAAAACAATATAAGATTAGTGTATGCACTTAGATCTATTGGAAAAGGGCGAAGTGCAGGTGCTGTTCTTTGTGCAGTGATGAACATTCCTCCACCTCCAAGAAAGTTTGATGTTTACAATAAGACTATTGGTGCAGTTGTAGCTGAGTTAAGTGAATCTACAATGTTGAAAGCAGCCAAAGAAGCAGTTCAGTTGAATGGTACGAAATCTGACCCAAGGCAAATTTCTGCTGGTTTTGATGGCAGTTGGCAGAAACTTGGGCACACATCCCTAAATGGCATTGTGTCAGCAACTTCTTTTGATACTGGGAAGGTTCTGGATATTGAAATTATTACTAAGTTCAGTGACATCTGTAGCAAAAATCCCACTATACAACATGCGTGCAAAAAGGACTATGATGGTACTAGTGGAGGCATGGAAGTGGCTGGTGTTGCTAACATTTCCAAAAGGTATGTGCAATCAAGAGGTATCCTCTATACAGACTATCTAGGGGAAGGGGACAGTAAAGTTTATTAGAAAGTGGTAGAAGATAAACCTTATGGGCCTAGAGTCAAAATTGATAAACTGGAATATATAGGACATGTACAGAAAAGAATGGGATCACGACTTCTAAATATTTGTAAGGAAAAAAAGTTTAGGTGGTAAACAAGGCCGGACAAAGGTTGAAATAGGCAGGATCCAGACTTATTATGGTATGGCCATTAGAAATAACTGCAACAATGTAGAAGCAATGAGGAGAGCCATCTGGGCTATATTCTTTCATAAAATTTCAACAAATGAGGAACCACAACATAACCTTTGCCCATGGGGATCTGACAACTGGTGCAAATTCAACAACCCAGCTACATCTTCCAGCTATAAGCACAAACATTCAATTCCAGAAAAAAATCCTGCTAGCTGTGAAACCCATTTTCAGAGACCTTAGCTAATAAGAGCTCTTGAAAAAGAGTCACCATGGAAAAACTAAAAACCCAAATGAAAGTTTGAATTCTGTCATGTGGACAACGCTACCAAAAACTGTTTTCGTTAGAAAAGAAACACTAAAATTTGGTGTTCATGATGCAGTGATGTGCTTCAATGTAGGTGTGTCAAAGAAGACTGATGTATTAAGACTCTTGGGAACACAGGATGGTATCAATACTGAAAGGGGACTGAAAAAGATTGACATGGACTGTATCCGTTATGCTGATATTTCTGCAGGAAATGATACCAAGGAAGCCAGGAAATCGAAGAAAAGAAGATCAAGAAGCTGAGCCACAGTATAGCCCTGGAATGTTTTAAAAGTGTGTCTGTATGACATTGTACATTACTTTCTTGCATGTAAAACTTTAATACCATTTTTTCTCAAAACTACATTTTTTGACCTTCTGGTACACTTTTCTCAAAAACTATGACTGCTACAGACATCAGACTTACAGTATCTCTTGTTAATACAACGATGGTTAATTAGATAAAAAAAAAAAAAAAATAGACCAGTAGTGATAAAAAGAACAGATTTACAAGCTCCGAGGTGTTTAGAAAAGTTTTAATTTTTTGTCTTATGGAACAAAAAAATGATTAGTCATGAAATATATAAAATACATTAACCATTTTTATGTGATTTGGGAATGATGTTTCAGCTGTACACTGTAAAAGTTTCAGGTCTTTATCTCCATTAGTTACTTCAGAAAGTGTACCTGATGTTTGCTCGTTTTAGCATAGATTCCTTATGGGAGTTCTCTCGTGACTGTGTACCCTTAACAGAATAAAGTTGATAGATGTAAAGGTAATTTCTAGGTAAATGATCTAGCAGAAAGTGTTGGAAGCTCTTTAATACTGTTCGCAGGTGATGTGGTTGTCTACAAGAAAGCAGCAATGGCAGAACACAGTATCAATTTGCAGAATGACCTACAAAGGAATGACGTGTTGTAGGCTCTGGTAATTGACTCTGAATATGAGTAAATGTAACATACTGCATGTACATAAGAAAAGTAACATACTGCATGTACATAAGAAAAAGTGTGTGTGTGTGTGTGTGTGTGTGTGTGTGTGTGTGTGTGTGTGTGTGTGTGTGTGTGTGTGTGTGGGTGCGTGCGTGCGTGCGTGGTTTGAGGTTTTCGGGCACTAAACAGTGTGGTAATCAGCGCCCAAATGCATAGAAACAGGAACACATGCGGTTAAGGGACGAAGACGGACAGCGAACAAGGAGAACGTCTAAAAGACACAGACCTGACGCAGTTCCAAAACCTCACATACAGAGGCAAAACAAGAGGAGAAGAAAAACACTAAAAAAGGAAAGGCAACACTAAGAAAAGAGAACAGAAATCGAAGTGAAACAAGTAGGTAATCGTGACTGGCGGACCTCTTACCTAAAACCTGGGTGAGCCAGTCACCCAGCAGCACATTAAAATCCTTTCCCTAAAATCTGAGGCAACAAATTAGACAGGACACAAAACCGTAAGACCCTAACCACAGTTGTTGCGTCGTCTTGCAAAATAGAGGGCAAATCCGGTGGCAAGGAAACCACCGCCCTCTGGTCAGAGAATAAAAGACAGTCAAGTAAAATGTGGCAGACAGTAATCTGGACACCACAAGCACTGCAGATTGGGGGAGTCCTCCCGCCGGAGTAAAAAACGATGCGTTAAGGGACTGTGCCCGATGCGGAGGCGAGTGAAGAGAACCTCATCCCGCCTGCATGACTGGTAGGATGTATGCCATGGCCGTGTGGTGGCCTTGACCAGACGCAGCTTATTTTCACCGACTGCCAGCCACTCCTCTTCCCATTTACGCATAACACGAAAACGCAAAAGGGAGGTAACAGCATGGAGGGGGACGGCACATTTAACAATGTGAGGGAGGGAACATGCATCTTTGGCAGCCAGTTCGTTTCCCCTAATACCCACATGCCCCGGCACCCAGCAGCAAGAAACCTCCTTCCCCTGCTATTGCAGGTGGAGTAGGTCATCATGGATATTCTGGAAGACCGTATCTGCTGGGCACTCAGGGAGTCAGAACAGATGAGAAACTTAAGACTGGGAACACATCTCATCTGCTCCAATGCCCGCAAGATCGCAAACAATTCGGCATCAAAGATGGTAAACACCACAGGAAGCCGTAACTTGATGACTTGATCAGGGAAAACAACAGTACAACCAACAGAGTCCCCCTGTTTAGAGCCATCCGTGAATACTGGTACATGGTCTGGATACCGGTTTAAAATACTGTAAAATAAGTAGCTAAAAACAAACACAGGTGTGCAGCTCCTCCGGTACTCTGACAAGTCTAAAAGGACGCTGGGCCTCTGGAGCAACCAGGGAGGCAGGCAGGTAAAACCCTGGAGTTGGGGCGCCACACGCTCCACACCAAGGGACTCAAGCAAATGCTTGGCACGAATCCCAAATGGTCTCGTTGCCCTGGGACGACTGGAAAAGAGACGTTCCATAGGTGGTCGGGCAACGATAGGGTACGCAGTGGAGGTAGGACAGGCAAGGAATTGACACACCTGTCGCACCATGAGGAGTTTCCACCAGATGGTGAGCGGCGGTTCCCCTGCCTCAGCACACAGGCTGGGGATGGGACTGGTAAGGAAGGCCCCAGTGGCCAGCCTGGTACCCTCATGGCGTACTGCGTCAAGAATCTTCAGATACCGAGGCCTCGCTGACCCATACACGGTGCATCCATAGTCAAGATGCGACCGGACAAAAGCCCTATAAAACTGCAGCAGACGCGCCCGATCTGTTCCCCAGGACCGATGGCTCAGACAATTCAAAATATTCAGTGCCTTCAGGGCCCACACCTTGAGGTCTTTAAGGTGCACCAACCATGACAACTTGGAATCAAAAGTGAGGCCCAGGAACCTCACAGTGTCGCTACAAGGAAGAATGGTGTCCCTCAGACGCAATTCATAGGAGGTAACAAGACGTCGAGAACTATTGAAATGAACACACACACATTTGTCTGCAGAAAAGGTAAAACCCATCTTCGCAGTCCATGCCTATAAACACTTTATCGTAAGCTGCAACTGCCGACTAGCAGTGACAAGACCGGAGGAAGAACAGAAAACAGCAAAATCGTCCACATACAAGCAGCACTGGGCAGGACTCCGGATAGTGGACGTGATACAGTTAATGGCGACGGCAAAGAGGGTGACACGTAAAATGCTTCCCTGAGGAACACCATTCTCCTGCACATACAAATCACATAGCACATTACCAACCCGATATCGAAAGAGGCTGTGGGAAAGAAAGGATCGAATGAAGATGGGGAGATGGAGTTGATTGAAAATAAGGTGTTGCCAAGTAGTGTCACACACCTTATTAATGTCAAAAAATACACCTAGACAATGTCGGTTATGTAGGAAGGCCTGCTGATGGCCGCCTCAACCAGGGTCAAGTTGTCTATAGTTGAACGACATCTCTGAAAGCCACATTGAGTGTGGCTAAGGAGCTGCCTGGTCTCGAGCAGCCAAACCAGGTGACGGTTGACCATGCGTTCCTGAACATCTTCCCGACACAGCTCGTCGAAGCAATACTGCGATAACTACTGGGATGCGTTCGGTCCTTCCCCGGTTTGAGGAGGGGAATCAAAATCGCCTCCCTCCATGAGTCCGGGAACATGCCGGATAACCATATGATATTAAAACAATTCAGGAGAACTTCCTTGGATGGCAGCAACAAGTGCTGCAGCATGCTGTACCAGATTTGATCATGACCGGGCGCATATCATGAGCCACAGACAGCGCTGAATCCAGTTCCCACGTAGTGAAGGGGCAGTTGTACGGTTCAGAATTTGGAGACCGGAAGTCCAAGGGACCCCTCTCGATGGCAGTGCGGTAGCAGCAGAAATCTGGATCACAGTTAAAAGTGGCGGTAGATTCCGCAAAATGCATGACCAGTGTCTGGGCAATGTCTCTCTGCACCGTGAGGAGACATCCCTGATGCAGCAATGCCATGACAGGTAGTTGGCTGTGTTTCCCGGAAATCCTCCTGATGGCTTCCCATACTTTCGTAGAACTAGTGGAGCGGGAGATGGAGTTCAAGAATGATTGTCATGACCGTCATTTGCTCTCTTTAATCACTCGCCGTGCCTTGGCCCTTGCCACCCGAAAGGCCGCAAGATTGTCAGCTGGGGGATGGCCCTTGAAGTGGCACAGAGCTGCACAGCGGGCTCGGATGGAAGAGCGGCACTCAGTGGTCCACCAAGGGACAGGACGCCTCTTGGGATGACCTGAGGACCGTGGGATCGACAAAATTCAGCAGCATGGGAGATCACGGCTGTAAGATGGTCGAATGGTCGACACATATGTGGACGCTGGCACAGTGTTCCAAAACAGCCAAATGGCTCAAAAGTGTCCAGTCAGCTCTGCAGAGGTGCTACCTGGGTGGCAGTGGTAATGCCACAGCCTCATCCAGGAGGCGAATCCAAAGGGGGATGTGGTCACTAGAATGGAGGTCAGCAGCAACCTTTTACAGAGCAGAATCAGTGAGTGCTGGAGAGCAAAAGGAAAGGTCAATAACTGACAACGACCCAGTAGCAGTACAGAAATGAGTGGGAGCACCAGAGTTGAGGTTGCATAGTTCTTCGGGCGTCATGAGCCTTTCCAGAATGCGACCCCTGGGGCAAGTAGTCGTAGAGCCCCATAAGACATTATGAGCATTGAAGTCCTCCAGAATGGGAAATGGGTGGGGGAGTTGGCTAATAAGGTTTGTGAGAGCCTCAGAGGCTATTGTATCCTGAGGCGGTAAGTAAACGGAACAGATTGTGAGCTTCCGCCCCACAAGAAGGGCAACTGCAACTGCTTGCAAGTCCGTAACGAGAGGGAGCTCAGATGAGTGGTGCATGTCGTGGACAAAAACCGCAACACCACCCTTTGCCCTTTCCCCCATCAGATCATCTTTTCGATACACGGTATAGCCCCACAAAGAAGAAGCATCAGTGGCCCAAAAATGTGTCTGTTGGAGACCTAAGCACAAGGGGCAATCTCGTACAAGGAGTTGTAATTCGGCCACATGCGTCCTGAATCCATTCAGGTTCCACTGTGATATGGGAGCCAGTGATCAGGGTGGCTGAACTTTCATCCTGCCTCTGTGCTTTGGAGGAGAGCCCGTACTGGCCGGAGATTTATTTGTGGGGGGAGAAAATCGCCCCCGGTTGACATCAATGTCCATCAGCTCCGATGGCGACCCAAGGGAGATGTCAGACAGTACGATGGCCTCGTCATCGGACTGACCCTGACTAGTCTCCTCAGGTGGTAAAACCTTCACCTTCGGCATCTTTGTCTTGGGGGGCTTAGAATGCAGAACCCTGTCAACAGCTTGAGCTTTACTCACCTGGGCAGAAGGCGCCATATGGGAGGGGCAGGAAGTACCCCACGGCCTTGTACGATGTTGTGAGGAGAGCTGCAGGTTGCAAAACAACTTCAGTAGCACAAGTGCACTGGCAAACACAGGTATTAGTGCTGACACCAGCAACCTCCATTTGTGTAGCAACAGTAACGGTTTCTGCAGAGCGGAAGCGAAAGATGTTGTAAACACAGGAGGCTGCATGGCCTTAAAGAGCTTCTTAGCCTCACCATAGGGCATGCGCTTAGATGTTTTGATCTCCTGTATCTTCCGTTCTTTGAGATAGATGGGGCAGAACCGGCTACAGACAGGGTGACTCCCAGAGCAATTCACGCACTTCACAGGTGATGAACAATCGGCTCCTTCATGGGCAGGCTGACCAAAATTAGCACAAGTGGCTATCCCATTGCACCCCAACGTAGTATGCCCAAAGCGGTGACATTTAAAACAGCGCATTGGGTTGGGGAAATATGGCCGTACTGGCAAACGTAAGAAACCCGCTTTAACATGCTCTGGGAATCTTGGGTAACTGAACGTGAGAATAAACGAGTTGGATTTGGCTAGGTCCTCATCGACTCGTTTCATAACATGCTGCATGTCAACAATACCTTCATCAGCCCACTCAGATTTCAACTCATCTTTGGGGATATCCACCAAGTCCCTACACGTCACAACACCCTTACTATAGTTCGAAGTGGAGTGGAGCTCGGTCTCGATAGTGTACTCTCCTAGACAGGTTGCTTTCCGAAGAGAAGCGACTTGACGGGAACTAGTAGTCTCAACTAACAGAGTCCCATTGCGCAGTCGCTTCACAGATTTCTGTGTTCCTGCAACTCCCTCAAGACCCTTGTGGATGTAGAAGGGAGAAACCCTCTCAAAGCTACCCTCCTTCCGTTTGACAATCAAAAACACATTCTGGTTATCAGCATGTGCTCTGTTACGACAGGCTGATAAATCTCTAGTAACACCAGGCGCTGGAGGACTTGCAGTGGCCCACCCAATCCACCGGTGGGGGGAAACGTAGAGGTTGAAGGATTCCATTGCGGTCCCACAAGCAGCTAGAGAACTAAAGGTCCGCTCAGACAGAGCCCCGCATGCCTGAGTAAGCCTTATATAATTGGGGCGCGGCAGGTGCCCCAGAGCTTGCCCGCTTGCGACTGTTCCACCCCAACTGCCATGCATCTTATAGGTGTGCAGCACCCCGTAAGATTGAGGTTTTTTTTTTTATAGAGGTTGACCTTCCTCACAATCCAGGCGGCCAAGCCAAGATCATCTTTCACCGCAGCACACAACATTCCACCGCCGCGCAATATGGTGGTCGCTGAAGCATGTCTGGGGGTTAAGGTGACAGGAGACTGGCGGCGCTGACCAGTCCCCAGCTCAGGACCCCGGGGTTGCCAAGCACGTACTCAGCAAATGAATGCTGAGCCCCTGGGGGCCATAAGAAAAAGAAGTCCCCCCCCCCCCCCCCCCCTGTACAACTACACTACTGAGGGCAAACTGCTTGAAACAGTACCTACCATAAAATACCTTGGAGTAACTATACAGAACAACATCAAGTCAAATGACCACATACACCAAACAGTATGAAAAGCAAATACCACACTGAGATTTGTAGAAAGAATCTTATTGAAATGTAATGTATCCACAAAGGAAGTGGCTAATAAGGTAACTGTTTGATCGGTTCGTTAGTACTGTTCATTAATACGAGATCCTAAGCAAGCAGGACTGATAGGTGTGTGTGTGTGTGTGTGTGTGTGTGTGTGTGTGTGTGAGAGAGAGAGAGAGAGAGAGAGAGAGAGAGAGAGAGAGAGAGAGAGAGAGAGAGGGCATTTTCCGGGAAGAGTCAGATGGCACATTACTTCCTCTGAAATACTTCTTATGAAATGGACGACAACGAGAAAATCTGAGAAATTACAGCCAATGCAGAGGCTTACAGACAATAATTCTTCCCACACACCATTCAGGAGTGGAACAGAATAGGGGGGATTAGTTAGTGGTACCAGAAGTATTCTCTGCTACACATCATTAGGTGGCTTACAGAGTATGATGCAGATGTATGCAGGTGCTGGATATGAGTCAATGTCAATCAGTTTAAAATCTGAAAGGAATTGTTGCTGTCAGTGAATGTAAATTCATCTCAACCAGTTTCCAAGTAAACAGTGTGATCTGAACTGTATGCAATGGACACTTTGAGTCAGGTATCCCATGAAAGAGGCCACCTCTACAGCTGAGGGGGTCAGCATAGATGACTGCCATGCGGAGTAGTCGGCAAAGTGGCCGAAAGAGCAGTATGCTGACCACATGCCCTCCATACTGCTCCTGCTTGATGCTGCAAGGCAGAGGATAACACAGCAGTCAGTAGACATTCCTTGGGCCCTCACAACCTGTATGAGGAGCTTGTTTTTTTATCTCACAAACGGCCACTGCTGACAGTGGTACAACTTCAATGGTCCCAACAACACAAAAACTGGAAAGCAGGTAACAGGAGGCATGTAGTGTGGTTCAATGTGTCATGATTTGGCCTCTCTTCAAATGATGCAAAGTTTTGAGTATACCGAGGACCCAATAAGGCATTTAACATGGACAGTGTAGGTCAGGACATAATTTATTCTGCTATGCTTCAGGGGTGTTTTTTGTACCTTAATTAGGGTCAACTTATGTAGGGTACCATGACAAACAATCAGGATGTTTATTTTAACTGTCTCAGTGACCATTTATTTCTATTTATTCACAGCTTCATGATGAGTATGTTTTCTACACTTGCTTTTTCCATGGTGACAACAGCCATGTGCACAATGTAGCATGTATACTTTCCTGGTTTCACAAACACTCGGGCAACCTTTCACACCTTGACAAGCTTATTAAATCCCCTGATTTTAATCCCATGGATAATACCTGGGATTTTCTGGAACAGCTGGTGAACTATAGAACAACCAAATTGCAGGGATGTTTATTGCTAATCATTTTGGATTCTTCCTCACCAAACTGAGAACAGCATCAAGGCGGTGGTATTACACAGTATTGGCGAGATGTCTTCCAGATTGGCTTTTTTTGTGTCCTTATGTAATAACAGGAATTACATGGTTTCTTTATGTATTTTTAGAAAGCACTTCCACAATCACAGCGAAAATAAACTAGAATCTTTTTTGTCCTGTATGGTGTAGGTAGTGTTGATTGTCACTTGCTCCAGTGGCTACACCAAACCACAGGGAAACAAACATGCATTCCTTTAAGTCCGCAGTAGACTTAGTTCACGAAGTGAACAATGCACTAACAAGTCTGGGACAGTGGAGTCAGTGTAGAAACACAACAGCTTCAAATTAGTACCACTCAGGACTGGAAAACAAACTGAGTCACCTTTGCTATGCAATGGGGAGGTACAAACAGCTACAAAGTAAACAAAGGCTGTGAGCCCAGGCCACAGGCTCAGTGGCAAGCAATCACCACCAGGTGGTGTCATATGATGTGCATATCTAGGCAGTGGATCCCCTTATGATGGCAGCTGTAGCCACTGCTCACAGCCTCAGCACATTTGACACGTCCCCATCCATGCTAGGCAGGGAACCCAAATCACTATGGGATACCAAACAACCCAACCGATCACACTGTTAAGTGAGTGACTCCTGCATAACTTGATGGAAAAGTAAAAATCAGCACTGTTATCAAGTAGATTTGAGAAACAAGTGTGTTCTGACATTCTTCTGGAATTACAGTGAATGTGACAGTTACAGGTAGTTCACTCCCCAATGCTGTACTCTATACAATTTAATCTTCTTACAAACAAAAAAGTGAAATTCTAAATGACTATGCATATGTACTAATTTTTTTGTCAAGCACACTATGGCACTTTGGAAGCCAAATGTCTCCAATACTTTTCACTGCATAACATTCTATATAATTACCGTTCTGTTTCAAGAAATTGTTGATGAAATGATTTCTATTTGCCTTGAGACACTTTCTTGGTTCATAAATACATTATGATGAAATGTTGCATTAAAGAAAAATGTTTTACAATATCTAAATCACTCTATACTACAGTACGACGTAATGAGAGAGAGAGAAGAGAGAGAGAGAGGAGAGAGAGAGAGAGAGAGAGAGAGAGAGAGAGAGAGAGACTAATCTCGCAGAAAAGCAAAGAGAGATATACTAACCTCACACAAAGGCAAAAGCATGCCTTTCATAAAAGCTCCAGGTTTAAATAAGGCCTTTCTCAAAGCTTGATATAAATGGAAATTCAACCGTTTGTATTCACATATGTCATCACGAATGCGAGGTAGCAAGACCAAATTGTAGAAACGTTGTGCCATTTTCTCCTTCAAATTCGAAGCAAATATTCGAGTTGCTTGGTACATGGCTGCAGCACTCCACTTTGGTGGATCTGACAAATTGTAAAATGGATAAATGAAAGTTAAAAAGAAAAGTTTGCTATTGTTATAATTAACTTATACATTAATAAAATATCAATGAAAACAACATTACCTGTTATATAAAGTATTTGTTCCCAGTTCCGAAGATGAGGTATTATCTTGAACGCTTTGGGGAGCTTTCCAGAACGGTATTTGGAAAGCACATCCCTTACACCTTCATACATCTGTTTGAGTCTTGGGTCTAGATCTTGCATAAGAATACCTATAAGAAAATTCACATTAGGAATAATCAAACAGCTGATATGTAATTTTATATATGTTTCATTATTATGGAACCTGCAGCATATGTTATGTCACAGTAGGACATATGCACAGAATTAGTAGACAGTACGCTGCTTGACATTTTATTTTTGTAAATAAGCTTATTTTGGCTTTATTGGCTTTATCAGCACATCTGCAAACAATTGCATTTTACTTAATACATAATTTATAAAAGTTTGTTTACAATGGATGTTGTACTCATGTCCTGACATCTGGTAACTTTTAGTAAACAATTGCTGCAGTCTGTAATTGCTGGAGGTAATACTGTTTCAGTAACGTTTTGAAGTTGTTCAATGATTTGATGTCACACATATATTATAATACAATTTTTTATTATTTTGATAGTCGTATAAATTCAAGTTTGACAGCTAGTTGTTTATTCAAAGATATTTATGTTGTTGTGGGTTGTGTATTATGTAACTGTTACTGGTGTGTTACAAACACATCAGATGTGTTGATGAAGGCAATAAAGTCAAAATAAGCTTATACACAAAAATAAAATATCAAGTAGCGTACTGTCTACTAATTATCTGCACTTGTATATACACAATAACAAGTTAGGTACTGTACAACACAGTGTCATTTATTAAAGTGATGAAGAGGTCACATCGTATTAATTATGCATTGTTTCATATCAAGTGACAAAAGAATTGAGATATTAACACAACTACAATGGAAGCTATTTAATTATGTTACGTCATGATTTTCAAGGTGCAGATAGGAGCTTTCTTCTTTACAGTGCGAAATAGAGAAGTAAGGTACCATGGAGTGTGAAGGACTCCCCCAGCCCACAGAAGGTATTGCAGAGAAAAAAGGAATGATTACAAAAGAAACACACAACTTCTTTAAATATACATAATAACTGCACTCACTTCCTGCATCAGAGAACTGGGTCTGCAGCTCAGTTTGCTTCTGAGCTATTGTTTCTGCAATTACATCACCTAGTGTGCGTTGTGGCTCTGGATTTTTGTTCATAAATCTCTCGTAATCTTCAACATCATTTTCATCCACTTTCTGTGAAAGAAGGTACAATAATGATATCACAAAACAGAATTTACACACTGTTACATACACAAAAGCATTTGGACATTAAGACACTGTGTTTATTTTTCAAACAGATCAAATATCTAACTGAATAGTCATACTGGCAGATGGCATAAATGAAGGGGAAAAGAAGGATATATTGGACTAAAATCAGTTCTGGTTTAGAACAGCTACAGGTACAAAATATATAATGCTGAATGCGATGTTAGTAACAGACTGAATTTTCTCATTTTGAAAGAGGTGAAAGGCTATCTGTTTAACTGTTAAAAAGCATTGAACAGCCAAGATCGCATAACATATTTTTTGATTTAACACAACTGGTTTTAACAGAGTATGTCTTAAAATCTTTTTGTTGTAAAACATGTCAGTGTAAAATGAACATGTGATTCTTACCCTTACAGTATTTCTTTCCAGATTGTAAATAATATTGATACCAAATTTGATTAAAACATTCCATGGATTTAGGATGAGCTTTTTACCCATGGCTTTGCCAGCATACACGCAAGACAAATGTATTTCACACGTATTTCACCTGTGTCTAACGAATTTTACCCTGCAGTTTCATTTCCACACAGCTCAATGTTTATGATAACGTATCTTCTGAACTATACACTGTATGATGATATAATTTTGCAGGCAGATCAAGTGGTATGCTTGGCTACTGTCAGCAAAATGTGTTGTGCGGATCAGGTGGTTGGCGTGGCTACTGTATGCAAAATGTGTTGTGAATAGAATTAATAATAAGGTAGTAATAAATTAAAATGTCATGCATGATGCAGCAGTTCCTCACACGTCTCAGTGTTTACGATGTCATATCTCCTGAACTAAGTGTTGTACAACTATGTGAATTTTCTGGTACATTCAGTGGTATAGTCGAATACTGTCTGCACAATGTGTCATGGATACAGTTATAAGTAAAGAAGTAATAAACTAAAATGTCATACGCCATGTGGCAGTTTTACTGCATGATCAGCAAAAATGTAGTAAGCGACAAACTTTTTATTGATTGGCGACTCCACAGAGTGCTGCGTGCACAACGACCATGTGATAAATAAAATTAGAAGGAAGGTCAGCAATGGCTGTAATTTTGATGAAATATTAACAGCAAAATCGATTTTCGATCACATAATGATCACCTTCAGTGCTGGATGTTAAACATTTCATATAGTGATCAGTGAATAAGAAACACAAGACCACAAATACATCTGAGTATAAACCAACTATTGGTAAGAACATACCTCCAGTGTACAAATTAAAGCTCGTAGGCACTGGTGTCTAGTTATTAACAGTAACAGAAGCTATGAAACGATCACAGTAACTGAAGCCGCTGTTTACATTCATCTCTACAGCAGATCTCGATGTGACAGGGGCTTGGAACGCCCTCTATGTGACGTGTCATGTGAAGACTTAAAATTACTTTATTTGGCAAGGGATTATCACAAAATACCAAAAGTGCACTTGCAAATCAGTAATTGAATATCTCAGATTTAAGATTGTACATTAAAAATGCATAGCAAAAAGGAAGGGGTGAGGGTGGGGAATGCACATCTTGCCAACATACACTGGCGTGTTATATTCAAAACAACTTAAAAAAGAAACATGCAAGAATAAAAACCCACGCGTAAATTTTAAAGTGTCAGATTACAGGACTAGTAAAAAAGAAAAATATACAAATAACATGACATCAAATATAACAGAATTTGTTGTAACACAGTAACCGGCATCTTGCGTGGGAAGTCAGAGGTGCAAAGTTCTTAATGTATGTAAAATATTACGTTGAAACTAAGAAGTCAAATACATAAATAACTGTGATTGTGCAATATATGCCACAATTTAACATGTCAAAATGTCATGGACACAATATTCTTTAGGGCGCAGACTAACACTTTTTTATCGTATTTAACGACATGATGACACACACGTCTCATTCATCCCATTTGGACATGTTAACACATTATAACTGTTTCTGAGGCTTAATTACAAAAAATTGTAATTATGAAATGCAGAATGATATAAAAGCACATTGTGGATGCAGAGATCGTTTAGTGCAATCATCAATAAGAACTACTGTTACAAACTGCAAAAAATTAGTGATATGTTGGCTAGAGACACAAGTGTACGATACATGCTAGCCTAGTAGAAACCTCCACTACCACACCTATTATTTATAGAAAAAATTTCCTCATATGATACAAACAGAACTTGGGTATAGGGAAACAGTGTTCTCTTTAAAGTATGAAAGCTTTATGAGAAAAATACATCGTACTCTGGTTATACACTTTTGCACATGTACTGGGTCAGAACTCATCATTCATACATTTGCAGCTGATACAACAGAAATGAAACTGTCAAGCAAACAGTTTTGAATACTCATATCAAGGAGATAATTTTATTACTTGTCTTATAGCAGCAGTGGGACCCCTTACAACATAGAAGCTGATTTTGAAAATACCCATATATCCAAGGTAGGCCATAAAAATTAATCTAAAATGCAAGTTGTGGATAAGTAGTCATATACATTGTACATCCAGAAATAAGTCATAAGTCAGGAAAGGTAACAGTACAAATTATTCCCAAGATATACATCGTACTGTAGACAAATTAGAACCAGATTATACTCATTTTTCCACAATTACTTACTAAAGCAATTAAAATGTAGTGACAAACCAGCAACACGAAATAAACACACGTTTTCCCAGTAGACCAGAAATTCAAATCGTCATCACTTTCATGTGTTTATTTCATGTTGCTGGTTTGTCATTCTATTTTAATTGCTTTAGTAAGTAATTGTGGAAAAATGTGTATAATCTGGTTCTAATTTGTCTACAGTATGATGTATATTTTGGAAATAATTTGTACTGTTACCTTTCCTAACTTACGATGTTTTTTCTGGATGTATAATGCATATGACTACTTATCCACACCTTGCATTTTACATTAATTTTTATGGCCTACTTTGGATATATGGGTATTTTAAAAATCAGCTTTTATGTTATAAGGGGTCCCACTGCTGCTATAAGATGTAATAATATTATCTCATTCACATGAGTATTCAAAACCGTTTGACAGTTTCATTTCTGCTGTATCAACTGCAAATGTATGAATGATGGGTTCTGACCCACTGTTTATGCAAAAGTGTATAACCAGAGTGTGATCAATTTTTTGGGACAAAGCTTTTATACTTTAAAGAAAACACTGTTTCCTTATACCCAAGTTCTGTTTGTATCATATGAGGAAATTTTTTCTATAAATAATAGGTGTGGTTGTGGAGGTTTCTACTAGGCTAGCGTATTATGTACACTCATGTCTCTAGCCAACATAACACTATTTTTTTGCAACTTGGAATGGTAGTTCTTACTGATGAGTGTGCTAAACGATCTCTGCATCCACAATGTGTTTTTATATCATTCTGCTTTTCATAATTACAATTTTTTGTAATTAAGCCTCAGAAACAGTTATAATGTGTTAACATGTCCAAACAGGATGAATGAGATAAGAGTATCATCAAGTCGTTAAATACGATAAAAAATGATAGTCTGCACTCTAAAAAAAATTTGTATAGAATATTGTGTTTCATGACATTTTAACCTGTTAAATCGTGGCATATATTGCACAATCACAATTATTTATGTATCTGACTTCTTAGTTTTAATGTAATATTTTACATAAATTAAGAATTTTGCACCTCTGACATCCCACGCAAGATGCCGGTTACTGTGTTATAACAAATTCTGTTATATCTCATGCCATGTGATTTGTATATTTTTATTTTTTACTAGTCCTGTAATCTGACACCTTATAATTTACGCGTGGATTTTTATTCTTGCATGTTTCTTTTTTAAGTTGTTTTGAAAATAACACGCCATTGTTTGTTGGAAAGATGTGCATTTCTCCCCCCCCCCCCCCCTTCCTTTTTTCTATGCATTTTTAATGTACAATCTTAAATCTGAGATATTCAATTAATGATTTGCAAGTGCACTTTTGGTATTTTGTGATAATCACTTGCCAAATAAAGTAATTTTAAGTCTTCACATGACAGGTCACATAGAGGGCGTTCCAAGCCCCTGTCACATCGAGATCTGCTGTAGAGATGAATGTAAACAGCGGCTTCAGTTACTGTGATCGTTTCATAGCTTCTGTTACTGTTAATAACTAGACACCAGTGCCTACGAGCTTTAATTTGTACACTGGAGGTATGTTCTTACCAATAGTTGGTTTATACTCAGATGTATTTGTGGTCTTGTGTTTCTTATTCACTGATCACTATATGAAATGTTTAACATCCAGCACTGAAGGTGATCATTACGTGATCGAAAATTGATTTTGCTGTTAATATTTCATCAAAATTACAGCCAATGCTGACCTTCCTTCTAATTTGATTGATAAACGTTTTTCCTTTCATCAGTTTGTTAAGCTTTGAAATTTTGTGTAAAGTTTGTTGTATATCTCTAAGTCCTCTCTTTCACAAATACTAGACGACTAAAGTATGGGTATTCTTGCATTGTCGGCTACACTTTGATGGGTGGCTCAGTCTTACCCCTACAGTGAAACTTTCCACACAGCAAATGATGTGTGTACTGAGTTTGACTGAAATCAGTCCAGTGGTTTCAGAAATGTGGAACACACATACATACAGGTATACATACATCCATTTTTATAATTTGTATGGCTTGTGCTATATAAGTAACATAACTGTCTTAGACAGTGACAGAGAGGACTATGGTCACTTATAACAAATAAAAGAAATTAATATTAATTCTCAATTACAGCTTTTTTTAACTGTGTGCCTGTGCCCACCAATTTTTTTTATCTTCATACATTCATATTTAAATTGGATGGTGGTGAGACATCAGCTGGTATAATTTACATCAAAGTGTACGGGCCTGAAGATGACGTTGACGCAATGTAGAAACTAGTAGCCAAATTAATATGAAATCTCACATACAGCTGGATGAGTTTCATTTTCAATAAAAAAAAAAATACAAAAATTAATAACTTGTTTGAAGACTTTGTTCTCCAATGCTAAAAATATGTGTATAATGTTTTGTTGACTACACCAATGTAAACAATTATTTTCCTTTTGTTGTTTAAACTACAGGTAAACTATTAAACCTGAGGCGAACACTAACTCTTAAATTTTCATTATTTCCCAAAGGAAATAAAAACCTTTCTCTCCAAATATGTTGGTTTAAGAGATATGAGTGGTTTCTACACAATAAAACTGCTGGTGGTGGCTTATGCAAGGTGCACACCAGGCAACTACAAATGATGTGAAATTGAAAAAGTTAGTGGCAGAACCACACACATTATATAAGAAAGTGTTAAAATTCACACATGCCATGAGAGTACCAAATACCAAAATGCAAGTGGGGTATCCTCTCTCAATTTGTGATGAAGGAAGAGGGGAAGTCAATAGATACTACCACCCAAATGAGATCCGAGGAGAGCAAAATTAAAGAGAATTGTAAAAAAAAAAAAAAAACATATGCCCATTATAAAAATTATTATATTATGTCAAATGCAAAACATTACATTAATAGGAAAAGTGGATGACAGTGATTCAGAATTGGCAATTTCTGCTTGAGAAGGCAACTTCAGAGCTTTGCTGAAGTTCTGAATAGATACTGGAGATGAGATACTATTTGACCACAGGAAAAAGTGCGCTAAAAATGCTTGCTTCATTCATAAATTGATGTAAAATGTATTGACAATTGTGAGTAATTAATAACAGACAATGTAATGAACAAAATTAAAAGAAATGAAAATTTCTCTATCTTAACTGTTGGACAACAGTTGTTTCTATTACTGAGCAATTGGCACAGAAATCACAGTCTGCAGGCTAGCAAACAGTCAAACCACTGTACTCAATTTACAGTCATTGATGTGGATACAAATGAAGTCAAAGAAGATTTCCTCAAGTCTGTCCAGACTGTGGCTCTTACTGGTGAAGATATAGTTTGCAATATACTGTGAGAATTAGAACACCTGAACTTACACATTTCACAGTGCTGGTGACAAGCATACTATAGGGTCAAAAAAAGCAGTAAAATAAAAGGTGTCCAGGTCTGCATATCCAATATTCAACCTGTAGCATTTTATACTCACTGTGTAAGCCATCGACTTAACTTACCCACCAGTACTGCATGCACCATACCTACATAAACAAATCCTGTGGGCATTATTTCAGGTGCAGCAACCATTCTCTGAGAGTCAGCTGGAAGAACACATCTCTTCAAAGAAGAAATTCATTCAAAATATACTAAAAAAATACAAGACAGGTGTAAAGACATGAAGTGATTTTGACTTTTTAGATATCTTCCCATGTCTCCCTCTAATGTTTGCAAAAAAAAACTGGCTGATAAAGGAGACAAACATGCTCACCACCATTTCTGCTACTCCAAGCTACAATCTTGTCAGAATTCAATGTGAGATTTATCAACCTCGTTGACATTCTGGGAGTAACCCTTCATCTTGATCTTTACAGGCCATTGAAACTGATACTCTTTTGGCAATGAAGCTTGTCACCAGCCACAAAAAAGCCTCCAAAAGCAATGTAAAATTAGCACAGACACATTTAAAATAATTTTCAATGGGGCTAACAGACTATTAGATGGGATTGGCACAGAAATCACAGTCTGCAGGCTAGCAAACAGTCAAACCACTGTACTCAATTTTCAGACACAGTTGGAAGAAGAGTATTACTGCCTGTCAGTGTTTATACCTTTTTCTGATCATCTGTTAAATGAAATGTCGTTAAGATTCCCTAGAACCCAGCTGCAAAGAATTGGACATCTACAAAAATTGCTGTCACAGAACTTATAGTGATAAAAGACATGGAGCATTTTGTAAAGTGCTGAAGCACACAATTCCCTTGCTGTGTAGATTTGAAGGGAGAGCTACAACTTTAGCACAAATGGACGAAAATATGCCAAAGTCTCCAATAGAAGCCTATCGAAGGCCAACAGCACTGCCAAGTATTATAGTCTTGTGTTATTGCCGTGCACATTTCCTGTAACAAACAGCACTGTGGAGAAATCTTTCCCAACCTTGTCATGTCTGAAGACATATCTTTGCAGCAGGATGACAGACAATCATTATATACAAAGACATCAGAGTGATTCAAGCCTCACTGCCTTGATAAATGAGATTTCACAACGTATTGAGTGAGTATAGCTCGATGCATCTACTAGTGAAGTTGTCTGTTGATTTTCCAACAGATGCTGCAGTAATGTGTGTGTGTGTGTGTGTGTGTGTGTGTGTGTGTGTGTGTTTTAGCATTTCAATTAACGGTAACAGAATTTTCACTAGGACAATCTGACAACCGTACTTAAATCAATACATGGAATGGACAGTATGCTTCATTTCATAATCATCAGCCATTTGACAACTATAGCTGGATAAAAGCTTTCTCCAGACTTTCCAAGCATTACAGTCTTTACTGAAATACATCCACACTGCTGCTCAACCATAAACTGTACCTAGAGTGTTATTGTGTGTTTTACCATATGTGATTTTAACCTTGTGAGATTCTATCTTAACAATGGTTCCAGTTGTAATATGAATTTGCACACAGAAGTACTAGGCCAAGTAGTATACTACATGTACAATATGTCCAACAGACCAGAAACAAAAACAAAAACTTATGACTGTTCAGCAAGTATCCACGTTTACAAATTATGTGAGCTGAATGTAAAAGGATTCATTATGATTTATCATGCAAGATGTTCCCTGGAACATGAAACTATTTAACCAGTATGGTAATACTGTCAATCACAGATTTTAAATATTAAACAGCCAATGAACAGTACTTAAAAATGGCATAGGGTCTAAGGTCAAAATTATGCTATAGTGCAAAAATATAAGGTAACAGTTAAAGGTGGTGTGGAGTCACTTCAGAACATGTTATTTTGTGTTTCTTTACTTCTTTATTTACTGGTATTCCAAGGAGAAGCCTAATAATGTCATATCATAGTGTACTGGTAGCATAGTAATATTCTCTTTGTTGGAAGTCTAGCATCGCTGACATATGGTACTTTGTTAAAGAATGGATTTGAAACAAATGGCATATTCACTTATGTAGACAATATACAGAGGTTCAACATACTATGGGGATGATGAAATAGTAGCAAAAATTTTCAGTAAAAAAATTAAAACCCATGAAGGTTGAAATTAAAGGCATGAAATTAACTAGTGTTTATGGACAACACATAATCAGAATAATAATTAATAATAATAAAATATGTTGAAGCAAAATTACTTAAGACATAGAAATAAAATGACTCAGTCAAATGCGAAAAACAAACAAAGGTTTGTCCAGAGCAGACTCATCTCCTGAAGTAATTGAAAACTAGAGAAAACCTCAGTTCACTTGTACATAAGCTCCCCAAATCATATTGTAATCATCGGTGGAGAGTTTATTCATCCAACAATTAACTGGTAAAATTACAGTTTTGATAGCAGTGGGTGTGATAAGACATCCTGTGAAACTTTACTAAATGCCTTCTCTGAAAACTACCTAGAACAGACAGTTACGAATCCCACTCAATATGGAAATATATTGGTTCTAATGGCAACAAACAGACCTTACCTCTTTGAAGATGTCAACATCGAAACTGGTATCAGTGACGGTGATGTGGCTGAAGCAACGACTACCAAAGTATAAAGGACAAATAAAACAAGCAGAATATATTTGTTCAGGAAACTAGATAAAACATTGGTAGTGTCATATCTCAATGAAGAACTTGAATTTTTCAGCAAAGGGCAGGAACCTGTGGAGGAAATATGACTCAAGTTTAAAAGAATAGCTGACCAAGCACTGGCTAGATATGTACCCAGTAGAACAGTTCATAATGGGAGGGAACCTCTATGGTATAAAGTCACTGTACAGAAGCTTCTACAGAAACTGAGATTACTTCATAACAAGTGTAAAACAAAGTGTAGGATTATAGATAGAGAGATGTTGAATAAATGTGTTTGGCTGTTAAGAGAGCAATGAGTGATGTCTTTAATGATTATCACAGCATAATATTGTCAAGTGATCTTCCACAGAACACAAAGAAATTCTGGCCATATGTAAAGGCTGTTAATGGCACCAAAGTTAGTGTCCAGTTCCTAGTGAATGAGACATGAACTAAAATTGCGGGTAGCAAAGCAAAAGCTGAGAAGCTTAACTTTCTTTCCAAATGTTCCTTTACAAAGGAAAACCCAGGGGAATTGTCCCAGTTTAATACTTGTACCACTGAAAAGATTAACAAAATAAGTATTAGTGTCGGGGTTGTTGAGAAACAGCTGAAATCATTAAAACTGAACAATGCTCCAGGGCCCAATGGAATTTCTGCCAGATTCTAAACAGTTACGAATCCCACTCAATATGGAAATATTGAGTGGGATTGAGTTAACCTCTCTTCTAACTATAATTTATCGATGATTCCTCGAACACAAAACTGTGCCCTGTTCTTGGAAAAAGGCACAGTTCACACATGTCTACAAGAAGGGTAGTAGAAGTGATCCACAAAACTACCATCAAATATCGTCGACTTTGATTTGTTGTAGAATCTTACAACATATTCTGAGCTCAAACATAATGAGGTATCTTAAACAGAATGACTTTCTCAATGCCAAAGAGCATGGATTTTGAAAAGATCGATCATGTGAAACCCAACTCGCACTTTTCTCACATGGCATACTGAAAGCTTTGGATCAAGGCAACCAGGTAGATGCAGTGTTTCTTGATTTTAAAGAATCATTTGACTCAAATTATTGTCAAAATTGTGATCATAAGTGGCATCAAGTGAAATTTGTGACTGGATTGAGGACTTTTTGGTAGAGAGGATGCCACATGTTGTCTTGGATGGAGAGTCGTCGTCAGATGTAGTAGTAACTTTGTGTGTGCCCCAGGGAAGTGTATTGGGACCCTTGCTGTTCATGTTGTATATTAATGACCTTACAGACAATATTAATAGCAACCTCACACTTTTTGCAGATAATGTAGCTATCTATAATGAAGTACTATCTGAAAGAAGCTGCATAAATATTCAGTCAGATCTCGATAAGATTTAAAAATGGTCCAGAGCTTGGCAACTTGCTTTAAATGTTCAGAAATGTAAAATTTTGAACTTCATAAAACAAAAAAAACATAGTATCCTATGACTATGCGTCACTGTTGGAATCGGCCAACTCATACAAATACCTGGGTGTAACACTTTGTAGAGATATGGAATGGAATGATCCCATATGGTGCAGTAAAAAAATCGTTTTTTAAAAGCTAGATATTTTCAAACTAGTTACCAAACAAGTTTATCCCCCTGCACTTTCCAGTGCAACTGATACATCTGTCCCAATAGGGTCACCACTGTTCGAAACATTTTCTGTAGTCATCTTCAGAAAAAGGTCATAATCTCCTCCCTCAATTTTTTCTTGACTTCTTCAATGTTGTCAAATTGGTGTCCTTTCATGCCCCTTTTCCATGTGTGGAGATAAGAAAAGGTTACATGGAGCCAGGTCTGGTGAGTAAGGTGTGAGGAGGAGTGAAGCCATGCCATTTTAAGCCAAAAACTAACAGAGATAGCTTTGTGTGCAAGAGCTTTGTCATTCTGGAAGAACCAGTCTCCTGTCTGCCACAAATCGAGTCTGTTTAGGTGAATACTGTTGCACAATCTTCTTAAAACTTCCAAATAAAAAATCTGACTTGTGGAAACAAACTCTAAATGAACTATACCCTTGGCATCAAAAAAGCAAATTAGCATTGCTTTGATATTTGATTTGACTTGACAACATTTTTTTGGATGAGGTTGACTATTACTTTGTTTCTGGGTTGTAACCATAGCACCATGACTCATCACCAGTAACGACGTTTGATAGAAAATGTGGATCAGTTTCAAGCTGTGGTTTCAAAGCATGACATGTTTCAACTAGATGTACATTTTTGATTGTCAGTCAGAACCTGAGGAACAAATTTGACAGCAATCCTTTTCATTCCCAAATCTTCCATTAAAATTCACTGAACAGAACTCCAAGATAACACACTAATCTCTGACAGTTGATCAACTGTCTGTCGATGGTCTGTGGGAACAGGCTCCCAAATTTTTTTCAATATTTCCATCAATTTGGGCAGTTGTTGAATGTCCAGAACAAGGTTTATCATCAATTGACATGTATAATTTTTAAATCAAGCAGGAGAAACAAGACATCTGGTCAGGTGACTATAGGATTATAAACACAAAATCAAATAGGGGTAATGCAGGAGTAGGTTTAATAATGAATAGGAAAATAGGAATGCGGGTAAGCTACTACAAACAGCATAGTGAACACATTATTGTGCCCAATATAGATACGAAGCCCACACCTACTACAGTAGTACAAGTTTATATGCCAACTAGCTCTGCAGATGATGAAGAAATTGAAGAAACGTATGATCAAAAAAAGAAATAATTCAGATAGTGAAGGGTGACGAAAATTTAATAGTCATGGGTGACTGGAATTCGGTAGTAGGAAAAGGGAGAGAAGGAAACGTAGTAGGTGAATATGGACTGGGGCAAAGAAATGAAAGAGGAAGCCGCCTGGTAGAATTTTGCACAGAGCACAACTTAAACATAACTAACACTTGGTTCAAGAATCATAAAAGAAGGCTGCATATATGTAAGAAGCCTGGAGATACCGACAGGTTTCAGATAGATTATATAATGGTAAGACAGAGATTTAGGAACCAGGTTTTAAATTGTAAGACATTTCCAGGAGCAGATGTGGACTCTGACCACAATCTATTGGTTATGACCTGTAGATTAAAACTGAAGAAACTGCAAAAAGGTGGGAATTTAAGGAGATGGGACCTGGACAAATTAAAAGAACCAGAGATTGTACATAGTTTCAGGGAGAGCATAAGGGAGCAATTGACAGGGATGGGGGAAAGAAATACAATAGAAGAAGAATGGGTAGGTTTGAGGGATGAAGTAGTGAAGGCAGCAGAGGATCAAGTAGGTAAAAAGACGAGGGCTAGTAGAAATCCTTGGGTAACAGAAGAAATATTAAATTTAATTCATGAAAGGAGAAAACATAAAAAGGCAGTAAATGAAGCAGGCAAAAAGGAATACAGACGTCTCAAAAATGAGATCGACAGGAAGTGCAAAATGGCTAAGCAGGGATGGCTAGAGGACAAATGTAAGGATGTAGAGGCACATCTCACTAGGGGTCAGATAGATACCCGCCTACAGGAAAATTAAAGAGACCTTTGGAGATAAGAGAACCACTTGTATGAACATCAAGAGCTCAGATGGAAACCCAGTTCTAAGCAAAGAAGGGAAAGCAGAAAGGTGGAAGGAGTATATAGAGGGTCTATACAAGGGTGATGTACTCGAGGACAATATTATGGAAATGGAAGAGGACGTAGATGAAGATGAAATGGGAGATATGATACCGTGTGAAGAGTTTGACAGAGCACTGAAAGACCTGAGTCGAAACAAGCCCCTGGAGTAGACAACATTCCTTTGGAACTACTGACGGCCTTGGGAGAGCCAGTCCTGACAAAACTCTACCAGCTGGTGAGCAAGATGCACGAGACAGGCTAAATACACTCAGACTTCAAGAAGAATATAATAATTCCAATCCCAAAGAACGCAGGTGTAGACAGATGTGAAAATTACCGAACAATCAGTTTAATAAGCCATAGCTGCAAAATACTAACAGGAATTCTTTACAGACGAATGGAAAAACTAGTAGAAGCCGACCTCGGGGAAGATCAGTTTGGATTCTGTAGAAATGTTGGAATACGTGAGGCAATACTGACCCTACGATTTATCTTAGAAGCTAGATTAAGGAAGGGCAAACCTATGTTTCTAGCATTTGTAGACGTAGAGAAAGCTTTTGACAATGTTGACTGGAATACTCTCTTTCAAATTCTAAAGGTAGCAGGGGTAAAATACAGGGAGCGAAAGCCTATTTACAATTTGTACAGAAACCAGATGGCAGTTATAAGAGTCGAGGGACATGAAAGGGAAGCAGTGGTTGGGAAGGGAGTGAGACAGGGTTGTAGTCTCTCCCTGATGTTATTCAGTCTGTATATTGAGCAAGCAGTGAAGGAAACAAAAGAAAAATTCGGAGTAGGTATTACAATCCATAGAGAAGAAATAAAAACTTTGAGGTTCGCCGATGACATTGTAATTCTGTCAGAGACAGCAAAGGACTTGGAAGAGCAGTTGAACGGAATGGACAGTGTCTTGAAAGGAGGATACAAGATGAACATCGACAAAAGCAAAACGAGGATAATGGAATGTAGTCAAATTAAATCGGGTGATGCTGAGGGAATTAGATTAGGAAATGAGGCACTTAAAGTAGTAAAGGAGTTTTGCTATTTGGGGAGCAAAATAACTGATGATGGTCGAAGTAGAGAGGATATAAAATGTAAACCGGCAATGGCAAGAAAAGTGTTTAGGAGAAGAGAAATTTGTTAACATCTAGTATAGATTTAAGTGTCAGGAAGTTGTTTCGGAAAGTATTTGTATGGAGTGTAGCCATGTATGGAAGTGAAACATGGATGATAAATAGTTTGGACAAGAAGAGAATAGAACCTTTTGAATGTGGTGCTACAGAAGAATGCTGAAGATTAGATGGGTAGATCACATAACTAATGAGGAAGTATTGAATAGGATTGGGGAGAAGAGAAGTTTGTGGCACAACTTGACCAGAAGAAGGGATCGGTTGGTAGGACATGTTCTGAGGCATCAAGGGATCACCAATTTAGTATTGGAGGGCAGCGTGGAGGATAAAAATCGTAGGGGGAGACCAAGAGATGACTACACTAAGCAAATTCAGAAGGATGTAGGTTGCAGTAGGTACTGGGAGATGAAGAAGCTTGCACAGGATAGAGTAGCATGGAGAGCTGAATCAAACCAGTCTCCGGACTGAAGACCACAACATTATAAAAAATGAAACAAAAACAAAACAGTGCTAGCAAAAACAATCACTGCAGATTAACAGAATAAGCCAGGTGAACAACACAGGCAGCACTGAACTGGCAATGAGTTGCGCTGTTTGTGTCTAGTGGCAGAAATGCGCTCTAAACAAGCTCTGCCCACAGCAATGTTATTCCGGATTTTTTTGGGTACCCCCTCGTAGGTTTGGTTTATTACTAAAACACTGGGGAAGTGCAGTCAATCGATAAAGGAGATTGCTTACAAATGACTTGTGCAACCTGTTCTAGAATATAGATCAAGTGTGTGGGACCTGTAACAGATAGGCCTAACAGGAGATACTGAATGTATACAGAAAAGGGCAGCACAAATTGTCACAGGTTTGTCTAATCTGTGGGAGGGTGCCACTGAAGTGGAAGGCTCTTGAAGATAGACAAAATGTCCCCAGAAAGTCTGTCAAAATTTTAAGAACCAGCTTTAAATGATTACTCTGGGAAGTATATTACAACACCTTACGTAACACTCACGTAAGGACCATGATGATAAAATTAGAATAACTACTGCACACACAGAGGCACTCAATCAATCATTCTTCCTGCACTCCATACATTAATGGAACAGGAAGGTACCATAATAACTGGCACAATGGGCTGCCTTGCATCTCATGGTGATTTGCAGAGTATAGACATAGATACAGAATAACAACAATATGGAAAAGACTGATAGCTACTCACCACTTAGAGCAGGAGCTGAGTTGCTGACAGACACAAAGAAAAAGCATACTAGAGATATTTAAACTTTCACCAAATTCATTCCTCAGAGGTAGAACTCTCACTCTTTCACACACCAATAGCTCTCAATATGTGGGTACAATCTCTGGGTGCTAAGGCCCAACTTCAGGCTTGCAGTTGTGCTTTAGCAACCAGACACAGTATTCATTTGCATGTGAGTTGTTCTTGTTATGTGGATGTGTTCTGCTTCTGAGGAAAGACTTTTTGCAGAATCTTAAATATTGCTAGTATTCTTTTTCTTTGTGCCTGTATGTAACTCAACACCTCCTTTAAATGTGAAAAAATGGATTTATGCAAGAAGAAACAGCGAAAGAGGATCTGAAGCATGTGTACTGATGATTAGAGACGAAAGAAACACTGTTTATCAGATAAAAATCACAAACATGTTACAAGGGGTGCACAAATAAACCTGTTTGTATAAAAAATATGTTGAATATTAATATGTATGAAGCTTGATAAGAAAGTAACAGGATTTTCATTTTTCTTAAAGTACCTTTATTTGTTCATCAATGTCAACTTTGTCCCATTCTAAGTAGTCCCCCTCAGATATAATACACTTGTGTCAGAGCTTTTTCTAATCTTGGGAGCACTTCTGGAACTTATTTTTCATTACAGTGTTCAGCTCCTTCAACAATTCTGTTTTGACCTCATCAGTGCTCATAAAATGACATCCTTTCATTGTTCTCTTCAACCTAGGGGAATAGAAAGAAGTGACAGGGGGCCATGTCCAGTGAATATGGTGGCTGAGGCAACATTACACTTTTTTCTTTTTTTTGCCAAAAAATCATGAACAAGCACTGAGGTGGACCAGGAGCATTATTGTAATGCGACTTTGGCACATTTCTTATTGACTGTACGACCATAAGGCAGCAACTCACGATGCACTATCCCACTGTAATCAAAGAAAACAGTGAGAAGAAACTTCACATGTGATCAACCTTGTCGAATTTTTTAGAAGTTCAGGATCATTGTTGAAATCATCCAGCAATCCCTACATGATGTATGAACGATGTCATTTTTAGCTGAAATTCATCAATTTTGAACAAACCCTGCTGTCACATGTTTCATGTCCCAAACATTTAAAAAAACTGCTCGGCTTAAGTAAAATGACATGCTGACATCATCAGCAACCTCTCTGATGGTGATTCAGTGACTTTCAAGAAGAATGTCTTTACTTCTTCCACACTGTTGTTTGTAATAGATGCGCTAGGGCATCCAGGGGGTCATCACCTTCACCAGCTTCTCAACCCTCTTTGAAACATTTTATACCACTCATAAACTCTTGTCTTATTCCTAGTAGATTTGCTGAAAGCCACAGTCAACATTTGGAATGTGGTACAGCACTTTCTCCATTTTTTTCAATCAAAATTTAATAAAAATTCTTTGATCCATATTTTACTTCTCCAAATGACAACAATAAACTAAATATCCACAACTTCTGAAAATGCAAATATACATCAGGAACACGTCTACCAACCAGGTTAAAAAAAAAAGTTTTGAAAATTGGATGCATAAAGCCCTTGAATTAAAAAATTCCCACTGCTTTTTGATCACACCTTTGTTATACAACACCACAGCAGTGCCTGACTCTTCTCCACAAATGAGATTTGGTTTCTCTCAATGTAAATCTTGCAGGCCCTTCCAATAAGGAGGCGTAAGAACATCACATTGCATGGAGATTGTGCTGAAGAAAAGGGTTTTGTAGCCAAAAGTGCAGGGAATAATATGATGTATTGAAATCCTGAATAAAACCAAGCTGCCTTCAGGAAAAAAAATGTGTTGCATTACCTATTGTATGCCCCTTGAATAAATTCTGTCTACAGCCATTATATCATTTTTATTATGCCAAATTACAATTCGCAATCATAGCTCTGTCATCTGTGTTTATAATAAAGCTGTAACTTGAGACGTATGTCGGCATAATAAAAAAGTTATAAAGGCAATAGACAGGATTTATTGTTGTCTTCCAGACATTTATGCAATACTAGTTTCTATATATGATTATTGTCAGGCAACCTAAACGCGGTTACTACAGTAATAGGACCAGGAATGATTTGTTTTATTTTACAGCCAAATTTGGTGTTACTTTTTGCCAATTTTGGAGCTATTTTTTGCCAAATTCACTGCTGTTTTGCCTGCAAAAGTCTCTTCTTTGTCAGTTTCTGTGTTTGCATTTTTTTTATACCAATTTTGGTGTAATCTTTGTGCTATTTTTTCCAGATTTGATGTTTTTCCTCCAGATTCAGTGTTATTTTTTTCTGGAATCAGTGGGTTTTTTTCCAGATCCGTTGTTACTTTTTAACAGATTCAGTGCTTCTTTTGCCAAACTTGCAATAACGTTTGGCCAAATTTTTCTGCCGTTTTTGACAATTTCCATGTGTTTACTGCCAGTTTAGATTTTTTTTCCCAATTTTGGTGGTATTTTTGCTGACACATTATAGACTGTTATGTTGGAAATGAACTATCATTTTAAGATTATACGCCCTTCTACCAACTGGCGTTGAGAAATGAAGTGCCTTGTGTAACCACCATAACTTTTTTTATTTACGGATCAATTTTATTCAATTTGGTGTCATTGGAAAGTAAAAGAATAGATCTATAATATAAAAATGTGCTGTGTCTAAGCAACAAATGTTTGAAAATTTGTAATTAATGTAATTCATCACCAACCTTTTTTGCTAATTTTAGAATTTTTTTCAGCAGAATCACAAGTTTCACCATTTGATTTTTTTTTCAAATAGTTTCTACTGCCATACTTTTCAACATAAAAAAATCAGAAGTGTGTTTTTCCTCCATTGTTAGATCTTATACTTTTTCAATAATGCTGTAATAATTAATTCCTTCAAATAGCTAATTAACAATACATGAAACAACAACGAAAAATTCAGTCTAGCAGCATTCACAAGCAACATAAGCAGTGTATGTTATGTTGTTGTGTGTCTGTGCACTTTATATATCTGAAGGACTTTTTTGTCTTGAATTTGTGCTTCTTATATAAGCAGCCATACTGTCTGATAAGATATCTGAAAGTACAGTCGAACCCCTCAATATGATAATGTTCAATAAATAGAGCCCCTCAATATGAGATAGTGAAAAGGAACGATTGAAAATAAAAAGAGAAATAATTCGTCCAATCCATCCATAGCTGTGTAGTAACGTATAACCAGGGAGACTTGATTTAACTTACATAAACACAATGGGTTGCATTTTTTCAACGTATTACAGTGCCCTCTGATGTCTAATTTTTATGAAGCGGCGCTACACCACCCAATCATATCATAACCTACAAACGGTTGTTGCAGTATATGCTTTATTTAATTGTGGCTTGTTATCAGTTCTTTTAGTGAATTTTATTTCTCAAATATTATAATGAGTGAAAAAAGATCATGTATTTTATTTAACATTGCTTTTTTCATGTGTTTTTTTAATAACAATTATCATTAGAAATAATGTTATATTCATATAAATATTATTATTATTTATCAATAAAAAATAATTTTATATCATACAAAATTATATTATGATCAATGATAATTCATTTAAAAACACATTAAATTAACACATTGACTGCCATGGTATAGTTGGGCCCTCGAGGCCATTTTTTTTTTTGACATCCTGCTTTAGTTTGCTCCAAGTAACCTTGTTAAGTGTAAATAGAGTGAAAATATGGCATTTTAGTACCTTCTTTTTAATTTTTTTTGTGTGAGTTACATATGATTCACATGGCCTCAGGGAAAAGGTACCAGGTGTATCATTTGCTATGTCACTAATAATTTTAGGTTTGTACTCCTGTCAGTTTTTCATTCCACAGCATTATTTGTGTACAGTTCCATTATCGCTTTCCTGCATTGTTGCTACAGTCTTTATTCAGTGTTGTTTGCTTCGTAGCAGAGTGATATTGTGGCAGAAGAAAATGTCTCGTAGAAGTTACGAAGATGAACAAAGGCAAGTACAGCAGCTTTTAGATGAAGTTATGGACATACGTGATGAAGAGTCTGTGTCTTTATTTAGTGATAGCTCAGACTAATTTTTACTAGAGGAGACCGGAAATGAAACCAGAGGTTCTGATAATGGAATCACATCAGTGAAAGTAGGAAGAAGAGTTTTATGTCCACATTCAGTCAAAGAACCACATTTCACAGCTGTAAAAACCAGGCAACAAAACACTTCTAACTGTGTTAGTGCTATAACTGCTGCAGTTGATTCAGGATTCAGGTTCAACTGAAGTAAGCGTAATATCAGAAAGCTCTGAACATGAAGATGACGTACGTAGGAACAAATTCTAATGAGACTGTGTGGGGGCCAGTTACAGGTAAAAATATGAAAAACTTTACATCTATTCATTCCAGTCCTGGTGTAAATGCTTCTGTTGCATTAACTCTGAATGGCAAGACACCATACAATTTCTTCAAATATTTTGTAACTGATGAAATTTCGGAATATGTGATTCTACAAACTAATTTGTATGCAAAACAGGTCTTAGAAAATCATTCAGTAACAGTTAATTCACGACTGAAAAAGTGGACCGATGTCAGAAAATTTAAACTGAACAATTTTTAGGATTTTTGTTATGGATGTCACTAAATGTAAAATTGAGGATTCCAAATTATTGGTCAAGAAATATGATCACAACAATGTGAAAAATGTTATATTACACAATCGTTTTGAACTGCTTTTACATATGTAGCATTTTTCCGATAACAACCAGAGCCCCATTGGGAAACTGCTTATTCGAAATTCAACCTCTTATTGATAAATTACTGCAGAGATTTCAAAGTGCAGTTGTGTCAGAGAAAGAAGTTTGCATTGATGAAACACTTGTGCCATTTCGAGGAAGACTAAGTTTCATTCAGTATATAAAGAATAAGTGTCATATATTCGGAATTAAATTGTTCATACTTTGTTTAAAGGGTGGCTACACCTGGAATATGGGAAGAATGCAAATCCTGGTGTACCTCTTGTCACTTCTGTTGGTATGAGCCTTATTAAGTGGATTACTAAACAAGGGCAGAACCTTATACACAGAAAATTTTTACACAAGTGTTCATCTAGCATATATATTGTATATTAATTTATTTACTAAACATAATTTATATAGACCTACTTAAGTTGTGAATTACTTGAAATTGCAGCATTTAAGGTTACCAAGAGAGCACAAGACGGGCGTCCAGAATACATTCGTTCCAAGTCCGGTTATTTAGCTTTAAAATTCCAGCAAACAGCATCAGAAGTGCTAAATGTTCCAGTGAAAAATGTACCTTAAGGAACTGACAGTGCTGAATGTGCAGACTGTAATATTTTAATGCAAAAACTTAAAGAGGAATTCAGCAGAAGTTCTGTTAAAGAACGACTACAAATACTTGCCTTAGCACCAGCTTCATGGAGTAAAGAAAAAAATCTAAGTGCTTTTAAATACTATCGAATACATGGTAAAGAAATTGAGGGTATTGCTAAAAGAAGATGGTATTTTGTCAAAAGGGAGTTATAAAAAGGGAAACAGAATAGGTAAGGCTAAGGAAAAATGTGTCCAGAATTTTTCTGTGAAGACGATATAAGTCGCATTTCTGCTAATAAAAAAGACTGTCTGTCTGTCTGTCTGTCCCTGCAGAAAATGGCAAAAAAGTGTATAAGACAAAAAGACTAATTTTATATAATCTGAAAGATGTATACTTAGCTTACAGAGAAACATATCCAGAAGATAAAATTGGTATTAGTAAATTTTGTGAACTTCGGCCAAAAGAATGTGTTACTGTAAACAGCCGTGGAATGCATAACATATGTGAATGCACGTATTACCAAATGTGGAATAACCGTACATTGAATTTCTACAGAAACTTGTGTGGAATCTGGAAAACGAGGAGTGCATGCTGCATTACTGTTCTCGGTGTCCTGATGAATATGAACTGCGCATATTTTTAATGCAGCTGGAGCCCTTACAAGATTGTGAAAATATTGTGTTCAAACAATGGATGCAAAATGATCAACCTACACCAGAGACATTGATGAAGACTGATGAATTTGTTGAGTATCTCATGTAAAAACTTCAAAATTTAACACAAAATTGTTATGCATCAAAATCTCAGAGTCACTACTTCAAATCAAGCAAAGAAACCCTCCCTGATACTACATGCATCATCATAGTGAACTTTGCAGATAGCAATACCTGTTTGCTTCAGGATGCTGCACAAGGATTTCACTGGCAGAACATTCAAGTCACCCTTCATCCTTTTGTGGTGCACTTTAAAACAGATGACTGCATTAAGTCAATGTCACTGTGTTGTGTAAGTGACTGTTTGCAGCATGATACAAACTCATACTATGTTTTCCAGAAAACTGCTCTCACTTATATACTGTAACAATTACCACACATCCAGCATGTTATGTACTTCAGTGATGGCACTATATAAAAACTTAAAGAACTTTTTAAATTTGTGCCATCACAAGCAAGATCATGGAGTAACTGCAGAATGGAATTTCTTTGCCACTAGTCATGGCAAAAAATGCATGTGATGGAGTTGGTGGTACTATTAAACGTTTAGCAACAAGAGCAAGTTTACAGCATCCATATGACAGTCACATTTTTAAGTCCAAAAGATCTGTTTACATTTACCAGAACTCATGTTCCAGGAATAGAAACATTTTATGTTACAATAGAGGAGATAACAAAGCTCACAAACATTTTGCAATAATGATATGAGACTGGTTCTACCATTCCTGGGACAAGAGTAAATAATTTTTCCAAACTACTGAATGAAAACAAGTCGCTGCTAAAGTGTGTTTCATCATCTACTAAATTCATTCAAGTTCCTCTTGGAATTCAAAACATTGCCTATAACACAATTAAAAAAGAAACATGTCGCAGCTATCTATGATAAACAGTGGTGGCTTGGAAAAATTCTAGAGATAAGTGAAGAACACAGAGATGCAAAACTCAAGTTCATGAGTCCAAGTGGCCCTCCCTCAACTTATTCAAGGCCACTTCACACTGATGTTTGCTGGACACCTTATGAAAACATTTTAATGACTTAGCCTGCTCCTAGTGCAAGCACAAGTACTGATCGTTTACGTACTTTTGGATCAGACATAATATTGTCCATTGAAAACTTGTTTGAAAGAATGAATGCTTTTTAGAATTTTATGAATATGTCTTATGAGAACTGATCATAATTTGTGACCAATAAGGAGGAGTCACAAAATGGAACGTGTATATTATTATTTATGGTCTTCCTGTTTTAAAAGATTAACAGAACAAAGACCCTTCTGATTGTTTTTATGTTGAAATGTATGACAAAAGGAAATCTATGAGACAAATTTTAAAACGGTGAAACTTGTGATTTTGATGGAAAAAATTAATAAAGTTTGTAAATTTTTTTTTGAAACTGACTTTAATTACACATTTTCAGATATTTAAATGCACAGTTGCAGCATTTTTATAGTTTAGTGATATAGTTGGTCCTTTTATCTTTCTAATGACACCAAATTGAATAAAATTGATTTATAAATAAGGGAGTTATAGTAGTTAAAAACTTTCAACCTACCTTTCATACTGACGCCAGATGGAGAAAATGCTAGACATTTCAATATGCCTTCTGACTCCTGTTTTGATCTAAAAATTCCAAAAAATTATTTTATCACTTTCTATTTATGTACTTTTCACAAATATCTGTGACATGATGGCAACAAGATTTCTTTATTTTGGGTGATTTTAAATGAAATGAGCCTTACAGGTGAATGATGAGAGGGGGAAAATCATGACATAAGAAAGAAATTACAAGCCAAAATGTGGGAAACAATGTAGTTTCATAATGACTCACGTGCCTGAAGAAGCACAGGAGGTTAAATATCTGAGGGTTGTAGTAAACAACATAAATGGTAAGAAACAAGAAATAGAACTGAGGATAAAAATGATGTCCAGAGCATCTTACTCACTCAACAAATTACTGTCATTCAATTTTTTTCAAGAGGAACCAAAATAAGGATACATGAAACTATAATCAGAACCGTATAACTATATGAGACAGAACAATGGAGAATACGTAAGTATATAGAGACGAAGCTCAACATTTCTAAAAATAAAATCACGAGGAAGATATCTGGACCAATTTGTGAGGAGAGAGAATGACAAAGAAGAAAAAAAAAAACAAGTAGTTTATGGAGATATAAAGAGGTAATAAACACAATTTATTCATTTTCAAAGCTCTCTATTTTCTAAAGTATTACTTCTCAAAATATGTCCGAGGCATGAAACAGAACCATAAGCTCACCAAGTTTGTATTTTGCATTCTACAGAAGTTCTATGACTACTCCGTGGTCACACGACAGATGTCCAAGAGGTAGTCACATTCATTCCATATTTTATGTAGCACGATCTTGTCAATAGTCATCACAGCAGCAAAGATGAATTTTCTGAGCTGTTCCAGAGTTCTTGGCAGTAGGGAAAGTTAAGCATGGTCTTTAATGTACCCCCCCTGGAAAAAAAGTCACAAGACATTACATCAGGCGACCTGGCGGACCAGAGGATCAGAGCCACATCTTAGTGATGGGGAAGTCTGTCATTCAGGTAGTGACAAAACTCATGCTCCACTGATGGTATATCCCATCTTGTTAGAAGATGAAATTCTTGGAATCAGCACTCAGTTGTGGAAACAACTCCAACTTTTAACACATCAAGGTAAGAGGTGCCCATCATAGTCTTCTCACAGAAGAAAAGTGGCCCATACAACTTAGTCAATAACATCGCATAAAAAACATTACCTCTGATGAATCTCAAGAGAATTTTCAGTACTCCACACTGTCACATTGATGTGATTGACCTTTTGAAATAAATGTAAGATTTCTTGATCACTGAATATCAGCCTGGAGACGAAGAAACTTGTTTCCTGCTTTGTTGCCTTTTGTGAAGACCCTGCACTCTTAATGCCAACTGGTGGGCACAATACAAACATGGCAAGTTTACAGTTTTAGTCATGTATCAATCATATCCATATGCGTAATATTTAAGAAAAAAAGAGACCTTTGAAAACAAATGAATCATTTCCTGTAGCCCTGTACAATAAACCAGATGTTGTTGTGGAAACCAAGACAAGGAGATTGAGATGGGCCAATCACATCTATAGGAAAGAGAAGGGATCATGACAGAGAGAAGTTTCAGTGAAGAAATCTGGACAACAACCTCTAGGCAGACCGAAAATATGACAGGGAGACAGGTGGCCAAGGATCTTCAGATATTTGGAGCAAGGGAAGTAGATGACAAGGACAGAATGTCGTAGAGGGGGCTACTTAATGAGACCCTGCAGTTTGTGGGGCCAGTGACGATGATCAGTCAGATTGAAAAGGAAGGTATATCATAGTATTAATCACTTTCACAGAATATTTCTGAGGTTCCAGGCAATGTGTGCATAAAATATAGTAAATTTTGCTTATGAGAACTTGCTCTGCAGTACTGCCTTGCCTGCTGACTCAAATTATACAATTCTCTCACACTGTACTTTAATTCTCACTGTCTGCCTCTGTAGCATAATGGTAGCGTTTCCGCTTATCATGCAGGGGGGGCCTGGTTCGATTTCCGGCAGGGGACTGGGTTTGTGTGTCCTTCATCATCACTGACCCGCAAGTCACCGAAGTGGCGTCAACTAAAAAGGACTTGCAATGTGGTGGCCAAACTCCCCCATATGGGGCCTCCTGACCAACAATGCCATATGCTCATTTTATTTTTTACTTCTCATTCACTTTCTCTCACATTTTCTCTTTTCTAGCAACTATCAACTATCCTCACCACATCTTCTCTTACAATTGATTGCATACTTGCTTTCTTTTTCCTTCAACATCCCTTTTCACATTTCTCCACTTTTTGGTAAGTTTTCACCTTACACATTTTATGTTTAATTTCTTTTGCCAAATCTACTGACCTAAATTTCTTATTATGTTTCCGTTTTCCATCCATTGTTACTTCTGCGCTCCCTTCACCATTGCATCCGCCATTCATTGGATACAATGGTTCTCATCCAGTCACTGAAGGTAAGCATCGCAGGGCCCGGTTGGTACTTGGAGGGTGACCATCTGAATACATGACACCAAAGTGATGTCCAATTGGAAGACTTGTAGCAGGCCATTGAGCCAAACAAAATAATTATATAGTATAGTGGTGCATCTAACTTCCCAGATTTTTAATTTCAAACATTATATTAGTATTTCATATAATGGAGCCATACTTCAAATGGGAAGCAGGAGTCTACTGTCAAATAAAGTGATAAGTTTCTACTCAAGTTTCTGGAGGAGAGTACCTTCACTGCTTCAGTACTGTGCCGAGATGTCACTGTCAAAGATTTCTACTTGCTGCCCTCTCTCAAGGATTGTGATCTTAATCAGAAAGACATCTCTTTGGTTATCATTTATCTGATAATCTCACAACTGTAGTTCCCTTACAGGTTTAAACAGCGCACCAACAATGAGATGCCTGGCTATGAGAAACATTTAAGAAATGTCTATAGCTTCAAAACATTTAGTTGAAATGAAACTAAAACGAGTAAAATAACTGAAGTGAAAGAGAGTAAGTTGTTTCTGCACACATACTTACCACGCAATACTGAAATAATGCTGTGTAATAATTTAAAATATAGTGTGATGAAGTACAGCAATATTAATTTTTAATGTTGCAGTCAGCCACTCTCTTAAGCAATGTTTCCTAAGCTGTGCTCTGAGGAACCCTAGGGTCCCATGGAGGTCACAAACGTTCCGTGAAATCTGCACAATAATATTTAACAAAGCAACTCAAAAAAGAAATTAAGACATCTACAAAGGTAAAAAACTGAACAACTAAACCTTGCTTCCACTTACAAATATGGGAAGTCAGTATATGTGTGACAGAGAGAGTAAATAAGGCTGTATTTAACATAGGCCAATCAGCAGCATTGCAGACAGAAAACTCTACAATTAAGGAATGACTGCACAAGGCATGATTATACTAAAACCATCACAGTCACCCATCTCACAGTACACCCGCACCACAGCAACCTATATCACACAGTCCTCTATCACCAGAAAGGTCTGCCACATGATGCCCGGTAACCTTTATAACTTCCCAACGAAAGCGCTGGCAGGTTGATAGATATACAAACAAACACAAACATACACACAAAATTCAAGCTTTCGCAACCAACGGTTGCTTCATCAGGAAAGAGGGAAGGAGAGGGAAAGACGAAAGGATGCGGGTTTTAAGGGAGAGGGTAAGGAGTCATTCCAATCCCGGGAGCGGAAAGACTTACCTTATGGGGAAAAAAGGACAGGTATACACTTGCACACACACACATATACCTAGTTCTTCTGGTAGCAGAGAATAAATATTTTAAAATAATTGTCGTTCTTGCTGGAAACAACTCATTTACAGGAGGACACCTTAAAACATACTATATAAGCAAACAGTGAGTCTTCAATAATAGTAAACATTGGAAAGGGTTCCACTTCTCAAAAAGTAAGGAATGCTAGTCTAGAGTATAAAGGAGTTTTTCAAATTGGAGCATAATTTTAAAAATGGTTTCACTTCCCAAAAAGTAAGGAAACCTGGTGTTACGCAAATTTGAGCAGTCTGTGGATAGTTCAACAAACTTAACAAGTGTGCACTTTTAATGGAAACTTACTATCTCTGAATAATCTGCCACAGACAAGTCATCATCAGAGTCAATTTCATCAGCTGATTCTCCTGTTGCATCATTTCCAAGTTTTGGCAAAATAGGATTTTTCTTTGATGCAGTCCCAGCATCTTCTTCAAGCTCTTGTTGCTGTTCTCGGGCTTGTTGAAGAATTTTCTGTGACAGATTAGCTTCAACAAACTGAAAAAAATTAAACAAGAAAAAGTTGTATTTTACTTTTCAGAAGTAGTTAATACTACATGGAGGAAATCCGGTAAGGTGCAAATCCCATAATGAAACCTAAAAAATCTCATATTTGAAGTTTCTTCAACTTCTATAAATACTAACAATTCATTAGAAAATATAATTAAACATTAAAATCTGAACTTAAATAAAAATTTTCAAACTATGTTTAATCTGAATGATCATAACTAATTGATGGCACTATTTGCATTTTGCAAGAATGCAATATTGGATCTCGCCTGAAATCTTGGTTGCAGTGCCAGGCTGATCTGCACATAGCTTAAGATCTACATTAGGTTGAAAGGTAACAATTTAGTTTACAACTGGTACAGGCAACGGATATGAATGCCAAATAAAATTTGTGGCAGATGACTGGCCTGCAGCACAGCCTAATGTTTACATTTATGCCATACATTAACGAACTTTTCGTCACGAAAATTAAAATTGCAAGAAACCGTATATCAGATAATGGAGAGGCCTCTGATAAATATCTTAAAGCACATTATGTACATATACCACACATACACAATGAAAAATACAGAGGAAATTTTACCTACGATTTTCAAAGATTCCTACAATTTTACATATGCACACATGAAAAAGGTCACGTCTCCATGATGACAGTGTAATAACATAGTTTTGCTCTACCATTCAGAGTGGTTCTGTTTAACAAATGACAAAAGAGTGTGACTTTCCAGACAATTTAAAAATAAATTCATTAAAGTGCAGTGCAATTCCACAACTGGTCAGTGGCACTTAAAGAAACAGATTCACACAACAAGCCGGTGTCAAATTTAAATAAAATCTATTGACATCTTCAGAGCATCATTTGAAAGGCTGGATAAGTATTCTGATATAAAGAACCTAGTATACTGTTACAAACAAATTAACTCAACTATTTGTCATCTATGAACACACACATGAATGACAAGGCAACGCTACAGGACAAAGAGTATACAAAGCTAATTCCCAAAATGGGGCAAAAGTTGTGGAAGTCATTCTAGTTAGAACAGTTGCATCACATTAATTTTTCTATTACCACATAAACATGCTCAAAAGATATGAATTTATGCTTCATAGTGTATACAACATCCAGCATTCAAAATGAACACTGAAGCAGTATCTTGTGGACATATAAAATAAAATTTCATACTTTGACAATATGGACAAGAATACAGAGTGATATTTACATAGCACATAAAATCAGCCAATTCCTTCTCAGACAACGCAAATTATGGGCAATAAATTTTATAATATTTTTAGTTCACCATACACTGTACAACAACTATCAGAGTATGTGCACTGTTAAACATTCTGAAATACTGTAAGATTAAATTCATTGTATTTGTGATTGTATCTGAGTGGAAAGCTGTCATCTCACTAACAGCCATTTCTAATTTCTAGATGCTTACTGTCTTGCATCCGCTGTAAATAATAATGCGACTTTGGGACCATGTTCTGAATACTGTCCGCCATATCCCAAAATAACAAACCTAGAGTTATTTCAATTCTTTGATGCTCTCATTCCTTTCGAGAGGGACACGTAATGCGTGCCATGCTTCGTATTCATGAAATTAGGCTTAATGGAATATTTCGCTCTGATGATTATTATTTTAGTTTGAGACATTATAGAATTGTGTCATGTCAAAATTTTCCGTAAAATATGTAAGAGAATTATTTTTCTTCTTGGGCACAAATGGAATTAAGATTTAACCCAATAAACAAAAATGCTGCACATACAACACTCCCTGTGAAGTTATTTTCATCCATACATATGCCGCACTAGTTCTGCTACACATCCTGTTTTCGCTATGTTGCTGTGACATTTTATATCGTAAATATGTGTGAATGTGGACAGACACACATAACTTTCAGCACAAAATACAGGAAAACAAAAATGCGGATCGCAAGTCAGCTTACACTGGAGCCTGTGAAAATATTTTGTTTTATTTAAAATACACAAATATTATTGGTAAATATTACTGGATTCTCACATTGTCGTCTTCGTCCTTCCGAATCCTACTTTTCGTGCGGTTACTTGGTTTAGCAAACTGGTCCTCTTCAATTTGCTTGTCTAAAGCTACCTTCGGAGCTCTTCTCCCAAGTTTTATTTTCTTGGCTTTACCCATGCTATTATGTTTATTCCAACAACACACGTTTCCTTATTCCACATGGATCACAACACACACGTTGTTTACACTGTCTTTGTCAAACATCATTAGAAAAACAAACCACTAGTCATATCTATATTAATATGTGTCTTTGCAGAGCACACAATGTTTTTCTACAACCACTGTCGACTTGGCAGTGCAGTTGGCTATGTAACAACGTAAAAATATCGCAGGAAAATATATAAGTGACAATTTGGTATTATGAGCTTTCCTAATTCGTGATTATTTAGTCTTTCGTGTCACTTCTAATGAAAAACCCATTTCGTTTGTAAAACATCATACTTGTAAAGTAATACTATTTTTCAAATAAATTATTGTTTAAAATGATGTAGTCGAGATCTTTCTGGAGAGGCTAGGCAGAATAATATTATCAGAATGGGTTAATTGTAAGTGCAGGTAATAAAACATTGAGTAGGTACCGCAAATCTGTGTCAATCATTAGATATGCTTTACGACGACACGAAAAGCTAATTTTTGATACGTGTTTGCAGCAATCACTTGTTCTGAACTGAGATATAATGTTCGAATAGCAATTTCTCGCTTCTGATAATTACAGAAAAAACTTGTTTAGTTTTAACTATCCGGGTTGCAAGAAATATGATAATACCTGCACTGTATCGTAACAAAGCAACATGCTACAGCAAATGCCACGTCCTCTTTCCATGTCGTTTATCCTAAGCTCTTTATATTTGATTGCGAAATTCCACTCCTCTACACTGATATTCTTAAGATGTTCATTATTCTTAGAACGAGTTAATTTTTTGTTGTAAAGTCTTTGATCATATACAGTACACAACTACCAAAATTTTGAGTATTGAACATGTAGCAAGTCTCGGAAAATTCCTCTACCTGTCTAAATTATAGTAACTAAAAATCTTGGTTCTACATAAATCAAAACGGACGCTGGATATAGTAAATCACGAAGTCTATTATAATGCTGTAAGATTTAGCATTCCATCTGATTGACAACTTAAGTGGCAGGTAAGGGAATTTGTTAAAAGCAATTCAGTGATTGTTTAGTGCGAACTCTATGGAGAAATGTAGATAATATTTTGGTGCCTATACTGTATGTACATATATCTGATTATTTAGAATGTAGATCTTACCAACTAGAAGAATGTTATATAAGGTAACTGGACAAAATACTAGTCACCCGTTAAAAGAGCATACTGGTCGATTTGGAGGGACATAGATGATGTAGAACTGGCATCAGTCTGTCATGTGACCATCCATTGTCATGCCAATAAAGTGCAGTGTACTAACTAGTAGGTTGTATCTTGTATGCATTCAGCAGCGAGATATGTTCGATGTGGTGACGTGACAGAATGACAAAGAGGGTCTAACTTGTTAGGACATGCCCATGATCACTCTGCAAATGAACTTGCCCGATTTGTTGGTGTAAGTCTATAACCCTGATAGTCTGATATGTGTACAAGGAACATTATACTGCCTGCAGTTATCTGACGAGGAGTAAGAATAGTGGTTGTAAAAATATCTTAAAGACAAGAGCATTAGACCAGTGTCACGAATTGTCAGTGACAGTTAGTTTCAAACATGACAGAAATTTCTGCTGCAGGTGAATGCAGGCCCATCTCAACCAATTTTTAAGTGAACATTACTGAGGATATTCCAATGAATATTTGGAGTAAGGTGTTTCACAAAAGGCCATTGCTCACAGAAGTTCGAAAAGGTGCAAATCTTCATTACACCACATTGAATTAGACAGTCCATCGATACCATGGAAAGTGGTTTTGGTATGTCAAAAGAAGTCAAAGACGTTCATTTCTTTTGAGGATAGTGCAGTGGGAAGGACGTTACATTGCTGCATTACTATACTGCTTCTAATTATAGTTTTATCTAGAAGAGTAAATTATAAATAATCTACAAAAATTCTCTTAAATGGAGTAGAAGGAGATGCCCAAGAGAAAGTTCTTTCATTCAGTTATAAACTCCACTACGTTATGTGCATGATATATAATATGCTGTACCAAGTCTTTAAACATATGTGTATCCATTTATATATCTGACACCTTTCCACATTAATATTAACCTTTTGAGATGTTTGAAGAGGTTTTGTTTTATGCTTCTAGTCTTGTATTATTATTTACAGTATTTCTTGTGAAAAGAGAAAATTTGCTAGACTTGGGACCTAAATAAATATGTGTATTGTGACATAGTTATCCAAACCCCCAATTTTTTGAAGAGGTCTATGCAAGATGTTCTAGAATTAACACCAGATATAATTCTTATTACAAGCATCTGTATTCTGAAAAAACTATTCCTGTAACTTGCATTTCTCCAGAAAATTATCTATAGCTCCTTAGTGAATGGAAAAATGCACAGTAAACTAGCATCTTTATTTTTAAATCGTCTATGCCATCATACTTACTGTTGTCATAAATGAACTTAATCGCTTCATTAATTTAATGCAGTGGATTATTTAATTGATTTATCTGAATTTCTAAAAATGTTAAACTTTTTGCTTCTTGTATTTTATTGTTTGAGAGACGTATTTTTATAGCTCCAAGAGTTCACAAATTCAAATGTCAATATCTCCTCTTGAGCTCTTGAAAACCATAAGCCATGAACATGATTTGTTACTGGAGCCATAACCTACAAAACAACGAGTCACAGCATGCTCCTGTGAGTTACACCTGCACCACGAAGCTTTAAATGGAAAAATGTCCGTGAGTTCTATTTATCTCGTGTGGCCTGAAGAGAACACTTCCTGTGAGTTATATTTAACTCACGTGGCAGTCAATGTGTTAAAATTTAGTCAGATTTATAACTCCACTCTGAAGGTTTTTTTTATAATTAGTTATCATCTTTACGTTATTATTTATTCACTATATGATATCATCAGTCCACTTATAAATTTAAAAAATTGAGATTTGATATTAATTTATTTATTAAACATAATTTATATAGACCTACTTGAAATATGTAGTACCTTCAAGCCAATCATTAGTCCACTCAATTTTAACAATATTAACCAAGTAATAAATAAATAATTATTAATTATTTTGTCAATGATTTTGTTATTGACAGTTGAAAGTTAATTTTTAGGCATTTCATTTTAAAGGCCATTAAGACATTATCAATACTACATTTTTAAGGTTATGACTGTTTTACATATTTTCGCAGAATTTAAACAAAAAAATATTTTCTTTATGTATGTAAAATTTATTACTTACATTTGATAATTCAAATGAAATAAATAAACCAAATTAAAATAAACGTGATTCAATTCCACAATCAGAGGTTTTATGTATTATGAATCTTACTACACTCCTATAGTAGCATCTGATTGACTTTCATAAAATACATCACACTATCAAGTTGAGGTGTTTTAGAATATCACATTGAGGGATTTTACATATCGGGGGGGTTCCATATTGAGGAGTCTGACTGTAATACAAAGTTGTTCCATACTATTCCTGTTCCCAATTGTTTGAAGAGGTCTGTGCAAGATGTTCTAGATTTAACACCAGATATAATTCTTATTACAAACTTCTGTATTCTGAAAATACTATTCCTGTATCTTGCATTTAACCAGAAAATTATCTAGAGCTCCTTAGTGAATGGAAAAATGAACAATAAACTAGCATCTTCATTTTTAAATCGTCGATGCCATCATACTTACTGTAGTCATAAATGAAATTAATCGCTTCAATAATTTAATGCAGTGGATTATTTAATTGATGTTGTAGTCTATCTGAATTCCTAAAAATGTTACACTTTTTGCTTCTTGTATTTTATTGTTTCGAGAGACATATTTTTATAGCTCCAAGAGTTTTATGAGAAGCTCTGAATTGTGTATGCTGAGTCTTATTTTATTAGCTGCCCTTCCAGTAAGGGTATAAGACCTATTTCTGTTCATATACTTGTAGCATCTGCACAAAATTCCAGATTTCTGTCTTAAGAAACAGCAAGTGGAAGATAATCTTTATCAGAAAAAAACAAAGGACCCAATATCGACCTTTTGGTAGACCACACCCGATTCCATCATGTATTGAGTACCTGTTGTTATGTGATTGACATGGAATTGATATACATTGCTTTCCGTCATTCAAATAAGGTGAAAACCATGGACCAGTCATGCTCGTTATTCTTCAATATACAAGGATTTGAACTTAAATAGTGACAACTATTTATTCACAACCGATCAAAACAGTTACATGTTTGCACATGTTACTGTCCTTCAAAGTAGCCACCAGCGTTGTGTAGAACCCATTGCCCGTGATGTGGAAGGCGTAGAGTACCATTAGCAGAGCCTGTTTTGTTGATGGTGCAAATGGAGTGGTGTAAAGTGACGACGGTTCTTGTGGACGACTGTGATTGTGTTATACTAACGCATTACGATCCTCCATGGCAGACCGTCAGTTCACAGTATTACCGTTAGTTTTTGGAGCATCACCTGCGACCAGCCTTGCGAAAGCAGCGGCGACACTTTCTGTGCAACTCACCCATCATTTTGCACGACAATGCACGAGCGCATACAGACCAAGCTGTGGCTGCCCTGTTCGGTCGATGGGACTGGGAAGTACTGTACCATCCACCATACTCCCCACACGTAAGTTCTTGTGACTTTTATTTGATTCCGAAGATGAAGGTACCACTTCGTGGCATTCGCTTCAGAACTGTTCCATAGATTTGACTGGCAGTAGATAGCTCCATTCACACCACCAACAGGGCAGGTGAGTTTAGGGAAACTAAACTTCTAATTGTTGTTGTTTATAGGTGCCATAAATCTGACTTCAGAGCATTTCTGCTCAGTCTAGAGAGGGTTCTTGGTTCACTTTATAGGAAGTCCCAGAAATTAGTTATATTAGGTGACTTCAAGATTAATTTTGTATGCGATTGTGCAAGAAAAAGGATGATGGTAGATCTCCTAAATTCATGATCTGACGCAGATTGTGTTTTTTTTTCAAATAGGGTGCAGGGGAACATTATCATGGCCATAGAAAATATTTTCATTCATTCTTTATTACTAGATAGATATACTGTTAGTAAAAGTGCGAATGACCTTCCAAACCATGATGCACAAATTTTAACACTAAAAGGCTTTTGTACTCAAACAAATGTCACATGTAATCACAAAGTACGTAGGAAACCCTAACACAATGGCAATAGAGAGTTTTTTAAACCTTATTAAGGAACAAGAGTGGCAGGATGTCTATAGTGCCGGCAACATAGATGCAAATATAATGATTTCCTTAACACATTCCTCATCTTATTTGAGAGTGGCTTTCCATTAGAACATTCTAAGCAAGGTACTCACACTAAAAGGCAGCTTGGGTGGCTGACTAGTGGGATAAGGATATCATGTAGAACGAAGTGGGAATTACATCAAAATGTTAGAAGTAGTCACAATCAAGGTGCATTAGCCCATTACAGACGGTGTTGTAAGGTGCTTAAAAATGTTATCAGGAAGGCAAAGAGCATGTGGTATGCAAATAGAATAGCTAATTCACAGGATGAAATTAAAATCATATGGTCAGTTGTGAAGGAAGAGAAGCTCAGAAATGGGCTCTTTGGGCAATAAGTGGCGTAAGTTCGCAAACCTCTTGTCGACCCTTGTTCATTAGTCTGGGTATTTTGACATTGGCGTCTCAGTATATATATTCTTTACTGTCATTTCTTGTAAACAATATCAGCTTATTCCCAGGAAGTATCAGCTTTCATTCAGTTAATACTCGGCAGATATCCAATCTCCATTTGGATTGCTCTTCCTTAACTTTTGTGCAGAAAGATGTGCAGTATACTGCTGCATCCATTTTCAATAAGCTACCACAAGAACAAAAATCTTAGCAGTAATCCACTCGCTTTCAAATCGAAACTGAAGAGTTTCCTAATGGGTCATTCCTTCTGTTCTGTTGAGAAGTTCCTTGAAAAATTAAGCTGTTTGTTACATTACATTGTTGATTGCCTTTACTTAAACTTATGGTTTGACTTTTTTGCATTCATAAACATTTTATTTTATCTGTTATTACTTATATGTTGTAATTTTATGTTCTAACACAGTCCATGACCTTGGAGAATTGCTCCATAATTTGATCCTACAGAACTAGACACATAAATAAATAAAAATAACTGTGTGCACCAATGGCCCAATGAAGTCTGTAACGCACAATGTGCAGAGAATGTACTTCAAGTGAGTTTTCTGATGTTTTGGGGATGTTTTCTTGTACCATCTCTTGGGATCACTCATTCGAGTCTCATGAACATGCACCAGGATGTTTATGTCAACAATCTTGATGACCAAGTGTTGCCTTTTCTTCTACAGTTTCATGATGAGAATGTTGAGGCCACTCCTATCTTCCAAGGCAGCAACAGTTGTTTTTTTTTTCAGGTCAGCATACATATGTTACTTGTTCGACAAACACTGAGGCATCGTATGACACCTTGACTCCCCATTAAATCACCTGATTTTAACCTCATAGAAAATGTCAGAGGCTATTTGGAATACAAGGTGAAACATAGCAATCAACATCCCCACAATTTGTTAACACTATGAGATTTAATCTTCAGTGAATACCAATAGATTAGCTGAATGTGGCATACCTGAAGAAACTTGTGTACTCTCTTCTCACTGAATTGAGACTGTTATCAAGGCTAGAGGTGATGAGACGTGATATTAGCGTCGTGTCCCATGGGGGTGACTTTTTTTTGCTTTTATGAATAAGTTGAAGATATTCAAAGAACTTATGGGTTTGCTGCCGGGTGACGTCGTCGACCACCGCCGATATTTCGAGAGAAGCACACCCTACCGTCGTCGACCACCGCCGATATTTCGAGAGAAGCACACCGTACCATTCTCAAGGCAAAACTGCAAGGAAGATACCACACACAGAACAAGTAACCGTATAGTCACCACACAACCAAAGATAACCAACATCAGAAATATCGATAGTGACTATTAATCAACAGATGAGGTAGCACTAATTCTGTCCATCTGTTTTGTCGGGAAAAGTTAAGGTCTCACAAGTTGAAGATATATTGTCAGAGATAGTCCAAACAGGACTGAATTTCTTTCACATTCAGTATAACAACGCTTATACCCCTGGTATGCAAAACACTTTCAATTGTCTGAGAAATAAGATAGTAGTTCAGTGCTAGAACTAAATGATTTTGTGAACTGGTTAAATTTCAGTTCCCAGTCCACCTATCTAAGTTTAAGTTTCTGTGGGGTGAATGCCAGTATGATGTATTTAGGAAGACCACACCTGATGCTCTCATCCACTCTTGACCATCTGAAGGACTGTATATCTAAAGGCGTCACTGCCTACAGAATATGGAAGCTTCATTTTCTTTCCTTAAGTATAGAGAAACAGCAATGGGGTAAAGTCAAGTCTGCAGTAAAACTGTTGGTGTTTATCACTGACATTGTCAACATTATGAATTCAGTATCATATTTCAACTCACAATCGGAGTTGTAGACAATGGATTGTATTTTAAACGTAACTTTTTACATCTTTACTTTGCAAACCACTGTGAAGTCTCCAGCTGTCGCTTGGTACATACCTGCAGAGCGGCAAACTACGTATTAGCTTCTCCTGCTTTGCCTTAGTAATGTATTTCTTAAACTTCGTGCGTGTTTTTCTATTTCAGAGGTTCAATATTACGTTTTGTTGCTGCAAATGTAAATTCAGTCATGTGTAGCGCAGTGGTTACTCATTTGTTTGTTTTGAAGAGCCAGGGAACGTTAGTTTCAGTCCAGTAAGCGAGTCAGTCAAGCTCCAAATGTCGTCTGTTAGACATCTGCAGAGCGGAAAGTTGAGTATTAACTTCTTCTGTGTTTTCTTAGCGGTATATTTCTTAAATTTCTGCGTGTTTTTCTTTTTAAGAGGTTTAATTTCGTGTTTTTTTGTAACTGTAGAGTGTAGAGACAAGGAGTCTGTAATACAGTCATTTCTTGTGAACAGGTAGCTACACAGTTCATAAGGCATTGGTGACCCATCAGCAGTGTAGCAAATTACATAACTAGGTGTCTGTCTGTGCTTTTATGGTCAGTTCTCAAGTTAGTGATACTAGGATGGATAGTATGTGTGCAGATGTAGGAGAAACTGTCTGCAGTTCTCAAACAGCTGAATGTGCTTTTAGTGATGGTCAGACATCTGGGCCTTTGGTGTAGTAGTGGTGGAGAAAATGGCATGTCACATGGGATACTTCGTTTATTTTGTCCATAGGCTCTGCTACCGACGCACTTCCTAGCATATTAGATGTGGTGGATCGGACCTCACAGTGGGATGAGTGGTCCTATGGTAAGGCATCTGTGTCGCTGAGGGCTGATGGCCAATGTGGAGGCTGGCAACCTGGCCTTGCCCATTCACTTTGTAATTGGACAGATGGCTGTTCCTTTAGCAGTCTGACAAGGGACATGGGAGCAGGGGTCTGCTTGTTATCAGGAGCTCCAATATTATGTTTGTTATGGACCTCTTAGGAAAGTAGCATTCAGGACCAGAAAGAATGGCAAAGTGCACTCAGTATCTCTATCAGACGGCCTCATTCGACATGTGGAGGAGCCTGTGGCTATCGAGCATGCAGGGTGTAGTTGTCTGCAAGTTGTGGCTCATGTTGGCACCAATGACGCCTTTCACTTGGGTTCTGAGGTCATCCTCAGTTAATACAGGTGTCTGGCCGAGATGGTGAAGGCTGCTTGCTTTGTATGTGCTCTGCAAGTAGAGCTCAAAATTTGTAGCATTGTTCCCAGAGCTGATCAGGGTCCTTTGGTTTGCATGTGAGTGGAGGGTCTCAATCAAAGGCTTTATCGACTCTGTGATGGTACTGACTGCAAATTCCTGAACTTGTGTTATCGGGTGGGGAATTGTAGGGCTCCCTGGATGGGTCACAGTGCACTACGCAAGGGAAGCGGCTACTTGGGTAGCAGAGTACTTGTGGTGTGCACATCATGTTTTTTAGGCTGGGCTGTAGTTCGCATTTCTCTAATGAACACTCCGCCGGACGCCTCGCAATTAGTGAAATCAGACTTTGTTCAGAGTAATGACACTTCAAATGTTAAAATTCATCAGTAAATTGTTGAAGTATCCATAACAAAATTCCCGAATTACTGTCCTCCAGGAAATTCCTTGTGCTCAAATTATTCTCAGGACCGAGGGTTAGCTGAAACCCTAAGTAGAAAGCCCTTAGATATTTAGCAATTGTTGGAATGTATGTCGAAAAGACAGATGATACACCATATGACGGGGAGTGTTCATTGCAGTTGACAAAAATATTGTCTCTATTGAGATCTAATCTTGGAGAGACAGTGAGGTTGTCTGTTCTTGTATAAGAGGTCAAGATGAAATCAGTGTCAAGGAAAGCGTTCAGTCAGTAGTGCAGAAATACTCAGATCATGCAGTATTAATTTGAAGCAGCTTTAACCTACTGAGAGTGGACTGATACGCCTGTGGATTCATTGCAGGGAGTACAGACAGACAATCTTGTGAAATACTTCTGAACACGTTTTCCGAATGCTGTATTGAATAGCTTGTTAGACAGCCCATGCACTGGAAATATTTTAGACCCTGTAAATGCAAACAGACCTGATCTTATCGACGACATCAGTAAAGAGACACGGATTAGTGACCATGATGTCTCCATAACGACTATGGTTACTGAAGTTAATAAATCAGTCAAGAAGGCTAGGGGAGTATTTCTGATAGAAAGAGCAGATAAGCCGTTGTTACTTGTCAATTCGTTGTCTACCGATAATGTTAGAGAATGAATTGACAGCATTTAGTTCCAGTATGATGGGTACAGGGCAATTATGGGCAATGTTTAAATGGATTGTAAACAGTGCTTTGGAGAAGTATGTGTCGAGTAAGTGGATTAAGGACAGGGAAGACCTAACGAGGTCAGCAACGAAATTCGGAAGATGCTGAGGAAGCAAAGGCTATTGCATTCTGTGTTCAAAAGAGAGTGGGCAAACAACGACAGGCAAAAGTCTTTAAAAAGGCCAATGCTCGAAGCAAAACGCTACCACCATCATGCCTTAGCAAAAGCTCTTACTGAGAACCCAAGAAAATTTTGCTCCTATGTACAATCACTGAGCCGGTCTAAGGCTTCTACACAGTCACTGATTGACCGGTCTGTTGTGGCACTAGAGGACAACAAAAGGAAGGCCAAAGTTTCATTTGAGCATCGAACAAAATCCCATATAGAGGGCATAGTAATAACCATTTATCATGAATCTCTCACATAATGCATAGTTCCAAGTGACTGGAACAAAGCACAGGTGATTTCTGCATAAAGGAAGGGTAAAAGAATAGATCCACAATATTAAAGACCAATACCCTTAACGTCGGTTTAGTGCAGAATTCTTGAACGTATTTTCCATTCTAATATAATACATATGCTTCTGACCATGAATCAGCGCTGTTTTGGAAAGCATCGTGCAAAAATCAGCTTGCTCTTTTCTCACATGATATCTTGTGAAGTATGGATAAAGGGCAACAGGCGGATTCCATGTTCCTAAATTTTTGAAAATCATTTGACCCTGTGCTCCTCTGCAGATTGTTAACGAAGATACCAGAATACAGAATAGCTTGCTGGATACGTGAGTGGCGCGAAGATGTCTTACATAACGAAACCCAGTATGTTTTCCTCTATGGTGAATGTTCATCAGAGACAAGGGTATCGTCACAAATGCCCTAGAGGAGTGTGATAGGATCACTTTTACTTTCCATTTACATATATGATTTGTCGGATGGGGTTAGCAGTAATTCGCAGATGTATACTGTGATGCTGTGGTGTATGGGAAAGTGTTATTGTTGAATGACTATAGGAGGGTACAAGACCTGTTAGACAAAATTTCTAATTGATGTGATGAATGTCAAGTAACTCTAAATGTAGAGAAATGTAAGTTATTGCGGATGGGTAGGAAAAACGAACAGGTTATGTTCGAATACACCATTGGTTGTGATCTGCTTGACAAGGTTATGTCGATTAAATAGCTAGGCAGAATGATGCAAATTTATGTGAATTATAACGAGCGTATAAGGACTGCAGTCGAAAGTGCGAGTGGTCGACTTCGGCTTATTGGGAGAAGTTAAGGGAAGTATGGGCATCTGTAAAGGTGATGGCATATAGGACACAAGTGTAACTCATTCTTGAATATTGCTCTAGAGTTTGGAATCCCCTCCAGGTTTGATTACAGTAAGCCATCGAAACAATTCAGGCATGGACAGACAGATTTGTTACCAGCCGGTTCGAGCAGTAAGCAAGTATAACAGAGATGCTTCGGGAACTCAAATGGAAATCCCTGAATTGAAGGCGACATTCTTTTCAAGGAACATTATTGCGATAATTTAGAGAACAGGCATTTGAAGCTGACTGCAAAAGATTCCACTGCCGCCAACATACAGTTCGTGTAATGACCATGAAGAAAGAGAAACCGAGACTTGTATGGAGGCATATAGATAGTCGTTTTCCTCTCACTCTGTTTGTGAGTGGAGGAAAGGAAATGACTAGTAATAGTGCAGGCCATCTTCCACCACACACTGTACAGTGGCTCGCGAAGTATGTATGTAGATGTAGATGGGCATGTCAGAGGGTACTTCTTGTTGTACCAGTTAGAGGGCTTCTTCTCATTCCATTCACATATGGAAAATATGTTAATTAAATACCTCCGTACTCACTGAATGCTTTCCATTGTGAAATATGTAGGAGCAATACAATTGTAGTTGTACTATATTCCTATATTCGTCACTTAAAGTTGGTTCTTCTACGTTTTAAGCAGGCTTTTATGGGAAAGCTTATGTCAAATTTGTAGCAGTTCAGTTTTCCAGTATCTCTGTAAAGCTCTCCAGTATATCAAACCAGAGACAATTTCTGTTGGCCTTCTTCAAATACGTTGTTAATTCTACTTGTTATGGGTTCCACACCCCTGTGCAATATTCTAGGTCAGGTCGCACAATTATTTTGTAAGCAAACTCCTTTGTAAACCGATTGTTTTTTCATAGTATCCTACTGATGAACTGTTCAATTACTCAAAATGACAGTCACAATCGCATTATTTATTTTGCTGCCAACCAGTTTCAACCCACGATGAGGTCATCTTCAGATCAATTTACACCATTTGGTCGCTCGCTGGAGTCGTCACCCTGCCTGTGCACGGTTGGTAACTATAGTTAGCTTGTAACTATAGTTATCAACCATGGACAGGCAGGGTGACGACTCAGCAAGCGACCAAATGGTGTATATTGTGCACGGTTGGTAACTATAGTTAGCTTGTAACTGTAGTTACCAACCATGCACAGGCAGGGTGACGACTCCAGCGAACGACCAAATGATGTAAATTGCCCTGACGATGACCCCGTCGCGGGTTGAAACCGGTTGGCGGCAAAATAAATAATGCGATTGTGTCTGTCGTTTTGAATAATTGATTATAAGTAAACCGATCGCTGTTATCTCCATACAACTATGTTGTCTAAAAATTGATGAGCTGTTGTCTGTCACCTGCTTTATCTACCTTTCCATATCTGTACAGATTCTTCCATACAAGTATTTATGAGAGTTTACCAGTCCAATTATAAGTAAACCGATCGCTGTTATCTCCACACCACTATGTTGTCTAAAAATTGGCTCAGTGATATTGCAGGCATCAGGTACTATGCTTTTTGTTTTATGAAGTGCACGGTTTTACTTTTCTGAATATGTAAAACAAGGTGTGAATCTATGCACCACTTGGATATATTAAAATCTGACTGAATATTTGTGCAGCTTCATTGAGACAGTACTTCCTTAACATACCTGCATCATTCGCAAATCGTCTGAGGTTAGTATTAATGTTGCCTTCAACAAGGTCTTTAATATGCAGCATAAATAACATGGGCTTCACTGGGGAAACAAGTGAAGTTACTTCCCCTTCTGTCGACGATTCTCCATCCAAGATAACATTCTGGATCGTTCCTACCAAGAAATCCTCAATTGAGACACAAATTGCGTTTGATGTTCTATACTATCATACTTCTGATAGTAAGTGTAGGTGTGACACAGAGCTGAAAGCTTTTCAGTAGCCTTGAAATATTGAATATACCGAAGTGCTACACTTCATAGTTCTCTTGATGTAATGTAAGAGAAGCACATCATGAGTTTCACATGAGTGATGCTTTCAGAATTCGTGCTGATAGGCATGGGGAAGGTCATTCTGTTCCATATATCACATTATGTTTGGACTCAGAAGATGTTCTAAGATTCTACAATAGATGGGTGGCAGGGATACTGGACAGTAGTTTTGTAGATCACTTCTGGTACCTGCCTTGGCTGGTTTGGCATAGTTCTAGCTTTTTCTTCACCACACACTTTATGAGAAATTTTGTGATGTTCTTACCATATACTCGTATTTTATTATTTTTGTGCATTTTGGATCAATGTCAGTCTGCTGATAGCTGTGAAGTTTGAGTTTGTTATGTGCTACTGCAATGAGTCACAGATTAGATTAGATTTACTTTCATTCCAATTAATCCGTAGTGAGGATGTTCTCCAGGATGTGGAACATGTCAGAAAAACAACAATACAAGATAAATATTTACAACTCAAACAAATAAGCTAATGTACCATTCGACAGGTCCCATGTGCAATGATAGTCTTTTTTTAATTAACACTATATGAAAGCATCATTTTACAAATACTAATGCACTAAATTTAAAATAAAAATTTTTATTTATTTATTTATATGGTAATAAACGTGTAATGCAACTACTATAATACTTATTTACAATGAGGACATTACTGCACTGAAATGGTGCAGAAGGTAGAGTGTACTTACACACACACACACACACACACACACACACACACACACACACACACACACACACACACACACACACACACATACACACACGCACACGCACACACACACACACACACACACACACACACACACTCATAAGCACAAGGTTATTAGTAGAGCAGTAGTATTACTATATACACAATAAAATCAGGTGGTTCTACTGAGAAATTCATCAATGGAGTAGAAGGAGTTGGCCACCAATAAATCCTTTAGGCTTCTCTTAAACTGAATATCATTTGTTGTTGAGCTTTTTATGGCTGCTGGCAAGTTATTGAAAATGTGTGTTCCTGAATAATGCACACCTTTTTGTACAAGACTAAGTGACTTTAAATCCTTGTCAAGATTATACTTATTTCTAGTATTGATTCCATGAACTGAACTGTTGGTTTGAAAAAGTGATATATTTTTAATGACAAATTTCATTAAAGAATAAATAGTGACAAGGAATTGGCTAGGAACCACTGATTAATGTCCAAAAATATTTTAGTAGCTGATCTTTCTAAGACTACACTTGATTTGCTATTTATTGCAATGTTTGTATCATCGACAAACGAAACGAATCTGGCATCTGGTAATGTTACTGATGAAAGGTCGTTGATATACACAAGAAGAAGTAAGGGCTCTAACATGGAACCTTGTGGGACCCCACATGTACTTAGTTCCCAGTTGGATGATACCTGATGGCTTGATACTTGTCTTTTTCCGAATAACACCCTTTGTTTCCTGCCAGAGATATAAGATTTGAACAATTTTACAGCATTTCCTGTTACACTATAGTATTCTAATTTACTTGAAAGGACATTGGGATTTACACAGTCAAATGCCTTTGACAGATCTCAAAATACACTAGTTGCCTGCAATTTTTTATCTAATGAATTAAGCACATTTTCAATGTAAGTGTAGATAGCCTTCTCAATATCAGAACCCTTTAGAAATCTGATCTGTGACTTTGACAGTATGCTATTTGAGATAAGATGGTTATAAAGCCGATTGTATATTACGTTTTCTAAAATTTTTGAGAATGCTGGCAAAAGTGAAATTGGACGGAAATTAGATGCTATTTCTTTACCTCCCTTCTTAAACAGTGGCTTAACTTCAGCATATTTTAACCATTCAGGAAATATTCCACTGATAAATGACTGGTTACACAGATAACTTAATATTTTACTTAACTCAGAATCACATTCTTTAATTAGCTTTGTTGATATTTCATCATACCCACTAGACGTTTTTGATTTTAAAGATTTTATGATGGACATTATTTCTGATGGTGTAGTGTAGGTCAATTTCATATTAAGGAAGTTACTTGAAATATCTGGTCTGAGGTATTCCATAGCAGCATCTACAGAACCTGACAACTCCATCTTTTCAGTAACAGTTATAAAATGTTTGTTGAAAAGTTCTGCAACATTGTACACATCTGTCACCAATGTATCGTTTACTCTTAATGCTATTTGTTCCTCTTCATGTCTGGTTCTACCGGTCTCCTCCTTCACTATATCCCATATTGTCTTTATTTTGTTATCTGATATGACTATCTTTTCCTTGTAATATATTTGCTTCGATGTCCATATTACAGTCTTTAATACTTTGCAGTTTTTCTTGTAATGTGCTATAGCATCAACATCGGAACTGTTCTCGATTGGCAGATACAGTTTTCTTTTTGTTTTACAAGATACCACTTTCCTTGAGTAATTTGTGACTTCTTTGTAGACTTTGCTCTAAAATTGGTAAGTTTTTGGGGAAAACAGTGTTCAAATAAGGTAAGCACTATATTAGCAAAAATGTTATATTTTTCATTTATGCCATGAGCACTGTGAACATCAGTCCAGTGAATGTCTCCGAGGAGTGTCCTAAAACAATCAATTTTTGGCTTGTTGATTACCCTCTTGAACTCAGATTTAACAGATTTTATATCCTGTTCAGTGTTAACATTTAACAGAAGAAACTGAATGTCATGATCTGAGAGGCCATTGACTATTGGTTTCGTAATATAATTTTGTTCATTGGACTTTTCTATAAAGATATTATAAATGGCTGTTTCTGAGCAATTGGCTACCCTAGTGGGGAACTTTATAGAGGGAATTAAGTTGAATGATAGTGTTCCTAACTCAGATAAGTTGTTATTGGGAGAGTCTTTAAGGAAATCTACATTGAAATCACCAGCAACTACTATTTCTTTGTTTTTGATTGTTAAGTGGGCTAATACAGCTTCAAGATGGTTTACAAACAGATTAAAGTTACCTGTAGGTACTCGATATTCACTTAATATTATGAAGGATTTTTTGTGAAATTCTACTTCTGTTGCACATGCTTCCATATGCTGTTCTAGGCAAAATTTATGAATATCTATGTTCTTAAATTTATGACACAAGCTTTACTGTGTGGGTTGAGACTCCTGGCGCTGCAGGCTTGTGCTACTACATTGTTTGTTTTATTGTCCTGGTTTTCCTCATTATTTAATAGGTTTTGATGTAGTATTGTTTCACTGTGTGATTAGTTTATAGTATGAGGCCTTTTAGCAACTCCTTTTTCACTCACATTTGTTGCTCTTTTTTTTGATCAGTATGTTCCTTGATTAGTGGATTTACATTTTGTTGTCTTCTTAGACTTCGCATACCTACCCTACTTTTAACTTTTTCCAACCACACACTACCTATTATGATGCAGTTTACTTTGTATCAGTACTGATGCAGATGGGTTTGTCGTTTTGTGGACATGTCGATAGAACAGAGTGTCCCACTCGAAATAGGCCCCACCAACAAACATTTGTTTAATTACATTTAAAGGCTTTGCATAAAAATGAGAAAAGGAAATGAACATCTCATACCTTGTTCATGGGAGAATAAAGGTGAGTCACAAAACCTGCTGGAAGTGACTTCCCTCATCTTGAAAATACAGTTGGATGCGACGCTACAGATTTCTGAATGTTGCTGCCAGAACTTCTGGTGTCACTGCCTGGATTCCAGGGATGGCGTTCTCTCATAGATCTCCCAAGTTGTGGTGTTTGTTCCTGAATAACTTGCCTTTTGGGCCGTCCCAGAGGAAAAACCCAGCTGGTGTTAAATCAGCTGATGTTGGGGAACACAGTTTTTTCAAAATCTCTCTGCTGGGGAAAGATGATTTGACCTAAGCCATAGTCACTCGAGAGTGTGACATGTGATGCCATCCTTTTGGTACCAGTTCCTTGTCGTCCAACTGCTTCACAAATTTCTGAAACGCTTCGAGATAAACTGTACTTGTCACCATAGACTAGAAAAAAACTGGCCTGAAGATGCGACGCTGTGATATTGTGCAGAACACGCTAATCTTTTGTGAATGCAGGGGTTGCTCGATCAGTGGATGTGGATGTTCATTACACCACAAAGTGTATTCTGGGAGTTTACATAGCCAGTGAGGTGGAACCACGTCTCGTCGCTGAACCATGAGTACTGCAACATTCCTGGCCTCTGAGCAATAAATTGCTGAAACAACAACAAAATGTAATGCATTTATCTTTGTCATTGACATTCATTTCTTGAACAACAGTAAACCTATGTCGATACATGCTGACTTTCTTGGCAGCTCTGTGACATCCACTCCATGACACTCCACATTCATGAGATAAACATCGAACAGACGTTCCACGAGAAGCCAACAATTATTGTTTCACATCAGTAACTTTTTGTTCCCCTGCTTTGAAAATCCAACACTGTTCCATTGCTCTACATCTTATTTACTAACTTTTGTATACAACATTCAGATGGTAGGAGGTATATGCTGGTCACCAAACCGTTCAACAAACATTCGTTGACATGTCTTAGTGGAACCAGTAATCCAATATTGTTTCACAAAAAACACACATTCTTCGACAGAATTGCGATACATTGTCACTAAACACTGAACACTGAGCTCTAGCTATAGTGACATGTGGAAACACACTGTTGTGGCAAAAGATGTTGCAGAGTGCTATGTTGCCACACAAAAAGTCACAAATTACATGCTGCAATTTCAACAGAGTTACTACACATGTTTGTGGGGTCACTTCCGAGTGGGACACCTTATATTCCCAAGGAAATAGTAATTACATTGTGAATTGAGGTTTTGGAGGACTCCCCTTAGTTAATATGAATTCGAGGTCCTTGTTTGTTCCACTCTAGTATTTGCCCACCTATTGATGTAAAGGACACAAAGTCATATCTTTTTAGTTTTTGATTTGGTACATAATAATTGCCCTCTTGATATTTTGAGTATTCCTTGTATGCTCTTTGCATACCATTACTCACTTATTATTTTGTTAGCTATTGAACTTTGCATTTGGTTGTATTTTTGATTTTGTGATAACTACTTTTGGTACATCACCAGTAGTGATAAGATGTAGGTGGTAGATATGCACACTATTGTGTACTTCATAGGTTCATCGGTTTTACTTTGAATGAAGATGAGTTTTCCTAAGAACTAGGGTGTTTCTCACCTGTAAGGATTATTTTGGTTTTATATATTTAAAAAATAATACATACAGATAAAACAAAAATTATAAAAAATAAAATGTATACAAAAATGAAGATAGTGGAGAAAAAAGGAAAGAAAAAGAAACATGAAACTGCTTTATTCGTCTTTGCTTCTGATGGTATATTGTCTGTTTTTGGTGTTCTGTAATGTTTGGCATGTTCTGTTAGAACTCTGTGATGGCAAAATAGTTTTAGTGTTAGCCAGAACGTGCATATATTTTGTTTTGTTGTGCTGTATGTGCATAGGTACTTGTCTTAACGCTGCAAATTGTGTTTCGTAGGTTTTAAGGACTGTTGTTATTTCGTTTCATTTTCTGCAAAGTCAGCTATGGTATACCTTGATATACGCTACATGTATAGTCGTTTTTAATATGCAGGGCATCAGGATGACTTTACTGAGATTCCAAAACTGGTTGTCTAAATAAAATAACTTCTCAAAACATATGACTGTTCTGGTGATTTTCCTTTGTAAATATTTGACTGACCACTGTATCTTATCCACAATGGATCAACAAAGATTAAATTGTCTATAAACTGCATGTTATGTGACAGTCTGCTTCAAATACATTCTTTCTCAGCATAGTTGATCTAGAAAGAAAGTATTTTACAAAGTTGGTACACAACTGAATAAAGGGGCAAATAATTAGCCATCCTGAGGATTAGTGTCTGTGAATGTCTTAAGACTAAGTATAAGAAGCATTGTATAAACTATTGATGCCAACCATACTGAGTGTATTGTTCTACAGTTGAAAGAATAAATAAATCATGGCTTAAAATAATTAAAAGTGATACATAGATACAAGTAAATAATAAGCATCTTCCCTATAATGACAATTCAGTTCCTTATTTGTATTGGAAAGACTACCTGTCACCTCCAATGGTGTAATAAATTTTGAATGATGAATGAACAAGATGGCCAATCCATTCAGTCTTCTCTGAAAGGATAGAACACAGTTATCAGCTTAATTCAACTGATGCAGCAGCATACATTATTTATTTTTAGAACTTGTAAATATTAATAAATAATAATATAGTAAATGATGTATGACTTAATATGAGACGTCAACTTCAAAAATAGCCTGTCCTGTTGAACTTTACATGTATGTCTTTATTCTCTTTAAAGTGGAAAATGATCTTTCTGCTGTGGCTGCAGTCGCAGGTAGTGTGGCTAATATTTTCAGAAGGCTGTTGGTATTTGGATACATGTCTTTGTTGCATAATTGCAGTGCTTCTATGGCATGTGAAGGTTTGGAATCTTCTTTCACAGATTTCCTTCTCCATAAACATAATTCAGCAAGGAAATTTTCAATTTCTAACTCCACATTCCATATCCTCAATGTAGAATTCAATTAAGGTCTGGAACTCTTCCCATTCTTCACTATTTAACAGTATTTCATTGGTTGAAATCTGAAACAGTGAAGAAAACTCAGACAGAACTTTATTATGTTCTGTAAACATTAACTTGGTTAACAATCTAAAAATGGGATAAAGGCCACCCCTCAGTAGTAATTTTCAGGATCATGTATCACGTTTGGTCTGTTATTTTGAATCTTAACCATCTGGGGAGCAAAGACTTAGATGTACAGCTGCAAACGAATTTCGGTTGATCTGTCAGAACAGCCCTGAAAGGCTTTTTTTAGCATCTGCTCTCAGTATTTCCAGTTCCTCTCTAGTGTCTTCAGCTACTTTCATGGCTTCTCTGAAACACAGTGTTTGTCTGAAGTCACATTTCCACTCTTGAAGAGGTTTTCCCCAATGGGTCTGTCTACTAGGGAATTTGCCTTATTTTTAACTGATTGAAAGGGCTACTAGAACTATTTACAGTTTATTTAAATGGTGACCCCCACTCTTACCATTGAATGAATGATGAGGAAGTTACATTTATTCTCATGTAAGGTTAACATGATTACATTAACACAGTTATCTAAAAACACTCCAGTCTTCAAAAATATAAATAAAAAGCCTTACTGTGAAACATCACTTCATGTGAACTGGAGAAGCAACACGGTTATAGTCATGGTAAGTACAGCAACTGCCTTCATGCTATCACTGAGACGAAATATCTTAAAGTGTCCACAGACTTTGTTCGTATCTAACCCTCTTGTAAAGAAAAACAATAGTCAGTGACCCAAGGGCACAGCCACCAAGTATTTTTATCCCAATGGAAATAGGTCCAACTTACATGTAAGGAATGTAACTGTTACAACACTATGAATGAAACTCAGAGACATTCTTCAGTCTAAGGCATTCAAATTCTTCATGTTTTGGTAATTACTATATGGTTTTAGTCATGTTTATTTCATTTCAAGTTTTGAGGATATCAGATGCAATAATTCCACTCTGTAGATATCGGTGGCAATCAGTACTAGATGCTGGTGCTAAGTTAAACTTCGATCTCAGTTACGTGTCAGATGCAGAGAAAGTAGGAAGGAGAACTTTGTCACCACATTGAGGAGGTATATAAGAAGGCACGGAATGTGATCTGTCTGCTTTTAAATGGTGCAACTTTTGGCATGTGTAGGTGCAGATAATCAGCAGCTATGATATAATTACACAAGAAAATAACAAAGTGTGAACGCACGTCAGAAGGGTGTTCATATTCAAACAAACTTGTTGGCTATTTGTTTTCCAGCTGACACATAACATGAGTTCGCCATGATGGTATAGTGCTACAACTGTTAGATCAATGAAGTTAGCAGCAATCATAAACGTATGACAGCCAACACGAACTAAACCAATATGAACTGTTAACAAGTGGGATCTGGAGCTCAGCATAGCATTGACAGCCTATAGACATCATGCCACTTTTCGTTGCCAGCAAATTTTGCAGGTTAACAGTCATTGTAAGTGATCAATAGGCAAAATTTAATTTCTTGTTTAGATCGACTGATAACTGCCACAGTCCAATGCAGCTTTAAACCCACTTAAGAAAAGGCTTCGTGGCTCTGCGTTTGGATTTGACATCCCCCCCCCCTTCCCAGATCTACAACCCTGCCACTGGGCACAGGGAACACTTTCAGTGAGGTATCAGATCTGTGAAGGAATGGCTGCACATTCTTCTTCAAAAGATGAATGCAGAGAATGTATCAATGTTGTGCGCTGGAGCGAATTCGACACTCTAATTCATTCCAAAGGTGATCTATTTGGCTCAGTTCGTGTCCCTGGGCAGGCCATTCCATTTTAGGAATGCCATTGTCCACAAACAATTGCCTCACTGATGCTGCTTTATGACAGAGTGTATTATTTGGCTGATACAAACAGTCATCATCTCTGAATTGTCCCTCTGCTGTAAAATGTGTTCATATCCTTCCTTTTCTTAACCAGGAAGAACACACCCATACCGTAACGTCACCTTCTCTGTACTTCGCCATTGGCACAAAGTATCACGGTAGGTAACGTTCTCCAGGCATTCGCCAAACCCACACCATTCGATGGGATTTCCAAATCACACGTTTCCAATCACCCACTGTCCAATGACGTTGCTGTGTACACCATCTGAAGCGTCATTTAGCGTTGAGTACAGATATGTGTCTCTTATGAGGAGCTGCTGGAACACTGCACCCCATTCTTTTTAACTCCCTAAGCAGTCACTGTGATTACTGGTAACACTTTGGAACTGATTCCTTCCAGATTTCATGATTTTTTCCACAACCATTCTCTGCAATGCTAGATGGTCCTTGTCCATCAGTACATAAAGTCTTGGTTTGGCGGTGGCAGCTCCTTCACGTTTCCACTTGATAGTCACATCACCAGCTGCTGAACTGAGATGGTTTAGAAGGTTTGAATAATCCCTGATGGATTTGTTACTCATGTGACATCCAGTGACTATTCCACATTCGAAATCCCTCTCTCCTGCCCGACGCATTCTGTTGTTACCGTTTCATACTGACAACACAATACTCTATACCTCCTTTTATAACGACAGGTCCGCCTCTCGCAACATCTAGTGATCAAATCCGCATTACATAAGGACTCCAGATACTTTTGATCAAGTAATGCATAACGTTTTCCGAAATTCCTTCCTAAAAGAAGACGAAGAAAGTATTCCACAATTCGAATCAAGAACAACTGCCAACTTCAGTAACTTATAAATACACTCCTGGAAATGGGAAAAAGAACACATTGACACCGGTGTGTCAGACCCACCATACTTGCTCCGGACACTGCGAGAGGGCTGTACAAGCAATGATCACACGCACGGCACAGCGGACACACCAGGAACCGTGGTGTTGGCCGTCGAATGGCGCTAGCTGCGCAGCATTTGTGCATCGCCGCCGTCAGTGTCAGCCAGTTTGCCGTGGCATACGGAGCTCCATCGCAGGCTTTATCACCGTTAGCATGCCGCGACAGCGTGGATGTGAACCGTATGTGCAGTTGACGGACTTTGAGCGAGGGCGTATAGTGGGCATGCGGGAGGCCGGGTGGACGTACCGCCGAATTGCTCAACACGTGGGGCGTGAGGTCTCCACAGTACATCGATGTTGTCGCCAGTGGTCGGCGGAAGGTGCACGTGCCCGACGACCTGGGACCGGACCGCAGCGACGCACGGATGCACGCCAAGACCGTAGGATCCTACGCAGTGCCGTAGGGGACCGCACCGCCACTTCCCAGCAAATTAGGGACACTGTTGCTCCTGGGGTATCGGCGAAGACCATTCACAACCGTCTCCATGAAGCTGGGCTACGGTCCCGCACACCGTTAGGCCGTCTTCCGCTCACGCCCCAACATCGTGCAGCCCGCCTCCAGTGGTGTCGCGACAGGCGTGAATGGAGGGACGAATGGAGACGTGTCGTCTTCAGCGATGAGAGTCGCTTCTGCCTTGGTGCCAATGATGGTCGTATGCGTGTTTGGCGCCGTGCAGGTGAGCGCCACAATCAGGACTGCATACGACCGAGGCACACAGGGCCAACACCCGGCATCATGGGGTGGGGAGCGATCTCCTACACTGGCCGTACACCTCTGGTGATCGTCGAGGGGACACTGAATAGTGTACGGTACATCCAAACCGTCATCGAACCCATCGTTCTACCATTCCTAGACCGGCAAGGGAACTTGCTGTTCCAACAGGACAATGCACATCCGCATGTATCCCGTGCCACCCAACGTGCTCTAAAAGGTGTAAGTCAACTACCCTGGCCAGCAAGATCTCCAGATCTGTCCCCCATTGAGCATGTTTGGGACTGGATGAAGCGTCGTCTCACGCGGTCTGCACGTCCAGCACGAACGCTGGTCCAACTGTGGCGCCAGGTGGAAATGGCATGGCTAGCCGTTTCACAGGACTACATCCAGCATCTCTACGATCGTCTCCATGGGAGAATAGCAGCCTGCATTGCTGCGAAAGGTGGATATACACTGTACTAGTGCCGACATTGTGCATGCTCTGTTGCCTGTGTCTATGTGCCTGTGATTCTGTCAGTGTGATCATGTGATGTATCTGACCCCAGGAATGTGTCAATAAAGTTTCTCCTTCCTGGGACAATGAATTCACGGTGTTCTTATTTCAATTTCCAGGAGTGTAGATATTCTCGGTGTAGCGAAGCAGCTAACACATTTCCGAAAGGCAAGGCTTCTGGTCCAGATTGCATACCAGTCAGGCTGCGCTCAGAGTATGCTGATACAATAGCTCCATACTTAGCGACCGTATATAACTGCTCGCTCGAAGGAAGAAAGATCTCTACCCAAAGACTGGAAAGTTGCATAGGTCACACCAATACTCAACAAAGAAAATAGGAGTAATCCGCTCAATTGCACACCCATATCACTAACGGCGACTTGCAATAGGATTCTGGAACATAAACTGTGCTTGAACATTATGAACCACCTCAAAGAAAGAATCTTGCTGACAAATAACCGACACGGATTCAGAAAATATCGTGCTTGTGAAACACAAATAGCTTTTTATACTCATGAAGTAATGAGTGCTATCGACAGGGGATGTCAAATTGATTCCATATTTTTAGATTTCCAGAAGGCTTTTGACACTTTCTCTCACTAGCAACTACAAATTAAATTGCGTGCCTATGGAGTATCGTCTCTGTTGTGTGACGGAATTCGTGATTTCCTGTCAGAAAGGTCACAGTTCGTAATAACTGATGGGAAATCATCGAATAAAACAGAAGTAATACCTGGCATTCCCCACGGAAGTGTTGTAGGCACTCCATTGTTCCTGATTTACATAAACGATTTAGGACACAACATGAGCAGCCCTCTTAGCTTGTTTGGAGATGATACTGTCATTTACCATTATGTAAACGTACTGATAGTAATTTTGTGACTTCTTAATATAAAGCTATTCAACAATTATGTATACAGAGATGTTCTTTGATATAATTTATTACAGTTTTGCTGATGTAAGAGAAAATCATTACAACTTTTTCTGTAACATGGAGGGAGAGGTAATTTGTTATAGTAAAAAGACAGTTTCTTGCTGTTTCGTGCAATTTGTTACAGTCTAAACAATCTGTTACAGTTTGGGTCAATGTGTTACAGTTGCAGGCAGTTGTCACAGTTTGGGTTAATTTGTTACAGTTTCAGGGCATTTTGTTACAGCTTGAGAGCATTTTGTTACAATTTTTGCAGTAACTTTTCCATGTGCTGGTGTATTATTATGCAGACCCCAACTGGATTAATAGTTCGATATAGTCTGTTAACAAGTGCTTTGTAGTGTTGGAATAGTCCACTATTATTTCTCATTATATATAAATGTGACAAAATAGTGCAAACAGGCCAAGATTTGTGATTTGATTGCAAGTACAATCAAATTTTGAAGGTGTCGCTGGAAGTGAGGGCATGATCCTGTGACCTGAAGTGTCAATGTCCTGGAACTTTAGAGGATATGAGGAGACCTGATAGACTTAACTGATCAGACCACTGGGGTAGCAGGAAATGTTAATATGGCTTCCTGTAAAGTGTTAAACATCCATCAGTTATTAGGGAGCCATATGAGACCAGCTGACTTTGATGTATAGTTTGTTATTGATGAATCTGGATAATGTCTTTACTGACATCACCAGTTTTAATTATACCAAATCTCATTGCACCTATTGAAGAACATTTTGTTACAATATTATGATGGTTAAAATCTTATCAAGTGGAATGTCAAGAACAACTGGATCAGGGGCAGCATATAATGTTTAAGAAGGAAGTTTGTGGTGCATTTAACAATCATCTAAGTGATAAATTCTCCAAGTTTATCTCTGCAAGACCTGGTGTCAAGGTGAAGCAACTGTTTCTCCTACATACAGACAGATCCGTGGCACCTAGAGAAGTATTGAAAAAACATTCGTAAAGAAGCACTGGAGACCATTTACATAACATTTAAAAGTCCTGCGGGTATTGTTACATGGCAGTTTGTCTCCATACTATAATGTAACATATTTTATAATGTGATGTGCACATCTGAATAGTCAATGTATTCAGCTCTTTAATGATGCGCTATAAATGTGGACTGTATTCTATAGTCAAAGATTACTGAGCTATTTACTTCTTTTTTCATCTCCTGTTATTATAGTGAGAGGAGACTGCTGTTTTTTGCAGCCTTGGGAGCTCTTCCTAGCTGGTTACTGCAATGTAGAAGTTTATTTAAAATGAACAGAGAGGGTAATAAATGGGTGTGGACCTGAAAACAGTGTGCCTGAGCAGGTAGGAGATGCAGAATTTGCTACATTCGATCTCAGCACAACAGACGACTTGGGGCAGCCTGTCTGCTCATAAAACTCTATTGTGCAGGATGCCTGAAGAAATTCTTTTGGAAAGATAATGTGAAACCTGGTGTATCTGCCAGAATAGGGGAGGTGTGAGACCAGCTGTTTCTCTGTCATCATTTTGTGAAAGAATGCTGTTTCGAAATTTTAGTAACAGTGACTATGGTTGACTCACAATAATTACTTCTGGAGAAGGCGTGCTTTCCCTCTCACCTCTAAGTGTAAGCCCTTCTTTTGGTCGAGGTTCGAAATGTTTAATGGATTGCGCAATATTTCTGCCTTTCTTCCATTGCCAGACAATTTTTGGTTAACCATGACAAAGTCCATAAGAGTAGGAGTTCGTTTAACTCATTCACAAAATTATTGTTTGTCACTCCTCACAAGGCATGCTGCAACTGGCTGACGAGATGCCTACACTACAGCAGTAGAATCACGCTCTCGTGTGTTTACACCCCTGTGACAATGTTACATTTCATAATTACAATCCTGTGTCCACTTATTAAATGTTTAGATGTTTATCTTAGTGCTTAATTCATTTATTCGTTGTCTCATGGTCAAAAACCAAATCGTTATAGTGACTACTAGTTTTTTGTAGTTAGATGAGCCCCTTCATTAATATATCGAAGTGTCATACCTATTCTTTCTTGCTTGATTGAGTCACCCCTAGTAACTTTCCTTCAATAAGACATTTCCATTGCTTGATATTGTATCTCTTAAATTTGCATTACCCTATGGAGAACGTTCCTTCCCGGTAGATCGCCAGAGATTGAAGTTATAGCGTCTAAGAATATGCTAAACAGCTCAACCTGCACCTCACACTATAGTGCATAAAATAGAACTGGCGGGCGTCAAAACGGATAGTCTCGTCGATCAGCTGTCTGAGATATTGTAGGAGCTTCGTGCAGATCCCATTCTTCTGCCACAGTGACGTCATAGCCAGCAGTCTTAGGAGCCATCTTGTGATATAATAGTCCGACATCTTGGCAGCAATCTTAGTGACATTGTAGTTAGACCTTTTGTCCTTGAGAGAGGAGGGCCATTTTTATTACTTCTCCCTTGATCTCGGGCAAGGGCAGAACTGTGTGCAGGATTTTCCACAATTGATGTTACACACTTCTAGAGGTGGCAGAGGTGACATACTAGATTAAGTATTACATAGGAATCCATGTCCACAAACATTATCCAACGACTCTACAGAGTGTCAAGATTATAGGAGCTGGCACCTGTGAATGTAAATATGTAAAGGTTGATTCTGTGACGATGACACAAATTTTCTAGGAAGGGAGGGAAAAATGAACAATCAGTTTGAAGTAAAAGTCCCTGTACCGGAAATGAACAAGTCGGCAGTTATAAGTGAAAACCATTCAGATACCTGTGACAGTGGAACACATGTGCTGGTACTGTTGTTGCTAAGATTACAGGGTAGACAAGCCCACCCGGGCAGCTGTGCAGTCTAACGCACGGCTTTCCGGGTGGGAAGAAGCGCCGGTACCCCGGGACGAATCCGCCCGGCAGATTTGTGTCGAGGTCCGCTGAGCCGACCAGTCTGTGGATGGTTTTTAGACAGTTTTCCATCTGCCTTAGCAAATGCGGACTGGTTCCCCTTCTTCCTTTCAGGTACACTATGTCAGCGATTGCTGCACAGACAAGTTCTCCATGTACGTGTGCACCATCATTACTCTACCTCGCAAACATAGGGGTTACACTCGTCTGGTGTGAGACATTCCCTGGGGGGCCCACCAGGATCCGAACCTCACAATAACCCTGGGTTCGGCGTGGGGCGGCGGAGGGGTGAAGTGGACTGCTGGTAGTCGTCGTGGGGTTGTGGACCACTGCGGATGCTGTGGGGACGTAGCCTCTCTGTTGTTTCTAGGTCCCCACTTAACATAACATAACAGGGTAGACAATTTTCAGAGGTTGTCGTATAGACCAAAACAAGAAAAATCCTCCAGTAAACGTAGGCTCTAAAATGCTTACCTTAAAAGCTATCAGCACTTGCTCAATATAGGAGATGTATTTCTCACTAGCGTAAATGAAGTAGTTCTCATAGCTCCACTGGTATGCATTGTAGAGCCTATATTTAGAAGACATTTTGTCTTGTCTTGGTCCATTGTACCACCTCTGTAAGTTGCATACCCTACATTCTTAGCAAAAACAGTACCAGTGGATGTATTTCACTGTCAGAGGTATCAGAATGGTTTTCGCTTGTAACATTTGACTCATTTGTTTCGAAACCAAGTATCCTTATCTCATGGTGGTACATTTATCGTTCTCGATCAAAGTCTGTAACATCATCGTGGAATCACCAAGTATATATGCACATCTACAGGCACTAGCACCTATATTTTTGACGCACTGTAGCGTTGTTGTATGATGTTTCCAGACATGGGTTCCCATATAAAATTTGATCTACTAAGTCTCCTCTACCACCTTAAGAAGTGTGAAACATGAATTATGAAACACACTGTATTTTTAACTTGGCTGTGGTGCACTGCCCCTTGCAGTAAACATGTAAGTCTGACATGTTACGTGTCTGAGATGTATACGATCACACATATATTCAATCATTTACTGCAGCGGCATCAATGTATTCTGAAAGATCCATAAAGTTTTCTGTACAGTGTACATGATACTACAGAATTCCTGTCGCATATGGTCTTGTGAGATATAGAACAATTTCCAGATTACATCTGTGTAAATCTGGCTGTTCGACTTATGTTCCTATGCCACATATCTATGCAAGAGGGTTACACATTCCCCCAGGGGCCGAGTTTGTGCTTTGTGTAGAAGGGACCCACTTGTGAGAAAGGGCTGCATTAATGTGGCAAGAAGGGCAAGATGTGGATGCAGTGCACTACTGAGAACCGAGTGGGGAGTGGAGGGAGACATGAAGACATTGTCTTGCGCTCCCCTGTGGCAGAGTGTATTCAGCTGGCACGTGCCTTCTGCAGCTCACTGGCACGTGCTGGTGGTGTATGTGAGGGTATAGGAGCTCACAGACACAAATAGCGACCGAACACACGATGCAATGAGTGTGCTATTGACAACATCAAATAAACATATACACCATGAAATAAGTGTATTAACCTTTTAAAACACGTCTTGGAGACCTTAAAAGCTGCAAGTGTTATGTTGACATTCCCAAAGCACTATGTTTGAGCAGTGTAATTACTATGTAACTATAGTGAACCATGGTGTAAATGTGTGTAATAGTATATAAGGTATATTTGCTTTTTCGGTGCCATAGTGGTGTGATATACTATGTATGTCAATTGAACCTGCTAGAAACAATGCTTGCACTTTCTGTACCTTCATACTGATGTGGTATTTCAGTTGACCCAACTTTCTCAACAGAGTGAGTAGAACTTGCTAGGTCAGCTATTTAGTAACACACAAACATCCATAGCATTACTGAACTGAGCCATAATTATTAGCCACAGTAACTGGGTAATAACAAGTAGGATATTGCCACAAACTCACATTTTCTTATTATTCTATCTGGACTTTTCACTATGGTGAACAGAACACAAATGATGGTGACAGACTGGTTAAGCCTATTTCCTGTGAATAGGGGTGTGGAACAAGGTGGGCGAGAGGGTGACCTTGACCTTGATCTCGGCAGCCATCTTGGATAAATTTGGCAACAGTACAGGAGGGTGGTAGGGAAGGGGGAGGGGATGGAGGTAGCTGAAACATAAAATCTGGCAGCATTGCGGAGTGTTCTGAAACTAGTTTTGCTCTGCTGCTCTTGTGTACTCTTTCCTACCTTGAACTCGCTCCATGGTGATGAGGTTTGCTCAGTTGCTCGTAATTGACGACTGGAGGCCGATTCGATTGTGTGAAGACAGCTCCATACTCTCTGGATCGACGCAGCCCTCCCAGAAACCGCCCATTAAAAAAATAAAAAAAGGCGACACACTGTTTTTCCTTTTTTGCCATGGATTTAAATTTCTCTCTGTGTCATCCTCATTCCTTCACTACTCCTTACGTTTTATCAATAGTGCCTTGCATTTCTATTCATGTGAGAGTATCCAAGTGCCTTAACCTTACAACTTAACCTACAGACTGCTCTAATCGAAATGCTAGATGCCCTATGCACTAAGAACATCCATCATCCAGGAAAGGTGTTAGCAGCTATTTGATTCATAGGGTATGTAATATTGCTGATGAGAGAAGTCTGCAGGATGAGCTATTACACTTAAAATGAGTTTTTGAAACAAGTAGGCGCTCTCCACTACAGACATGCAAGGCACTACAGATAAAACCTAAGACAGACTTGAAATGAAGAACATGTAATAGAGAGCTTTAAATCCACAGCTTATCTGCCATATGTCGGAAACAGGTTGGATCCTCGCAAAGCATAAAATTAAAGTGAGTTTTGCCCCACTTTGAAGAAAGCAGGTCGTTTGTATTCCACTAAGTTAAATAGCTGCTTAGCTAGTTACGTGTTCAATAGATAATTTGAACAATCCCTCCAGCAAAATGAAGTAGAACGAATCAGTTTACAGGATACATATACATAATTCATATTACCATTAATGAACACATTTTTTGTCCTATTCATGCAACTACACTTAAAAACAAGGATATTTTTTAACTGGCTATCAGTATTAAGTAGAAATTCGTCAGTGGAATAAACGGAGCTGTCCAGGGGAAATTATTTTAAGTTAGATTTAAAACTTGCTTTTCAACATGTCAAACATTTTATGATATTGGGTAAATGATAAAAAAATATTATTGCTGCATGTTGAACTGATTTCTGAGCCACTGGCAGCTTTAATAATGGTCAATGAACATTATTTTTCCGTATAGTTTTGTTGGTATGGGCATCACTGTTCTTCTCAAATTATGATGGATTATTTTTAACGAATTTCATTATCGAACATATGTAGTGTGGTGGAGTAGTCAAAATGCCTACCTCATTGTGGAGGTACCTACATGACATCTATGGGTGAACACCACATATTATTCTTACTACTCTTTTTTGTGCAATCAGTTCTTAATTTCTGAGTGATGAGTTACACAAGAAAATTATTCTGTAAGACATTATTGAGTGCAAAATACGCAAAGTATATCAAGAGTTTGTTTTCAGGATCAGCAACTATATGAAGAGAAAAAATTGGTAAACTTAAGGTTTTTTACAAGCTCAGTAATATGCTCCTTCCAGTTCAAATTTCGATTTACTGTAAAAGAGTAACATGATCTACATAATCAAACGCCGTGGAAAGACCACAAAACATACAAGCTGGCGATATGTTACTATTTAAGGCTTTCAACCCTTCTGAAATCCAGAGTGTGACATGCTAAGGAAATCGTTTCCACTTACGTGTGAGACTAATCTTGAGTAAATTACTACTTCGAATATTTTGAAAAAAGATGTCAGTAAGGAAACTGGACTGTCTTGTCAACTTTCTTGTGAAGAGATTAAGCAACTGTATGTGCAAGTGATGTATTGTATGTATCACTGAAGGTACTACTTTCTTAAGTTGGAAATTCTGTTTGAAATTCCATCAGTACCACATGAGCTTTTGATTTTTAGAATTTTTATAATTTCAGTGAATGAAAATTCAGTATGACGTGGTGATCTTCATGCTGGGATCTATAACATACCATGCAAGTGTGCGTTTTCATACAACAGGCAGATCATGCATGTATTCCATGGGAGATGCATAAAACACTGAAGGGAACCCGTCGCTTACAGCCCAATAAATCGGCTGCTTCAGAGCACAGCACCAACTCAAACCACTCTGCATGCAGTATTTCAATGTCGAAACTCCAGAGTTTACTTCAGCAATCTGTTACTCAGTGATGAAGGAAGCAGTGGGAATTCGTTTGACGAAGTATATAATTAATAGAGATAGCGGTTTGTGTCTGGATAAAGCATGGAATCCAGCACATATTGATGGACTGATGTCACAGCATGGAGAGAGAGAATAACCACAACCAGTTCATGCAGAGTTCTACGCCGCCAAACAAGATCCCTGGCCCTTGTGTATCCGTTGGCCTGTGCAATGGAGCAGCTCTTGTATTTCAAAGGACTGATGTAAGATTTACCCTGTCAATCCAAACAGTTGTGATACTGGATTAATACAAAATAGAAGAAGGTTAAGGTGATGGTTTTAACGCTTAGGGTGTTCTAAATAATTCCCCTCCCCCCTCTTCACTTGAGTACAATGCACAGAACTTTCATACAGACATGTGAAAAAGTAAAGTCCTTCATTGGGATGCTGTTTAATTCGGATATTAGATTCTCACCTTCTTTGGCCTTAACAAACCGTCAGAGATCTATTCCGCATTTTGTCGTTTTGTGATACCAAGTCTCGTCATATGGGAAGATATTTACACAAAAGAACTGTCCACATTTTTCATAAGTTACGAGAGGTGTCCGTTCACCATCGTTTCTTGTTCAGGCGTCAGTGTGTGTGTGTGTGTGTGGGGGGGGGGGGGCTGATAAACTTTGTACATTGCTTTCCATTCTTCAAAAACATTCTTGAGAATGTCTTGAATACTTGATTTAAAGATGTTCAGTTTGTTGCTCTATTGCCATCTGCAATACAACAATGTTGACACTCTGCAGTCACACATCCACTACTTCACACTCTGTGGTCACCAGGGAATTGTCGAATGCATATTTATTTTTTAAAGATGTTAGTTCAAGACTAACTGTAGCTACTGCTCTGACATCGATACAAGTCAGGAATAAAATCATTCTTGGAACTTTTCAGACAGACAATGTATATTTTCCAGAGTCCAAATTTCCATCTCTCCATCTAGAGCCAACCGATCCCTCTGACTAAAACAGAGAAGTATTTGGACTAACCCTTGACAAAAAACTAATGTGGTATGCATGTCTCCTTATCATGCAAGAGAAAGCCCCAAACCGACTAGAACCATTAAGAGGGCCCATCTCTGGTCTACATCCTTCAAGCATTATTATCACTTCTGAATCCCTCATCCACCTCATGCTGACATGTCCCAACATTGTCTGGATCTCTGCCTTACCTAAATTCTACAAGTCCCTTGAAATAATGAAAAAACATGCGCTCTGCCTCACCTTCTACATTTAACTATCTTCCCCAACTGACATCCTATACCAACTCATATGTTTATGCTCTTCTTGGAGCATTTTCGGACCCAATATCTTAAAAGTAAAACTCAGTCATGGTACCGAAAATCATATCCACTAACCACCAATCCAGGCACCCTGCTACATCCATGTCCGAACTTTCATTCACCTGCACACCTCATCTGTCCTCTCCTGCAAGAACTTCAACCAATCCATCCCGAGATACACCCTTCTTTCTAGCACTCACCGAAGTGCTTCATGTTCCCTTTTCTTCCGTTCTCCTATCTCCCCTTCAGTGACTTGTTGTCTTTAGTTGCGGCGCCCTATAGTCATATTCATCATCACACCTTCGTCACGAATATAATGTTTTCCATTCACTGCCAGAAACACCACTATAACATGAAAATTTTAACAAGATCCTCAGTGATTATATTTTAACTGTAACATAAAATCATCTGAAGTTCTAAAGAATCATAAAAATTATCTTTCAAAACGTATTTTAAAAATATTTTTTTTATTTTCACTTATCTTTTATATATTCTAAAAGAAATATTAGATATGTAAAACTTTTGGCTGAAAAGCTGTTTTCTCCACTGCCAGCCCGTAACTTTGAGGGAAACTGATATAACAATAACAGCAGAAGATGTCACCTGAGCCGAAATATAAGCTCAAAAATAAGACAGATATTAGTTTACAATGTTTCTGTTTTACAGTGTCTGTATACCATTATAAACACTGTTGAGCATCCAAAGCTGTATTAAACATTAAGAAATCGATTTGCAAAGGCCGAAATAAATTTGATGCCAGCTGCACTATTTATTACTGACACATGAAAATTTGTACCGGACAGGGACTCACATATCCTTCTTATCACGAGCAGTCACCTCAACTACATTGGCTCTCCATGTACACCCTCCAGACTGCTACAGACTTTCACACGCAACACTATCCACAACCGCTAATCCTCACACAGTATATGATTCCTGGAACAGGATGAAACGAAGTTGCTATCCTGACTTGTATATCTAAAAGAACAGACCTTGTTGACAACCTATACCTGTATGTAATAATTCAAAACTTATTTATTGGCCGCGAATTCTTTGAGATCATCTGTCTCAAATACAGATGTACTACCTATTAGTGACACATGAAAACTTGTGCTGAACCGAGGACTTGAGCCCAGATTTTTTGATGATAGTGAGTGGTTGCCTCAACCTGTTCAGCTATCCTCCCAATTCCCCCTATGTCCCGATGACTACATCCTTGTGCTCTAGCCCACTACAGTCATTACCTAATGCTCGCCAACGTTATTAACTGGATTCCCATATCAGGGAAATCAGGTTGTGAAGAATGAGACCATGTTTCTATTGCCATATGCCAATCTAGGGTTGTAATACTTATTTTGATGTCGAAAATAACAGACGCTGTTGACTATCAACAATGTAGGTTATAATTCGAAATTTTGTATGCTGACTGTGAATTCTTCAACAACAGCTATATTAGGTACAGATGTACTACATATCAGTGACGTTATGGGGCGTGCACTAATAGCCAAGAAAGTATTGGTTAAGGCGAATAGTCGCGATAAGTGGGAAATCCGTATTCTAGTCTCCGTCTGGCACAAATTTTGGTATCTTACTAACAGGTAGTACAAAGAACTCGCAGTCAGCGAATAAATTTCGAATTATTTCCTACAATTGTTGATCGTCAACAAGGCCTGTTCTTTGAGACATGCAAGTAAGGATTACAACATTGTCCCTCCCTGATGCAGAAATCATATTCTCTGTGGGCATAAGGGAATGTAGTTAGCATGGCACATGGCATATAGAGGTTTTCATCGGTTCAGGGCTGCATGAATGGATAGCCGATATAGCTAAGGCCACTAATAAGTAGTACAACTGACATCAAATTGATTTCTCAGTATGCAAATTAATTTTATGATAGAGAAGAAATAAGAGTTTCTCCATCTAAACACCTGAAATCTAAAAGATCAGTCAATACAAAGCAAAAAATGAGGATGCATAGAAAGAATTTAATTTGTACTTTATTTTATTTCACAAGAAACGTGCTTTAGAGGCTTATTCTCTCATTCCCTGATTCCAGTTCACATTTGCAGATATTCAGGCGGTAAGCAAAAGTTTTCTGTGGACTTTATGTGAAAATATGTTGTCATGTTATAAGTACAGTCCACATAAAACCCATGAATTGCTTGAAGCTTATACATGTACGAGGTGATGGCCCATGGCTTAGCAGAGAGTCATGAGGACTCTGCTGTCAGTCTTTTGCCTAAGAAGATGCCTCAACATTTCACAGTCGATATATCAGGAGAGTAAAGGAAATTATTATGGCTTATTGGATAGAATGCTCACTCAGCTAATTAAAAACTGTGTCACCTGTAAAAATAAGAAAGGACCCAGTCTTTTTTCTCGACAACATACGTGTAAAATATTCTAGTTAAAAATGGTGTTCCACACACTTTCTCTTACTACCAAGAAAACCAACTTGGGTATCTCCGAATCCAAATCTAGGACAATTTCAACTAGATTACAAGGTCATATCAAAAACAAATATCAAGGATATTATGAAAGTTAAAATGATCAAAAATGGGGTATTTGATTCAGAACATTATGTTTCTCAGTTTAAAATACGATTCCTCCCATATAAAATAAAAAAAGAAACCGAGAGAGTAATCATATACAATGACAGTAGGGCCAGTATTGCAGAAGATAATATAGAAAAATGGAGACATGTAAAACAGATAATTAGGATGAACTCAAGGTTTATATTACTAAAGCGACAGAGAAAGCATTAGGACTGGCGAAGAATAAAAAGAAAACTTGTTAGAATGAGGAGTGTGAAGAACTAAGATCTCAAAAATGGAGATTTCCAAAAATAGGACAACACTTAGAACAATTCAGACAACAAAGTACAGAACTATCATTAGTAATACACAAAATCCAAAGAACCATTGGAAAATCTTAGCTTATAGACATACAAAAGAATTTCATCTAAAATATCGGTAGAAACTTTTAGCAAACGTTACGTATATGTAAAGGGTGTCAAGCCCAAAGTGCGTGGTTCAAAGATGAAAATGGCAAAATACTATTAAATTACAAGGAAAATTGTGAAATATTAACAAAATTTTTTGGCTGGTTCTTGAGTTGAAGAAGCTTTAGACAAACAACTGGAATGACTTCTGCATAGGAAGATCCTACACACAACAGCTTTAAACCCAATAATTTGCTCTAGGATGTTAACCAGCAAACCTCTAATAGTATCATTTATTTATTTCAAGAAAGTATTTGATTCTACAGACAGAGAAATGAGGGAGTAAAAATTATTACATAATGTGGTGTGGAAGAAAAAACAGTAAAAACAATTTGAGTAACTCTAAAAAGTATGACATTTGAAGTTAAGTTTATGGGAAAGTATCACAACCATTCGAAATAAAAACTGCCATTAAACTAAGGGATACCTCATTACGTTTACTGTTTAACTTTAGCACAAATTATAAGTATTTGGAATTTGTAGCTAAAAATCGCAAAATTGAACCAATATCTCTGGAAAGAAATCAAAGGGAATTAAGACGAGCTGCCTGGATTTTGAAAATCGATTTTACAATACTTCCAGAAAATCTGGCAGATGCTCTTACTCAGGTAAATTTCCTGAAAAAATAGCAAATAGAACTGGCTGTAAAATTGAAACCGAAGAAACAAAATTCATGAAAAATGTAAAAATATGCCAAGGCACCTAGAAACACAAACAGATAAAAGAAAGCGATTTAGGAAATTTAATAACCTTGGAGGATCTATACAGCAGGATGGACTAGAAAAACTTCCAGTAGATGTGAGAGTTAATAAACTGAAAACAGCACATGGTTTGACAAAAAATATCTACAGTGAGAAATATATATCTAAAAACCGATATTAAAACACTATACCACAGAAGCTAGACCAGAATGTTTGTATACATGTAAATTCTTAAGGATGAACTCGAAGGTGGTTGAGAAAAGGCACTTAAAAGATGGATTATTAGAAAAAATAATGGGTGCAAACTGCAGTTGGAAGGAAATGAAGATATCTGTGAAAGTACAGAAAAAATAGTGGGAGCATTACCAAAGCAGGGATTAATCTTCTTTGGACACCTCTGCTGTACAAATGAGAACAGACTAAATATACAAATATTCTTGTCACAATATAATTACAGACAGTGGCTGCGAGTTGGCGTTGATTGAACTCAATGAGGAAGCTGCTGGACCAATATACAAACCTATTACAGACCATGGCTGCGAGTTGGCATTGATTCAAATAAATTGGGACGTTGCTGGAGCACTATTCGAAAAATGGCTCTGAGCACTATGGGACTTAACATCTGTGGTCATCAGTACCCTAGAACTTAGAACTACTTAAACCTAACTAACCTAAGGACATCACACACATCCATGCCCGAGGCAGGATTCGAACCTGCGACTGTAGCGGTCACGCAGTTCCAGACTGAAGTGCCTAGAACCGCAAGGCCACACCGGCCAGCTGGACCACTATTCGAACCTTCGTCTTCTGCTTACTAGGCTCATGTCCTGACCATTGCGCCTTCCACATCAGACACATCTGGAAGAATAGTTAGAACTCATTCATAATTAAGGCGAACACAGCTGATAATCTCTTCAGTGCGGATACACACCAAGCTTGAACTCTGGGGAATCAGCAAAATGTCGCGAGTAATGAGGATAATGAACAAGGCGCACTACTTTTGGACTGTGTGGATAGGCTGAGAATTTGGGTCTGACTGGAGGGATGCTAGGGTAGTCTATGCAGTTGTGATGACCAATGTGTCTGGATGGCGCAGTGATCAGAGCGATTTTCAACCTTTCCCATTGGTTTTAATCAGCTCCCATCCACAGCCAATGCCTATAATTCCTTTATGTCTTAATTCATAATGGCTGCTGGATCAGAATGGTGTCTATTCTTTGAGACACACCTGAAAGAGCAGAAGCTGCATAAATATTCCTGTGATTTTGGAAAAAAATCAAGAATAAATTGGATTGCTGGTATAAGAAAAGATAGGAAAGAAGCAACATCAAAGAATTATAAATAAAGGAAAGAAACCTTTTTAAGAATAAAGTATTAAAAGGAGCTTTAAAGAAAAAGGACTCTCACGACATCATGTGGGGTCGTTGACGTCATCAATGACCTTGAACATATGAACCATCAAGATGGCTGATGGCGAGAATTTGAAATAATTAAACATGACAGACAGCGAAAAGTTTTAAAAATTGAAGATGGCAGATGATGGGAAATACTTTCCAACTAGTCACAGTGCCAGATGACACTAGTGAGAAATATTTTTCAGCCAGTCACAGTGCGTCATATTCAAAATTATCCACAGCACTATTTACTGAAAACTTTCATAAGAACCCCCTCCCCCAAACCACACACACCCACCCACACACACACACACACACACACACACACACACACACACACACACATACATAAATACACACAGTATCAAAAATTACTGCATTTCTACATCTGCATCGTTTACCAAAAGGCCGGCCAGAGTGACCGAGCAGTTCTAGGCGCTACAGTCTGGAACCGCTCGACCGCTGCGGTCGCAGGTTCGAGTTCTGCCTTGGGCATGAATGTGTGTGATGTCCTTAGGTTAGTTAGGTTTAAGTAGTTCTACGTTCTAGGGGACTGATGACCTCAGAAGTTAAGTCTCATAGTGCTCAGAGCCATTTGAATCATTTGTTTACCAAAATACACTAGCAACTAAAATTCTGCGTCACTATTATATTTCTTTTCGCCATATGTTTTATACTCCACTAAAAAGAAGTTCATGTCATGGACTTTTCTATCTAATCAGTAAATTTCAGCACTCTGTATTATACTTCTCTAAAAATGGTCATGCAAAGTTTCTTCTCTCTCTCTCTCTCCTTATCTATATATCTATCTATCTATATCCGAATCCCGCTCCAGCTGCTGCTGGGTCTGGGTCCTGACGAGTCCTCTCCATTTGGCTCGGTCCTCCCACCACTTTTCTTCCTCCACTTGATGCCAGGTCACATCTCTCCTTTCAACAAATATTCTGACTCCCATTTTCCACCGTGTTCTTGGGCGCCCTCGAGGTCTTTTCCCGTCCATCTTTAGTTCTTCCATAATTTTGGGGAGTCTCTGCCCAAGCATCCTCTTAACATGCCCATACCATCTTAATCTCTTTCTTTCAATTTCTTCTCTCATACTTTCTTGTTTGAGGTCCTTTCTAATCTCTACATTCCTTACTCTGTCCATTCTTGTTTTTCCCTTAAATGCTCTGAGAAATTTCATTTCCCCTGCTTGCAGTCTGCTCAAGTCCCTTTCTGTCATTGTCCATGTTTCTCCACCATAGGTGACAATAGGGATGTAATAATTCTTATACATAAGGAGTTTTGCTCTTTTTGAAACCTCATTATTCCAAATCAGATGTTTTATTGTTTGGTAGAAATTGCCTCCCTTCCGTAACCTCCTATTAATTTCGTTAGTTATTCTTCCATCCCTAGATATTTCACTCCCTAGTGAAACTTTCTACCACTTTGAGGGGTTGTCCATTCAAGGTAATATTTCCATTGATTCCTTTCTTTCTTCCAAATACCATTACTGCACTCTTATCTTTATTTATTTTTAATCCATACCTTTTCATTATTTCCTTCCACACATCAAGCTGTAACTGTACATCTACCTCTTTATCACCCCATATTACCATATCATCTGCAAAAATCATCTTTTTGTCTTTTTCTTTTACTATATCTTTAACTGCCCTATTTATTCCCTCCATCACAACATTAAAAAAGCACAGGAGATAGAATACTTCCTTGCTTAAGTCTTTGTCTTATTTCGAAGTATTCAAAGTTCCCCAATGGTGTTGTAATTCTACAATTGTGGCCTCTGTACATTGTCTTTATAACATTAATGTATCCACCTTCTATATCTATCTTCTTCAGTTCTTCCCAGAGTCTTTCTCTGTCAACTGAGTCATATGCCTTTTCTATGTCTATAAAAACCATTATCACCCTTTTGTTATACTCCCAACCTTTTTCCATCAGTTGACGGATAGAAAATATCAGGTCGATCATGCTCCTTCCTTTCCTAAACCCATGCTGTTCTTCACTCAGCTCCTTTTCTATCTTTTCACTTATTCGATTTAGTAAAATTCTTTCAAAAATCTTGGCTGTATGACTCATGAGGGTTATTCCTATGTAGTTTTCACAAAGTCTTTTATTGCCTTTCTTGAAGATGGGAACAATGTCTCCTATTCTCCAGTCGTCAGGTATTGCACTATTTCTCCACACGCTTGATAGTACTCTATACAGCCACTGCATTTCCACTGGACCTGCTGCTCTTATCATGTCTACTGATGCTTCATCATGTCCTGGGGCTTTCCCCCCATTCATCGTCTTCACAGTTTTTTCCATTTCTTCCCGTGTAATTTGTCCTAATTCTGCTTCCCAACTTTTCTCAATTTCTCCATTATTTGTTGTTTCCTCATGTACCTGCTCCTCAGCGTTTAACAGCTTCTTAAAATGTTCTTTCCAGAGATCTTTTATATTCCCTGGATCTTCAATAATGGCACCGTCCTCTGTTTCCATCTTTACTGGTACTTCAGAAGCCTTCCTTTTATTTTTCATCATTTTATAGAACATTTTCTTATTGTTCTTCAAATCTTCTTCAAGTTTTTTTGTAAACTCTTCCCATGCCTTTTTCTTTGCTGTTTCCACTATTTCTTTGCACTTCTTCTTTTCCTCTGTATATAATTTATGGTCTTTGTCATTTTTAGTTTTCCACCATTTTCTCCATGCTCCATTTTTTCTTCTAACTGCTTGGATTGTGATATCATCCCACCAACTTGTATGTCTTATTTTTTCCTTTCCAGATGTTCTGCCTCGTAGTTTTGTGCTGCTTCGACTAAAGTGTCTTTGAATAAACTCTGTTCTTCTCCTACATCACAGAAAACTTCTTTTGGAAATTTTTGTGTTATTAGTTCTCTGTACTTGTCAGCACATTCACTCTCCTTCAATTTCCAATCCCGTATCCTCATCACTTTCTTCTGTTTTCTATTTTTCACACACTGTTTCATTTTCCATTGTCCCACCAGTAATCTATGGTCTCCATCTGCACTCACACTTGGAATTACCTTCACATTTGTTACTTTCTCTCCCCATTCCCTATCTACTAGAATATAATCAATTACACTCTTCATTCTTCCCTCCCAACTGTACCTGGTGATAACATGACTTTCTCTCTTCATAAACCAGCTGTTAGCTATTTTCATTCCATTCCTCTGGCACAAATCCAGGGGTCTTTCCCCTTCTTCATTTCTGCCTCCATATCCAAAACATCCCAATACTTGCTCAAATCCCTTTCTGTCTTTGCCTACCTATGCATTAAAATCTCCCATCACTATATTAGCACTCTCTATATGGTTTTCTAACACATTTTCAAAGTCCATCTTCTCTTCTTCACTACATCCCACTTGAGGTGCATAAATCTGGATTACGTTTAGTGTTTCTTTTTGGAACCTCAGGTTTAAGATGATGATCCTGTCTGATATATATCTCACATTTTCAATACAGCTTTGTACATTCTTATTCACCATCACTGCCACACCATTTCTTCCAGACCTGTTATTCCCACTCCAGTACAGTTTTCCTCCTCCTCTCAAATTCTTCTCACCTTTTCCCTTCCACTTTGTTTCGCTTAATCCCAATATATCTAACTTCCTCTCTGTTAGTACATCTGTCATTTCTTCCATTTTTCCATTGAGGGTTAATATATTAAGGGAGCCAATATTTAGTTTATTTTTTAGTCTAGTTGGTTTCATCTTCTTGTACTGATCAATATCATCAGGTCTCCCATCATTTGCACCAGTACTTGAAGAAGCAGTGGGGTCAAATCCTGAGTGGTTCATTTCGAGGCTCGTCTGTGTTTTGAAAGCAATATATTAAGACTTTCCTACTGGCTTGCTAGGCCTAACGCAAGGAAGGATTTTCTGTTGGGGTTGTCTCCCTTAGCCTTTGAAGTTTATCCTCCACCACAAGGCAGTGGTTCCCTTCTCATTTAATCCCCAGAAAGGAGGGTTGCCTCATCTACCAGCTACGCCATTCCGATGTCTTTCTTCTCCGCCATCACTGCCATTAAGGTCTTCACCCGTAACCCTGGGCATGGGTTCTGTGTTATACCCCACGGGATTGGGTCCCTGCCTGAACTCAGCCATGCTAGCACTCCTGCCTCTCTTTATCTCTCTCCATAATCGTTACTTGAATGACGTAACCTCATTATATTACAGAGAGAAATGGGAAGGGGAAAAACAGAATTACTCTAGGTATGGGTTCGTATTTGCCAACACCATTTTCGATCGGAGTTCAGGGAGAGAGGTGCAGACCTTGTTCTCAACATTCTGCAAATCATATTGTGGCAATCCATTTTATTTTTCCAAGTCTTTCATAAAGAAACACAACTAAAGAGAAATAATTGAGCATAAACAATTCAGCAATTGTTTCCAATAATAGATCAGCTGAGAGGACAATGTGTTGGTGTGTACTCTCCACGAACCATTTTGCAGAAGCTGTATCCAGCTCAAAGTAGGACACTGTCCTTTATAGAACGAGAACACCAGAAACAACCACGCTATTTCGAATACCACCCTCTATCCGAAATGCAAGTTCCTTCTGAATAAATCGACTGCATGTAGTATGAAATACTCAACAGTAAAAGAGGATATCATACATGGTTCTGGAAAAATATAGCAATGAGCAAACTCATGCTACAAAAAGGCTGTTTTTTCAACTGCAACATGTAATAAGCAAAATACAAACTTCATTAGTAGTAGTGCATATTAGACTTACTTTTTTTCCTAATTCGATGAGGCACATACAGAGGGCAGCAGCAACACCACCATCAGCGGGAGTAGCACCACCAGTATCACTGGCAGATTTTTTACATGGTTAGCACACCTAGGATTTTTTGATTTATCTGTAACGAGCAATTTTTTCCTCTCATACCTTGCCACCAACACATTTTTCCTCTTTGAATTTCAGAGTTTTGTCAAGTATCAGTTTAAAGAAAATGAAAGTCTCGTCTGCACTGAAGATGTCACAGTCTGCTTATCATTAACGAATTGTAGGCCACATGGTCTTGAGCCATTTTTGGATTGTTTCAGTATTCACACTATTGGCTTCACCTCTCACTTTGCCAAAAGTAATGCAGTGAAGTCGCTTAAAACTGTCAACCCAGCCACTGCTGCAGACAAATGTCTCATCTTCTAATTTCTTACCAAATGATTCTACATTCACAATAAGGAAAGGTCTACTGATGGTTACACCGATGCTTCTCTGTTGCTTAAACCACTTAAGCGGCGCTTCATCCACGTCGCTCCGTTCAGCTTTTCGTAACAACTTATTCTAGATCCATTTTGTTCAAACGCAATAACAGTTTTGTACTTGGTGTTCCAAATCGTTTGGACTGTGGATAAAAAGTTGAGGACCATTCTCGATTTCATGAGTCACTTTCACTTTTTCTTCCACCGTCAAATGTTTCTTTTACTGAACATGCCGCTCTACAATGCACGCACTTCATAACAAATTGCTACTGAAACTGACATATGTGTACTGTTGACTAGTTCTGTGTTTGTCACCACTACTGTCGTATGATGCGCTACAGCAACAATGAGGTGAGGAGTCTATACTACATCTATTGTAGATGGAAGGGCAGAGTGAAGAATATACCAGGTTGCCATACTACAATAACAGATTTCCTTCTACAGTGCTTTGATTCTTGGAAAATGTTGCTAATTAAGGGTTAAAATGACGTTATATGCGATTACACACATCTACGTTTGTCATATTAAACAAGGATGAGAGCTGTGTTACTTACAAGGCATATGGCCGTACCGAAGAAACCACGTTGGTATAGCTGAGTTGTCGTTATAACTGAAGTCCTTATAAGTAATTGTATTAAGTGCCAAAATCTCCCAGTCTGTTACTGGGTTTAGTTCTGATCACTAGATTCTGACTATGGGTAAGTGAAGTGGATGTCAACTACTAATCTTAAATGAAATTTTATCACAATAAGCTGACTGTGCGTATGTGCAGCAGATGCTATCCACTAAATTTTAATCCTATAAGATCCCTTAAATACCACTGTCCACTTGTGTAAAAGGTAAACGAAACAGTATCGTATCACCAGTGTCTGATGTTGTGTTTCCCATACCAAACATTCTACTTTTGTCATTAAAAGATGTTTCAGATTGGAATGTGTACTCACCAACTGTAGATTCATTTTGAGAGCGAATAAAATATTTACAACATGTATCACTCAGAGACTTTGAAACGTCCCCTTAGAACAATTATACACGACTGTGCTTAAACTGACACACAATATTTTTAGCGCAACGCAATCTGACTTCCAAAAATCCCTACGAAAGAATGGCCCTGACTAGCATTAACCTATACGTTTCACAAATCACTTACCTCACAAAAATCTTCGTTACTCAAGCTACTGCAATACAGCGAGCGCCACTACTGCCAGCTAAATAAAAGATTCAAACTACTGAAGGCACTAACTACTGATAGGCATAGTTAGCAAATGAAAGATTTTAATAGAGAACAAACAATGTATTTACCTCACTAGTCATAATATATATAGCAGTTCATGACACCAATTCTTACAAATTTCAAAACTCCGCCACCTCTCTCCCCACGTCCACCACTGCTGGCGGCTCACCTCCAACTGCGCAACGCTACGCGCTGTTAGCATCCAGCTGCCGCTGCTCAACACTACAATGGCAGACAACAATGCAAACTAAACACAGACTGCGCACAGCACAGCCAGTGATTTTTCATACTGAGCGCTAAGCGGCGTTACCAATAAGAAAACCTAAACAGCCTAAATAGCCCCCATGCTCCCCACAAAAAAATTTTACAAATTGTTTTGGGCAGTGGCCAATAATGATTTGATAAAATTTTTCATAATTACAATAACAAAGAAATGAAATGCACACACTTATCGATACAATGTTGGTCAAAAGCTAAAATTTTCTCACAGTCCATAAAGACAGTCCTGATCATTCATCAAAGTAAAATTGCAGTGTTTTTCTCAAAGTCTGAGCAGTAAAAGAAAATGCACACGGAAGTAGTGGATTTCCATGCAGTCTTGAGGAAGTGTTGTCCTTCCAACAGAAAGGCAGTGCTGACTCTTGATATGCAGACAGGTAATGGGCCACAGCAGAGTCAGTCGACGTTGAAGACTATCGGTAGGTAGGTCATCACAGAGCAGACCCACTGTAGTCCTGGTAGAGATTACAGTATTGGTGGGCCACCAGAGGTGCAGACCCATTGCAGTCCTTGTAGAAATAATGGTATCGGTGGGTCGTCAACGGTGTAGACCCACTGTAGTCCTTGTAGAGATGGCCAGCAGTCATCTGTTGGACTGTGCAGGTGCACAATCACCATTGAAGAGTCTTGCAGATAATGTAGCAAGTCCATAACCACCACTTGTGCACTCACAAAAATTGTTTTTGAAACGTTCTTACAATCAGCAATGCTGTTATCCAGTCCCTTACTGAATTATTAACACACGTGCAAACACTATCAGTCCCTACTTCTCACATATTGTCCATATACTATGACCAACAGAAACGTGTGCAGTGAAATGTAATTTACAAGTTACTTAATTTGATGAACTGGTGTCAATTACAATTTTATAACATAAGAATGCAATAACAATAGTACAAAATACATCATTAAAGAACATAACAATACAGATAACATTAGCAGTAGTACAGGCTTTACAAAAGAATCGAAATAGCAAATACATCAGTGTTACAAAATTACGACATAAATACATACATAAAAGATCAGAATAAGTTTTGAAACATCAACTTCACACATGAGCATTAAAACAAAACACAATAAATAATGTCTGAACATATTTACAAAGAAAATAACATAGTATTTGAAAAATTCTACAACATAAATCTTATTAGCTAAACACATAAAGACAGGAAAAAGACAAATATACAAGGTTACATAAACACATAGAGGGATAATACGAAAGGAAAGGACAGTGTTTGTTTTACTGCAGTATTTTGCATAGAGGTCTCCCTTAATTCATCATTATTCCCAAAAAGTCCTATCTAAACCTGCTTTCTGTATTCTGTTCACATCCTGTTTCAAGAATAGTTTTTCTCCACTGTACACTACTTTTTTGGCCAAACCATTTCCTTATAGCTTCTCAATGCTTTTCTTCCAATACATCATAGTTAGTTTCTTATATAGTCTACCCCCTCTTAAGCTAACTTAAAACTACTGAGCTCAGATACTAAACTAAGGGACGAGGCAATGCAGTAGCACAAAACAATTAACACAAACAGCAATGATAAAAAAATGGAAATTGGCAAAAAAAGGCAGCAACATTACAACTAATATAAGGAAATGTGCAGCAAACAAGAAAAATAAATCAGTAATAAAATTGGCTTAACCTAGTAATACAAAGTGACATTTAGTAGCACTATGAATGGCAAACAGCCGCAGCAAATGCTATAACTTATACCTAAACATGACAAAGCTCAAGCAGAAAAAATGTTACACTAAAGACAACAATGCAGATAAGGACAATGTCTATTCACATCTTAATGTCTATGCAATTAAAGTGGTGCACCACAAAAATTAATGCTACAACAAATTACCAAGTACTTGAAAAGAAAATTGTATATACAGTTACTGTTATTAGTCGCTTCTTATTGCTCTTTCCATTCCAAGAGCTCCTTTTTCGCAGAATGTGGATCATAAAATAATTATTTAATAGATCTGTCGACAGAAAGTGTTCACATTAGCAAATGCATTTAATTTTTTAAAACCAATGCTGCAACACAGCTGGAAAACAGATATCAAATGAAATAAGCAACTATGGACAAAGCATAAAAATAAATTCAATAGTCATGTGACATTTCATAAGTTAGTAGAATTCTCTCAACTCTCGTAAAAAGACGTTTGTTATAATCAGGTGTCAGATGTAAGTATCTTTCTCAGTAATGAGCGTGTCGTATTTGCGGTGCTTTCTACAAAGGAATGTCAATAGAGAGGATAATGGCCCTTTTTTTTCTCCACCTGTGCCTCTGAAAGGCACACACTAATGGCTCTCTTTTGTCAGGTGGTTATCGCGCAGCTGGGTGCCCACGACGCATTACGTGCAGGTGGTCACTTAATTGTCTTACCGAAATATTTACGACACCAGTTTCCGCTACAGTGGCAGTCTCATATGAAAAATTTCACAGGTCAAGAATTTGCGTTACAAATCTGTAAAAATAAAATCATTTAAAAATAATAGTGTTCAAAAATTTTCGTCGGCATTGTAATACATTCACGCATGTACATACATTTCATAACTCTTAAAGTACGATTCTTGGTTTCCAACAACCTTTTTCACAAACCAGAGTCCCTAACCACTACTCATTATTCCTTACCTTATGACACATATGTATATTCGTCGACACTTCTTCAATATGTCATCATAACAGATACGTAGCATAACCAAATAACTCATATAGCATCAGCTTTAGCATACTTCAGCAGCATAATTCACATCGTCGTCGTAATAATAACATCATAACACCTCAGTCAACTCTCTAAATCGTCGTAGCTTCCTCCAATAATTTCAAAACCTAATAAAAATTCTCTGCTCATGTCAAAAGTGTCAACTACCTCAACCGTACTTTAAACATGTTGATCCCATACCAAATACATCATTCAAAGCTCTCATAGCATCACAATGGTTCCGAAAAAAATATGAAGGATTCACACAGTACAGACAAAATACAATTTCATAAATGTGAAATTATCCAACTGTGTAATTACGTAAACATCTGTCACTGAAGTAGTAAAAAAAAGTTTGTCTCTCAGTTAAATTATCAGATAGCTGTGTAATTTATGTGTTAGAGAAATATGGTACCGATGTGTAAAGTTGTATAAGTAAATACCATATTAGCTAGGGCTCCTTGTGCTTGCCAAACACATGGTACACAAAGTAAGCATGTACCCCCCTGAGGATTAACGTAATTATATCCTCAGGTGTTACAGATTACAGCAATGGAATGAAATGTATCACGGAAAACTTTCTTTGTAATTCAAATATGTTGAAAAATAAATAGTTTAATGCGTGTACTGTAGCGCTAAACTGTGCGTCTTGTTGTAAGATAATCTCTGTGGAAGTGTCGTAGCTGTTGTCCTCCGAAAGCTAAGTTCTGCAGAAGCCAATGTACTTACCTCATGATAAACGAAATTGAAATGCTTTGCGTATAGATATCTTAGTTATTACGCTTATTGCCGTGATGAAGTAAGTACTGTACTGTACGTATTGTTGTGCTACAGAAAAGGCTGTCTCATTGTAGCTATACCACAAACGTTACTACTAAAACATGTTTTACTTTCAAGAAAAATTCAGAAGAACTGTGCAGATATAAAACAGATAAACTGCAAAAGCAACATTGTAAATTGTCACTCATTAGTAGCGTCGTGATAAAATCGTGTAGCTGTCACATAAACTAACCACTGTATCGTCTGGTATCTCACAGAAAGTACTTTAAATCCAGAATGTATTTTCAAGTAAACCAAAATGTTGCATTAAAATCTCATTAGCAATACTGGTAAATGTTCTTGAGCCTTATAGTCGTTACGTAATCGTGCAACTAACAAGCAAGAATGTACAAATAACAACACTGTGTCGTCTGTTCACTATAACAATGCATTCGTAATTTCTGTTTAAAAATGTTCCCTAGGTTCTAGACTGTATAGTTAACTTCAAAACATTGTTGCATGTTAACAGTTTCTCAGTGTGACAAAGCATACTAGAAATGTGAAGTGAACAGCTTTATGGCAAAGACAAAGTTAAAAAGCAGATTATATTTCAATAAACGGTTTTACATGTGAAATGTGGTGTAAACCTTTTACCCTTTATAGTACTCAGAGTTTGAACTTGAATGCAATTATCATGCGGTATACGTCGGTAAAGAATACTGGAATTTTTCTCAAGGTTAGCGTCTATGTTATTTTTCTCTGAGCCAGCCGGCGCACGTGGTTGCCTGCGGTGCGAGTCATTGTCTGTCTCTTTGTTGGCGCGCGTCGTTTTTGGGATTAGGAGACCTAACTTCTACAAATTCACCTTGTCGAGAGGGGCCTGCCCTGTTTGAATCCCGACAGTTCTAATGCAATTCAGGTCTGTCGTTACGACTTTATCGTCTGTCGTCATGTCGGTAATTTCTGTAATTAATTTCTTGTCGGTCACGTGGTGGAGAACTTCTCCCTGAGTCATAACTGCGCGCCGAACTGTTGCATCTGAAGTTATTCTGTCTCCCTTGATAATAATTATATTGGTTTCCGTATTGTCTGTTTCTATGGTTATCTCTGTCATATTCCTTACTTCAGAAATGCGATCTTTCTCTGTAAGTCTTACTACTATGCCGACGGTTGTCATACGGGTGGTGTCTGTTTTGGTCAAGATTTACGTTGTAAGAATAGCCTCGTCGTGTTCAGTTATTATTTCTGTCATCGCGGAATTATGACGGATGTGACCTGTAATTGTTGTGCTCCTGTTTTCGCATTCCGCGATTGTCAGTGTCAATTTCCAATTCTTGTAACAGTCCCTGAAAAGCTTCAATGCCGTCTTTGCAACGTCCTGCCCAAATAATATGTCGTAAATGTTCAGGCAATTTCATTAAGCAAATGTGGATGAGTTCTGTGGGGCTGTATGGGTTTGAAAGATATTGATTCTTATGTAACATGTCTTCAAAATATTTCACAAGACTTGAAAATTCAGATTGTTCAAAGTGTTTCATCATCATGATGCTATGTTTTACTCTGTCTTGTGTAGCTTGAGACCAGTATGATGAGAGGAAGGCGTGGTAAAATTCTCCTTCACTGTGGCAATCGTGAATGACTGATCGCATTCTTACAGCTGGTTCATTCTCTAAATAGCCACACATAAATTCTAATCTGTGTTCTAATGACCAGTTGGGAGGAAAACAATGAGAGAATTGATGGAGCCACGCTTGTGGATGAATGTCGTTGCCAGAATTCTTAAATGTTTTGAATTTACGTGCAGTAATGAACAGCTTATAGTCAAAATCATCGTGTCGGCGGGTAGCATATCGGTCATTGTTACGTCGTATCGGCGGTTCCATCTCAAAATTCGGTGCACCTTGCCAATTACTTTCATGATTTCCGAAATCCCCTGTGTAATTATTTTGTGGTTGTTCTGTTTTGCTATGTCCCTCTTCCCATACTGGGGCGCGAGTGTCCTCTGAAATATGTAATTCTTGTATTACTTGAGCCAACTGATCTTGTGCTTCCCGCATTTCTCTTGTGTACTGTGTGTTGATTTGATTTTGATTCTGTTTGAATTTCCTAATTTGTTCATACTCTTCAGTGTCAGTGAAGGCTACAGGTTTTGTGTCATTCAGATCATCATCTACCTTCGTAGATAAGTTAGTGAACTGATATGAAAGTTCGGCTACTTTATCCGACAGTGAAATTATTTCCTTTGTGTGTCTTTCTGAACCAATTTTCAGAGTATCTACTGTGTCCTTTAAGTTCGCTTGAGTTTTTGCAAGTTGCGTAACCGAATCGGTAGATGCAACTGTGTCAATTTTAGCTTGCAAGGTCTCATGATTTTCATGAACAATAGTTTGCAGTTCTTTTATGGCTGCTTCGTGATTCTGTAATGCATTTTCATGCCGCGAAAAAATAGGTTGGAAATGCTCACAAATTTGTGTTCTTACGTCATTACAGACTTTTTGACATTTCGATTCGATGTTATGTAACTCATTAGTTAAATCTTCACGTGTTTGTTCAAGTGTGGTGTCTAACTTTTGAAGCTTTTGCTGTGTTTGTCTCTGATTTTGTTCCATTGCGTCTAACTTTTGAAGATTATGTTCCATTGTGTCTAACTTTTGAAGATTCTGTCCCATTTGTTTCTGATTTTGTTCAAGCGTTGTGTCTAACTTTTGAAGATTTTGTTCTATTGTGTCTAACTTTTGAAGATTTTGTTCCATTGTGTCTAACTTTTGAAGCTTTTGTCCCATTTGTTGCATTAATTGTAATAACAATGCACTGGTGTCTGAAACATGTTCCTTAGTCCTATTCGGCAATGCATTTGCACCGGCAAATATTCGCAGTTTGAAAAACAGAAAATGTGTCTTGACTTATTTGAGAAAACGGTGAGGACGCAAAACCTGAATGTACAGTGTTTGCAAGATTGTGTCCTGTCATTTCGGATTCCTGACGCCGGCTGTTGCCGACCAATCGATCGATAATGCTTCCCGGTTCACTAACTGTTTCACTTCCTACACCATTATTTGCAGCCCGCTCTATTTCCCTATGCACTATTACCAAATTACTACTTTGAACATTTGTGAATTCATTACATGGTGGCGCTAACACATTGCTTTCGTCTTCACTGTCATTTCTCACCTAGTATTACGTTTTTCACACGCCATTATTGTCACAATATTTCAGACGATAACACAGAAAAGCACAATTTGAAGAGCAAAAATAAGAGAATACATTAACATAGAAAATAATATCTAGTTAATCGCAAGCGCAGCTGCAAAATACTTGGTGCAACTCTACATGCATGCTACAACTGTTGTACTGTACAACAATGAAAGACTACAACTACAAAGGAGATTCTCTCTACAATTATGCGCTAGCAATAAACAAAATCTACATTAATTACACAAACTACAAGAAAACATCAGAAGATTCCAGTGAGGTATCCTTGGCTAAGGGTCGACATATGAAACATCCCCTTAGAAAAATTTTACACGACTGTTCTATGTGAAACGTCCTCTTTGAACAATTATACACGAATGTGCTTAAACTGACACAAAATATTTTTAGCGCAACGCAATCTGACTTCCAAAAATCCCTACGAAAGAATGGCCCTGACTAGCATTAACCTATACGTTTCACAAATCACTTACCTCACAAAAATCTTCGTTACTCAAGCTACTGCAATACAGCTAGCGCCACTACTGCCACTACTGCCAGCTAAATAAAAGATTCAAACTACTGAAGGCACTAACTACTGATAGGCATAGTTAGCAAATGAAAGATTTTAATAGAGAACAAACAATGTATTTACCTCACTAGTCATAATATATATAGCAGTTCATGACACCAATTCTTACAAATTTCAAAACTCCGCCATCTCTCTCCCCATGTCCACCACTGCTGGCGGCTCACCTCCAACTGCGCAACGCTATGCGCTGTTAGCATCCAGCTGACGCTGCTCAACACTACAATGGCAGACAACAATGCAAACTAAACACAGACTGCGCACAGCACAGCCAGTGATTTTTCATACTGAGCGCTAAGCGGCGTTACCAATAAGAAAACCTAAACAGCCTACTTACAACTTACTCTGCACCAGTTACTTCTGATCCATTTCTGGCATCAAGTAGAACACTTGTCAGATCTTTTGGAAACACACCCCTGTTTAGTCTATGCCTAATTTTGATTCATAAAGTCTTCTTTGGAAAAATTGTTCTCAAAAAAACAAAACCACTGACACAGTTCTATTCACGTGACAGCTCACAAACATTTCTTCACTTCAAAAGCGACTGTTAAGGTTGTCCGGAAAACCTTTAGAAATGCTTGTTATTAACTTCTCTGTTGAATCTATGTATATCCAGAAAGACAGCCCAAGAATTTACAGGAGTATTTCAATGTCAATTTCTTGTGTTGAATATTCTGAAACATAAAATTCATGGTTATATTCACTAGAACAAGTTTAAGGATACATGGTACTTTTCTGGTTATTTAGTTAGTTGGTTGCATGTTACATTGATTAATCAGACGGTACAGTAGCCATTATGATGTGGAACGTGTCAACTGCACAAGAAATACACGTAAGAAACAAAAATTATATATATATATATATATATATATATATATATATATATATATATATATATATGTGTGTGTGTGTGTGTGTGTGTGTGTGTGTGTGTGTGTGTGTGTGTGTGTGTGTGTGTGTGTGAGTGTGTAAAAATAAAAATGCTGTAACTTACCAAACGAAAACGTTGGTATGTTGATAGGAGACAATAAAAAACACACAAACACACACACAAATTTCGAGCTTTCGCAATCCAAGGTTGTTTCATTAGGAAAGAGGGAAGGCGAGGGAAAGACGAAAGGATGTTTGTTTTAAGAGAGAGGGTAAGGAGTCATTCCAATCTCAGGAATGGAAGGACTTACCTTACGGGGAAAAAAGGACAGGTATACACTCGCACATATACAGACACAGGCAGACATCTGTAAATGCAAAGAGGTTGGGCAGAGATGTCAGTCAAGGCGGATGTACAAAGGCAAAGATGTTGTTGAATGACAGGTGAGGTACAATGGGTGGCAACTTGAAATTAGTGGAGGTTGAGGCCTGGTGGGTAGCAGGAGGATAGAATATATTGAAGGGCAAGTTCCCATCTCCGGAGTTCTGATAGACTGGTGTCAGTGGGAAGTATCCAGATAACCCAGACGGTGTAACACTGTGCCAAGATGTGCTGGCCGTGCACCAAGTCATGTTTAGCATAGGGTGATCCTCATTAGAAATAAACACTGTCTGCCTGTGTCTGTTTATGTGAATGGACAGATTATTGCTGGCCATTCCCACATAGAACGCTTCACAGTGTAGGCATGTCAGTTGGTAAATCACGTGGGTGCTTTCACATGTGGCTATCCATGATCTGAAGGCTGACCAATCCATCATCATTCTTTTGGCTAACAAGGGTTCCACGACCATGGTACTTGAGCATCAAGAGTATGTGGCTGAGGGACTTCGTCAGCTTTCAGACAACACTGCATACAAAGTCTGCCAAGGAAATCCCATTCCTGATGTGCAGGCGGAGCTTCAAGGAATCCTCAGCACCTTAGGCCCCCTACAAAACCTTTCACCTGACTCCATCAACCTCCTGACCCCACCGACACCCCACACCCCTACCTTCTACCTACTTCCTAAAATTCACAAACTCAATCATCCTGGCCGCCCCATTGTAGCTGGTTACCAAGCCTCCACAGAACGCATCTCTGCCTACCTAGATCAACACCTTCAACCCATTACATGCAGTCTCCCATCCTTCATCAAGGACACCAACCAATTTCTCAAATGCCTGGAATCCTTACCCAATCTGTAACCCTCAGAAACTATCCTTGTAACAATTGATGCCACTTCCTTATGCTCAAATATCCCACACATTTAGGGCCTTACTGCGATGGAGCACTTTCTTTCATGCCGATCACGTGTACCCTACCTAAAACCTCTTTCCTCATTACCTTAGCCAGCTTCATCGTAACCCACAACTTCTTCACTTTTGAAGGCCAGACATATCAACAATTGAATGGAACAGCCATGGGTACCAGGATGGCCCCCTCATACCCCAGCCTATTAATGGGTCGCTTAGAGGAAGCCTTCTTGGTTACCCAAGCCTGCCAACCCAAAGTTTGGTACAGATTTATTGATGACATCTTCATGATCTGGACTCACAGTGTAAAAGAACTCCAGAATTTCCTCACCAACCTCAACTCCTTTGGTTCCATCAGATTCACCTGGTCCTACTCCAAATCCCATGTCACTTTCCTTGACGTTGACCTCCATCCGTCCAATGGCCAGCTTCACACATCTGTCCACATCAAATCCACCAACAAGCAACAGTACCTCCATTTTGACAGCTGCCACCCTTTCCATATCAAACGGTTGCTTCCCTTCAGCTTAGGTCTTCATGGCAAACGAATCTGCTCCAGCGCTGAATCACTGAACCATTACACCAACAACCTGAAAACAGCTTTCACATCTCGCAACTACACTCCGGACCTGGTACAGAAGCAAATAACCAGAGCCACTTCCTCATCCCCTCAAACCCAGAACCTCCCACAGAAAAACCCCAAAAGTGCCCCACTTGTGACAGGATACTTTCCAGGACTGGATCAGACTCTGAATGTGGCTCTCCAGCAGGGATATGACTTCCTTTAATCCTGCCCTGAAATGAGATCCATCCTTCATGAAATCCTCCCCACTCCACCAAGAGTGTCTTTCCGGCGTCCACCAAACCTTCGTAACCTCTTGGTTCATCCCTATGAAATCCCCTAACCACCTTCCCTACCCTCTGGCTCCTACCCTTGTAACCAACCCCAGTGTAAGAGCTTTCCCATGCACCCTCCCACCACCACCTACTCCAGTCCTGCAACCTGGAAGTTGTACACGATCAAAGGAAGAGCCATGTGTGAAAGCAACCACATGATTTACCAACTGACGTGCCTACACTGTGAAGCGTTCCATGTGGGAATGACCAGCAACAAACTGTCCATTAGCATGAACGGACAGAGGCAGACAGTCTTTGTTGGTACTGAGGATAACCCTGTGGCTAAACATGCCTTGGTGCACGACCAGCACATCTTGCCACAGTGTTACCCTGTCCCGGGTAATCTGGATACTTCCCACTGACACCAACCTATCAGAACTCCGGAGATCGGAACTTGCCCTTCAGTATATCCTCTCTTTGCGTTATCCGCCAGGCCTCGACCTCCGCTAATTTCAAGTTGCCGCCCGTCGTACCTCACCTGTCAATCAACAACATCTTTGCCTCTGTACTTTCGCCTCGTATGACATCTCTGCCCAACCTCTTTGCATTTACAGATGTCTGTCTGTGTCTGTATATGTGCGAGTGTATACCTGTCCTTTTTTCCCCGTAAGGTAAGTCTTTCCACTCCTGGGATTGGAATGACTCCTTACCCACTCCCTTAAAACACACATCCTTTCATCTCTCCCTCTCCTTCCCACTTTCCTGATGAAGCAACCTTGGGGTTCGAAAGCTCGAAATTTGTGTGTGTATTTATGTGTTTTTTATTGTCTCCTATCAACATACTAAAGCTTTCATTTGGTAAGTAACAGCATCTTTATTTTTACATATATTTTTCCCATGTGGAATGTTCCCCCCCCCCCCCCCCCCCCCCCCTCTCTCTCTCTCTCTCTCTCTCTCTCTCTGTCTCTCTCTCTCTCTCTCTCTCTCTCTCTCTCTCTCTCTCTCTCTCTCTCTCTCTATATATATATATATATATATATATATATATATATATATATGAAGAGGTTAAAGATGAAGTCGAAATGTGGTTCCGATAACAGGCGGCAACCTTCTATGACTGTGGAATACAGAAGCTTGTGCACCGACTTAACAAATGTTTGGATAATGGGGGTGATTATGTCGAAAAATAACAAATAATGCAGTTAATAAGATGTAACTGAAATTTTACATCTAGATGTTCTATTTAAGGACCGCGAGCCACTGTATCTTTACTTTTCAAAGTGCCCTCGTAAAAACCTGTACACGAACTGTTTGTGCTTTTATTATTACGAGCGGGAGTGTAAAGTATACGCTGAAAAAGTTTACAAAACTAAGGCTGTGTGTCGGGCTCGGCGGCAGACGATGCTACGCCCGCAAGATGGCTGGCCGCTCTCAGCTTCCGATGCCGACGCGCAGCGCGGGCCGGCTGCCGGTGCCGGTGCGCGCGCCGACCTCGTGCCCCGGCGCGCAGCCCCGCGCTACCGGTTTGCGCCCGCCGCAGACGTACGGCTCGGCCCGCGCCTCTGCGCCGCCGTGCGCGCCCTGCGCGCCCTCGCCCTCCGCCACCCCGCGGGCGTCCGGCCTGAGGGCGCCTCAGATCAGGTCCGGCCTCAGGCCTCCCCGACGGATCTGCATGTCGACGCCACAGCCCTCCACTTCGACGGCGGCGCCAGTTTGTGGCCCTCGTAGACAGGTGAAAACACGCACTATTTGTTCGTAGCAGTCTGGTCGTTATATACAGTTAACCCGAACTCTGACAACATTTTGAAGGGTGTTCAGGGATTCCATTTTCCCTTATTGTATTTCAATTCCCCATCGGGGCGGGCTGGTAGCGCCAGATGCGCTGCTCTTCAACCGAGAGACATAGAACAAACAATAGAAGACATTTAAAAATATACAAAGGAGAAAACGTGGTGAACATAGATATAAAAAAGGGGGAACATCGTGGAAGGCAATAGAAAAAAAGGCGACTGTAAAATGGGGATAAAAACAGCAAAAAAGTAGTGCACACAAAAAACCACACACTGGGACAATTAAAAGAACACAAGGCACAGTACGACCGGACCATAAAAGTAACGACAGATGGTGTAGCACATAACAAACACTGCCAGTGAACCTCAAGGCAGCACACAATTAAAATCAAACCTCTTGACACACAGGAGAAACAGCACTAAACACAACACTGACGTGGCGCACTGACGATGATCAAAATGGAGGATCTGCCACGTGCAAGAAGATGAGGGAGATCGGGAGAAGGGAGGGAGGGATGGAGGGGAAGAGAGGGTGGAGATGGGCGGGGGGCGCGCTGAAGAGGGCCAGGTAGACAGGGATGTTGGAAGGAAAGAGGCAAGTGTTGGGTGCAGGGTCTCGGGGGGGGGGGGGGGGGGGGGGAAATCCATTATGGGAGAAGGAGGGGAGAGGAAAAAGGGGGCCCTGGGGAGGGTGGGGACAAGGCGAGGTTACAGTTGGAAGGAAGGGTATATGTCACGGCGAAGTTCGTCATCCGGGAGGGGGAGGCGCTGGAAATTGCCCTGATGAAGGAGATGGAGGGTGTGGAGGTGGAGAGTGGGAGGGATACAGCGATAGAGGCTCGGCAACAGGCGGGGGGTTGTTCAGAGATATTTTCTAAGTACTTTGGTATAAGAAGCCCCCGTCGGAGGTTCGAGTCCTCCCTCGGACATGGGTGTTGTGTGGCCCTTAAGCAGTCGGCACACGGACCGTGCATCCGAACGTTGAGCGTTCAGAGTGCCGAGTTTATGACGTCACGGCGTGGAATAGCACGTTCGGTAGTCTTTCCGAACGTGCAGAGCAACATCTGGTATGTCAGATTTTCTGAGCGTGCATCTGAGCGTTGACCAATGAGATGCCACAACGGCTCCTACGTCACACGAACGCCATTTCCCTTCATTACAGAGCTGTGAGGCGCCATATTGGCATTCATTTCAAGCCTATATGTATATACGCCGTTTCTAAGCACCAGAAAACTGAGAATCACTGGAAAGCCCGTTGTTAGTTGTCTGATTCGATCGAATAAAATAATGAGAAACATGATATTCGAAGCCAAAAAATTATTGTAACTTGTGTATTATGAGATTAAACTATTTGAAGACAGCGACACACAGAAGACCCACCCAAAACGCATTGTTCTTGGTACAACTTGTTACAATTAAATTTCAATTAGTAACATATTTACGATTAAGGTTTTCAGCAACAAGTATAATTTTTTCTTAGGTTCAGATACTTTATTATTAGTTTAATGTAAGTATATACTATGATATTTGATGTTATGTAAATATAAGTTCACCTTTTTTTGACGGGTAACTTTGTTCGATTGGCTTAATCTACAGGACAGCTTGCGCTACTTGTATAAAGATATTTTGCTCCTTTTTCTTTTACGCTTCGTCATTCACATGCTGCAAAGATTCTGCTACTGGGTAGGAACACTGATCAAGTAAGACTGACCTTGGGTTTTACTAAAATGTGGGAATGATGAAATAATGTTTATCTTATGCTGAGAAGTATTCCAAATTTGTAATGTACTGTTTGTGATGGAACTTTTATAAGCCTGTGTGCTTACTGATTGGACATGGTACTTTCCTTTTCGTGGACGATAGAGGAAATGTGCGTTTTAAAAGACCTAACGTGGGAAATTTACGCGCGCCCGTTGAGTAAACAGTGTGATTTACGAACTAGAAACACCCCTCAACTGCCGCAGGAGTGCGCTGTGATCGCGTATACCACGTTGGGGGCCCACGTACCGTATGCACGAGTCGCATCGTTCCTGAGCGTTCAGCCGCCCGTTGAACTCGGCACGCTCAACGTTAACGTTCGACAGCACGGTCCGTGTGCCGAAGGCTTTAGCGTAAGTTAGTCTAACAAGGGGAGGCCACGACGTTTGGAACACCGATTTACTTCAAACCTCGTACACTCGTAGTACTCCATTATGGCAGCAAAATGTGTAAGCAGTAGCGCGTACTTCTCAAGCGTTATTGAGAAAACCACAAGATAATTTCGGTCCTCAAATATATACCTGTGCGTGGCCGTTTTTACCAGAAAGCGGCGGCAGCCGAGCGGATGCCGGCACCGTAACTCAGCGTGTTCGGTCAGAGGATTGGCTGCCCTCTGTAATGAAAACACTGAGTTAATGGATCAACGACGAACTAAAATGGCTGTCTTGCGACGTCCGCCCCAAGCAGATACAAAGAACGAAGACAAACAATACGAGAGTTTTTTTTCTTTTTTTAAAAAAAGTGGGTAGCGTTGAAGCCCCGTAATCGCTGGATCGAGTCCCGTTCGTTTTATTTTTAACACAGTCATTTCCTGTACTATTTATATTGCAACTGACATAATGGAAAAATTCGTGTAATCGGAGGAACTTTTATTAAATTTAAAATGTTATTTGGCAGTCTACAAATTTTTAGTATCACAAATAATATAATATTCATCTCTCAATCTCGCAATAATGGCAGATTCTAGTGAGATGGCTATAAAACATGTAGAAATTCTAAAAGAATGTGCAGAAAAAGTCGGCCTACAGATACCATTTGAAAAGACAGTGTTTACAACAACAAATTTAGAAATTTCCAAATTACAAACAAAATACGTAGAAATCAACAGAGTACCATACTTCAAATATCTTGGAGTAATTATCTCGGAAAAATTTGCACAACAAGAAAGAATACAAAAAGCTCGTAAAGGTTTAGGATTAGTGCAAAACCTCTATAATAAAAAATGTTTATCTTTAAATGAAAAAATTATGCATTACAATACAGTCATTAAATCATCAATGTTATATGCCAGCGAAACCTTGGCACTAAACAGGAAAACTGATCTAGAAAATCTAAAGAAAGAAGAAAGAAAAATAATTAGAAAAATTTTGGGTCCAAGATGGACCGAGAATGGATATAGATTACAGAAAACATCAAAAATTGAAGAATATTCTAACATAGAGATAGACATGAGAAAAAGACGCCTTAAATTCTATGGCCACATAATGAGACTTCCTGAACACAGATTAACAAAAAGAATTGTAAAATACGTAGATTCTCTTGTTAATGGAGGAGAATGGATCCAAAAAGTTAAAAAAGATTTGGAATTAGCAAAAATTACTAAAGAAGAAATAGCTGCAAGGAACAATTTTAGAATAAAAGTTGAAAAGTGGGAGGTTAAACCAGAGACAAAAGCACCGAGAACCGGAACAAAATGGAGCGAAGAAAGAAGAACTAAATTTTCGCAAACAATGAAAAACTGGTGGGCAAATAAAAAGAACCAGAAGACTAAGAAGAACGGAAAGTGAACCAGCTTTACTTAGCGTCTTTCACATGGGAGCTTTACGACTAATAATAATAATAATATTCATAACTAACGACTAGTACTCGACCAAACGTATAAAGTGATAAATGGCCACGCACAGGTATATATTTGAGGACCGAAATTATCTTGCGATTTTCTCAATAACGCTTGAGAAGTACGCTCTACTGCTTACACATTTTGTTGTCCTCATGGAGTACTACGAGTGTACTAGGTTTGAAGTAAATCAGCGTTCCAAACGTCGTGGCCTCCTCTTGTAAGTTAGTTTAAGTACTGTGTAAGACTATGAACCGATGACCTTAGCAGTTTGGTCCCTTAGCAATTCACACATTTGGTATAAGGAACCCGTGGCCTCTGATGACTCAACACACAATAATAATGTGAGCGTCATTTATTCGATTTACACTAAGGCGACAGAATTCATTGCATAGCGATATGCAAGTACGCAGATGGCGGCAGTATAGCTTACACAAGGTATGAAACGGCCGTCCATTGGCGCAGCTATCATTTGCACTCCGCTGATTACTGATGGGAATTTACAGACTCTGAAAGCGGGTTGGTACTTGGAGCTAGACAGACGGGATACTCGATTTCTGAAATGCTTAGGAAATTCAATATTCCGAGATCGTACGCAGCTCGCGGTCGTGCGGTAGCGTTCTCGCTTCCCACGCCCGGGTTCCCGGGTTCGATTCCCGATGGGGTCAGGGTTTTTCTCTGCCTCGTGATGACTGGGTGTTGTGTGATGTCCTTAGGTTAGTTAGGTTTAAGTAGTTCTAAGTTCTATGGGACTGATGACCATAGATGTTAAGTCTCATAGTGCTCAGAGCCATTTGAACCATTTGAACCATTCCGAGATCCACAGAGTCAAGAGTGTGCCGGGAATACCACATTTCAGGCATTACCTCTCATCACAGACAACACAGTGGCCGACGGCCTTCACGTAACGATCTAGGTAAGGGTCACTTGTGTAGAGTTGTTAGTGCTAACAGGTAGGCAACACTGCGTGAAATAGCCACAGAAATCAATGCTACGCGAGTTCCTTTACTAACAACACGACATCGCCTGCAACGCCTCTCCTAGACTCGTGACCGTATTGCTTGTATCGTAGACGACTGCAAAACCGTGGCCTCGTCATCTCAGTCACGATTTCATTTAGTAAAACTGATAACAGGGTTCGATAAAACTGATAACAGTGGACCCAAGTTGTCAACAACTCCCGGATCCAAACATTGTTTTATTGCAGTTGCCAAGAACGACATCTGCCCATAGTAACTCACAGGAACTAGACTGCAAATTTGTGGTGGCTCCATAATAGTGTGACCTATATTTACATGGAATGGAATGGGTTCTCTGCTCCAACAGCACTGATCACTGACTGGAAATGGTTATCTTTGGCTACTGGGAGAGCATCTGCAGCCAAACAACATTGGAATTTTTATCTATGACAATGCACCATGTCACTGGGCCACAATTGTTCGCGTTTGGTTTGAAAAACGTTCTGGACAATTCGCGTGAATAATTTGGCCACCCAAATCCCCCGAAATGAATCCCATCGAACATTTATGGGACGTAATCGAGAGGTCAGTTCGTGCACAAAATCCTGCACCGGCAACACTTTCGCAATTATGGACGGCTACAGATGCAGCAATGCTCAGTATTTCTGCAATGTACTTCAAATCACTTGCTGAGCTGCTACACTATACCGGACAACAGGAGGTCCGGCACGACATTAGCAGGTATCACATGGCTCTTTTTCACCTGAGTGTGTTTTCCCATTTACCTTCCTTTCTCTGAAGATACTTGTACTACAGTGCAAAAGCCTATAATATGCAATCACGATAACACGAAATGACCTGGTTTCTCGTAGACGCCTGCGGACAGAAGCAAAGGCACTCTGATATGCTTGCCGTTTGATCTGGAACAGCTCAATACAGCGTCGATCTGCTGCTTCGCTGATCCCGTACACAAAGTGGACACCGCTCTGCTCTTCACCAGTAAACCTGTCCATACTGCCTTGTATCGGTGTTTAGGGAAGCGCTCTCCATAAAGTCCCTTTATCATTACAAAAACTCATAAGCCGGACTCTACTAGAGACAGAAGATCGTGGTTTGTTGTAAAATGTTTAGCAGCTCTCAAGGTTTGTTTCTTTGTCCTTTGCTGCAAATTTGACTTGGAATGCATCAAAATGGTGACAGACGAGGAGAACCCGCAAATTGTCATCAGATACGCAGAATCCAAATCTGTGACAACGATACTGCGAAATTATTGACGCCAGCATGAGAGGCCCCCACCGACAAAAATAAACGTAATGAGGTGATTCAAAAAGCAGTGTTAGAGTCTTCCTCAAAGTGGATATCCCGATGTGTCTCAAGCAGGTGTTGACGGAGTGAAAGCCGCGTTTCAGCTCAGCTCCCAGAAGTCAATCCATTGTGCATCATGCAAACTGTAGGAAGTAGATCAATTGTCCATAAAATGTTGCCAGAGCGGTTACACATTTTTGCTTTGCAACCAAACGATCGTCCTCTGCGGCATGTGTTTGCGTATTCTACACTGGTCTCCACATATGCTGCAATGACTACCTCAAAAAGTGCCTATTTTTAGATCTACTTCTACATATACATCTGCTCTGCAATTTTAAGTCATTCGCATCCGAGGCACACTTGAACACTTTTGCCTCGCAAGTTACTCCAAATACTTCTTCCTCAGAGGCAGGTCACAGACTAGTAGTTCTTGTTCTACAATTAGCGCACGCTCTATGCTCCGTTCCAACTTTTCTATTCCCGCGCTTATCTCCCAGGAATAGAGGGACTTTCCTCCTTTTTTTTCTTTATTGATTACAACTTAAATGCCCTACGCTTGAACTAGCGAGATCACCTAAAATACGATTCTCGTATTCACATACAAACTCCCTTAAAGACATTAAAATTCATCGCAGAAAAGAGAGCAAAAATATTTCGACAGACTGACGAAAGTATCAGCATGTTGCAATACAGATATACAGTGTAGCTGTTACGAGCACAAACAGGAAACGTTCCAAGTGCCAAATCTCAGATTTATTACGAGAATGAAAAACAATATATCTCTGTTTGTAGATGACTGATTTGTACCAAAAAAACTGAGAAGATATTAAGCTACTCGCCGCATCCCCGCAAAAATAAGACAGGTCTGCAAAAATTTTTTTGTCAGCTGCATGAGATATTTTTATTGAATTATATGTTTTAGAATGCGCTGATTCCATAAGTGAAGTCTATTTTTTTTTATCACATAAGGTTTTTTTTTTTGCAAATTCAAACACAAAAAATTGGTAAAAGCACTCGTTTAATCAAAATTATCAAACATAATGTTTTTGTTCAACCCATGAAACATTATTTTGAGACATACAGTGACAATATTATACTTATTCATGCTATTTATGAAACATTTTCTTCTTTTCCTTGATACTTCACCGAGTCCTTTTCCAATTTCCATCTTTAGTTTCCCGCTTAAGCATCAAACAGTAGTCAGCAATCATAGTGACAATCCATTTTCCTTGCTACCGTCTCTCGATATCACGGACATCCTGGTGAAACCGCTCCTTCTATTCTTCACTGTAAGCTCCCATGTTTTCAGGAAAACTGTTTATGTGGGAGTGTAAAAATGTACCTACAAGCTCATCTTGCAGCCTTTAGCTTCATATCCTGCTAGCATCCGTTGAACAATGGTTTTGTAGTCTGGATCCTTAGTATTTCCCAAAAAATTTCGCACTACATCCTTGAACGATACTCAAGCTTCTTTTTCTTTCTCATTCATACTTTCCCCGAAGAGGGAAAGTTTTCTTACATCAGGGCCAGTGAAAACTCCACCTTTCAATTTTGCTTCTGACAGCTTCGAGAAATTTGTACATAGATATTTAAAACAGTCCCATCCTTTTGCAGTGATTTTACAAACTGTTTCATCAACCCCAATTTGATATGGAGAGGGGGCAACAAAACCAAAACCTTTTCTGGTGGCACCAAAGTAGTATTGATAACATTTTTCTCTCAGGTTTTAAAGTTTCTCGGGGTGGCCAATCACTTTTAGTCCAGTGCTATTCTCTGGCTCTACTATCCCACAAGCATAAGAAGTATGGGTATTTAGTATAGCCTGCCTGCTGACCCAAAAGCTTCGTGAGTATTTTGAAGTCCCCACAAACCATCCATTGATGGTCCTGATATCTGATTTTTTCCAGGATAGTGGCCAAATCGTTAGTTTTCGTCCATGTGCACAGAATATCCCATCGAAAGCAATGCAAATTTATTTCCATTGTGCAATAATACTACTTTAAGACTAGTTTTGGATGAATCAATGAATAGTCGCCATTCATATGTGTCATATCGCATATCAAAGCAATGCATGAGTCCTTCCACATCATTACAAACAACTAAATTTCCTTGTTTTGAGAAAAACTGGGAACTGATGACCTCAGAAGTTAAGTCCCATAGTGCTCAGAGCAATTTGCTCAGAAAACTTGGTAAATTCTTTTTCTCCATGTCTGTACCATGAAAATGAGGAGACAGATGATAAAAGGTTTTTATTTTTGAATCTGGAACCTGACAGTTCGGCTGAATCTTTTGAAAGACCAAAATCTCTTACTACATCATTGAACTCACTTTGAGAAAATAGTTGAGGCCTTTCATCTTCGTCTGAAGAAAGATCTGAGCTTGATTCACCCTGAGGAGGTAATGTAACTTTGTCCTCCAACTCACTTGGGTATTCATCCAAACAGGAAGGTGGCTGTGGTATGGTATTTCAGAGCTATGTGTGGCACTGGACTTATAGCTGAGTCAAGGTTAGGATAACTTATGCTTCGTTTTTTTTTAATAGAATCCCTTTACATCAACTGAACAGAAGTTGTAATCAGTGGTAGGGTTTTTCTGCTCACGCCATATCATAGGAATTCCTATCCGAAATGCATTTTTCTTATCCTTAAACCACGAACGAAGATCTTCTTCACATCTTCTACACACCTTATGCACGCCCCATGGTTTATCTTGATCACCAAGTTTTAATTTAAAGTAAGCAAAATAAACTTTCTTGACAGAATCACTTATGTTTCTCTGTTGACTTTTAATAGTGATTCACCACAGATATAACAAAAACTGTTTAGAGAAATAATGCAACCTATTGTAGCTATGACAAGACAGAAACAACAGCACTGTTCATTGGAATACCAATATATCTACTGAGAGTTTCTCTTTATTTCATGCAAGATACAAATCGTCATTTGACTTGTCGCAACACGATAAAACTGAACAATAACATTGTTTGTATTTGCTTCTGGCGCCCAGGAGTTCATCGTAAAACCTGCATGTGGTAACAAAGAACACTTAACACTGTAAATTTTTTAAATTTAAGTTTATTTTATCATTTATAATTGATATAATTTTTAATAATTATTAAATGAAAAAGAACACTTATGTTTATTACTAATAAACATAAATACTGCAATATACATAAAAACCTATGTGATGGAAATTTTTGAATATTTTACCTGTTTTTGGGAGGTCAAAATCTGCAAGAAAATGTTAAAATATACTACGCAGTATTTTAGTCGCAGACCTGTGTAATGAGACAAATTAGAAAATAAATACTTAATTAAGAATGTTCTAAGTACCATACCAGGAAACCAACTGGTCTAAGCACCAGTAAGAAAGATTTTGTTGCAAGTACCTTTGATGCTGAAGCACCATGTATTATTCATAATAAAACAAGTACAGAAATACAGCAGAAAGTTCTTAACTAGTAGTACTGTAGACAACAAAAATCATTTCTCATATATTTTAAATTTTGGAACTTTGGAGGGAAGCACTTCTTGGCACAAAGACCATGCGCCCTGCATTATCGGATGTCTGAAACACTTCCTCCGTGATTTGGCACCTGGATCAAGACTAGGAGCATGCAACAGGATACTGAAAAAAAAACAATAGCACTGAAATCAGTTCTGTGGAAAAAAGGCACCTAAAAAGTTTTCCATTTGCAGCCTTAAAATATGTCTTATATATCTTAAATCGGGACCTGATCTGAAGCGAGAAATACATCATAAGAACCTTCTGAGTGCTATTTTTGGAGAAACTACAGTCGGTTAAGTAAAAAAGAGGACAGTTATTCTTTCCCATGGATGAACATTTCAATTCTATTCTCTAGTCACAAAAAGATGATCTGACTAAAAGACAGAGTGAGGAACTGATTTAATTTGCAGTAGTGGCTGTAAGTCAACCAGGCAGTACCGGATGTGATACTCTCTAAACAGCTATTTGGCGTGTAACGTTTGAAACCACCCATAACGGGAAAATATGAAACATTATCAGTTTAGAGATGTTCGAATAGAGCCTGTGATCAGTTACCAAAATACAGTTGTAGCTACATCTATTACCTAGGTAAAAAAAGAAAAATTTTATGTTCAGGAAACTGAGTAAAGTAGCTATAAGACATTGCTTGGAGACAAAGTTAGGAACACTAGTTGATTAAAGGATCAAATATAGGATCTAAAAATACATACAAAGTAAAACAGTTAAGGATGACAAATGTCTGCAGTAGTGTACTAATAGAATCAGGAATGCACTTAAGAAACAGCACATGCTGCACAAGTACATAGGAAGGCAGTACTGATCTTGCACACTCTCATAATACATGAGAAATTTTCAGGTCACTGCAAAGTATCTTTCCTTCCAGGAGCTCTATTCTTGCAAGGTGTGCTTGAGAAGTTTTGTGGAGCACAGAGGTAGGAGAGGATTTGGTGCAAGTGATGTCCCATAATGAGTTGTGTTTGGAAATCTCAGATAGTGGAGCTCTCTCCTACAGAAGATAAAGTTAGTTAGTTAGTTTCATGTTCCATGGATCGTTTACATGATAAATGTTGAAGATGTGGAACAAGTCATTTTATACTCCTATCACAAATTATTTTGCGAGATAGGAGAGCAAAGGAGAGCATCAGTCCATTTTGTTAGTGTAGGTTGCCTACATCAGGGGCAGGTGTGCACTCAGGGGCAAACCTATTGGCCTGACAGGTACTTAACCTATTGTTTTCCTTTGATTGACAGGTCCTTAACCTATTGTTGCCCCACCCCCTCCCCCTTCCCCTCGCTGCTACAAGTACGCTTTCATGTCTGAGTTACTGGAACAGCCCCTCTCACTCTTATCAATTTGATTGACTACTTAATTAAATTGATCAATTAATTAACCTCTCCCCCTCTAGTAAACTCCATCCTCTCCCACTCTCCCTCCCAGAAATTCGTGGGGAAAAGACTCAGCTGATCAGACATTTGGAGGGAATTTGGTTGCAGTGTGTGGAATATTGTTTAAACAATTTAGACAATGTGTTGAATATTGATTATTTAAACAATTTAGAGGATTCAATACAGGAACTGGGGGGAGGTTGCGGATTTTTTTACTGCATTGCGGTACTTCTCCAAACTACAAGCAGGTACTATAGACCCACATCCCTCAGAGCCCATTCACCTCTATCACCCTAACATTCTATCATCGTTATTCTAATCCATCCACCAGAAAAAAATTGTGAACTATAAAAGATCCACTAACTCGATAAGATTTTTACCACATCTCTCTTCTCCTATTTACAGAAAACAAAAAACCGCATGTGTGCCAGTATCGAGCACATGGGACGATCCTATTAAATATACAGATGTTGATCTACAGCACAGACTAGTTTGAAGTTTCATCATCTGTACTGTAGGAGGATGACCATATCCCATGGACCATACTGTAAATCGCAAGAGACACTACCTGTGACTCTGTGTCATTATTTGAAACATTCTTTTTTTCTGCTGTAACACACTTTGTACACTGCCATACATTTTGTTTTCCACCACGACTTCGAGGTCTGTGTCAGGTTCTAAACTGACAAACACATTCTGATCCATTGCCTCTCACACAAAACTAGGCGTCACATGGTGTAAATCATCTTGTCATTCCAGCTATCATAACACGCCACACACACTGGATGATTTTAATTACCACAATGCAGAAGCATAATCCGTGTCTTCTCCCCAGTTCCCGTAGTGTCTTTTATAATACCTCATGCTGCAGGAGCAGGCTTCATTTCCAACAAATGGTCAATACACAGTTCTGTCGCAGTAACTCAGCTTCGCCCGTTTGTACACGGGTTGACGGAGGTGGTGGATATACTCATAGTTTCCTCTGACCCCTACTCAGTTCCGACTTACATGGAATGATCACGTTCGCAAAGCTGAAGATATGTTAGCGCAGAGTCTGAGGGGAAAGTTGCAGGATGCATATGGGCTACCTAAAACGAGACCGGAATTTTACTGTAGCAGATAGGTGAAAGGAAGGTGACTCGTTTCGAGATATGAGAGTGCCAGAAATATGTTTCACTAGTGGCTTTACTCATTAAAAGACTTCTCCATAGGATCCAACACAGGTATGTTCATGAATGAGGGGACTTGATTCCAAATACCAGATGGCATTTCTAGTGGCTAGCGTAGCACTAGAGTTCTGAAAAGCTAGTGCACGTTTATTATGACCTCAATCATCACACCATCTACTGTTTGCAGTTCTTCTCAATCACCCATTGGCTATAGCCCAGTGGATATATCACCGATCCTCTCAAATTGCATTGAGACAGAATGTGTTACAAATACTGGAGAAATACCTAGCGACGGCGGCGTGAGGGCGTTGTCAATACCGATTTCATACCACGCTCCCGGTATAGTTTTTAACATGGATACTTCTGAAGGTGTCAGGGCTAAAATACAGGGAGCGTAAGGCTATTTACAATTTGTACAGAAACCAGATGGCAGTTATAAGAGTCGAGGGACATGAAAGGGAAGCAGTGGTTGGGAAGGGAGTGAGACAGGGTTGTAGCCTCTCCCCGATGTTATTCAATCTGTATATTGAGCAAGGAGTGAAAGAAACAAAAGAAAAATTCGGAGTAGGTATTAAAGTCCATGGAGAAGAAATAGAAACTTTGAGGTTCGCCGATGACATCGTAATTCTGTCAGAGACAGCAAAGGACTTGGAATAGCAGTTGAACAGAATGGACAGTGTCTTGAAAGGTGGATATAAGATGAACATCAACAAAAGCAAAACGAGTATAATGGAATGTAGTCGCATTAAGTCGGGTGATGCTGAGGGAATTAGATTAGGAAGTGAGACACTTAAAGTAGTAAAGGAGTTTTGCTATTTGGGGAGCAAAATAACTGATGATGGTCGAAGTAGAGTGGATATAAAATGTAGACTGGCAATGGCAAGGAAAGCGTTTCTGAAGAAGAGATATTTGTTAACATCGAGTATAGATTTAAATGTCAGGAAGTCATTTCTGAAAGTATTTGTATGGAGTGTAGCCATGTATGGAAGCGAAACATGGACGATAAATAGTTTGGACAAGAAGAGAATAGAAGCTTTCGAAATGTGGTGCTACAGAAGAATGCTGAAGATTAGATGGGTAGTTCACATAACTAATGAGGAGGTATTGAATTGGGGAGGAGAGAAATTTGTGGCATAATTTGACTGGGAGAAGGGATCACTTGGTGGGACATATTCTGACGCATCAAGGGATCACCAATTTAGTATTGGAGAGCAGCGTGGAGGGTAAAAATCGTAGAGGGAGACCAAGAGATGAATACACTAAACAGATTCAGAAAGATGTAGGTTGCAGTAGGTACTGGGAGATGAAGAAGCTTGCACAGGATAGAGTAGCATGGAGAGCTGCATCAAACCAGTCTCAGGACTGAAGACCACAACTACAACAACTTGTGTGCACCTGTAGAACCAAGACCACTTGTGACTGTAGTGTGGTTGCGTTTTATTTTAACACATAGCGGTTTGTAAGACGATTACACGTCTCTTTATAAGACACAGTGATAGCACTCGCAAGAAAAATTTATGAGACATGTCCACTCATAGTTGATTTTAGGTCAATATTATTCTGTATCACCAGCAATTGATTATTGACGAAGTAGTATACTTAGTAGTAGGGGGTGAGTGGAAGGATCGCCTTGAGCATCAGGCTTATAAAGTATGTGTTTATGTTCACACATGTGCAAAGGAAATGACTATGTCCAGTCGTAAGGAAGGTATGGATTAGACGTGGAGTAGTGTGATAGCAAAGGGAGGAGTATGTGAAGCCTTAAGAACGGTACCGGTATTTCTATTTCCAGAGCCACAGCCGTCAGCAGGGTGTATTTCCGATACTTCAGTCGTTGTCGAATGTCGTTCAATTGAGACTGCGATGATAACACTTAACTGCAAGTGTAGCGATCAAATATATATGTGACCGACTTCCTACGATAATTCTGTCAAGGGGTGCTTGGCCTGCAGCGCCGGTGCCCTTGGCGGTAATGATTCACGGTTCCTGTTAACAGCAGGAGCTATCCGAATGGTAAGGTCTGTTGGGAGGATAGGAATGTAGCTGACTTAACCATATTGTCTCTAGAAAGCCGAATAGCTAACTAATTCTTAGTATATGTTGGGTAGCTTTCGTGATTGCATGGAAATCTGTATTCCACTGTCCGAGGTATCAGAACGATTTTCACTTGTAATGTTGGACTTGTTCATTTCTGAACCAGGGACCCTTACCTCACATTCATAAATTTATCCATCTTCACAATCCTTGAAAGTTTGTAGCATCATCATGAAATCACCCTGCATACGCATACATTTACAGGTGCCAGCGCATATGAGTTCGACGCTGTGTACGTCGTTGGATGACGTTTCCGGATATGAGGTTCCTATTTAAAATATTGTATTGTGTACTCATTCCCTTCTACAGGTCCTAGAAGTTTGTAATGAGAATTTCTGAACATTCTGTATAATGAATATTATACTGCTATAGGTATTGTCATAGTTATTAGTGGTAGTGGAGAGACACAAAGCTGTTGGCAGCCTGAATTCTTCCAATTTCTCCTATTTCAGAATTAATGACTAAAACGATCAAGAGTAATTTCACGTAAAATCACCCAGTGGACGTTGCCCTTATGTCACAGATTTTTCTGAAAATTTGGTGTAAGAATGTACATAATGAGCTAGGGTTAAAATATTTATTCTGGAATTTTTGACCAAAATTGTAATTAGGAGACCATTTTGAAATGTGGGCCCATTCTACCAACTGGCGTTGAGAAACGAAGTGCCTTGTAAGTTTGTAAACAATATAACTTTTTTATTTATGAATCAATTTTTTTCAGTTTGGTGTCATTGGAAGTAAAAGAATAGATATATAATATAAAATTATTAAATTGCTGTGTCTAAGCAACAAATGTTTGAAAATTTGTAATTAATTTAACTTCACACCAATTTCTTTTGCAAATTCCAGGAATTTTTTTCAGCAGTCACAAGTTTCACATCGGAATATTTGTTTCAAATAAATACTACTGCCATACTTTAAACATTAAAAAATCAGAAGGGTGTTGGTCCTCTATTGTTAGATCTTATACTTTTTCAATATTGCTCTAATAATTAATTGCTTAAAATAGCTAATCAACAATACATGAAACAACAATGAATAATTCAGTCTAGAAGCAACACAGGCTTTATGTGTTAGGTTTGTTTGTGTCTATGCACTTTACATATCTGAAGGACTTTCTTGTCTTGAATTTGTGCTTCTTACATGAGCAGCCATTTTGTCTTCTAAGTTCCAGTAGTAAGCTGTTGTGGAAAGCCCATCTCCAGAAACTAAATGCTGCTTTATTTACCATTAGAACAGTATCTGAAATAAGTGACACTTCAACATGAAAAGTTGCATATTTTCATACACTTATGTCATATGGTATTATTTTTTGGGGTAATTCTTCTGATTCAAAAAGGGTATTTTTGGCTCAAAAACGGGCTGTTCGATCTATATGTGGTGTAAGTTCGAGAACTTCTTGTCAGCCCCTATTCAATAGTCTGGAAATTCTGACATTGCCCCTCACAGTATATATTTTCTTTAATGTTGATTGTTGTTAGCAATATTAGCCTATTCCCAACAGTTAGCAGCTTTCACTCAGTTAATACTAGGCAGAAATCAAATCTGTATGTGGAATGCACTTCCTTGACTCTTGTGCAGAAAGGAGTGCAGTATTCTGCTGCATCCATTTTCAATACGCTACCACAAGAACTCAAAAATCTTAGCAGTAGCCCAAACACTTTTAAGTCTAAACTGAAGAGTTTCCTTATGGCTCACTCCTTCTATTCTGTCGAGGAGCTCCTGGAAGAGCTACAAAATTAAGAAAATTCCAGTGTTACATTGTTGATTTTCTTTATATAAACTTATGACTTGCCACCTGAATATGTTTTTTTTATGTTTCATTATATCTGTTTCTAATACCGTGTTATAATTTCATGTACTGACTCGTTCCATTACCATGGACACTTCTCCTTAATTTGGTCCCACGAAACAATAAATAACTAAATAAATAAAAATAAAAAATGCAGCCCACATCCTTCTGAATCTGCTTAGCGTATTCATCTCTTGATCTCAATCTACAATTTTTACCTTCCACACTGCCCTCCAATACTAAATTGGTGATCCCTTGATGTCTCAGAACATGTCCCACCAACCGATCCCTTCTTCTAGTCAAGTTGTGCCACACACTTCTCTTCTCCCCAATCCGATGCAATACTTCCTCATTAGTTATGTGATCTACCCATCTAATCTTCAGCATTCTTCTGTAGCACCACATTTCGAAAGCTTCTATTCTCTTCTTGTCCAAACTATTTATCGTCCATGATTCACTTCCATACATGGCTACACTCCATACAAATACTTTCAGAAATGACTTCCTGACACTTAAATCTATACTCGATGTTAACAAACTTCTCTTCTTCAGAAACGCTTTTCTTGCCATTGCCAGTCTACATTTTATATCCTCTCTACTTCGACCATCATCAGTTATTTTGCTCCCCAAATAGCAAAACTCCTTTACAACTATAAGTGTCTCATTCCCTAATCTAATTCCCTCTGCATCACCAGAGTTAACTCGACTACATTCCATTATCCTCGTTTTGCTTTTGTTGATGTTCATCTTATATCCTCGTTTCAAGTCCACATCTGCCCCTGGAAATGTGTTACAGTTTAAAACCTGGTTCCTAAATCTCTGTCTTACCATTATATAATCTATCTGTAACCTGTCAGTATCTCCAGGCTTCTTCCATGTATACAACCTTCTTTTATGATTCTTGAAGCAAGTGTTAGATATGATTACGTTATGCTCTTTCATTTCTTACCCCCAATCCATATTCACCTACTACATTTCCTTCTCTCCATTTTCCTACTGCTGAATTCCAGTCCCCCATGACTATTAAATTTTAGTCTCCCTTCACTATCTGAATAATTTCTTTTATATCATACATTTCTTCAATTTCTTCATCATCTGCAGAGCTAGTTGGCATATAAACTTGTACTACTGTAGCAGGCATGGGCTTGGTATCTATCTTGGCCACAATCCTATTTTTTATTCATTATTAAATCTACTCCTGCATTACCCCTATTTGATTTTGTATTTATAGCCCTGTATTCACCTGACCAAATGTCTTGTTACTCCTGCCACCGAACTTCGCTAATTGCCACTATATCTAACTTTAACCTATCCAGTTCCCTTTTTAAATTTTCTGAATATGATAATGTTTGGGGAAACAGAGCCCCTCAATATGAGATAGTGAAAAGGAACAATTGAATTTAAAAAGAGAAAGAATTCGCCCAATCCATGCATAGTTCTACAGTAACATATAAGCAGAGAGACTTAATTTAACATCCATAAGCGCAATGGGTTGCTTTTTTTCAACATATTACAGTGCCCTATGACGTTCTATAATTTTTATGAAGCAATGCTAGACCACTTAATCATATTATAACCTACAAGCGGTAGTTGCAATATATGCTTTTTTATAATTGTGGCTAGTTATCAGATGTTTTAGTGAACTTTATTTATCAGATATTATAATGACTGAAAAAAGATCACATATTTTATTTAACATTTCTTACAAGTTTTTTTTGTATCAGTTATCATTAGAAATAATGATATATTCATATAAATATTATTATTCCTTATTAATAGTTTTGTTTCATACAGAATTATATTATAATGAATGATAGTTCATTTAAAAATACATTAAACTAAAAGTTGGTCATATTTATAACTCCATTTTGAAGGTTTTTTATAAGTAGTTATTACTCTTTAAATTATTATTTCTTCACTATATGATATCATCAATTTAATTATAAATTAAAAAGTTGAGATCTCTATATTAATTTATTCATTATGCATAATTTATATACTTGAAATATATATTACCTTCAAACCAATCATTAATACACTCAATTTTGACAATATATAACCAAGTAATAAATAAATAGCTATTAATTATTTTTGTCATTGATTTTGTTATTGACAGTTGATAGTTAATTTTTAAGTATTTAGTTTTAAAGGCTGTTAAGACATTATCAGTACTACATTTTTAATGTTATAAGTGTTTAACATACTTTCACAGAATTTAAACAAAAATATTTTTTATTTGTGTAAAATTTATTACTTATATACAATAATTCAAATAAAACAAATTATAATAAATATAATTCAATTCCACAATCAAAGGTTTTATGTGTTACGTATCTTACAATGCTCCTGAAGCAACATCTGATTGACTGTTATAAAATACATCACACTATCAAGTTGAGAGGTTTTAGAATATAATATTGAGGGATTGTACATACCGAGAGGTTCCATATTGAGGGATCGAACTGTAATATAAAGTTGTTTCATAATGTGAATATTAGAGGTCACTTAATAAAGTGGTCATTAACTATTTCTCATTTCCTGTTTACAGATTCTTCATAGTATATTCTTGTCTAATTAGAGAACAATAAAAAGTTTCGAACCATCCAGTTCTTTTCTGCAACATGCACAGTTGATTAAAAATCATAATGGAAAACAAATGTTCTTTAGGCTTTGTGTCAGCAGTTGTGTGTCAGGAGAAAAGTAATAGCAGCGAAGAGCTTGATTTAATAGTTATGTCAAGCCTGAATCAAGCTGATATTGAATTACTGAAGCTAAGAAGCATCTGTGATTATATTGAGTGTTTGTTCTTCTCACAAAAGGCTCTATTTGGGAACATTTGAAGACATACAAAGATTTTGCTGTGACCCTTTTAAGAAGCATGGTAAAAAGACTGCTAAGAAATCTTTGAAACCTCTTTCTTTAACCATGGTAAGGAAATATAAAACCCTTTGACTTATTCCAGGCACCACACTGTGCATAACATTCCGTAAGGACATTTCACATTCTGTGGGGGATAACCTTCCAGGGATGGATGAATGTGAAGTTGAAGATCAAGAATATATGCCAGACCCATCTACAGCTCTTCAAAAACTTAATGGAAGTTGTGAATTACTTGAAATTTCACCATTTAAGGTTACCAAGAGAGCACAAGACGGGCGTCCAGAATACATTCGTTCCAAGTCCCGTTGTTCAGCTTTAAAATTCCAGCAAACAGCATCAGAAGTGCTACATGTTCCAATGAAAAATGTGTCTGAAAATACTGCCAGTGCTGACTGACTATACAGACTGTAATATTTTAATGCAAAAACTGAAAGAGAAAGTCAGCAGAAGTTCTGTTAAAGAAAAACTACAAATACTTACCTTAGCACCAGAGTAAAGAAAAAATCCAAATGTTTTTGCCACTACCGAATACATGGTAAAGAAATCGAGGGTATTGCTAAAAAAAATGTGGTATGTTCTCAAAAGGGAGTTTAAAGTGGGAAACAGCAAAAGGTAAGGATGTGGAAAAACGTGTCCAGAATTTTTACTGTGAAGATGATATAAGTCGCATTTCTGCTAATAAAAAAGAGTGTATAAGAGAAAAAGACTAATTTTACATAATCTGAAAGACGTATACTTAGCTTCCAGAGAAAAATACACTGAAGATAAAATTGGTTTTACTAAATTTTGTGAATTTAGGTCAAAAGTAAAATGAAAAATGTTAGTATATTTCATCAAAATATTGGGGGATTGAAGAATAAAATTGATGAGATTCTGCTTTGTTTAGAAGATATAGAAACTGAGAATGTAATAGATGTACTATTCCTGTCTGAGCATCACATTGTCACTGATATGCAAAAGGTTAGCATCAATGGGTACAAATTAGCTGCACATGTAAGTAGAGATAATATGATGAGGGGAGGAGTTCCCATATATGTCAAAAGCTTCCACAGTGCAAAACATTTCGAAACTAAAAAAATTTGTGTAGAGCAACATATGGAAGCATGTGCCACTGTACTAAAACTAAATGATGGCACTTTCATAATTGTAACAGTGTATAGGTCCCCCTCAGGGAATTTCCAGCTATTTTTAGAAAACTTGGATGCTTTGTTGTGCTATCTGCCAGACAGGGGGAAGCAAATTATCATTTGTGGGGATTTCAATGTTGATTCCCTGAAAGAGTGTAATAGGAAGAATGACCTTGTAGTATTACTCAGTTCTTTCAATATGAGCTCCATCATTGATTTTCCTACTCGGATAACAAAGAACAGCAGGACATTGATAGATAACATTTTTATAGACCAAGATAAGTTTAAGGACATAAATGCTTATCCTGTTGAGAATGGTATTTCAAATCATGGTGCACAGCTAGTTACAGTACATGACATAGCTCCATGCAGTATATCAAATCAGAATTTCAAAGCAGTGCATTCAATTAACAATATGAATACTGCAAACTTTAGGGAAAGACTAAAGGAGCGAGACTGGGATGAAGTGTATATGGAACCCGATGCAAACTTGAAATATAACTTATTTCACGATACATTTTTAAGGGTATTTGAAAATTGTTTTCCCAAAAAAATAGTGATACATAATTCCAAGAAAACATATAAAAAACCTTGGCTAACTAAGAAACAAGAATATCTTGCAACAGTAAAAGAGAACTGTATCTAACAGCAAGAGGGAGTACTGACCCCGAAATTGTTCAATATTATAAAAACTATTGTGCGGTACTGAGAAAATTTATTGAAAAGTCCAGAAGTATGTGTATCATGTCTGAGGTCAGTAACTCTGATAATAAAATTAAAGCGATTTGGAATATTATTGAAAGGGAAACAGGGCAACCAAGAGCACAGGAAGACTTTAGTGCCATAAAACTGAATGACAAGTGTACTAACAAACAATCTAAAATTGGAAATATTTTCAATAATCATTTTTTAAATGTTGTGGAGAAAATAGGATCAAGATCTTCACTAGAAGAGGCAAGGCTTCTAATAGAAGAGACCATACCTGTGCAGTTTGAAACAACTGTATTTCCACGAACCTCTCCCTCTGAAATCAGTAAAATAATAAATTCACTGAAAAGTAAAAGCTCTTACGGAATTGATGGCATTTCCAGCAAGATACTTAAAGCTTGTTCCCCACAGATAAGTAGGATTCTCAGCCACGTATGTAATAGCTCTTTGGGGCAGGGTGTTTTCCCCGATAGACTGAAATATGCCATTGTAAAACCATTGCATAAAAAGGGGGACACGTCGGATGTCAACAACTATCGCCCAATCTCTCTTCTGACAGCTCAATCAAAAATTTTTGAGAAAGTAATGTATTCAAGAGTAGCCTCCCATATTTGTAAAAATAAAGTACTAACAAAATGTCAGTTTGGTTTTCAGAAATGCTTTTCAACAGAAAATGCTATATACGCTTTCACTGATCAAATATTAAATGCTCTGAATAACCAGACATCACCCATTGGTATTTTTTGTAATCTCTCAAAGGCCTTTGACTGTGTAAATCATGGAATTCTTTTAGATAACCTAAATCATTATGGTTTGAGTGGGGCAGTGCACAAATGGCTTAATTCATACTTAACTGGAAGAATGCAGAAACGTGAAATAAGTGGTTTATGTAATGTTAATACAACAGCTGATTCCTCAAACTGGGGGGGGGGGGGGGGGGTTATCAAGTACGGGGTCCCACAGGGTTCGGTCTTAGGTCCTTTACTGTTCTTGACATACATTAACGACTTACCATTCCATATTGATGAAAATGCAAAGTTAGTTCTTTTTGCTGATGATACAAGTATAGTAATAACATCCAAAAACCAATTGTAAATGTAAATGATGTTTTTCACAAAATTATTAAGTGGTTCTCAGCAAACTGACTCTCTTTAAATTTTGATAAAACACAGTATATACAGTTCCGTACAGCAAATGGCACAACTCCAGTAATAAATATAGACTTTGAACAAAAGTCTGTAGCTAAGTAGAATTTTCAAAAATTTTATGTGTGTCCATTGTGAGAGGTTAAACTGGAAGCAACACATTGATGGTCTGCTGAAACGTCTGAGTTCGGCTACGTATGCTATTAGGGTTATTGCAAATTTTGGTGATAAGAATCTCAGTAAATTAGCTTAGTATGCCTACTTTCATTCACTGCTTTCGTATGGTATCATATTCCGGGGTAATTCATCGTTGAGTAGAAAAGTATTCATTGCTCAAAAACGTGTAATCAGAATAATTGCTGGAGTCCACCCTCGGTCATCCTGCAGACATCTATTTAAGGGTCTAGGGATCCTCACAGTAACCTCACAGTATATATATTCACTTACGAAATTTATTGTTAATAATCCAGCCCAGTTCAAGAGTAATAGCAGTGTGCATAGCTATAACACCAGGAGAAAGGATGATCTTCACTATGCAGGGTTAAATATGACTTTGGCACAGAAGGGGGTAAATTATGCTGCCACAAAAGTCTTTGGTCACCTACCAAACAGCATCAAAAAGCTGACAGATAGTCAACCAACATTTAAAAATAAATTAAAAGAATTTCTAGATGACAACTCCTGCTACTCATTGGCTGAATTTTTAGATATAAATTAAGGGAGGGAAAAAAACTAAGTTAATCATTAGTATCATGCAATATTTTGTGTAATGTAATATCCTTTACAGACATCTTTCATTAACCTGACACGTTCCACTTCATTACAAAGTGTCGTATTCATGATCTGTGGAACAAGTATTAATCTAATCTAATCTAATCTGTGTTACTGTAAACAGTCGCGGAATACATAACGTAGGTGTATGCACATATCATCAAAACATAAAACTGTTAATGCATGCTGTTTATGTGAAATAACTGTACACTGAACTTCTACAGAAACTTGTGTGCAATGTGGAAAATGAGGAGTGCATGCTGCATCGCTGTGCTTGGTGTCCTGATGAATAGGAACTACACATTTTTTTTAATCGAGCTGGACTCCTTACAACATTGTGAAAATGTTGTATTCAAACAATGGATGTAAACGGATCGACCTACACTGGAGGCATTGATGAAAACGACTGATGAATTTGTTGAGTATCTCATGCAAATACTTCAAAATTTAACACATCATCATTATGTATCAAAATCTCAGAGTCACTACTTAAAATCAAGCAAAGAAACCCTCCCCGATACTACATGCATCATCATAGTGGATTTTGCAGAGAACTATTCCTGTTTGCTTCAGGATGCTGCACAAGGATTTTACTGGCAGAACATTCAAGTCACTCTTCATCCTTTTGTGGTGTACTTTAAAACAGATGATTGCATTAATTCTATGTCATTGTGTTGTATAAGTGACTGTTTGCAGCATACCAACACATTCTATGTGTTCCAGAAAACTGCTCTCACTTATATAATGGAACAATTACCACACATCCAGCATGTTATATACTTCAGTGATGGCAGTTCTGCAAAATATAAAAACTTTAAGAACTTTTTTAAATTTGTGCCATAACAAGCAAGATAATGGAATAACTGCATAATGTAATTTTTTGCCACTAGTCACGTGATGGAGTTTATGATGCTATTAAACGTTTAGCAACAAGAACAAGTTTACAGCGTCCATGTGAAAGTCACATTTTAAGTCCAAACGATCTGTTTACATTTGCCAGAACTCATGTTCCAGGAATAGAAACATTTTATGTTACAACAGAGGAGATAAAAATTTCACAAACATGTTACAAAAACGATATGAGACTGGTTCTACCATTCCTGGGACAAGAGCGAATCATTTTTTCAAACCACTGAATGAAAACAAGTTGCTGATAAGGCGTGTTTCATCATCTACTAAGTTCATTCAAGTTCCTCTTGGAATTCAAAACACTGCCTCTAACACAATTAAAGAAGAAACATGTCGCAGCTATCTACAATAACCAGTGGTGGGTTGTAAAAATTCTAGAGATAAGTGAAGAACACAGAGATGCAAAAGTCAAGTTCATGAGTTCAAGTGGCCCTTCCTCAAGTTATTCATGGCCACATCACGCTGTTGTTTGCTGGATACCCTATGAAAACATTTTAATGACCTTGCCTGCTTCTAGTGCGAGCACAAGTACTGATCGTTTACATACTTTTGAATCAGACATAACATTGTCCATTGAAAACTTGTTTGAAAGAATGAATGCTTTTTAGAATTTTATGAATGTGTTTTATGAGAACTGATCATCATTTGTGACCAATGAGTGGGAGTCACAAAATGAAATGTGTATATTATTATTTATGGTCTTTCTGTTTTAAAAGATTGACAGAACAAAGACCCTTCTGATTGTTTTTATGTTGAAATGTATGACAAAAGGAAATCTGTGAGACAAATTTTAAAATGGTGAAACTTGTGATTTTGATGTAAAAAATTAATAAAGTTTGTAATTTTTTTTGTGAAACTGACTTTAATTACATATTTTCGGATATTTAAATGCACAGTTGCAGCATTTTTATAGTTTAGTGATATAGTTGGTCCTTTTATCTTTCTAATGACACCAAATTGAATAAAATTGATTTATAAATAAGGGAGTTATAGTAGTTAAAAACTTTCTACCTACCCTTCATACTGACACCAGATGGAGAAAATGCTAGACATTTTAAAACGGCCCCCTGACCACAATTTTGGTCTAAAAAAATCTGATAAAATTATTTTATCACTTTCTATTTATGTACTTTCTTACACCAAATTTTAACAGATATCTGTGGCATTCTTTATTTTGGTTGATATTAAATGAAATGAGCCTTAACCAATTTACAAAACACTATGGGTAGTTTACATCTTTGATTTTGAATTTTGGGTGATTTTAAATGTGGCTACAGGAGCTGGGTGAGGCAAGTGTCGCTATGGAGAGGAGTGGTACAGATGAAGCATGCTTTGTAACAAGTGTCTACCTTCAATGTGAGTAATTAATGTTGTGTACTACTTGGTAGGAAATGGTAAGGAGAGGTAGGCAACAGAGTGGTGTGCCATCATCAGAGGAAAACTGGACAGGAGCAGAAATGATTAGCGAACAAGTTAACACAGAAACAGAAAGTTATTTAACTTCTGTTTCTAGAATCATTCTTTTATGTCGTCTCATTGTCTCTGTAGTGCTGTACAATGAGAAGCAAGGAGAGGATGTTGTTTGGTGGCCAGTATTCTCTTTCTGTAACACAAACTACATGCATGGATTAAATTGTTCTTTATTCATAACAATGGAAAGTTAACTTAACTCAAAATATTCGTTGTGGTACAAGCCCTTCTCTAAAGTCCACAGTAGCCTCACTGCTGGTGTAGCACAAAGTCCGCTATGTGCACATTTATGGTTGCTATGTGGTGCCTGTCTTTGTGTGCGACGGAGATAACAGCTACTGCGATTTCCGCCGGGCTGTGATCTGATGACACTGGAACTTAGTGTGACGGACTGTGACAGACGCCCTCTGGTCCGTGGGAGTGATCCTAAATACTGGCAGCTGAGAGGACGTTGGTGGAGCGTTTCCTGCGAGTCTGTTTTTGGCCTCTGTCGATCTTGTCTCAACCCCTACGCCACACGGTCTGCTGACGCCAGCTTACGCCAGCACACAGTCGAAGACCCATTACAAATAATGCAGTAAGTAATAGAGCCCAGCTCAACAAATAACAACAAGGTTGATGCCGTCAGAACTATGTACAAATGATGGGGTCGGAGCCGCAAGTTGGCAGTGTCCACCTAGCATCACATAGAGAAGTGGTTCAGATTACGAGTGAGCTGTGCGGCTGCCATCAGCTATACTGTATTGCGGTGGGAAGGGACGCTCGCAGCATGGAGCCGCTGGAAACTGGGCACACACCATCGCGTCTGCCAGATTCTCCACGGCCCCTATTGGCATCTGAAGGAAACTTGCAATTTCATTGCCAACTTTGATGCCCGTGGCATGATATTGATTTGTGATACGAGAGTTAGTCGTTTCTGGGAAGGAGTTGTAGGTAGCATATGCAGTTTACTGAGAATTGCGTCATTCTATAAAGGGGGGCTGTTTGAAGAAAACAGTACTAATTATCTCAATGGCTCATTAGTTCATGGTTTAATAGAACATCTACAAAACTAGACATCTTTGATCTTTCGTTATCTTAGAAATTTTTTTCATTCTAAAGTTTTGTTAGGTGTTAATATTGACAATGGTGTCCGCCTGCTTAGCTGGGTGGTAACGTGCTCACCTCCCATACAGAGGGCCCAGGTTCGATTCCCGGCCGGGTCTGAGATTTTCTCCGCTTGTGCACTGGACATCGTGTTGTCCTCATCATCATTTCATCCTTATCAGTGGCCTGCAAGTCGCCCAACGTGGCGTCGACTGAAATAATACTTGCAGTTGATGGCCAAACGTCCCTAGATGTGGCGTCCTGGCCAACGATGCCATATGCTCATTTCCATTGACAATGGTGTGGTGGGAGAAGGTTTGGTATCTAATATCTGATTGCACCTAAAGCTTGTGGTCTCAGAAAGATTGGGAACAATTGCTGTAGAGAGTCCAAGTTCCGGCCAAGTGGGATTAGCCGAGTGGTCTGAGGCACTGCAGTCACAGACTGTACAGCTGGTCCCGGCAGAGGCTCGAGTCCTCCCTCGGTCATGCGTGTGTGTTTGTCCTTAGGATAATTTAGGTTAAGTAGTGTATAAACTTAGGGGTTGATGACCTTAGCAGTTAAGTCCCTGTGGTGTGCGTACTGTAAGACCTTCAGTACACACACCATCAGATTATTTGACTTGTCGCTCTAACGAAGTAGGAGGAGTGTCAGAAATATGTCTCGTGGTCTTATCGTCGCATGTTTATCTTCTGCCGTTAGGTCAGACGACAGAAACGCACGCTTAGAGTAGGACATTGACGGTGACCAACTTTAAACAGAACTTGATTAATTTTCATACACATTTATTAAAATAATAACAAGCATGAAAATTACTTAACTTGGTTCTGGATGCTATTTACAATTGACAACCTGACGTTCCTTTGGTATTGGTACGTGAATCTTATTCTCACATTTATCTCTGATACTTGACAAAAGTGTCTATACATTTATCTTCATGGCTATGTACAGGAATATGATAATCTTACTAGGCGCAGACTGAAACTTGACTATAGACTGGTACAGACTAATACAGACTAATGCATACCGATTAATCGGAGGTCTGTACACTCGTTATAATACGAGGGCTATCCACAAAGTACATTACGTTTTGGAATTAAAAGTAAATGAAGTATTGGAATTTTTTTTAATTATATACAGATGAAAGCCACACTTAAATACTACTTTTCTACATAGTTGCCATTTAAATTAAGGCACTTATCGTAGCGATGGACTAGCTTGGAAATTCCTTCGTCGTAAAATTAAGCCGCCTGCGGCTTCAACCACGTGGTTACCTCTTCTTGAAGCTGTGCGTCGTCATCAAAACGCTGCATAGCCATCCACTTCTTCATTGCTGGGAATAAGTGGAAGTCGCTCGGTGCCAGGTCGGGACTGTACGGCGGATGAGGAAACACCTCTCACTTGAAAGATTCGAGAACTTCACGAGTGGCATTTGCCGTGTGGGCCCGGGCGTTGTCATGAATCAGCAAGATCTCTGAGCCCAACTTTCCCCTGCGCTTGTTTTGTATTGCTCTTTTGAGGTTGTGCAGTGTTTGGCAAACCTTTGAGAGTTTATTGTAGTGCCTCTTTCCAGGAAATCCACAAAAATCACACGTTTTCAGTCCCAAAAGACCATCACGTTCCTTGCCGACATTGACTGCATGGATTTCTTGGGTTTTAGGGGGGAATTTGTGTGCCCCCACTGCATTGACTGCAATTTTGTCTCACAGTTCACATGCTCAACCCATGTTTCGTCACCAGTAACGATTCGATCGAACAATGAGTCACCATCTTTCTGATTTTTGTGAATCTCTGTCAAGATTTTTGGTATGCATCTTGCACAAAACTTGTGGTAACCAAGCTTTTCGGTAATGATTTCGTGCAACCAACTTCGTGAAATTTGTGGAAAACTCATAGAGTTCCGTTATTGTGAAATCACGGTTTTCACGGACCGCGGCATCGACTTTTTCGACAAGTTCGGCAGTCACTATGCGGCGTCTTCCACGTCATTCTTCGTCGTGAATGTAAGTTTCCACCATTTTTAAATTTTATGACCCACTGATGCACTCCACCTTCAGTGATTATGTTGTCCCCATAAACATCACAAAGCTGCCGATAGATTTCTATCGGTGTACAGTTTTTTGCAGTCAGAAACCTTATTACAGCATGCACTTCACACTTCGCGGCGTTTTCAATTAAAGCTGACATTTCAAAGTATCACAGTAGCTCAACGGAGTACAGCACGAACCTCTCACTAATACGGCAGGATGCCGACTGAGCGGCGGAATGCCGTGACACCGAGATGGCCGTGCTAGCCCCGCCCCTAACGGACACAAACGAAAACGTACTTTGTGGATAGCCCTCGTACCTCGCGCGTTCACGTATCACTGCGCGAGTGTGATCCGAGAGGAGAAAAGGTTCTACGTGCCTATCTGTCGCTATCGACGACGCGTGGCGGCGCAGCAGGAGGAAAGGTTCTACATTAGCAGCAATCTCATTGGTTGCGTTAAGCGGATCGGCGGAAGCAGAATCTGGTCCGTCTCTACGGCAGCGCCATCTCGTAGTGTGGAGACGGACGAGCGCTGCGCCTGCGCTGCTGTGCTCTGCGGGGTGCGCTCTAGTGGGAAAGTTGTGTACGCACTGACTACGCGGAACTATGTACACGACAGTCCCGTAAGATTTCACACACATTTAATAGTAATAATTTTTTTCCGAGTTCCACACACACAGAGACTTAAATAACTAGTTTCCACTGTCGTAATGCAACCTGCCTGCCTGTTAACACGAAACGCGTGCAGAGGTCGCCGTCTCCGCCTCCGCCGTGCGCGCGCTCCCCGTCTCCTCCTCCGCCGTGCGCGCGGGCGCGGTCTCCGTCTCCACCCCCGTGCCGCCCGCCTCCGTGCGCTCCGGCGCCGTGCCCGGCGTTCGAGATGCTCGAGGGGGAGCCGGAGGACCTGCGCGAGATGCTGATGTCCGGGGAGTCGGACGTGGAGGCGGCGGCGCGCGCGGCCATGCGAGCGCAGTGGGCGGCCTCGCTCGCGGCCCACCCGGACACCCTGGAGGATCAGCTGCGGCGCGTGGGCGAGCGGAGGCGCGCCGCGACGGAGCAGCGCTGGCTGGAGCAGGTCGAGAGGGTCGAGGCGGCCGCCGACCACCGCAAGAGGATGATGGCGATCCAGCGGGAGATGCAGATCCGCGAGTTCCAGGAGAAGCGCGAGGAGTACAACATGACGCTGGAGGCCGTCGAGGAGATGCTGATGGAGGAGCGCGACATGATGCTCCGGGCGCAGATGGACAACCTGCTGGCGAGGGCCAGGGCGGAGATCACGAACGAGGCGCAGTGGCACGCCGCCGTCGGCATCGCCGACGCGTGGCGGCGCAGCAGGCTCGAGGCCTACCAGCCGTACGCGGCTGCCGAAGCCAGGGTGAGTCTCGCCTCTTCGCTAACACTTCCACACTGAGGAATGTACCACATACTGGAATGTTCCTTTCCTCTGTACTCGCATAACATCGGTGGACGACGTACGGACAGTTGAACTGGTTCATTTTCTCCGAGCCCGAGCGAGGTGACACAGTGGTTATTTATTTATTGCCAAATTATAGACATGTTGCCTGATGTTTTAGAACAGGTCTTACATCTTAACAATTTTCGTTTTTCATTTTTTTTGCAGTTTCCTTTTGTTTTACACATATACAACATTTAGAAAGAATAATGCTTAACAAATTAACAATAATATACAGTTGAAATACGAGGGTCAGTCAAAAAGTAATGCCTCCTATTTTTTTTCTACGTTTAATTGTCAGGAAATTTAAATGCAATTACATAGGTTGAAAACCACAACATTGAGGATCATTTTGTCATTTTTCAATGTAATCTCCACACATGTCTACTGTTTTGGTCCATCTTTGAACAAGGGCATGTATCCCAGCACGGTAAAAATCACAGCTCTGCTTCCTAAGCCATTGATGCACGGATGTTTTGACGGCCTCCTCATCTTCAAAATGAATCCCACGATGAGCTTCTTTTAGTGGCCCGAACAGATGGAAGTCTGATGGTGCCAGGTCAGGGCTGTATGGGGGATGAGGCAAAACTTCCCATCCAATTTTGACAATCTCGTCAGAGGTGTGACGACTGGTGTGTGGTCTTGCATTGTCATGCAAAAGAAGAACATCTGCCATTGATTTTGTTGGGCGAACTCGCTGAAGACGTGCTTTAAGTTTTTTGAGGGTTGTGACGTATTGAACAGAATTTATTGTGCATCCCTGCTCCAAAAAATCAACCAGAATCACACCCTCTGTATCCCAGAAAACTGTTGCCATAACTTTCCCTGCCGATCGCACAGTTTTGAATTTTTTCTTCCTCGGCGAGCTTGTGTGACGCCACTCCATTGACTGCCTCTTTGATTCGGGTTCAAAAAAATGCACCCATGTTTCGTCCCCGGTCACAATTTTTTTCAGAAACTCATCTCCCTCCAAACGGAAGCGCTGCAAGTGTTGGGAGGCTATTGTTTTCCTTGCCTCTTTATTCTGATCGGTTAACAGTCTTGGAACCCACCGTGCACAAACTTTTGAGTACCCCAATTGTTTAATAATCGTGATCACACTGCCTTTACTAAGAGAAATAATGCAACACACTTCATCTGCAGTCACCCGACGGTCACCACGAATGATGTCATCAACTTGCTGAATGTTGTGTGGAGTCACTGCACTCACCGGCCTGCCGCTCCGCTTTTCGTCAGTCAACGGTGTTTGCCCTTCAGCTTCCTTACAACGACGAACCCATCGTCTAACAGTGCTGACATCCACTGTCACAACTCCATACACCTTCTTCAGTCTTTCATGAATGCGTATGGGCGTTTCACCTTCTGCATTCAAGAATTCAATCACACAACGCTGTCTCAAACGAACATCGATGTCGGCCATCTTACAAACTTCTGCTGTGCTGCCACCTGTTGACACAGAAAGTTACTACTGCAGTGGATTGCAGAAGAAGGTTTGAGGAATGGCGCCAAATTCAAATTTTTCACTTAACTTAATTTTTTTAAGTAGAAAAAAAAATGGGAGGCATTACTTTTTGACCGACCCTTGTATATATGGGCTGATCCATTGCCGGCCGGTGTGGCCGAGCGGTTCTAGGCGCTTCAGTCTGGATCCGCGCTACCGCTACGGTCGCAGGTTCGAATGCTGCCTCCGCCATGGATGTGTGTGATGTCCTTAGGTTAAAAAAATGGTTCAAATGGCTCTGAGCACTACGGGACTCAACTCCTGACGTCATTAGTCCCCTAGAACTTAGAACTAGTTAAACCTAACTAACCTAAGGACATCACACACATCCATGCCAGAGGCAGGATTCGAACCTGCGACCGTAGCGATCGCGCGGTTCCAGACTGCAGCGCCTAGAACCGCTCGCCCACACCGGCTGGCTGTCCTTTGTTTAGTTAGGTTTAAGTAGTTCTATGTTCTAGGCGACTGATCACCTTCGATGTTAAGTCTCATAGTGCTCAGAGCCATTTGAACCATTTTTGGGTGGTCCATTGATAGTGGCCCGGCTAATAATCTCACAAAATAAGCGTCAAACGAAAAAACTGCAAAGAACGAAAGTCGTCTAGCTTGAAGGGGGAAACCAGATGGCGCTATGGTTGGCCCGCTAGAGGGCGCTGCCATAGGTCAAACGGATATCAACCGCGTTTTTTAAAATAGGAACCCCCATTTTTTATTACATATTCGTGTATTACGTAAAGAAATATGAATGTTTTAGTTGGACCACTCTTTTCGCTTTGTGATAGACGGCGCTGTAATAGTCTCAAACGTATAAGTACGTGATATCACATAGCATTCCGACAGTGCGGGCGGTATTTGCTTCGTGATACATTACCCGAGTTAAAGTGGACCGTTTACCAATTGCGGAAAACGTCGATATCGTGTTCATGTATGGCTGTTGTGATCAAAATGCACAACGGACGTGTGCTATGTATGCTGTTCGGTATCCTGGACGACATCGTCCAAGTGTCCGGACCGTTCGCCGGATAGTTACGTTATTTAAGGAAATAGGAAGTGTTCAGCCACATGTGAAACGTCAACCATGACCTGCAACAAATGATGATACCCAAGTAGGTGTTTTAGCTGCTCTCACCACTAATCCGCACATCAGTAGCAGACAAATTGCGCGAGAATCGGGAATCACAAAAACGTCGGTGTTGAGAATCCTACAACAACATCGATTGCACCAGTACCATGTTTCTGTGCACCAGGAATTGTATGGTGACGACCTTGAATGTCTTGTACAGTTCTGCCACTGGGCACAACAGAAACTACGGGACGATGACAGATTGTTTGCACGCGTTCTATTTAGCGACGAAGCGTCATTCAGCGGTAACGTAAACCGGTATAATATGCACTATTGGGCAACGGAAAATCCACGATGGCTGCGACAAGTGGAACATCAGCGACCTTGGCGGGTTAATGTATGGTGCGGCATTTTGGAAGGAAGGATAATTAGCACCCATTTTATCGATGGCAATCTAAATGGTGCAATGTATGCTGATTTCCTACGTAATGTGTCTACCGATGTTACTACAAGATGTTTCACTGCATGACAGAATGGCGATGTACTTCCAAAATGATGGATGTCCGGCACATAGCTCGCGTGCTTTTGAAGCGGTATTGAATAACATATTTCATGACAGGTGGATTGGTCGTCGAAGCACCGTACCATGGCCCGCACGTTCACCGGATCTGAGGTCCCCGGATTTCTTTCTGTGTGGAAAGTTGAAGGATATTTGCTATCGTGATCCACCGACAATGCCTGACAACATGCGTCAGCGCATTGTCAATGCATGTTGCGAACATTACGGAAGGCGAACTACTCGCTGTTGAGAGGAATGTCGTTACATGTATTGCCAAATGCATTGAGATTGACAGACATCATTTTGAGCATATATTGCATTAATGTGGCATTTACAGGTAATCACGCTGTAACAGCATGCGTCCTCAGAAATGATAAATTCACAAAGGTACATGTATCACATTGGAACAACCGAAATAAAATGTTCAAACGTACCTACGTTCTGTATCTCAATTAAAAAAATCTACCTGTTACCAACTGTTCGTCTGTAATTGTGAGCTATATGTTCGTGACTATTACAGCTCCATCTATCACAAAGGGAAAAAAGTGGTCCAGCTAAAACATTCGTATTTCTTTACGTACTATACGAATATATAATAAAAATGAGGGTTCCTATTTAAAAAAAACGCACTTGATATCCGTTTGACCTATGGCAGCGCCATCTAGCGGCCAACCAAAGCACCATCTCGTTTCCCCCTTCAAGCTAGACAAGTTTCGTTCTTTGTAGTTTTTTCGTTGATGCTTATTTCGTGAGATATTTGGCCCGGTCACGATCAATGGACCACCCTGTATAGTAAGAAGTGTATAAAAAGATGATTAGTACCTTTACCTATTGTGACTGAATACCTCAGTATGCTTTCTTTCAGTTGTTGACCGCCAGTCACACACACACACACACACACACACATAAGCAAAAGGTTATTAGTAGAGAAATAGTATTACTAATCCTATTTATTACTAGTCCTATGTATTAACTTTAGGTGATTTCTTGGCTAGATCACCAGCTCCTTATGCTTATTTACTGTCACATCTCATCTTCCTCCTCCTGTCTTCCTCATTGTGACTATTTTCGCTGTCACTGTGGGTATCGCTGTCCACCCTCTAGAGCTTGTTGTTACGTTGCACACAGGCATGTCTGTTATGTCGTGTCTGCAGGTACTCTTCATGTGTTGTTTTTGATATACTGTTTGTCAACACGTTTAACTGTGCCCGTCGTTCTTCCCCTCTTATTGCTGTGTATATATCTATGTCTTTTTCTGTGTAGTGTAAGTGTTGTGTAAGTCTATTGTTCACGTGTTGCCCTCAGAAAAAGACAGTGTGTTTTGGGGAACCTTCTTCCCTGCATGTGCATGTAGGTGTCTTCCTCAGTATCAGGGGGTTTAAGTGCGTGGGATAAGCTCCGTGTACGGTTAAGAAATCTACCATGCCGTTGTTGAGATATATATGTGTCATTCTTAACCGCTCCCTTTTGTCAGGGAGGAAGTCGTGCAGTCTGCGTCCCTTATCACTTACATCCCACTCACCTTGCCATGTATCGAAACGCCAACTCTTAAGGTGACGTATCGTCCCTATGGGCACACCGGTTATTGTGTGTAGCTTATCTAGTCTCCCCACCTTTAACCAGTACCTTGCAGCTCTGTATTTGATCGTAATATCTATGGGGCATATTCCGAGCACCACACACAGTGCATCCACAGAGGTGGTGCCGAAGGCTCCAGATAGCCTAAGTAGGACATTTTTTTGCCCTCGTCTGACCGATGCTTTGTTGGTGACCAGGTTCAGTCTTTGTGCCCACATGCTAACAGCGAAGCTGAGTACTGATTCGAAGAGCGCACAGTGGTATGTCCGTATGACTGGTAGAGGCGGTATGTACTGTTTTGAATATAGCCTCATCAGTTTGTGTACTTTACGTGTTCGGGAAATTCAATTTTTCATCTATGTGAACTCTAGATAACGCGTAACGTGCGCTCGTTTGATGTTTGTGTCCCCAAGTTTAACAGAAGGATTCCTTTGGAATGATCCATTCAGTAATGTGTATGTTGTTTGAGTTTATTGAGTTTATTGTTGTGACACCATTGTGTAATTGTTTGTAGTATTCCGCTGGCTTTCTCTTCTAACTGGACCCTGTTGTATGCAGTGACTACAACTGATAGGTCATCTGCGTAGGCGACAATTCCGTCTGACCCGTCATCCCCATCCAGAAGTTGTAGGAGGGATTGATTGTTATGTTCCAGGAGAGCCTCTGGTAACTCTTTTATTTACTTTCCGACTGTCCATCTGCCATTCGCCTATTCGGTCTTCACAGTAGTCAAGGAAACTGTTGTACAGTGATTGCGGTACCTCCAGATGTCTTAACCTCTGAAACATTGCGGGCCGCCAGAAATTATCGAATGCCCCGGTAATCTCAACCATTATTGCCAGTAGTTAGCACACTGGACACGCATTATGCAGGACGACGGTTCAAACCCGCATGCAACCATCCCAATTTAGGTTTGTCATAAAACGAGCCACGCCTACAAGGACAAGGTGCATTGCGATCATTGTTGGCAGCAAATTAGATGGTACTATCCATACAAAATGATTATACGTTCGAGTATAAAGGACCAACATTTATTGCGCTACACAGCCAGAAAATGTTAATATGACATCAGCTCTCCGTGATCGTAAATATGAGCTTCCAGACGTCGTGGTGTAGACTTTTAAAAGTCTCGGATGTACTCCTTTGATACTCCATCCCATGTCGCTTGCACAAGAGCGTTGCGTTTCCGCAGATGGTGGGTAGAGGTGGAGTCCTGATGCGGGCTTTATAACACCTCACATTACCGATTGGGGAGAGATCGGGCGATGTAGCTGACCGTGACAAGAGTATTCACAGCTGCAAGGCACACTCGGGAGATGGCAGCAATATGAGGACAACCAACAGCAACAATTATGTTCACTTATCACACGGAATGGAAACAGAACGAAACAGATCACAGGACAACATAGTAATACAGGCAGACGACAATGACTATCTCACACACTACTGTCAGTTAACTAACACGGTTATAACCATAAACAAATGACTGATGGCCGAAGCCTTGTGACTTCTGCTGATTTCCACCGATTGAGGACTTGGGAGCTGACCCACTGTACCTGCTCCGCCAGCAGCGCTGGTCATCCCTATTCCACCCTGTTCTTTACTGAGTTTTAGATGGTGTTAACCCTTTTTCCTGCCGCAACACATTTTACATTTTTAGAAGCTCCTCTTCGTTTAGCACTGCGATGGAAGCCACACCTTAATGATTCTAACTTTAATAAACACAACAGATACACATAACAGAGACTTCACTCGTCAATAATATATTCTCCTTCACTCTTTAGAACAGTCTGCCAGAGCTGGGGTAGCTTTTCTATTTCTCGACTGTAGAAATCGCGTGGTTTTGAGGCGAAGAACTCGTCGAGCAATGTTTGGAGCGCATTTTCATCCAGAAAGGAAGTTCCTTGGAGATTGTTCGGTAGAGATCGGAAAAGGTGAACACCTGAGGGCGCAAGAGAAGGGGAATAAGGTGGGTGCGGAATGTCTTCCCAACTCCTGTACAGCGTTTTTGCCAGACTAGCAGAAGGCGGCCGAGCGTTATGATGGAGTAATATCACTTCACGCAGTCTCCCTGGTCGTTTTTCTTGGACTGCGTCTGCAAGAGGTCTCAGTTGTTGACAATAAATGCCAGGAGTGGTGCTTACACCACGGGAAAGCAATTCGCTGCACAGTACACCGTCGCTGTTGCATCAGATACATAACATTATCTTTCGCGGATACGTGAAGGTCTTTGTACGGGGCGTTGCTGCTTTGTTTGGGCTCATCCATTCCTTTCTGTTCCTTATGTTAGCATAAGGACATCATTTCTTGTCACCAGAAACTGTACAGGATCGGAATGGTCGATACTGATCACGAGCTAGCTGGCGACGAGCAAGCAGAGATGCACATACGGGTACCACATGATTTTCTGTGATTTTGGCTTACAGCATGCTTACAAATGTCGCACTATGGTGGAATGATCACAGTTCATCCAATTTGCCAGTTCTCGAGTACACTGCCGTGGATCATTATGGATTAATTCGTTTAAATGATCTTCATCAAACACCGACGGTCTTCCCGAACTTGAAGAGTTACTAATGTCAAAACGATCCTCCTCAAAATAAGAAAACCATTTTCTTACCGTGCTCTGTCCAATAGCATTATCCCCATACATTTCGCAAATGTTTCAGGCTGCCTCCGCTGCTGTCTTCCATCTGCTAAACTCAAACAGGTGATTAATGGAAATGTTCCGATTTATCCACTTCGCACGCCATTTTCTAGCGTCCACAGCTCCACCCGCTATCTCCAAATGACAAAGTGATAATATTTAAACTCAAACTGCAGCAGTGGAATAAAAAAAATGACAATCGATAAAGAAACTCACAGTGATCGGAATATCAACATGCAAAATAAAAACGCCACGAACGTATGCACCAACCAAATTGTTTTTCCCTTTTCTAAACGATTGCTTATTTGTGGCATCAATATCGCTTTGAGAGCCTTTATTTTACCACACTTACATAAAAATTCGATCAAATTTCAGGCTGATGTGAGATGGATTACCCCTTGAACAAGGAAATGAATGACCTTAATCTGCACTCCGCCAACCACCCCCCACCCCCACTGCACCAACCGCCCCCTCACCCTCCACCCCATCGTCCCTACCCCAAACAACGAATTCATACTCGCAACTGCGGTGGCGTCACTGTAGAAAAAAAAAAAGAGTTCAAATGTCTCTGAGCACTATGGGACTTAACATCTGAGGTCATCAGTCCCCTAAAACTTAGAACTACTTAAACCTAACTAACCTAAGGACATCACACACATCCATGCCCGAGGCAGGGCTCGAACCTGCGACCTTAGCGGTCGCGCGGTACCAGAATGAAGCGCCCAGAACCGCTCGGCCACAACAGCCAGAATCCATGTACTGTTAGCAGTGTGCGGCGTCCGAGACAAATTGTGTGACATACTGCTCCACAGATTTAATTGGAAACATTCACTGCGGGACAAGGCTTAATTCTCATGACTGTTACACTTCTAAAACCAGTCTAAATTAGGGTCGCGAGACTCACTTTGACCTGAGAGACGGGGTTAAATTTCTCTCTGATCGAATACCAATAATTACAGCCCTTTAATTATGTGGGGCGTTCAGTAAATAATGCAACGCATTTTTTCTCGGCTAGTTTCGCTTGAAAAATGTGTAGTTTTGTTCTCGGACATCATGGAGTATTCCCGCTTCAGCTCCTATAGTTTCATGAAGTTCTGATGGGTGGTGGCGCTACACGCAACATTCAAAATGGCGTCTGTAACGGAGCCGCTTTCCAAGTAGAGACCTGTCATTAAGTTTCTTTTGGCGGAGAACTAGTGAATCGCAGACATTCATAGGCGCTTGCAGAATGTCTAAGGAGGCTTGTCAGTGAACAAAAGCATGATGAATCGTTGCGCGAGGAGTCTCTCGCCGTTGCAGAAGGGTCGCGCGAATCTGTTCGATGCCCGACGGCCACACGCAGCAGAGTACGCGAAGGAACTTGCCCCCCTTCTTGCAGCGGTGTACCGTAGGTCTCTAGAAGAGCGTAGCGTTCCAAAGGATTGGAAAAGGGCACAGGTCATCCCCGTTTTCAAGAAGGGGCGTCGAAAAGATATGCAAAATTATAGACCTATATCTCTAACGTCAAACAGTTGTAGAATTTTGGAACACGAATTATATTCGAGTATAACGACTTTTCTGGAGACTAGAAATCTACTCTGTAGGAATCAGCATGGGTTTCGAAATAGACGGTCTTCTGAAACCCAGCTCGCGCTATTCGTCCACGAGACTCAGAGGGCCATAGACACGGGTTTCCAGGTACATGCTGTGCTTCTTGACTTCCGCAAGGCGTTCGATACAGTTCCCCACTGTCGTTTAATGAACAAAGTAAGAGCATATGAACTACCAGACCAATTGTGTGATTGGATTGAAAAGTCCCTAGATAACAGAATGGAGCATGTCATTCTCAATGGAGAGAAGTCTTCCGAAGTAAGAGTCATTTCAGGTGTGGCGCAGGGGAGTGTCGTAGGACCGTTGCTATTCACAATATACATAAATGACCTTGTGGATGACATCGAAAGTTCACTGAAGCTTTTTGCGGATGATGCTGTGGTATATCGAGAGGTTGTAACAATGGAAAATTATACTGAAATGCAGGAGGATCTGCAGCGAATTGACGCATGGTGCAGGGAATGGCAATTGATTCTCAATGTAGACAAGTGTAATGTGCTGCGAATACATAGAAAGAAAGATCCCTTATAATTTAGCTACAGTATAGCAGGTCAGCAACTGCAAGCAGTTAATTCCGTGAATTATCTGGGAGTACGCATTAGGAGTGATTTAAAATGGAATGATCATATAAAGTTGATCGTCGGTAAAGCAGGTGCCAGACTGAGATTCATTGGAAGAATCCTAAGGAAATGCAATCCGAAAACAAAGGAAGTAGGTTACAGTACACTTGTTCGCCCACTGCTTGAATACTGCTCAGCAGTGTGGGATGCGTACCAGATAGGGTTGATGGAAGAGATAGAGAAGATGCAACGGAGAGCAGCGCGCTCCGTTACAGGATCATTTAGTAATCGCGAAAGCGTTGCGGAGATGATAGATAAACTCCAGTGGAAGACTCTGCAGGAGAGACGCTCAGTAGCTCGGTACGGGCTTTTGTTGAAGTTTCGAGAACATACCTTCAGCGAGGAGTCAAGCAGTATATTGCTCCCTCCTACGGATATCTCGCGAAGAGACCATGAGGATATAATCAGAGAGATTAGAGCCCACACAGAGGCATACCGACAGTCCTTCTTTCCACGAACAATACGAGACTGGAATAGAAGGGAGAACCGATAGAGGTACTCAAGGTACCCTCCGCCACACACAGTCAGGTGGCTTGCGGAGTATGGATATAGATGTAGATGTGATTCCTGCAATATTGGAACATGCAGACACCCTCATTCGACGGATCGCTATCAAATACCTCGCTACTCAACTGGACGTCTCTGTTTGCACTGCTGACACACTCTTATTCAAGGTGTGTGCCCGTTAGGTTCCTCACAATTAACGGGAGACCATAAACGACTATCTGTGCGTTATTGTTGGGGAGTGATCGTGACAATTTTCTGTCGAACATCGTCACATGCGATGAAATAAGGGTTCGTCACTTCTAACCTGAAACAAAAAAGCAATCCATGAAGAGGCGCCACACCACTTCTCCTCCGAAGACAAAGTTCAGAGCCGCACCCTTAGCCAGTAAAATAATGGCGACGGCCTTCTGCGACTCTGAGGACCGACTATACTAAGCATTTGACCTTAGATTAACACAGAAAATGACCTCAGATCAATCTGAACTCGGAAACCTGCGTTGTATAATTGTTAATCCCAGATTTTATCGCGGTGAAGTAGGATCAACTTTGACTGGCGAAAATTTGCAGATCAAAGTGAGGTTCAAATGTAGTAGTTAATTTATAATGGAGTGATATTACAGACAACCCTTCTGTTTTGCGAAATACAATATTATTAACACATAAATACGTAAGTGCGTCGCTCCCACACCGCTGAAGCTCGAATTTTTTTTTTCGATTGATGAGGTTAGGTTACATGACTTACCAGGTGTGTACATAATGAGTGCACAAAATAATTTTATCATAACGATTCATAGAGACGTCTCGCAATATATCTGATTTATTTTGAGGCATCTTATAGACACTCAGAAACAGAGTAAGAAAGGAAAATTCGAAATATTTGCCGTGAACAATTACGTATGTTGATATTGACAACAGTCAATAATGACTGAATGTCTCTCCCTCGGGGTCTACTTGCAGTAACTATACAACGCATATTAATTTTTTCTGTCGAACACGTGGCTGAACTGCTATGGCAGCTGCATGAGCACTGATGAATAAAGGAGAAATAAGCAAGTACACGTAAGTTGTTCTAGCGAGTTGTCATTTATCAGGCATCGCTTGAGCAACTGTTTTGGAAGCCCAGAGCTTGCGGTTTGAACGCTCGTATGAAGGAACTCAGGTTCAAATCGATGTAAATTTTAAGAATTTTTTTCCATTTGATACTACTTTCTCTGCTTTATTGGCCACAAAAATAGCTATAACAACGTTACGTTCTGAAACCACATAACCCTTTCCGTTTTCCGAGCGTTCTGGGCAGCATTCTGTGTGGAAGAAACTTACACGAATATAATTCCCTTTCTTTAACTTTGCAGATATCTGAGTATTCCGATGTGCCTGCTGAGGACGACAAAGGGCCAACTCATCCTTGAAATTAAGTGATTAATTATTTTAGATTGAAAAATAAATAACTGCGCAGCCGTTAGAACTAAGGTTGAGGGAGTACGAATCTGCTAAAACCACGAAAAGAAACCAGCCACTAACTCCAATGTGCATGCTACGTCTAACATTAAGATTTTGTGCTACAGGAAGCTTTCAGATGCTGTTTGGTGATTTGTTCAAACGGCTTACAGAGTTGTCCTCAAGGTATGGGTATGGATTGCCTGAATGAAGAAAGAATTCATGAAAATACCTACAGAAGAAAAAAAAAATTACGGAAACGCTGCGTGGTTTTTATCAAATATCACGTTATCCTGGAATTTAGGCGCTGTGGACTGTACCCATATACCCATCATATATCCTGGCGGCAAAAGTGCAGAGATGTTTAGGATGGTTTTCATTAAATGTACAAGCAATCCCAGAGAGCATTAAAATGTGTAAAAGCATTGCACATAACTTCAGGATGAAAATATTTCTACGGAGAAATTACTGAATCAACAGAAATTCATTAACAACGTATTAAAAAAAAACAGTTACGCCTTTTCTCTGTTGGTCATAGAACCCTTGCAAGTTTTTTTTTTTTTTTGCGTTTTGTTGTATCATCATATGGGCTCGATACGATTCCCTGCAAAAAATGTTTTTTGTATGCGGAGAAGTTCGGAAATTGTTTTTTTTCTGTTTACTTTCCTCTGTCTTTATAAAACGACACTTTAGATAATAATTACAGTGTATACACGAAGTACGGTTAATGTCTGCGTTTAAAGCGAGATAATCGTGACGATAGCCGATTTCTGCGGTGTTGCCAATCATGTTTCGTACTATCTTAGATCGACACTGAACCACCTTTGTGGATCCAAATTTAGTGTTATACAGTTTCTGAACTAACGTCAAAATTGATCTGCAGTCAGAGATGTTTATACAATCGTCTCTCAGTGGGTTATTTTGTTTGATGTCGTCCCTCATGGTGCAAAGATCAACTCTGAAGTGTATTGTGATACCCTCACGAAATTAAAGAAACGACTTCAGCGTGTTCGTCGCCTCAAAAATACAAGCGAACTTTTCCTTGACAACGCAAAGAGAAGCGCAAGTCTGCACACCACATAGAATCTAACTAAATTTCATTGGACTGTTCTTCCTCATCCAGTCTACAGTCCGGATCTCGCACTTCCGACTTCCATCTGTTTGTCCCACTGAAGGATGAAGTCCGCGGGAAGCAATGTGTGGATGACGTACAGGTTATTGATGAAGCAAGACATTGGCTTCTGCGCCACTAGTAGACTTGTAACAGACGTATATCGTTAACACCAATATGCAGCAGGATTTTAGAACATACATTGTGTTCGAAGGTAATGAATTACCTCGAAGAAAACTGTCTATTGACGACACAGAGTCAACATGGGTTTAGAAAACATCGTTCTTGTGAAACACAACTGGCTCTTTATTCACTTGAAGTGCTGAGTGCTATTGACAAGGGATTTCAGATCGATTCCGTATTTCTGGATTTCCGGAAGGCTTTTGACACTGTACTACATAAGCGGGTCTTAGTGAAATTGCGTGGGTATGGAATATCGTCTCAGTTATGTGACTGGATCTGTGATTTCCTGTCAGAGAGGTTACAGTTCGTTGTAGTTGACGGAAAGTCATCGAGTAAAACGGAAGTGATTTCTGGCGTTCCCCAAGGTAGTGTTATAGGCCCTTGCTGTTCCTTATCTATATAAACGATTTTGGAGACAATCTGAGCAGCCGTCTTCGCTTGTTTGCAGATGACGCTGTCGTTTATTGACTAATAAAGTCATCAGAAGATCAAAACAAACTGCAAAACGATTTAGAAGAAATATCGGAATGGTGCGAAAAGTGGCAGTTGACCTTAAATAACGAAAAGTGTGAGGTCATCGACATGAGTGCTAAAAGGAACGCGCTTAAACTTCGGTTAGACGATAAATCACTGTCATCTAAAAGACGTAAATTCAACTAATTACCTAGGTATTACAATTACGAACAATTTAAATCGGAAGGAACACAGAAAATGTTGTGGGGAAGGCTAACCAAAGACTGCGTTTCATTGACAGGACACTCAGAAAATGTAACAGACCTGCTAAGGAGACTGCCTACACTACGCTTGTCCATCCTCTTTTAGAATACTGCCGCGCGGTGTGGGATCCTTAGCAGATAGAACTGACTAAGTACATCTAAAATTTTGAAAGAAAGGCGGCACGTATTGTATTATCGCGAAATATGGGAGAGAGTGTCACAGAAATGATACAGGATTTGGAATGGACATCATTAAAAGAAAGGCAGCGACGGAATCTTCTCACGAAATTCCAACCACCAATTTTCTCCTCCGAATGCGAAAATATTTTGTTGACACCGACCTACATAGGGAGAAACGATCACCACGATAAAGTAAGGGAAATCAGAGCTCGTACGGAAAGAAATAGCTGTTCATTCTTTCCACGCGCTATACGAGATTGGAAGTGCCAGGCACTTAAATGTGATTTGCAGACTATCCATGTAGATGTAGATGTGCCACGCGGGCACGCAGGTTCTCCCAGTGAGGTGGCGTAAAGCCGTCGCATTGAACGGAGATTATGTTGAAGAATAAGGATTTGTAACCAAAAGAGTGGGAAATAATATGGTGTATTGGAATCCCGAATAAAACCAACCTACTTTCGGAAATGAAATGTGTTGCATTACTTGCTGAACGCCCCAGGTACCTGCTTTCAAAAAGATCCTGAAATCCGACCCCTCTACTGAATAATGGCATTGCTAACAGCTGATACACCGGCTGGTTCGAGCAACTTCTGCCGATAATCTACACAACAACAAAGCAGGAATAGAGTACAACGTAAATAGCGAAAAAAAGCGCAAAAAACACCACTCTCAAACTTATACGGAAACAGGTGGAATTTATTCGCTTAAATTAAACTTAATCAAGTCCGTCAGGCTTATCCAACACGTTACATTATGATTCCAGACTCGGCATTGAGGGCTCTTATTGGTGAGTAAGTCGACGCTCACTACAACTGCAATACTGACCAAGAAAAGCAGGAAAGTATCATAGCGCAGTTCCACACACGCGCTTGGGGAAGCACTTTCGAACGCCTTGTAGGCGTACTGTAAAAGTAACCTCGCAGACTGCAAAGCAGCAAAACTCCGGACTCCCGAAATAAAAATTTCTTTGAAGTAAGCACACCGCACAGAACGTCCATGACGTGCCACCTTAACATTGCGAGGACTACCGGCCGACTCCCCGTTTTTACGAGCTGAAAACAAAATTAACCTGTTCATCCAGTCAACACCAAAGCGCCACTCTGTCAATGGACAAAGCCCAACTGGGTTTGCTGCGTCCTGTCTCGTGGACCCTGAGTCCTACTTACACACGCTGTTAATAGTAGGGTGAAGCCAGGCTGGACACCAGGCATCTTTCTTGGCCACAAAGGGTGCCAAATGTTTGCCCTCGCTGTCGGGCAGAATCATCTGCTACATCTCCGAAATCAGCGGCAGCCGTCACATATGCAGGAGCCATCCCCACTCCTTGAATCAGGCAGGGGACTTCCAGCCCCACCAGTCGTGGCGACCATGCTTTCGGGAGCTCCAAGCAACTGCCAGCGCTCCTAGGTTCGCACGATGAACACGGGCACAGTACCATTACAACTTGTGCCCACACCGTCATTGTTAGTAGTGGCAGCAACCGATGACTGAATCTGCGAAGGATTGGCAACCCATCCCATTGCGGTTGACTCATTTCCCCCAACACTGCTCTCGCCAACAGTCTCAATGCTTCAGCAGCAGCCGCAGACTCTAGTAGAACAGGCAGCGAATGAACAAGATGCCATGGGGATGGAAACTCCAGAGACTGAGATGCAGTCGGAGGCACTGGCAGGGCTACCCGCACATTGCCCCCCCCCCCCCCCCGCCCCCCCTTGCCTTGGTGGGTAAAGCACAGATCTGATCATTTTCGACCCTATGTGGCTATCAAAGAGGGAAGGATTTAGTATCATCGCCGGATTTGGACACCAGTATCAAGATGAACGCAACAGTATTGACCGTTCAGAGTCGTATGGTTTCACGGCAACACAAGATTTGGTCTGGAGAGCACGTGAGATGGCAAGGCCCTCTGTCGGCAAAGTCAAAAAAGAGGAAAGTGAGCTCGCGTTCCCTGGCTTGTGTTTAAGTACCTGAAGCTTTCCAGTTGCCGACATTCTATTTGCACAACATTCTTGTTATAGGTTATTCTCTTGGTTTGCTATTCAGATTTTGTTCAGAGACTATAGACGATTCTGTCGACTTCACATTAGACTTCTTCTTCGTTTGTCGTTTCTGTTTTGTGTACAGCAAGCACTCGTCCACTCGGCATTTTTTCGGTCACTTACTGTTTCCCAGAAAAACCGTGTAATGGCACTCCCCTACTGGGTAGTGTGTCACAAAAAATACAAAATAAAAAAGGTAAAGTGTGTGAGGAAGGCAACACATTTAACATTTATAAGTTGCTTTTAATGTTAGAAACAGTGCGTCCATGTTGATCCATGTGATTGACGGTGCAGATTTACTTATATTTTTCAGTCTTAAGGCATGTGTGTACACGATTTGTCATGTTAAAGCTTTTGCTGGTCTTGGCAAGATACGATGGTGAGTCAAACGAAAACCTTAAATTTGTAATAACAAATCGAAATTTCGCGCCGTTATCCTGTAAGTTGGTAAGCGTGCTACAAACAGCGTGCAGAATGGCCTGTAGGTGGCAGCATAGTGCAGATGCACACATACCGTCCCAGTATCAGTATAAAGATGGTCACCCCACTTGCGACTTGCACCAAGGAAGAACAGCGTTCGGTTATTCGGTTTTTGCGTAATGAAGATGTGAAACCTATTGAAATTCATCGACGAATGAAGGTTCAGTACGGTGATGCATGTTTGTCACAGCAGCAAGTCTACAAATGGAGTAGGAAGTTCGCAAATGGCGTGACTTCAGTGGAAGACGCTCCCTGTCCAGGTCTGGCACAACGTGTTGTGACTCCACAGAACATTCCAGCCGTTGAAGCCATGGTGAAGGAAAACGGCAGAGTGACACAGAATGACATTGTAGCATGTTTACAGATAAGTCATGGGTCAGCACACCACATTGTGGACGATGTTCTCCAGTTTCACAAAGTGTCTGCAAGATGGGTGCCACGGCAGCTGACTCGTGAAATGAGAGAACGAACGACTTGTTGATGCTTGAAAAGAACTTCTTCGGCGCTTTGAACGAGAAGGTGATGGCTTCCTTGCAAGAATCGTTACTGGGGACGAAACCTGGGTTCACTTCCACCAACCAGAAACGAAGAGAGCGTCATTCCTCATCACCAAAACCAAAGAAGTTTCGATGATTTCCATATGTTTGGACCACTCAAAGACGCAACTGGAGGAAAGAAGTTCTGTTCTAATGAAGAGGTACGCCACGCGGTGCATGAGTGGTTGCGCGGCCTACCAAAAGAATTTTTTTCTGAGGGAATTTATGCACTTTGTAAGTGCTGGAGGACTTGCATTGAGCGTGGGGGAGATTATGTTGAAAAGTGATACGGCTTTGTACCACATCTGCACAATAAATAATATTTAAAAAAATATTTAATGTTTTAATTTGACCCATCCTTGTAAAAGCTGGGACTATTGTCACAAATAATTGTGAATTTTCCGTGGCATCTGGTGATTTTGGTCCTGTGTACTATGTTATGACACACAGTTTCTTACTTTGTAACCTTAGTTGAACTCCTGTCCTACAGAAAAGATTTGCAAGTTATATGAGCTTATGCCTAGGAAGAGAATTCAAGGGAATTTTTTCTTTCCCTCTGGGGGTCGTGAATTACTGTGGGTAACTTTATAACTTTAGTTTGATTATGAAGACGATTAATGATTTGTGGATTGTATCCATTATTTTATTGACTCTTTAGGTGATATTGAGTTCATTATCCTTGGCATGTGTGCTAAGGGGAGTTTTATGTTTACACTTTAACGCTGATCTAATGAAGAATTATTTGTAACTAAATATGTTATTGTGGGTTTCTGAGGAATTTAAAAAAAATGCCTTTGATTCCAATTTCTTACCCTAATACTCGTAAAATTGATAACAGTGTCTGTCTGATGCTCAATGGTGAATTCGGTAGTGCAGTGGATGTAATTGAAGACATTTGTAAATGATGCAATTTCATCTACTGTATCTTTAAGAAGTGTCATCAACAGACCTTTTGTAACAAATCTGTTTATGTTTTATGTTAGTATTGATACTGAAAAGTTTATTTTTCAAATGATTAACGTAACTATAAGGTAAATGGCCTGGAAGGCTGCTCCACACTGTTAAACATTGGATGCAAGAAGATTTGCTTTTGAATGAGTAGTTATGAGCTACAATTCATTCTAAAATCGCTATGAGTTCCAGTATTTTTTCCTCGTAAAGTTCTTCATTTTTCAACAAACTGCATATTGCGGTTTCAGTGGTATCATGAGCAGTTTCATTTGTGCACGGGTTCAGAGTGTCCACGCCTGCAAATCAGACGTCGCATGGCATACGCAGATCAGTGGTGCCATTAATAAGATCTTCAGGGTTAGTGATGGAAAGTTGTTTTCAAAGGTGTAAAAGTTGCCGAGGACATCTTTAAGCTTCTTAGACAAGTAATACACGGGACAGTTCCTTTAATTAACGATGAGAAATACTGAGCCAGTTTTTGACTGAGATCTTAGTTTAGGTGGACAGTGATTCGTGTTTAACTATTTCAGACATCAGCATCTGAAAAAAGATACTCGGGATTCTTAATTTCCTAAACTAAGTTTGATATTATTTAGATGTAGTGTTAGTATTCAGGTATTTTGTGTTATTTTGATGAAAGAATTGCAAGGTTGCTCTGACATAATGATCCTCATACACGACTACTACACTCTTATTTTTATCTGCCTTCACAACAAGAGTTTTATAATCTGTAAGTTTCTTATTATTGTTAGTGTGTATGTTTTAATCAGTTTTCCCAGAATTGTGTGTTGATCATAGGTTTCTTGCAATAATGTTTTTGGCTTTTGAATACAGTATTTTGTTCGTTTGGGTTTAGTTTGCATGTGGCACATGAAATTTTCATTTCTTTGGTGCTTGTCATTGAGTTTAGGTACACTGTTGTATTTCACACCTTTATCTAGTAACCCATATTCAGATTCATCAGATAAAATGCTGGTAGAATTTACTGCTTTTCTACCATAGAATTCATTTTGATGTGTTAGGATTGCTGGTACAATAATGTGTTAATTCTGAGCTAGGTGACTGAATTTCCTTTCTATGGCTGTTGTTTTAACGTTATGTGAGATCCAAGAAATGAATAGAATGAATCTGATTACTGACTTTAGATTCAGTTTGTTTATTTGCCACTTTAGAATGTCTTTTTACTTGTGGAAGGCTCTGATTGCAGTTTTTAACCTTATTATTTCACAATGAAGCTTGACAATCTATGCAGATTTACTCTTACATTTAAAGATAGTTAAGTCATGTTAGAATTTATGGAATTATCATCATATTCTTCACTTCGCTGTTTTTGAGTATATATATATATATATATATATATATATATATATATATATATATATATATATATATATATGGTTTTTGATCAACTTTACTGTCTACAATTTAGCTGAGGGAAGTACATTCAAAAACATGTTTCCCACTTAACTCTGATACCTCGTATATTTCCGAAACACAACAAAATGTGAAAAAATATAATCAGCCAGAGATGCACCTATGTCAGGGGCTCACAAAATGGGCAGGAACTCGCAATCCACAAATCTAAACAAAAATAATTTTTTTTAATGTTTCCATAAGGTGAGGTTAGACAGCCATAAAGTACTTTATAAAGTGCATTTTAACCATCACATGTCCGGTTTCGGTTATTAACCATCATCCAGGATGTAGGGTACAACAGATTAGTTAAAAATATCCCATATTCCTTTGAAGCTGAAGCATATCTAAATTATCCACAATTATAGAACCAATTTGTCTTAGAACACCGACAGTCATATTGTACGTGAAACGTACAGATGTCACAGGCGAAACAACACGAACGAATTACGTAGCTTATAAGCGGGTACTACAGGCGTGAAAATATCTCCATGCACTAAAAGCTACAGGAAAACAATTAAGCGTGCAGGTCATACAAAGCACTGATGAGAGGGAGTCGGATTGACTCCAGTACACATGAGTACAGAAACTTGCTTCTGCTTTCTGTGCGCTTCTGCCATTTGGAGGCGGAAAGTGAAATCAGAACAGTGGCCATTACTTTAAGCCAGCTGATACTGCACGACTGTCCCTTGTATCTTGCCACAAAGGGTTCTTTCATTACTTGCCACTTACCCTGTTGAGCACAACTTCGTACTCAATGGTAAGGAGAGATAAAATACAAAATGGTGCAGCATCTGTAGTCCAAAGGAAGATGGACAGGAGCAGAAATGATTAGCGGGCATATAGACTACTGGCCATTAAAATTGCTACACCAAGAAGAAATGCAGGTGATAAACGGGTTTCATTAGACAAATATATTATACCAGAACTGACATGTGATTACATTTTCACGCGATTTGGGTGCATAGATCCTGAGAAATCAGTACCCAGAACGACCACCTCTGGCCGTAATAACGGCCTTGATACGCCTGAGCGTTGAATCAAACAGAGCTTGGATGGCGTGTACAGGTACAGCTGCCCACGCAGCTTCAACACGATACCACAGGTCATCCAGAGTAGTGACTGGCATATTGTGAGGAGCCAGTCGCTCGGCCACCATTGACCAGACGTTTTCAATTGGTGAGAGATCTGGAGAATGTGCTGGCCAGGGCAGCAATCGAACATTTTCTGTATCCAGAAAGGCCCGTACAGGATCTGCAACATGCGGTCGTGCATTATCCTGCTGAAATGTAGGGTTTCGCAGGGATCGAATGAAGGGTAGAGCCACGGGTCGTAACATATCTGAAATGTAACGTCCACTGTTCAAAGTGCCATCAATGCGAACAAGAGTGCCCGACACGTGTAACGAATGGCACCGCATACCATCACGCCAGGTGATACGCCAGTATGGCGATGACGAATACACACTTCCAATGTGCGTTCACCGCGATGTTGCCAAACACGGATGCGACCATCATGATGCTGTAAACAGAACCTGGACTAATCCGAAAAAATTATGTTTTGCCAATCGTGCACCCAGGTTCGTCGTTGAGTACACCATCGTAGGCGCTCCTGTCTGTGTTGCAGCGTCAAGGGTAACCGCAGACATGGTCTCCGAGACGTGGCTGCATGATCTGTTTCAGCCATGCGGATAAGATGTCTGTCATCTCGACTGCTAGTGATACGAGGCCGTTGGGATCCAGCACGGCGTTCCGTATTACACTCCTGAACCCACCGATTCCATGTTCTGCTAACAGTCATTGGATCTCGACCAACGCGAGCACCAATGTCGCGATACGATAAACCACAATCGCAATAGGCTACAATCCGACCTTTATCAAAGTCGGAAACATGATGGTACGCATTTCTCATCCTTACACGAGGCATCACAACAACGTTTCACCGGGCAACGCCGGTCAACTGCTGTTTGTGTATGAGAAATCGGTTGGAAGCTTTCCTCATGTCAGCACGTTGTAGGTGTCGCCACCGGCGCCAACCTTGTGTGAATGCTTTGAAACGCTAATCATTTGCGTATCACAGCATCTTCTTCCTGTCAGTTGAATTTCGCGTCTGTAGCACGTCATCTTCATGGTGAAGCAATTTTAATGGCCAGTAGTGTAAATGAAGTAAACAGAATTTTTCCTTAATTTATAGGTCCTAAGCAAAATGGGAAAAGAAGTAATATGAGGAAAACACTGACAAACCGAAGGTTCGGGATGATAGGACATCTGTTAAGACATCAGGGAATGACTTGCATGGTGCTAGAGGGAGCAGAAGAGGGCAAAAATTGTAGAGGAAGACAGAGATTGGAATACATTCGGAAAATAATTGAGGACGCAGGTTGCAAGTGCTACTCTGAGATGAAGAGGTTGGCACAGTGGAGGAATTCGTGGCAGTCAGAAGACTGATGATAAAAAAACAAAGCTTTCCACAAGCTTTGTGCAGAAACTGTACAAAAGAATAAACAGCGATAATATCTAGGTGTTTCAAAGAGCACTAAAGAGTATCGTTCAGTGTGTGACTCCAGGTACTAATGCATGAGCAAACTTTCGAACGCTGACTCAGACTGAAAAGCGTCGAAGAGTGGCTGAGGGAGCTCGTAGTCAGGGCTGGTGAAGGTGTGGCTCAGCGGGCGCGCATCGCTGGAACCGCCGGGTCCCCGCGCGACCGGTAACGGCGTCTTCGTTGCCAACTGTGAGACGCCAATGATGGTGGTATCGATCTATGATACCATATACACTACTGTCCATTAAAATTGCTACACCAAGAAGAAATGCAGGTGATAAACGGGTAGTCATTGGACAGATATATTATACTAGAACTGACACGTGATTACATTTTCACTCGATTTGGGTGCATAGATCCTGAGAAATCGGTACCCAGAACAAACACCCGTGGCCGTAATAACGGCCTTGATACGCCTGAGCGTTGAGTCAGACAGAGCTTGGATGGCGTGTACAGGTACAGCTGCCCATGCAGCTTCAACACGATACCACAGTTCGCCAGGAGTAGTGACTGGCGTATTGTGACGAGCCACCATTGACCAGACGCTTTCAATCGGTGAGAGATCTCGAGAATGTGCTGGCCAGGGCAGCAGTCAAACATTTTCTGTATCCAGAAAGGCCCGTACAGGACCTGCAACATGCAGTCGTGCATTATCCTGCTGAAATGTAGGGTTTCGCAGGGATCGAATGAAGTGTAGGGCCACTGGTCGTAACACATCTGAAATGTAATGTCCACCGTTCAAAGTGACGTCAATGCGAAGAAGAGGTGACCGATACGTGTAACCAATGGCACGCCATACCATCACGCCGGCTGATAAGCCAGTATGGCGATGACGATTACACGCTTCCAATGTGCGTTCACCGCGACGTCGCCAAATACGGATGCGATATCAGGGTATCTTCTTCCTGTCGGTTACATTTCGCGTCTATAGCAGGTCATCTTCGTGGTGTAGCAATTTTAATAGCCAGTAGAGTACATACCTTTTGTGTTTCCACGTAAATCTTTTCTGTTGCACAGGGACTTCCCTCCAGCTTTTCTGTAACAGACACTACATTCCCTAAGGATGAACCAGTTCCATGTATTACAATCTCGTACATATAAAAGGTAAAATAACATACTTTTAGAAAAGAAATTTACAAAATATTTCTCATTACATGAAGTTATAGAATGAGAGAAATATTTACATGCATCTTAAATCAAAGAAGTTGCAGAATACAGATGTCACAGTATCGACAGGCGACATACATTACAGCCTTGTAACTCACAAACGCGTTTCATTTTTTTTTCTTTATTGAATTTCGATTTCCCCCGAAGAGAAAGGCTGGCAGCAGCTTAGTACGTTGCTCTAAAGCCTACTGACTTTTTAAAAAGTAAGAAGAAGTGAAGAAACAATAAAAGCAGGCGATGAAACGGTGACTTAAATTGTGAAACGGCGGGAAATTGTGGAAAGTTAAAACATAAAGCAAAGGGTTGGCAATGCTAATAAAATACACAGGAATCAGACAAGTAACATAGGAGATACACAATTAAAAACATGGCGACAGTCTGGTTTCTGTTTGTAAGAGATAAAAAATCACACCCAGCGACAGTATGATATCGGTTCGCAACACTTCCGAAAAGACACACAACACTGAACACTCACTGTAAACACTGCACGCAAATGTCGGCACAAAGATGACACTCCCTAGCCAAGGGCAGATGGGGGGTGGACCTGGGGGAAAGCAAGGAGGGAGGAGAGGAAAAACGAAGGGGAGGGGAACCGAAGGACGGAGAGGACTCATAAGGGGGGAAGGGCAGGGCAGATGCGAGAGGGAATGGGAAAAGGCAGAGGAGGGAAATGCAAAAGGACTCGCGGAAGAGAAGGGGGGCAGAGAAGGGTAGGTGGGGAAAAAAGAGGATGGATGGGGGGGAGAGGGAGCCCGGGAAAAGGAGAGAGGAAAGGAGGGGGAGTGAGGATCAGAGTTGACAGGAAGGATAAATGGAGGAAAAGAGGGCATCATCCGAGAGGGGGGAGTTGATGGAAGCCACCTTGGGAAAAGAGATGAAGGATGTAGAAATGGAGGGTAGGGGGGACACAACAGTGAAGATGTGGCAGGGGGCAGGGATGGGAGAGGAGAGGAGCAACCTGGGGGTGAGGGGGATCGAGGCGGGAGGTGTAGAGTATGAGGATATGTTCGAGGAGTAGGAGCAGATGGGGGAAAGGAATGAGGTCATAGAGGATCCGCATGGGGGACGGGAGGCGTATACAGAAGGCGAGGCGGAGTGCATTACGCTCAAGGATCTGGAGGGACTTCAAGATTTGGGGGGGGGGGGGGGCAGACGCGTTTCATTTAGCCACTGCTTATTTATAGCAGCTTTGTGAATGTGTAAGGGGGAGGGCTCGAGTCGTGTTTCACACGACGGATGTCGCACTAGACGCGACTGCTACAGTGCAACGAACGATTTTCAGCTGGCCGCAGAAAGAGAGATGCTGAAGCAGAGGAGGCGCAGGTACAAGACGCGGATGCGGCCGGGCCCGCAGATGAGCCCGCTGGAGGAGGCCCAGGTGGACGTGTTCGACGAGTCGCCGCCGGGCGAGCTGCCGCCGCCGGCTCTGCCCGTCTTCGACCGGCCGCCCCCGTCCTTCGACAGCCGGCCCGTCAGCCTCCTGGACGACTCCCCGCCGCTGGACCTGCAGGAGTCCCCGCTGCTGAACAAGTACAGGACGCCCGAACAGGTGACGCCGGAGCAGTCGATGGAGCAGTGGTACTCGTCCGAGCGGGGAGGAGGGAGAGGCGCTCGGAGGCGGCTCGTCTTCGACGACGAGGACGAAGACGACGACGAAGACGACAGCGACCTGTTAGGTACGGTGTACCCACGCGACTAACTTGTTTACTTTAAAAACTCGAGGCAGCTTCTATCTCGTGCAAGACACAGTTTGTTCGTTTTAAATACGGTACTTTATGTGCTACTAAAATGTAGACTTTCACGGCCGGTAATATCATGTCCATTGCAATTATTATCCGGGCTGTTATGTCGTGGTCGGTTGATGAATTCTGTGTCGATTCCCAACGTTTCGTCTCCGACTAGCAGCCACAAGCGGATATTACGAAAGGCTCTACAGGGAGGCAATCGAAATCGCTAAACACCCCAATAATTTCAACCGAAAGGAGGAGGGCGTGAAATTAAACGGTGTATGGGTGCCGGTGTTAAAGAAGATGTGTTCCACCCCTCCACTACCGGGTGATGGCAACGGCGATCGACGGCGACGGACAGCGGCCAATTACACTGACGTTTCCAAAATACGTGACGTCACGCCGCGGCGTGGGAGCGCGCGGACACGGACTTTAGCGTCAGTAGCGAGCCAGTGGGTGTGTTGGACCTTCCATCGAGCTGCGGACCCCCTTGAAGATGTCTCCCGCAGTCGGAGACGAAACGTTGGGAATCGACACAGAATTCATCAACCGACCACGACATAACAGCCCGGATAATAATTGTAATGGATTTTATGTGCTGTCTTAAGTCGCACGAACATAACGCGAAATCAGCGGTTTTTGAGGAAAACTAATGAGGAGGTATTGGATAGAATTGGGGAGAAGAGGAGTTTGTGGCACAACTTGATTAGAAGAAGGGATCGGTTGGTAGGACATGTTCTGAGGCATCAACGGATCACCAATTTAGTATTGGAGGGCAACGTGGAGGGTAAAAATCGTAGAGGGAGAACGTGAGATGAATACACTAAATAGATTCAGAAGGATGTAGGCTGCAGTACGTACTGGGAGGTGAAGCAGCTTGCACAGGATAGAGTAGCATGGAGAGCTGCATCAAACCAGTCTCAGGACTGAAGACCACAACAACGACAACAGTGTGAAATCGGCGAATTTTACCACGTGTTGTGAAATTTCTAATTTATTTTTTGGTTAAAAAACGGCTCCAGAATCGGTAAAGAAACAGTAGCACCGAGTTTCGCTAAAAAGTCACCAAATGTGCCAAAAAACAACACCGAACTTGGCAAAAGCAACATAGATTTGGCAAAAACATCAAATTTGCTAAAAAAGACGACACCGGATTTTGAAGAAAACAGACTAACCACATTAAATAATCACCAAATTTGTCAGAAAAGAAACCAACGCCGAATTAAAAAAGCAACGCTAAATTCGGCAAGAAAACCCAGAATTTGGTACAACACCAACTTAGGGAAACAACGCCGCGCGGTTTAGCCGAGCGGTCGTAGGGCGCTGCAGCCATGGACTGTGCGTCTGGTCCTGGCGGAGGTTCGAGTCCTCCCTCGGGCATGTGTGTGCGTGTTTGTGCTTAGGATAATTTAGGTAAGTAGTGTGTAAGCTTAGGGACTGATGACCTTAGCAGTTAAGTCTCATAAGATTTCACACACATTTGAACATTTTTTGGGGGAAACAACAACACACAATTTGGCGAAAACAACGCAGATTGTGGCAAGAAATAAGGAATTTGACACGAAACATTGAATCTGTTTAAATAACAACACCGAATTTGGCAGAAAACAACATTTAATTTGGCACAAAACACCGAATTTGCAAAAAAAACAACACCGAATTTACCCAAAAATATCTCCGAATTTAATCAAGAAGCGAAACGATTTTTTCCTCTACCTAGGCTTACCTTCAATTGCGTTTCGTTTATTAATGTGCCTGTACAGTGGGATAACGGAATGAATGAAATCGGGCGATGTTAAGCGAATCAGAGTGGGAAACGAGACACTAAGGGTAATATAAAAGTTTAGTCGTTTGGGCAGTAACATACAATGATGAACTAAACCGTTATGACCGTCTACTTAACAGCGTATTCGGCCACCTTTTGGCAATTGCCTAGTAGATTTCCGAAGGTATGTGGCAGATGATGTCTATGCAGGAATCACGCAGTTCCCATTAATCAGGGGCCGGTAGTTTGTGGCAACACGTAGGATCCCACTCATGTTCCACCTGCTTCAGATCAGGCAAATTTGGTGGCCAAGACTTCAAGATGAGTTCAGTATGACGCTTCTCAAGCTACTGTAGCACGATTCCGGCCTTGTGACACAAAGATAATTATCCCGTTGCAAGATGCCATTTCTACTTTGGAAGACGTCAAGCGAGAAGTGATGCAGGACGTTCGGAATAGCGTTCACGTAGTCCATAGCTATCATGTCGCATTCGATTAGCACCGCAGGTCCCATGGAAGCCCAGATAAAGGTCTCACATAGCACAACGCCATACCTACCGCCCTGTGTCTGCAGCGCTTTGCATGTTTCGAGCAGCCGTTCGTCTGCATGACAGCTTATTCGGACATGACGATCGACCTTTGCAACTCGGAATGTGACTCATCCGACAAGGCGACGTATGTATCAGGGTCACTCCAAAAGAAATGCACACTATTTTTTTAAAGTCCATCTTCTATTCTACATGTTTGAAAGTTTTACAGTGTGTAAATACATCATTTAGGAACAATATTTTCATTTCTCCACACAATTTCCATGCCTCTCAACTGCCTTACACAATCTTGGAACCAGCGCCTGTATACTCGCACGGTAAAATCCTGGACCAACCTGTTGGAGCCACTGTTTGGCAGCGTGCACAAGCGAGTCATCATCTTCAAACGTTGTTCCACGAAGAGAGTCTTTCAGTTTCCCAAAGAGATGATAGTCACACGGAGCCAGGTCAGGACCGTAAGGCGGGTGTTTCAGTGTTGTCCATCCGAGTTTTGTGATCGATTCCATGGTTTTTTGACTGACATGTGGCCGTGCATTGTCGTGCAACAGCAAAACATCCTGCTTTTGCCGCTGTGGTCGAACACGACTCAGTCGAACTTGAAGTTTCGTTTGTGTCGTCACATATGCATTAGAATTTATGGTTGTTCCACTCGGTATGATGTCCACAAGCAAGAGTCCTTCGGAATCAAAACCACCGTAGCCATAATTTTTCCAGCAGAAGGTGTGGTTTTGAACTTTTTTTTCTTGGGCGAATTTGCATGTTGCCATTCCATTGATAGCCTCTTCGCCTCCGGTGAAAAATGATGGAGCCATGTCTCATCACCTGCCACAATTCTTCCAAGAAATTCATCTCCACCATTCTCGTAGTGTTCTAAAAGTTCGCTGCATACCGTTTTCCTTGTTTGTTTGTGAGCCACTGTCAACATCCTGAGAACCCACCTGGCACAAACCTTTTTTTAACGCCAACACTTTCAGTATTCTGCAAACACTTCTTACCCCTATCCCAGCGTAGCGTGACAATTCGTTCACTCTGGTGCGTCTGTCAGCAGTCACCAATTCGTTAACTCTCTGCACATTGTCTGGAGTGTGTGCAGTACGAGGCGTGCCGCTGCGAGGACAATCTTCAATATTGCCGTGCCCACTTTCATCACGTAGCCTGCTTGCCCACCGACTAACTGTACTGCGATCGACAGCAGCATCTCCATTCACATATTTCAACCTCTTGTGGATGTTTCCCACTGTCTCGTTTTCAGAGCACAGGAATTCTATGACAGCACGTTGCTTCTGACGAACGTAAAGTGTAGCAGACATCTTGAAGACATGCTGTGACGGTGCCACTCACGGGAACAGGTTGAACTAAGTTTGAAAACAAGCGGGAAGGATGTATCTACACACTGTAAACTTTCACACATGCAGAATGAAAACTGTATTTTTACAAAAATAGTGTGCATTTCTTTTGGAGTGACCCTCGTAGATTGATCCACAGTCCAGTATCAACGATCTCGTGCACACGATAATCGTAATTAAGGATGACGTTCGATCATTACGAGAACATGTAGGGGTCGTATGCTGCGATGCCTCATGTGCAACAATGTTCACTGACTTATGTGCTCTGAAACACTTGTGCTTGCACCAGCATTGGACTCTGTCGCCAGATCTGTCACAGATTTCCCCTATCCTGGTTTACAGATCGGGCAAGCCTGCGACGCCCATGTTCTATGATGAAGCACAAACGTGCAACACTTTGTCGCCTACTCGTGTTTCCACCGTTCTTCAACCACTTACCATAGATCGGGGATGTATAGACTTGCTTGTACCATGGGTCGTAAGCCGCTGACTGAAACTGCATAGCGACCACAAGAAGAAAAAAAGGATTATATACTTAGTTTTCATTATATGTTTTACAAATATTCACCTCATTTAATAAATATTGTTCCAACAATGTATTCCCAAAAGAACTAACAAGCAACCCCTGGAGTAGAAGGTCTCAAAAGGCCAATTATGTCTGTGGCATTCGACGCCCCACATATTCTCTACCATGCAACTACATTAGTAGCTGCTAATGGAATCAGGGGTTGGGACTGGAGGTATCCAATGGTGAGTACAGTATCAGGCTATGGAGCGCAGCTGAACTGTTTAGTACTACTGGTGTTGATACAAGGCAGAGCAATGGCAACGACAAAGAAAGCAAACATTGCATTATACTCGTATCTACAACGGCAGTTGCCAAAGTTGACATTTCATCAGAAAGGAACTCAAGGAATTTCAAAGAGTGAGAAAAATGTGGCAGGTCAAATACTAGCGTTTCTGCAAGATGTGTTAGTGGAATGTGCGGTGTCGTGTACCTTCCACTGTGCGGGCAATGTGCATGACGTGTACAATGATGACGATACATCCTTAAAAAGTGAAAGTGATATTGAAGCAGGTGTCGAGAGATGCAGTTCATCGGACAGGGAGCCATAAATCCCGTCTCTTGTGTAACGTAGCAAAAGACCATCATTATACAAGAAGCGGGTACTAAATATAATTACGTACGAGAACGATCATCCGTACATCAAATTGCGCGCGACATAAACTGAAGAGCCAAAGAAAGTGGTACACCTGCCTAATATCGTGTAGGGATCACGCGAGCACGCAGAAGTGCCGCAACACGACGTGGCATGGACTTGACTAACGTCTGAAATAGTGCTGGAAGGAACTGATACCATAATCCTTTAGGGATGTCCATAAATCCGTAAGAGTACGAGGGGGTGGAGACCTCTTCTGAACAGCACGTTGCAAGGCATCCGAGATATGGTCAAATAATGTTCATGTCTGGGGTGTTTTGTGGCCAGCGGAAGTGTTTAAACACAGAAGAGTGTTCCTGGAACCACACTGTAGCATTTATAGACGTGTGAGGTGTCGCATTGTCCTGCTGGAATTGCCCAAGTCCGTCGAAACGCACAATGGACATGAGTGGATGCAGGTGATCAGACAGGATGCTTATGTACATTTCACCTGTCAGAGTCGTATCTAGATGTATCAGGGGTCTCATATTACTCCAGCTGCACACGCCCCACACCATTACAGAGCATCCACCAGCTTGAACAGTCCCCTGATTCATGGATTATAGACGTGTGAGGAATCATGGATTCATGAGATTGTCTCCGTACCCGCACATGTCCCTCTGCTCGATACAATATGGACCGAGACTCGTCCGACCAGGCAAGCTGTTTCCAATCATCGACAGTCCAATGTCGGTGTTGATGGACCCAGGCGAGGCGTAAAGCTTTGTGTCGTGCAGTCATCAAGAGTACACGAGTAGGCATTCGGCTCCAAAAGCCCATATCGATGATGTTTCGCTGAATGGTTCGCACGCTGACACTTGTAGATGGCCCAGCATTGAAATCTGCAGCAATTTGCGGAAGGGTTGCACATCTGTTACGTTGAACAATTCTCTTCCGTCGTCGTTGGTCCCGTTATCGAAGGATCTTTTTGCGGCCGCAGCGATAACGGAGATTTGATGTTTTATCGGATTCCTGACATTCACAGTACACTCGTAAAGTGGTCGTACGGGAAAGTCCCCACTTCATCGCTATCTCAGAGATGCTGTGTCCCATTGCTCGTGCACCGACTATAACAGCACGTTGAAATTCTGCGCCAGACACTTTTTATCTTATATAGGCGTTGCTGGTCGCAGTGCAGTATTTTGCTTGTTTACATATCTGTGTATTTAAATACACATTCCTATACTAGTTCAGTGTAGATTTCAGTGATTTCAAGGGAAACAGTGGATGGTTGCAAAACTTCAAACACTGTTACAGAAATGGAAGACGTAAGATAAATTTGTAAGTAGTCTGTTTAGGTTATTTTATTGGTAACGTCGCCGGCACGTAGCGCTCTGTATGAAAATCACTGGCTGTGCCGTGTGCAGTCTGTGGCTGGTTGGCATTGTTGTAATACTCGCCATTGTAGTGTTGGGCAGCGGCAGCTGGATGCTAACAGCGCGTAGCGTTGCGCAGTTGGAGGTGAGCCGCCAGCAGTGGTGGACGTAGGGAGAGACATGGCGGAGTTTTGAAATTTGTAAGAATTGGTGTCATGAAATATATATTATGACTATTAAGGTAAATACATTGTTTGTTCTCTATTAAAATCTTTCATTTGCTAACTATGCCTATCAGTAGTTAGTGCCTTCAGTAGTTTGAATCTTTTATTTAGCTGGCAGTAGTGGCGCTCGCTGTATTGCAGTAGCTTGAGTAACGAAGATTTTTGTGAGGTAAGTGATTTGTGAAACGTATAGGTTTATGTTAGTCAGGACCATTCTTTTGTAGGGATTTTTTGAAGTCAGATTGCATTGCGCCAAAAATATTGTGTTTCAGTTTAAGCACAGTCATTGACAATTTTTCTAAGGGGACGTTTCAAATTTTAAAGAAAGCGTCAACTTGATGCACAGCAAACTGCGGAATCGGCATGAAAATTTGTAGATGAGATAAATTTATCCCATCGTTCAGCAAGGAATTTATTTTCCTCTCCGACCAATCGGGATTTGAAGAGGAAATGCATATTAAACGAACTCTGGAAATTTTGCCGATTGTTAATTTGAATGGTAATTGGAAAATTATTTATTGTGCTGCCAGAAGTAGGCGGTGCTCTGCCCCCTACGATTCTTTCTCGTGTGCGTGTAGTTGCAAAGGCAGTAGGGAATATTTATGTCACAGCAAGCAAGAGTGGGAAAATGGGCATAAGAGAACTACAACTATGGTATGAGCACTGCTTTTGGCCAATAGCTGGTGGAAATACCTAGCACTTACTTGCCTCCTGGTCTGCGTATAAAAGTCGTAGTCCTTCAGAGCGGGCTATTCCCCCTGAAAAGTGTGTGTTATTGCAATTAATACTGCCTGAAACAGCTGGGCAAGTTTAGTCTCTGGATATTTGTTTTTCCCGTGCCTTTAAAACATATTACCGCACTATCTGCAGCTACGCCTTAAAGGGTAGCTAGTTTTACGATAATTTACGATAAGGTGCACGACCGCCTCTTTCGCATTCTGTTGCATGCCGTCACATTCCATCACTTCTCAACACCCCGTTACACCAATACAGTTCTATATACTTCCTTAAAAGTGTATACTTAGCTGATTTATTTATTGTTCCGTGGGACCAAATTAAGGAGAAGTCTCCATGGTCATGGAACGAGTCAATGCATGAAATTATAACACAATATTAGAAACAGCTAAAATGAAATATAAAAAAAACATATTCAGATGACAAGTCGTAAGTCTAAATAAAGAAAATCAACAATGTAACACTGGATTTTGCTTAATTTTTTAGTCTTCCGGGAGCTCCTCGACTGTGAGCCATGAGGAAACTCTTCAGTTTAGACTTAACAGAGTTTGGGCTACTGCTAAGATTTTTGAGTTCTTGTGGTAGCTTATTGAAAATGGATGCAGCAGAATACTGCACTCCTTTCTGCACAAGAGTCAAGCAAGTGCATTCCACATGCAGATTGTATTTCTGCCTAGTATTAACTGAGTGAAAGCTGCTAACTCTTGGGAATAGGCTAATAATGCTAACAACAAACGACATTAAAGAAAATATATACTGTGAGGGCAATGTCAGAATTTCCAGACTATTGAATAGGGGTCGACAAGAGGTTCTCGAACTTACACCACATATAGCTCAAACAGCCCGTTTTTGAGCCAAAAATACACCTTTGGAATCAGAAGAATTACCCCAAAAAATAATACCATACGACATAAGCGTATGAAAATACCCAAAGTAGACTACTTTTCGTGTTGAAGTGTCACTTATTTCAGATACTGTTCTAATGGTAAATAAAGCAGCATTTAGTTTCTGAACAAGATCCTGGACATGGGCTTTCCACAACAGCTTACTATATATCCGAACGCCTAGGATCTTGAACTGTTCCTTCTCGCTTATAATATGCCCATTCTGTCCGATCAAAATATCGGTTATTGTTGAATTGTGAGTTAGAAACTGTAAAAACTGAGTCTTACTGTGATTTAGCATCAAATTATTTTCCACAAGCCACGAACTTATTTCATGAACTACATTATTTGATACTGTTTCAATATTACGCACAAGATCCTTCACTATCAAGCTGGTGTCATCAGCAAACAGAGATATTTTTGAATCACCTGTAATACTAGAAGGCATATCATTTATATAAAAAAGAAACAGCAGTGGCCCCAGCACCGACCCTTGGGAACGCCCCACTTAACAGTGCCCCATTGGGACTGAACATCACTACCACTCTCAATATTGCGGAGAATAACCTTCTGCTTTCTGTTTTTAAAGTAAGAGGCGAACCAATTGTAAGCTACGCCCCTTACACCATAATGGTCCAACTTCTGCAGTAATATTTTGTGGTCAACACAGTCAAAAGCCTTCGTTAAATCAAAGAAAACACCTAGCGTTCGCAACCTTTTATTTAATCCGTCCAAAACCTCACAGAGAAAAGATAAAATAGCATTTTCAGTTGTTAAACCATTTCTAAAACCAAACTGTACATTTGACAGCCAATTATGTGAATTTAAATGCTCCAGTAACCTTGTATATACAACTTTCTCGATAACTTTGGCAAACACCGATGGCGTAGAAATAGGTCTATAATTGTCAACATTATCCCTGTCTCCCTTTTTATAAAGTGGCTTCATTACCGAGTATTTTAATCGGTCAGGGAACCGATCACTCCTGAAGGAAAAGATACAGATATGGCTAAGTACTGGGCTAACATACATAGAACGATACTTCAGTATTCTGCTAGATACCCCCTCATATCCATGAGAGTTCTTGGTCTTTAGTGATTTAATTATTAACTCAGTCTCCCTCTTGTCAGTATCATGGAGGAACATTTCAGGCAACAGTCTCGGAACACTTTTTTCTAAGAGCGCTATATGATTCCCTGTTGGGACTAGGTTTCTATTTAGTTCACCTGCTATATTCAGAAAGTGATTATTAAATACTGTACATATATGCGACTTATCAGTAACACGGACATTCCCATTACGCACTGGTTCTATATCCTCGACCTGTCTCTGCAGACCAGCCACTTCCTTTACGACTTACCATATGGTTTTAATATTATCCTGAGACTTAGCTATTCTATCTGCATACCACATAATTTTTGCCTTCCTAATAACATATTTAAGCACCTTACAATACTGTTTGTAATGGGCTGCTGCATTTAGATTTTGACTGTTACTAACGTTTTGATATAATTGCCACTTTGTTCTACAAGATATTCTTATGCCTCTAGTCAGCCACCCAGGCTGCCTGTTTGTGCTAGTACCCTGTTTTGAACGTTCTAACAGAAAGCAACTTTCAAAGAGCACGAGAAAAGTCTTGAGAAAAGAATTATATTTATCGTGTACTGTATCAGCGCTATAAACATCTTGCCACTCTTGTTCCTTGATAATGTTTACAAAGGTCTCTACAAAGGTCTCAAATGGGATGCCGTTTTTCACATACATGGCTACTCCTCCACACCGCAAAGAGCTCCTCGAAAAGCTGCCAGCCAACCTGTATCCTGGTAAAGGAAGCATCTGAATTATCTCCTTATATAAGAAGTGTTCAGATATACCAATAATTTCAGCGTCAACATCTATAAGCAGTTCACTAACTTTATCTCTAATACCTTGTATATTTTGATGAAATATACTAATTCCCTCATTACTCGGATACCTAAGCTTTGTCAAAAGTGGTTCCTTTCTTAGAGAGACTTCTCTTAAGCAGGAATACCTGTCAGCTGACTTCAATCTAAAAAAGGTGCAGCTCTAAGACCCACTACTGCAGGAATTTTCCCATGCGTGATCCCACCACCCCCACCTATGCTGTCACCTATAAGCTTTGCCAACCTCCCCTTCCCATACCTGTTGAGGTGCAGACCATGTCTAGTGAAACCCGTCCTGCTGATAGACTCCACCGACACCACTGAAATGTGACCCATGCTTCCTGCATCAGCGCACCCCCAAGTCCCATGTAATTGCGCCTGACGGCTGTATTAAGATGAGGCCGATCGTGATGCTGAAACAGTTCCACGAAATGCACATTCGTGTTGCCAGTCTGAGTGGCTATCTTTTTCAGGTAACCATCTATGTCATACTCCCCATCCCTATCAATACTATTACCAGCCCCACCCACAATCGCTATCTGATCCTCTTTAGTAAAATCCCTACATAACCCCCCTATGTTAACAGTCACTTGAGCCAATCCTGCATTAGGCTTCACAATGCTGGTGACCTGGTACTCACTCCCCAAAACTTCTTGCAACTGCTGGCCTACACCTGTGCCATGAGAACTACCTAACAGCAGATCCTTCTTCTTCCTCTTCGGCTTTGCAACTGTCCTAGCCACCGTAACTGCTGAGGTCTGCTGCATACTTCCTACATCTACGGCTACTGGAGATCCCTCTCCACTAGACTCTGACAGTTGGTCATGTCTATTGCAAACACCAAGAGTAAAACTATCTGAAAATCTTCTTCTCCTAGCAGATCTCTTGCCAACAACCAGCTCCCATTCCCTAACCCCCTTCTCCATCCTCATCCTATCTAGCTCCTCCTGTGCGTTTTTCAGCTGCACCTGAAGGGCACAGATCTTACGCTCCTGCTCCTCTATCAGCTTACTCTTGCTACATAACCTGCACTTCCAGGGGAGGTTCTCACCAGAATGCCCGCTGGCTTCCCCACTGCATTCCCCTCAGTGAAAATACTTCGAACAAATCTCACACCGCAATCCACTGCTCACGAACCTCCGGCAAAGCCCACACTTCTCACTCATGCTAAAATTTTAGTCTTATTGAACAAGAAAACTACTTTATCTAAGTCCCGCTACTACAGTGAGAAGATGTTAAAAACCTGACTACAATAATCACAAACTTACTCTACAAGGGAAGTAACTACTATTATTAACAGTATCAATAAACAACAAATGAGAATATAACAAAAGACTAATACAGAAAGAGAATCAGACGTCTAATGACACAGTAACGAAACTAAAAGCAGTTCCCAAAAGGTTCTTCTGAAATTATTTCACCAGAAAACACAAAAAACTCCGGTTGAAGACTACTAAAGTTCCTAAAAAAACCACTATACACAAACAATTAATTAGTACTTAGCTTTCGATGCGCCACTACAGCTGCAACTGGTCAGCGCGGAATGTAAACACAGGTAAGAGGTTAGGTTGCTCGATACGAAACACAAATATCAGGTCACAACACAAGAAAGGCAGAGGCGAATGAGGAAACCACTAGTTAGTCACTTATATAGAAAATATTATCACAAAAACCGTTAAAATATGTATCTGAAACCTAAAAATATATAAAAACTTGGAGAGCGATCTCACACGCAGTCACTCGCTTATGACGTCACACCAAAGCTGGTTTGCCGTTCACGTGCTACTGTCGTAATTGTCTGTGACAGTGACGCACAGACTGTAGAGCGCATGCGATCCACCAATCGATCTTACTGTGGCTCCCCCCCCCCCCCCCCACTCCCCCGCAGTTCGTTCTTGTAATTTTTTATTTCTTCTCAGAAAGGAGCAAGGGCCCTTGTAGAAATTAGGAGGATCCCCTTGAATGTGTGGTCACAAGTTCAGGCTTTGGTAGGGCTAATTTGAAAGTTCTGTATTAACAAATATGACACAAAAAATGTTATCTGCTTATAATTCACCAATTGCATCGGGAGAGAGACAGAAAAGGCGTGTCCGGGAGTTGCAGAGATCGATATTATATGGGATGTATCTATTTCACTTCACAAAATGGACATCGTCGTCATTCAAGAACTGTTCAAAACAAACCATTCACTTGCACCATGAATACCGAATCGAAAATGGCCCATCACAGTGACTACAAAGGTTCGCACCATCAAAATCGAAGGCGAACTTCTTGTGAGCTACAATCCGTGCAGGGCGATAAATTTCAGCAAGATAACGCCCATCCGCACACGTCGAGAATTTCTACTGTTTGTCTTCGTACTTGTCAGACCAATCCTTGGCCAGAGAGGTCGCTGGACCTCTCCCCCATTGAGAACTTTTGGAAGAATAATTTCAGGGCCCTCCCACTAGCTCGGGCTTTTGACGATCTACAGGGTGTTTATAAATGAATATAGGAGTTTTAACGCTTTATAATATTTATTACATTAAACTTACACTTATAAACGATATGTCAAATGAAGGAGCAAGTCAAACAGTTGAGTTTGGCACCAGTGCGCATGCGCAGTGCGCAATCCGCTAGACAGTGGTAGTAGCGAAGATGGCGATTAGTGAACAGAAAGAGTTTTGTGTTTTGCACTTTGAAAAGACCGAATCTGTAGTTACTATGCAATATGCATTCCGGCTGAAGTTCGGTTGTGATACTCCAAGTAATAATAAGATTCGTAGATACTGGCTTCCTTTGTAAAGGGAAGAGCACAGAACGACCAAGAGAGAACCTACTCCAACTGGCACTTCCTACCTTCATGCTCTAGAGCAGTGGCTCTTCCTTCAGTTGGAGGAAGATGAGCCAGAGAACTTCATTTTCCAGGAAGATGGTGCGCCACTTCACTGGCATAGCGGAACACGGGGTTGGTTGAACTTCACTGTACCCAAGCGCGGGATAGACCTCAAGGAGCCCAGTGACAGAGCTTGCTCTGCATCGCCTCCATGATCACCCGATCTAACGCCATGCGATTTTTTCGTTTGCGGCTTCATCAAGGATCGTGCGCCTCCGCTAATAGCAGACTTCCCTGAATTAAGAAACCGGACTGAAGCAGTTGCTACAATCACTGAAGACACACTTATCAACGTTTGGGAAGAACTCGGCTATAGACTTGATGTGTGCCGTGTGACAAATGGTGCTCACATTTAACATTTATAAGGTTCTTGGTAAAACTGTTTGAGTTGCTCTTTCATTTGACATATCCAATTATAATGGTTCTAATGGATCTAAGCACTATGGGGCTTAACATCAGTCCCCTACACTTAGAACTACTTAAACCTAACTAACCTAAGGAGAACACACACATCCATGCCCGAGGCAGGATTCGAACCTGCGACCGTAGCAGTAGCGCGGTTCCGTACTGAAGCGCCTAGAATCGCTCGGTCACAGCGGCCGGCATTTGACATGTCATTTATAACTGTAAGTTTAATATAATAAATATTATAATGCGTTAAAACCCCGATATTCATTTATAAACACCCTTTAATACTCCAATTGGACAGAATTTGGCACGATATCTGTTAGGAGGACATCCAAGGGCTCTGTCTTTCAATGTCAAGCCGAATAACCTCTTGCATCAGATGTGGACAAACGCGTTATTAAGTTGCTCAGTTTGTGAAGCTCATTCTTTTGAATAAATCATCCAATTTTTCTAAAATTGTAGTCATGTGCTTGTCTGTACATACACATCATATCTACCTTCCTGGCAGATTAAAACTGTGTGCCCGACCGAGACTCGAACTCGGGACCTTTGCCTTTCGCGGGCAAGTGCTCTACCATCTGAGCTACCAAAGCACGACTCACGTCCGGTACTCACAGCTTTACTTCTGCCAGTATCCGTCTCCTACCTTCCAAACTTTGCAGAAGCTCTCCTGCGAACCTTGCAGAACTAGCACTCCTGAAAGAAAGGATATTGCGGAGACATGGCTTAGCCACAGCCTGGGGGATGTTTCCAGAATGAGATTTTCACTCTGCAGCGGAGTGTGCGCTGATATGAAACTTCCTGGCAGATTAAAACTGTGTGCCCGACCGAGACTCGAACTCGGGACCTTTGGTAGAGCACTTGCCCGCGTAAGGCAAAGGTCCCGAGTTCGAGTCTCGGTCGGGCACACAGTTTTAATCTGCCAGGAAGTTTCATATCAGCGCACACTCCGCTGCAGAGTGAAAATCTCATTCTGGGATCACATCTACCGATTTCCGTCCCATTCGGATAATTCCTTCGTTGTCCTTTTTTTTGTCTTAAAGACAAAGTTGGATATTATGATTTTTGTGCCATAAACTGCAGACACGCAAGTGGTTCTTATCTGCAAAAATCAGCTGTTGGCGAAGATGAAGCTGATAAAGTGTTTCATGATGTCAAAGTGCTTGGTTATTCATGACGCGTCATCGTTGTAGAATCTTCCGATCCGACATTTCGGCTTTGTTGTGGGAGCTGGCGGCACGCTCTGCTTCACTGTCACGCTTGTGCTAATGTAAGGACAGTATCTCCTGTGTTTATAGCCATAGATGTGGATCATTAGCTATTGCATGCCATTCTCTTGACTGCAAGGAGCATTCACCGGCACAATACTGACTGGAGGGCTGGGAGTGAGAGCGCCTTGTTTGTATTTATGTTTGTACTCGTACACTCCGGCAGTGTCCTCGTAGCACTGAAAGAAACAGTTACACTTATGCAACCTAAAGTCACCATCGTCGCAACTAAACCGGCGTTTAGGAATTTTAATTCGCTCAGTTACTTTTTGTTTACGTTAGTACGGTGCCTTTTTAAAAAGCTCAACTTAGCAAAGTTGGATGGCCACGCAAACAAACTTGTTATGTTACTATTGTGGTGTGGAGTTGAAACACTTATTTGATGAAGTTCTCCACGCTAAACCATCCCTTGAAAGCCTCTTCATCACTGCGTGGTTACTATCATTAAATCCACCTGATCCTGCATACTGTAGTTAATCTTTGGTCTGTGCCCACAATTTTTACTCCTCATCCTTCCTTCCACTACCAAACTGACTACTCCTTGGTGACTAAGGATGCACCCTATCTCCTGATCGCTTATTATACTCAAGTACTGCTATGAATTTCTTTTCTCCCCAAAAAGCACAGGACGTGCTTGGATCAAGGAACAGTCGGAATTGTAGTTGTAAATTGTTGTAGTTGTGCTGGGAAAGTTCCTGAGCTTCAAGCGCTAATAGAAAGCACAGAAGCTGAAATCGTTATAGGTACAGAAATAAGTTCTGCAGAAATTTTTACGAAATCTCAGACGGTGTTCAGGAAAGGTAGATTAGGCAGAATTGGTGCTGGAGTGTTTGTGTCTGTCAGTAGTGGTTTATCTTGTAGTGAAGTCGAAGTAGATACTCCGTGCGAATTGGTATGGGTGGAGGTTATACTTAACAGCTGAACTAAGTTAATAATTGGCTCCTTATACCGACCCCCAGACTCCGATGATATAGTTGCTGAGCAGATCAGAGAAAATTTGAGTCTCGTAACAAATAAATACCCCACTTATACGGTTATAATTGGTAGAGACTTAATCAAAACCAGTGATAGGCAGAAAACATCTTCCGAGATTGTCCTAAATGCTTTCTCCGAAAATTATTTCGAGCAGTTAGTCCACGAACCCACGCGAATTGTAAATGGTTGCGAAAACACACTTGACCTCTTAGCCACAAACAATCCAGAGCTAATTGAGAGCATCATGAATGATACAGGGATTAGTGATCACAAGGTCGTTGTAGCTAGACTCAATACCGTTTCTTCCAAATCCACCAGAAACAAACGCAAAATAATTTTATTTAAAAAAGCGGATAAAGTGTCACTAGAAGCCTTCCTAAGAGACAATCTCCATTCCTTCTGAACTGACTATGCAAATGTAGACGAGATGTGGCTCAAATTCAAAGATATAGTAGCAACAGCAACTGAGAGATCCATACCTCATAAATTGATAAGAGATGGAACTGAGCCCCCATGCTACACAAAACAGTTCCGAACGCTGTTGCAGAGGCAACGGAAAAAGCATGCGAAGTTCAGAAGAACGCGAAATCCCGAAGATTGGCTAAAATTTACAGACGTGCGAAATTTGGCACAGACTTCAATGCGAGATGCCTTTAATAGGTTCCACAACGAAACATTGTCTCGAAATTTGGTAGAAAATCCGAAGAAATTCTGGTCGTATGTAAAGTACACAAGCGGCAAGACGCAGTCAATACCTGCGCTGCGCAGTGCCGATGGTACTGTTACCGACGACTGTGCCGCTAAAGCGGAGTTATTGAACGCAGTTTTCCGAAATTCCTTCACCAGGAAAGACGAATGGAATATTCCAGAATTTGAAACACGAACAGCTGCTAGCATGAGTTTCTTAGAAGTAGATACCTTAGGGGTTGCGAAGCAACTCAGATCGCTTGATACGGGCAAGTCTTCAGGTCCAGATTGTATACCGATTAGGTTCCTTTCAGATTATGATGATACAATAGCTCCCTACTTATCACTCATATACAACCGCTCGCTCACCGATTGATCTGTACCTACAGAATTGGAAAATTGCGCAGGTCGCACCAGTGTTTAAGAAGTATAGTAGGAGTAATCCATCGAACTACAGACCTGTATCATTGACGTCGGTTTGCAGTAGGGTTTTGGAGCATATACTGTATTCAAACATTATGAATCACCTCGAAGGGAACAATCTATTGATATGTAATCAACATGGTTTCAGAAAACATCGTTCTTGTGCAACGCAGCTAGCTCTTTATGCGCACGAAGAATTGGCCGCTATCGACAGGGGATCTCAAGTTGATTCCGTATTTCTAGATTTCCGGAAAGCTTTTGACAGCGTTCCCCACAAGAGACTTCTAATCAAGCTGCGGGCCTATGGGGTGTCGTCTCAGTTGTGCGACTGGATTCGTGATTTCCTGTCAGGAAGGTCGCAGTTCGTAGTAATAGACGGCAAATCATCGAGTAAAACTGAAGTGATATCAGGTGTTCCCCAAGGAAGCGTCCTGGGACCTCTGGTGTTCCTGATCTACATAAATGACCTGGGTGACAATCTGAGCAGTTCTCTTAGGTTGTTCGCAGATGATGCTGTAATTTACCGTCTAGTAAGGTCATCCGAAGACCAGTATCAGTTGCAAAGCGATTTAGAAAAGATTGCTGTATGGTGTGGCAGGTGGCAGTTGACGCTAAATAACGAAAAGTGTGAGGTGATCCACATGAGTTCCACAAGAAACCCGTTGGAATTCGGTTACTCGATAAATAGTACAGTTCTCAAGGCTGTCAATTCAACTAAGTACCTGGGTGTTAAAATTACGAACAACTTCAGTTGGAAAGACCACATAGATACCATTGTGGGGAAGGCGAGCCAAAGGTTGCGTTTCATTGGCAGGACACTTAAAAGATGCAAAAAGTGCACTAAAGAGACAGCTTACACTACACTCGTTCGCCCTCTGTTAGAATATTGCTGCGTGGTGTGGAATCCTTACCAGGTGGGATTGACGGAGGACATCGAAAGGGTGCAAAAAAGGGCAGCTCTTTTTGTATTATCGCGTAATAGGGGAGAGAGTGTGGCAGGTATGATACGCGAGTTGGGATGGAAGTCATTAAAGCAAAGACGTTTTTCGTCGCGGCGAGATGTATTGACGAAATTTCAGTCACCAACTTTCTCTTCCGAATTCGAAAATATTTTGTTGAGCCCAACCTACATAGGTAGGAATGGTAATCAAAATAAAATAAGAGAAATCAGAGCTCGAACAGAAAGTTTTAGGTGTTCGTTTTTCCCGCGCGCTGTTCGGGAGTGGGATAGTAGAGAGATAGTATGATTGTGGTTCGATGAACCCTCTGCCAAGTACTTAAATGTGAATTGCAGAGTAATCATGTAGATGTAGATGTAGAATTTAGTACTTTTTCATTAATTATCCATCTCGTCTTCACCACTCTTCTGCAGCAAGGCATTTCAAAAGCTTCTATTCTTTTTGTCTGTACTGTTTGTAGTTCTGAGCACTATGGGACTTAACTGCTATGGTCATTAGTCCCCTTGAACTCAGAACTACTTAAACCTAACTAACCTAAGGACATCACAAACATCCATCCCCGAGGCAGGATTCGAACCTGCTATCGTAGCGGTCGCGCGGCTCCAGACTGTAGCGCCTAGAACCGCTCGGCCACTCTGGTCGGCTTTTCCGACGTGAGCTTCAACCTTTCTTTCAGTCTTCTATATATGGTTCATGTTAGTATTTTGTAATCATGACTTATTAAACTGTTGGTTTGGAAATATTCAGTACCTGTCCTCTCTGGAACTTGAACTACTGCATTCTTCTCGAAGTCTGGAAGTATTTCGCCTCTCTCAGTTGTCTTTCACACACTCCTGACGTTTGGCTCACCCAGGATTTTAATGATTGTGAGGGACTGTCGTTTACTCCAGGTGCCTTGTTTCGACTTAGATCTTTCACTGATCTTTTTTTTTTTTCTAAATCTTATGGAACTTAACTGCTAATGTCATCAGTCCCTAAGCTTACACACTACTTAATCTAAATTATCTTAAGGACAAACTCACACACACATGCCCGAGGGAGGACTCGAACCTCCGCCGGGACCAGCCGCACAGTCCATGACTGCAGCGCCCATAGACCGCTCGGCTAATCCCGCGCGGCTCACTGATCTGTCGAAGTACTCTCATAGTATCACATCCATCACATCTTCACTTACTTTCTCCTCCATTTCCATAGAACTGTCTTCAGGTTTCTTGTTCTGTATTGGTGCAACGACTGGACACTCGCTTCACGTAAGAATTTTTTCCGTGCTCGCCCGTCCACACACTTCACTGCCGGAACTGGCCGTGACAAGGGAGACGGGCCGTGACCGCCAAGCAGCGCGCACGCATCTGTAACAGTGTCTCGCAATGTAATGTTCAAATACAGTCCACCTTTTGCGAATCATGTATTTTCATTTCACCCGCCTTTCCTTTTCATCGACTGATATGGATTCGTTTGGACTGTGGAAAGAGCGAGGCAGCCCAGAATTTACTGCGCGTTTTGCGTTTGCCTACACTTCTTTATATTGCGTTTCGGCCTTGTCTTCTTTGATTATTACCGGCTTGAAATCTGAGCACTTGATATTCATACAACTTTGCTTCTCTTTTCTGCGGAGATTCCTTTAATTTTTACATTTTTCACTCCTGGCCAATCTTATTTTTTACACACCTATATTCCCTTTGGCCTGTTTCATTTCCTGTTCTGTTGTAGTTAATTAAATTCACTGTGTCGAGTGCTACCCAGAGATTTCTGCTGGACATTGTCTTTTTTGCCCATTTGGCCCTCTTCTGGCAGCATTATATTTCTCATAGCTACGCAATCATTTTCTGTTGTATATATCTCTCCTGTGTCACTCACTAGTTGGCTCATGTTTCCTTTGTAAATTTCAACAATCGCTTGGTCTTTCATCTTACCCGTGTTGTATGTACTTAACTTCCCCTTTTGTGCAATTGTTATGTTTACATCGTGACTTACTTGGTTGCTTGAGGGATACATGCCGCTCATGCTCTTTTTGCAGAAGGGCAGTACGCAATCAAAATCTTCTATCGCAGTGAAGTATAAGTATTTTATTATTGCGAGAAGCTATGGTACGTATTCAACCGTCACAAGAACATCAGAAAAATCTTTGTTTTAAATACATTTATACTACACAATTTTTTAGGACATCAAGGAAATTATTATATGCCTGAATTACATAGAGGGTGAGGTACCGACGACAGCCCCCTCCCCCTAAATATATGTAGTTGCGATTATCGGTAAGCTATAGCCGACAGTGAGGTGAATTTTCCATTAACACGTGACTTTTAACGTTTATAGCTGCTGGATTGTGACAAGAACTTTGTGTGTATTGATGGAACTATATACATTTTCTGTGACATTGAAAAGAGCGTTCGTAGAGAACATAAAGGACATAACTTGGTCAAATAGTAATGAGATGTCTAAACCAAAAACCAGTGTCCCACTAGCAGGAGGAAACAAAAATCAGACAAACTTCTGCTGCACTGTACCAGATTTAAGAAAATACGTAACGGATCTTATGTTTACTGTGCGCCTGAAGTTCAAGTTAATATCATTTACGGCGAAGGTCGCCAGACTGTTAGAGCAGAGACGCGGTTGTTCTGATAGCAAAAAGCCCTCACGCTCTCTCTTTTCAGACATATAATAATATTGCAGGAAACTGGGAGTGCGAAGAATGAAACAACTGATGAGAGAAACTCGACTAAAATTTTAGCTGTGATAACATCTACATATACATTCCGCAAGCCACGGAACGGTGCATGGCGGAATGTAGCTTGTCCCACTACTAGCCATTTCCTTTCCTGTTCCATTCGCAAATGAAGCGAGAGGAAAACGGCGGTCTAAATGCTTCCAGAAGAGCCCTAATATGTCTTATCTTGGTATTGCTTACGTGAAATGTTAGTTGGTACGTTCGAGGTATTTCTGCTGTCTCCCTCAAATAGCGGTGCTCTAAATTTTTAATAGAGCCTCCCTCCATGGATTCCCATTTGAGTTCGCGAAACATCTCCGTAATACTTGCGTGCTGATCTAACCTACCGGTAAGATATCTAGCAGTACGCCTTTGAATTGTTTCGAAGCCTATCTTTAATCCGAAGTGATGGGGATTGCACAAACTCGAGCAGTATTCAAGGACCGGTCGCGCTGGTGTTCCGTATGCTGCCTTCTTTATAAATGAACGACACTAAAATTCTCGCTTTTAACCGAAGTGGAGCGCTCGATTTACCTACTACCGTCCTCACATGGTCGTCCCATTTCGTACCGCTCTGCAACGTTACGCCCAGGTGTTTAACCGACACTACTGTGTCAAGCTGCGCACTGTTAATTGGATTGGTTTTGCTACTCACACCATAACACGACGACCTCGGAATTGTACTGTTGGCACTACACACGCTGATAGATGACGTTCACCGGCCTTTCGCCATACCCAGCCCCTCCATCGAATCGCCACATTGTATACCGTGATTTGTCAATCCACACAACGTTTTTCCACTGTTCTATCGTTCAATGTTTACGCTCCTCACACCAAGCGAGGTGCCGTGTGGCTTACGAGCAACCGCTCGTCCATGAAATCCAAGTTTTCTTACCTCCCACCTAACTGTCATAGTACTTGCAGTGGATCCTAATGCAGTTTGGAATTCCTGTGAGATGGTGTGGATAGATGTCTGCCTACTACACATTACGACCCTCTTCAATCGTCGGCGGTCTCTGTCAGTCAACAGACGAAGTCTGTCTGTACGCTTTTGTACTGTATGTGTTCCTTCACGTTTCCACTTCACTATCACATCAGAAACAGTGGACCTAGGGATGTTTAGGAGTGTGGAAATCTCGCTTACAGACGTATGACACAAGTGACCCGATGACGTTCGAAGACCCTGAGTTCCGCGCAGCGCCCCATTGTGCTCTCTCACGATGTCTAATGACCACTGAGGTCGCTGATATGGAGTACCTGGTAGTAGGTGGCAGCACAATGGACCTAATATGAAAAACGTATGTTTTGGTGGGTGTTCGGATACTTTCGATCACATAGTGTATAATGACTGCAGCAGCAGCCAAAAGACAATCTCAACTTGACCATGGCTCAGGAGTACTAGGCCGAAAGTTTGTAGACTTCAGATAACTTGACGTGGCTGGAAGTACGAAAGAATCTTATCAGTACCATTCATTCATATACGATTTTCATTACAGTTATTATTGATTGCTGACGAAACATGGTTCGTTGTGATAATACAAATATTTGGTGGAAGACTGGGGAAAAATTAAATCAAGTGACGCAAAGGCAGCACGACCAGACCTCTAGTGTGCCACCTTAGTTGGCTGCCATAACGCTGTTGCTCGCCCGCTGGCACTTTCACAAGGCATTCAACATAATGCCGAAACTCTGAAGTTCGATTTCTCGAAAATGCTTCAGAAGCGCATCGCTGTAGATCAGCATTCGATATGTCTAACAAGGAAACGTTACTAACTTGACCTCATATTTTAAGGAGACAATAACACATGTGCAAGATATCAGTCCACTCGAAAATTTGGGCCGGTCGTTGTGGCCGAGCGGTTCTAGGCGCTTCAGTCTGAAACCGCGCGACCGCTATGGTCGCTAGTTCGAATCCTGCCTCGGGCATGGATGTGTCTGATGTCCTTAGGTTAGTTCGGTTTAAGTGGTTCTAAGTTCTAGGGGACTGATGGTCTCAGCAGTCCCATAGTTCTCAGAGCCATTTGAATCATTTTGAAAATTTGTGCCATAATTATGATAACACGACGTTACGGCCTCCTGAAAGTGCAGCTTTCCAACTTACACGTGCGTTGCTTGTTTGTAATCGCTCCTCTCCAATGCAGCCTCCTAATGGTCGAGTGCGAAGTAATGTACACAGGACTGAGTAAGAAGTTTGTGAAATACTGTTTTGACATTGGTAGCACTCTTTGTACACTGTAAGAAAGTGTACAGTTTCTAGCCTATAGATGATGCCAGAGACTTCTTTGCCATGAACTTTTTATTTCGAGATTTGCAAATGCAGCGCAAATAACAAACAAATTAGTGCTTCATTAAACAAGTAGTGTGGGACTATATAATTACCGACGGAAAAACGCTCCTATCGGAGCACAAAAAATACAGATATGTTCCTGTTTATTTAAAAGACGCTGACTAAAAAGTGCGGTACCAGCTGCCTCATTCCACCGTCCTTAGCGCCTTTGTACATTTTTCCAAAAAAATTGCCATGCGAACATATTCGCGCTCTTTTTAACATGCATCTAACCTCGGACTTCTACAAGCTCCCCTAACTGCGGCCCCCTCACCCAGAAGTCCATTGCTGTAAGTCGCTCATACCCATCCACTCCTAGTTGTTCTTTCTCACTCACTCGCTCAGCCCAGTTCATTGTCATTTCCTCTTATGTCTCTCTATCATTATCTCCTGTGTTACACAGCCCCCTTTGTTTTGTCCTACTACTGCAGTCTCCTCTCCTTGTCACTGCCTCCCTCTTGTCCTCTGCTAATATCTCATTCCTTCCTTCCTACTGCTGCTGCTTCTTCTCACTGTCAGCATCTCTCTCTTTTTCGTTGTCATTGTGATACACTCTGTCTCTCATTATCGCTGCCTCTCAACTATTATCACTTTCCTCCCTCACCCCCTGGCACTGTCTCCTTCACTCTTTTCCTAGCACTATTCTCTCACCATCAACTCTGTTCCACTGCCACTGTGTCCCCCTCTTTCTCTCACACTGCCATCGTCTCTGTCACTCTTAACGCAACCACTGTCTACTATCTTCCAGTCTTTAGTAATATTCTGTCGTTTTGCCACCGCCACTCTCATCTTCTCTGTCAGCATAGAAAAGCGTGAATATGTTCGCATGCCAAAATATTTGGGAAAATTTTTAAAGGCGGTGAGGAAGGTACAATGAAGCAGCTGGAACCCCACTTTTCAGTCAGAGTCTTTTAAATAAACAGCAACATAGTCAAATTTTTTTGTGCTCTGTTAGGAACATTTTTTTCCACTGGTTCCATTCTTTTCCATGCCACAGCAGGGCATATAACTTGAAACCTCCCCTTAAAAAAAAATATGAAAGACTGTGCTGGTACACCTCTTACGTTATTTGATTTTCAAACAGATGAGCAAACTGAAAGTACTCAGGCATTTCTATCTTTACTTATTCTGATCAACACTAAACTGACACACAATATTTTTAGCGCAACGCAATCTGACTTTAAATAATCCCTACAAAAGAATGGCCCTGACTAACATTAAACTATACCTTTCACGAATCACTTACCTCACAAAATTCTTCGTTACTCGAACTACTGCAATATAGCGAGCGCCAATACTGCCAGCTAAATAAAAGATTCAAACTACTGAAGGGACTAACCACTGATAGGCATAGTTAGCAAATTAAAGATTTAAATAGACAAAAAACAATCTATTTACCTTAATAATATTCAAAAGTCATCATATATATATCAGTTCATGATATACAGTATTACAAATTTACTCTTTCTGATGGACACACGTCCAGATCGTCCGTTCTCAAAATTCTGCCATCTCTCTCCTCACATCCAAAACTGCTGGCGGCTCACCTCCAGCTGCGCAACGCTACGCGCTGTTCACATCCAACTGCCCAACACTACAATAGCAAATATTCTAACAATGCGAACCAGCCAAAGACTTTACACAGCACAGTCAGTGATTTTCATACAGAGCGCTACGTGGCGTTACCAACATAAAAACCTAAACAACCTACTTACAAACTAATGTCAAAAGAAATTTGTTGATCAGTGACATTTAAGTAGTTTACATGTGTGAAACTAATTTTACACCTCAGATCGGTTTTTACGCGCACAATATTTTTCACCGCGTTCTTCAGTTCTACATTATGGTGTTCCCAGATGATAACAGAGACACTTTACAGCATATTTCCTCGTGCTACAACGCTTTATAAACAACGTTTTCGCCTCATACTAGATTTTACGTTCATATTTTAAATGTACATGTATTATAACTTTGACCCTCTGCATCGCGGAAACAGATGAAGACATGAAGAAAATTTTCGAGGTTGTTCGAGATCGGGATATTAAAAATACATCGTAAAAATTATAGCCATTTGTTATGCACAGCTGTCGCGGAATAAGCGGCTGGGTTTTGGTACCCAAGAAACAAGTTTTTCGAATGTTTATCGATAACAGACATAGGTTATTGAAAATGATGAGATGTCTCTTCTACATAAATGAGATAAATTCCTAGATAATATACCGTAAAATTTGAGCAATTGTGTGTGGTTAGTTTTTAGATTTCGCCTCATACCGGAAGTAGGGTAACTTTGAACCTCTATAATTTGCAAACACATAAAGATATCATGAAAATTTTCAAGGTTGTTCGAAATCGGGATTTTAGGAATATATCGCAAAAGTTTCAGAAATTTGCTGTGCATAACCGTCTTGGAATCCTCGTCTGAGTTTTGACCCCAAGGTGAGGACGAAAATACAGTAAAAAGATCCTCCTGGTGGAATTTTCCGAGGAACCAACCATGGACTAATTGTTCTTCTGGAAGTCCCGTCACGTCCATCGTAGACCACATCAAATGCAAAAATAACCAACCACTGTGCTAGATTTCTCTAAGCAAGAGGAAGTACGTAATATTCGTATTTTGGCCCTATACTGTAGGATGGTGCCACTAAAACCATCCTTACGTTGGGCGTACAAATGGCCCCTAAGCCCAAGGGCTACCCAAAACACTGGACTTTACCTTTTTATCACCAGCAGAGCTCGAGGTACGAGCACCAGAAAATCCCGTTTTTATGCGCGGCATAATCATATTTGGTTCCCATGCTGTGGTATTTATGCCGATAAACATTGCCAGTGTGCCTTTATTTTGTTTGGAGTTTAAAGCTGGCGTTGTTGAAGTGAAGTATATTTGCAAAACATGCGCTTTCTTGAACGTGATAGGCATAATTAAATTGTAAAACAAAAGTAATTAACTTCATTTTATAAACTTCAATTTGAGGTGTGTGTGTGTGTGTGTGTGTGTGTGTGCAGAATATCAATACGAGAAAATTGTTACACAATATGGAACTGATATATGCTTGAGATTGATGTATTTCGTACTCATATTACGCACTATTTTGTGTGTGGAATAATATGTATTTTCGAACAAAATTTCAAAACACGTTGGCCAGATGTGTCCACCTCCACCCTCCTCTTCCGTCGTCTACATCGTTCCGCGTTCGCTGCATAGTTCTTATCACTTGGACATTAGTCGGCTGCATTGGGGAGAGCGATTAAAAAACAAGCAATGCGTGCGAAAATATAGAAGCTATATTTACAGAAAGTCATAACTAAGTACTGTCAGAATTATAGTCCACATTTTTGCCCGGAGTCGATTTCAGGGACTTACGTTTTGTAAGTGTGCTATTTTAGCTTCAAAAATAAGGTCAAATTGGTAATATTTAATTGTAAATATTTGCTACAATCGCTGGCAAAAGGTGAGTAAAGCTGGTAACCACTGGGTGTATGCTTCCATTTCGAGAATGCTCCTTTGAGTATGCTGTGCAGAAAAATCTCGTCTGCTATTTGTCCACCATCGAGGTGTTTTCTCGTTATCTTGTTCCCAGATGATCTGGCGCCGTTGCAGCGGATTGTCAACAGCGCAGGGCGAAGATCAATGGTGGATGATACGATGCCTCCAGGCCTCGATGACTAGGATGGAATATAGAAGTTCTGCACTCAGGATTCGCTGGAGGCTGGTTCTTCCTGTGACGGAAACGACTGAGCAAAGCTTCTTCGTCTCTAACGCGCAGAAGATGTTTGTCGTCATATCAGTAAAAGAAAATGTCCTGAATCGTTGAATTTAGCGGGTGTTAAACTTCTGTCTGCTGTCTAGGCCAAGGTGTCATGTATATTAATCATACTTTAGACCTTTTTTACCAGCGCTTATTATACTGTGTGAACGCTGTAAACATGTGTTCTGTTATAAAATAATCCTGGAAGGGATTTCTTTTTTTTATTGGTAGGATTTAACATTGCTTGTATAAACAGGCTGTATTAGAATGAACAGATGACCAGACGAAGATAAACCCTCTACCTAAGATAAAGCTCGTGAGCAAGTGCCTCTCAACACTGATTAGACTTACTGTTCTAAAACGCCAAACGTGTAACTAATTGGACCAACCGTTCTTAAAGTCTAAAGGTGTAATTTCTTCCAACACTTCGTGAGGCATGAGGGTTTGTTATTATCCAGTATCTGATCGTTTTGATAATGCCTAACAGGCACTTTAGGACACGTACGAACTGTACCATGAGTTGCTGGTGGGTTTTCAGCAGGTCAGTTCTGCAAATCCATTTAATTTTCTGGAAAATACAATGCAAAGGTTATTACTTTACTGACACGAATATTTCACATTGGTGTAGGAAAGGTGAAGACGAAAAAATAAAAAAGGAAAAGAAACATGTACGCTGAACTTCGCTGTAGACGCAACACATAACACATCGTTCCTGACCGCACTCTTGGGCTAAACCTGTGGCTGTTGTGGGCTCCACAGCCGGTTTATGGAATCTGGGTAAGGGGGTTTGTGCAGCCCAGATATTATGGACTGCATTTAGCCTAAACGTTCAGGATGGGTTGTTGCTGAGCTCTGCTACCCTAGCTAAAGGGCTGATGACTCCCATGAACACAAATGGTTTCCAACATTTGTTGGAAATAAATTTTGGAAACGTACAGAAGGAAGCTGCACTTAACCGTAGAATGCTGTGAGTGTGAGCAAGAAATGGCTAATGAAAATGTCTGCATTGTGTTCGTTCCTAGGTTTGATCGACCGAAACAATTTTGTGGAGCAGCTGGGACCTCGCGAGATTAGGTATTGATGGACAGCTCTCGGGTTTGTAGGAAGGGAGTTGTGGGCTCTGTGGGGTGGAGGTGATGTTCCAAGAGTGTTGAGAATACCAAACTGGGAATGAGTGATCCCCAGTTGTTCTGCGCGCATGGAAAGAGTTTGTTTGTAAGTGCGTTCCCGTGCGCGGACATGGAGTACTGCTTAAGCTGGTGATTTTGCAAGTTAGGTGTCGCATTTTTAGAATTATGAATAATTTAAGTTCGAACTATCACACAGGATTTTGTGGGTAAAGCAAAGAAATACTACGATTTATTGGCACAACACAGAGAAAATGGAAGTACTCTACTAAAGACACTGCCCACACTATTCTAGTACGCCCTCTTCTGGAGTATTAGTCTGCAGTGTCGAATACGCATCAGATAGGATTGATGGAGGACGTCGAAAAAGTTCAAAAAACGGCAGATCGTTCGTTATTATCGTGAAATAGGGGAGAGAGTGCCCCGGATAAGATTCACGAATTGGGGTGGCATTCATTAAAACAAAGGAATTTTTCCTTGCGGAGGGATCTGCTCATGAAATTTCAATCACCAGCTTTATCTTCAGAGTGTGATAACATCTTGGTGTCCATCTACATAGGAAGACATGATCATCAGAATAAAATAAGAAAAATCAGAGCTCGCACAGAAAGATTTAAGAGATCGTTTTTCGCGAGTAGAACGGTAGAGAATCCTTCTTTCCAGAAGTGCTAGTTCTACAAGGTTCGCAGAAGAGCTTCTGTGTTTTTTGGGAGGTAGGAGACGAGGTACTGGGAGAACTGAAGCTTTGACAATGGGTCGTGAATCGTGCTTGGGTGGCTCAGATGGTTGAACACTTACCCGCGATAGGCAAAGGTCCCGAGTTCGAGTCTCGGTCCGGCACACAGTTTTAATCTGGCAGGAAGTTTCGGTAGAGAAATAGCTTAAGGGTGGTTCGATGAAACTTCGGCCAGGCACTTAATTGTAAACTGCATGGTAGACATGTAGATGTAGATTACTCGTGGATAAAAGGGAGGCTGGCGACCCTTACTTTACACGTGTAGCAGTGCAGATGATTAATCGGTGTCCATCAGTAAACGTTTCCGATTAGATCTGCTGAGGAAAACGTCGTTGTTTTGTCTGGTGTGCCGTGTGCTAGCGTTATAACTGCGGAAACAGGGAATACGGGAGTAGGCATGGAAGCTCCGGGGAGGACGCTGGAGAGACGTATCCAACACTCCAAGCCACGTACCTCTCACCAAGCGTCTGACAGCGCCACGCACGTTCATCAGAGTATCATAAGCTGCGCCACGATTTATAACTCCATCACCATCATTATTGTTCTACCCTAGCGCTGGTCTTCTCACAGCATAGTGCTGTCTTTTGCTATCCTCTTCGTTTTATCATAATTGTTTCTTATCCTATCCTTACACTGTCTACAATTTCGTGTCTTATGCGTCCTCTTCTTCTTCTTATTCTTCCATTCGCCATTCCTTCCATAGCATCTATCAGTAAACAAGCTCTTCTCATCCATTGTCCAAGCCAATTGTTTTTCCTCTTCCTGACTACCTTTAAAATTTCTCTCTCTTACCCTGCTCTTCCGTATTTCCCACTTTGTCTACCCATTTTATCCCTTCCATCAGCCTTCAAATCTGCATCTAAAATGCTTCTTCTATTCTTCTCTCTTTCCTAAGTGTACATGTCTCAGTTCCGTATAACGGCACTCCTCTTATGAAGCACTTCGCCAATCTCTTCCTGAGGTCCCTGTCTATGCATCTATATAGATACCTCCTCCTTTTATTAAATAACTCCTTGGAAATTACTATATGTGTCTTCAACTCCTTATTACATCTCACGTTGTCCGTAATAATGCTTCCCAGATATCTGAAAGCACTGACTTGTTCTGTATCTTCCTGTCCTAACTTTATAGTTTTTCCTACTTTTCTTGCAGATATTACCATACAATTTGTCTTTTTCTTATTAATTCTCACTTCGAATTCCTCACAGGTCTTATTTAATTGCTTTAACATTCCAGTCATAGTTCTTTCCCTCTCTGCCAATAACAACAAATCATCCACAAATCGAATACATTGTATCTTTCTAACTCCAATCCGCACTTCTCTATTTCGTTTCACACTTTTTGAATAATACGCTCCAAATATTTTTTAGACAGTACTGGGTAGAGACAGCAGCTTTGCCTCACTCCGCTTCCTATCGTACTTTCCTCTGTCACATCATTCCCAATCTATACTCGTATTGTCTGTTGTAGGTATATGTTTTTAATCAGTCTTCTATACCTCCAGTCAACAACATTCTTCCTTAGAACATCGATTAATTGATTCCACTGTATTCTGTCTAGGGCTTTCTCCAAGTCAATGACAACAGTATAAACTTCTCTTCTTCTTTCAACATATCTCTAACCTATAATTCTCAGCAGTCCATTTGCATCTCTTTTACCTTTTCCTCCCTTAAATCCATACTGTTCGTCTGTTATTATTTTTTATTTGTAGCTGTGCGACCGCGCCCGTAGGACGCAGAGTCTAGCCTTGTGCTTATTGTTTATGACGTCATGCCTGCTGAACTATATGTTGCACAGTGATATAATTTTGCAGATGGCCTACGTTCAGCGGTATTTGTGGACACTGTGTGGTGCAAAACGTGTTGCAAGAGGAGTTAGTAGCTACGAAGTAACTGATTTAACGTCATGCACAATGCGGATTTTTTTGATGCGTATCACTGTTTATGACGTCATATCTCCTCAAGTATGTGTCGTATAGTCTTATAATATTATACGTAGATTCATAAACATTTGTGGATATTGTGTGAGAAATATGCTCTGAATAGAGTTAGTATCAAAGAAGTTATGAATTTAAATGTCATTCATGATGCGACAGATTTTCACTCATCTCACTGTTAATGAGTCAGATCTCTTGAGCCATATGTCACACAATGATATAATTTTGCTGTTACGTTCAGTGCTACATGTGCATATTGTCTGCAAAATGTGTCACGAATACGGTTAGTAGTAATGAAACAATAAATTATATCGTCATTTCTCATGCGATACTTTCAATTCATAAACAGCGAAAAAGTAGTAAGCGATAAACTTTTTTCCTTTCATCATTTTGCAGCGCTTGTCAGCGAGAAAAAATTCGTAAAGATTTGAAAATATGTGTAAAGTTTGTTGCAAGTCCTTAAGTGACATCACTCTCAACTACAGAGTGAATAACGCCTGAGAATTCATGCGCCGTGGGCAACGCTTCTTTTTCACCCACATCACAATCCCATTAATATGTTGGTGGTTACCCCCACAGCGATTGTTACTTGACAGTAAGGTATATGTGTACCAAGTTTGGTTGAAATCGCTCCACTGGTTTAGGAAGAGATGTGGGACACACACACACACACACACACACACACACACACACACACACACACACACATATATATATATATATATATATATATATATATATATATATATTTTCATAATATGAATAGATAAAACATTCTCACACTTTTCCTCAAAACACTGACGGGGCTGTCTAGAGAGCCCTTATCGACAATACTCACTCATTCGTGTTATTTGTGGATTCTGCTCGTCAGCATAGCAATTGAAATTGGACCCTGTCGCCTATCATTGGATGGGTGTGCCTCAGACTTATTTACCTGTACAGCAACAGAAATGCTCTGAAATAGGTAACAAGGATGTCTGCCTTTAGGAGTTAGTAGCCATAGCCGATCACACAGAGCTGTTGGTCCGTATCTTATGCACTAGATGTCGTCGGCGCGCTAAGCTCTAAAACTCCCCATTTTGTTTCATCGCCTGTATGCAAAATGAGATTACGCTCGACGGGACTGTTGTTTCCCCTGCTAAATATTGGAGTTGAGGAAACCGAAGCCAGCTCGTGTCCCACACTGTATACGGTTAACAGCTCGAGAAACAATCGATCAGAGAGCTTGCAGAAACCGTAACCAGAACAGAGGCAGTAGTTTGGTACATTATAGATACAGAGCAGTAGGAAACTGGGCAGTGAATCTACTTGTGGGCCAGCAGTCACAGGTGTGTGCTATTTAAGCAACGCTATTGATCACTTTGCTTCTTTCCATATAGCACAGGCTTCCTCTGAAACTGGCTCACATTTAATATCTCTGTGAGACCAGTGATTCCATCTTCAGAGTCAGTACGCTACGAAATATTTGGCATAAACAATGTACCATGTTTCTCGGTTGTTATTAGTACCTACTATTTCTCCCCCTTGATGCTCATCGGCACATTCTAACATATCATTCCCAGGCCATGTAACAGTGCTCATAAGGCACACGTGTTCACCAGAACTGTACACCAAAAAATAAACAAAACATGGAAAATAAAAAAAATGACGCACCATGAAGGATTACCCGAAGGGAACGGAAATCGACAGGTGTGATGTACATGTACAGACAAAGAAATGGTTACAATTTCGAGAAATTTGAATGATTTGTTCAAGAGCTTTACAAATTGAGCAAGTTAATAACGTGTTGGTCGATCTCTAGTCCTTACGCAAGCAATTATTCGGCTTTCCATTGACTGACAAGTAATTTTTATGTCCTTCTGAGCGACATCATGTGAAATTCTATCTAATTGGAGAGTTAGATCGTCAAAATCCCGAGCTGGTAGAAGGGCTCTGATCACAATGCTCCAAATGTTCTCAACTGGCGAGAGATCCGGCAACCTTGTTGGCCAACATAAGGTTTGGAAAGCACGAAGACAAGCGGTAGAAATTCTCGCCGCGTATCGGTGGGCATTATCTTGCTGAAATGTAAACCCTCATGGCTTCCGACGAACAGAAACAGAACGGGACGTAGAATATTCTCGACGTACTGCCGTGGTGTAAGGGTGCCACGGATGTCTACCAAGGGGGTCCTGCAGTGAAATGAAATGACACCCCAGATCACCACTCCTGGTTGCCAGGCTGTATGGTCAGAGGACAGTGCGGGTGGTATCCAACCACTGTCCAGGGTGTCTCCAGTCACGTCTTCACTGATCACCGGGGTTCATTTCGAAGTGGGGCTCGTCACCGAAGAGAATTCTATTCCAGTCAATGAAATTCGAGGCCTAAGGCATATATGGAGACCGATTGGACAGCAGTGCGATACCAACCTGACTGTCGCTCGCCATATGGTCCAACAACCAGCAGTGATGGTTAGGGGTGCCATTTCATTTCGTAGCAGTTGGTTGTCATCTGCTGCAGCCTTAAAGCACAGAGGTACAACGCCGACATTCTGCGCCTTATTTTGTTGCCTTTCATCGAAAGAAATCTTGCACTTACATTTCAGCAAGATAATGCCCGCCTGCACGTGGCGAGTGTTTCTACTGCTTGTCTTCGTGCTAACCAAAACCTAACCAGGCCAGCAAGGTTGCCAGATTGAGGACGTTTCGAACATGTAGGCAGGACCCTCCAACCAGCTCGGGATTTTGACGATCTCATGCGCCAAATGGACAGATATTTGGCAGGAAGACGTCTAACAACTCTACCAATCACTGCCCAGCTGCTTGCATAAGGGCCAGAGGTGGGCCAACGCATTACTGAGTTGTTCAATCTGTGAAGATCTTTTACTTGAACAAATCATCTAACTTTTCTGATATCGTAATTATTTGTTTGTCTGTACATTTACAGCACATCTACCGATTTCCGTGCGCTTCGGATAATTCTTTCGTGATGCGTCGTTTTTTTTGTATTATGTTTGTCCTACATCTTATCTGGCAGAAGGAGGCGTTCACCTGAGAGAAGCTGACTTGCCAGTCTTCCACTAATCCTCCTAAACAGGTTGTACTGGAACCTACAAGGCAGGCTTATATGTTTCTGATTTCACTTAATGGCCAGAATTTTTCGACAACCGTTGCAGAGAAATTCGCAAAAGTCCAGCAAAAAAGTAACACCCTATAGAAACTCCATAAGCGGAAACAGGAAACGGCTAACGAAAATATCTCGTTGGCTGAAATATCTCAGTGTTAAATAATTTCGTGGACGAGTTTTGAAACTTCCGAAATCGACTGTCAGCCGGCAGACAGCAAAAGTCTTGGAAGGTCAGTTAGAAGGAAAGGAAAAGAGTTTATAAGGTCAATATCAACAGCAATAAACCAAGAGTAATGGTGTGTAGTCGAAATAAATCAGACCATGGTGAGGGAGTTAGGTTAGGAAGGCAGTAGACGAGTTTAGGTATTTGTACAGAAAAATAACTGTGATTGTAGAAATAAAGATAATATGAAATGCAGATTGGCAAATCAAGAATAGCTTTTCTGAAAACTGAGAAATTTGTTAACATCGAATATAAATCTAAGAAGTTAAGAAACCTTCTGTCTGAAGTGTAGTTTTAGATGCAAGTGAAATGTGGGCCATAGACGATCCAGACAGAAAAAGAAGATACGCTTTTAAAATGTGTTGCTATAAAAGAATGCTAAAGATTGGAATGGGAGATCGAATTATTAACGAAGAAGTACTGAACCGAGTTGGATACAGAAGAACATTGTGTCACAAATTTGTTAAAAGAAGAGATAGGTTGATAGGACAGGTCTTGAGGAATAATTAATTTGGTAATGAGATGGGAGTAAGTGTTTGCAGCGAGAGGGGGAGGGGCGATGTGCGGAGGGGCTATAATTGTAGACAGAGATCAAAGCTTAGCTGCAGTATGCATCCTCAAGACGATGTAGGTTGTTATGGCTATAGAGAGATGGAGAGTCTTGCACAGGATAAATTAGCGCTGAGAGCTTTATCAAACCAGTCTTCCGAGTGATCACCACGACAAGCAGGCAGCACTGAAAGGTGCTACGTATTTTGCAGATAATGGAAATGTGCGTGTACTGTGTGACCAGGTGAGTAAAGGACAAAAAGCAGAGTATCAAAGCATTATTGGTGGTGGATGGTTACAGCAGTACTATGTAACAGGAATACACAGTTCGAATACTCAGTAAATAACGAGCAAGGAAACAAAGAGAAGTGAATTAGGAAGTCCGAGATTTTATGGAAGCCACAATAAAAATGAAAGTGATCGTGAAGGAGTTTTGGGACATGTAGAAGATCGGACACACTGAGAGCGAAACATCAACTTAGAAATTTCACGTGTGCACAAATGACACTCCTGCAAAAAGAGTAGTAGTTAACATTTCCGTCGACACAGAATGCATTAGACATGGAACTTCAACTGAGTTAAGTAAACATCAACTGTGATAGATAAAGTTGGGGCATCGTGTCTGCATAGTTACTGCTCAATATGTCATTCTGACCTTCCAGAACCATACAAACATGTGTACATTGGTACCGAAACTGGGCTGCTTTAGAGTCAGAGTTCAAATCCAAAGTCGTCCAAATTAAATTGGGGTTCCCGTTATATCCATAAATCGCTTTAATAATGTATCTCCTTTTTCTGCACTACCGACTTGTAGTCGGTCTCTCATTACCTTGATGTCAACAGTACGTTACAACCTGATCTTCCTTTTTAGTTTTTTACGCAGTTCCAACTAGAGTATTAACCATTTTATTGCGATAACTGAATCACGGGGCAATGTTACAAAAATACTGAAAAATTTGAATTAGTAGCCACTTAAGGAAATACGTCAAGTATCTGGCGAAAAACACACACACACGTGTGTGTGTGTGTGTGTGTGTGTGTGTGTGTGTGTGTGTGTGTGTGTGTGTGTGTGTATCTATTTATTGTCTGTTTGAGACACAAATAAAACCAAAGGGTAACTGTGATTAAATTTTTAGCTTTTTTTTTTTAATTTATGAAGCGTTTCGGAGGCTTTGTTTCATCATCAGGTGACAGTCCTGGTGGTTGGCTCAAGTGCATTGCTCCTGGAAATCCAAAGATCTCTAAATGTCTACACTAAATATTTATAACATAGCTGGTAATGTTTGTAAACAAAGGATGTGCTCTCAGTGTAAGAACACAAAGAAGATACACGAACTGCAGGTAGGCCACAAAGTTCCAAAGTAAGCTACTATGTTCTTGTTACTGAATCATGAAAAACATTCTACACTTAAAATCATAAACCTAAAGCATCATGAATCAGCATCTTTGGTTTCCCATGACAAGTTACGATATTAGTCAAAATCACTAAAACATACAAAAAGCCAAAATACGACTCACAACAAAATATAAAATAAATATTATTGTAGGACATAAATACCGTGCATATCAGTGTTTAATATGTGTGTTTTTATATACACATCACATATGTTAAATATTTATGTAGCATATATATCTTTGGACGTTCTGAAGTAAAGCGGCGAAGAGCTTTACGAGATTTTTGGTAATAATCTTCTCCAACTATATGGTGCAAATATAATTATATACCACATATATTTTTAAAATGTGTAGCCTATGTCCATCTGAAAGTTTTTTACAGTAGCATGTAAAAATTAGAAGTAAATAAGTTAAGTACTTTCGAGAGTAACAACATTAAACTACGACATGTCTTCATTTAGAAGTATAGATTTTGTGTATGTATATTTATACACCGTATATATTTAAAAAATATGTAGCCCATGTCTGTACGAACCTTTATTAGAGTATCGTGTAAAAAAACTGGATTAAAGTGGTCAAGAACTTTCCTAGATTTTTGCTAGAAACCTTTCCCCTTTGTATTTATTAAAAACGTTTATCCTGTGTCCACTCGAACATTTTTTTAGGATAATGTGTAAAAGTCTGAAGTAAATCGGTTAAGAATGTTTCTAGATTTTTGGTAACAACGTTAAACTACAACTTGTCTTGATATAACAGCAAAGAAAATGTTAAAGAGTTTGGTAGCTTTTGGCGTACTTGTATTTATTATTTAATAACATTTCATAACTACAGCAAGTATATCACTTACTGGTAGAAGATCGTATCATACCATAGCAACAAAAACATAATTATGTTAGAATGATATTTAATTTGAAATAGTTTACCGATAACGACACTGTTTGGCCTTCATCCCCGTCGATTATGGGACCAAGGGTTTCCACCACAGGTATTAATAACGATTGCAACACCTCGATGTTTAGATTTTGAGGGCACAGAAATTGTGAATATAGTTCTACCTCTAACGACCTATGTCGACGTAACGTTAAAATTCTAATACCCGTTGCTTTAGTTTTCTTTTAGTATGCCTATGAATGAAAAAACACACTGGTTGAAGGAATATTAGTTTCAGTACTTCCCCAACATCAGGAAGGATGCCTTATTTATTGCATACTTCATTTTGCAAACTGACTGTATTGTGTTTAAAATCTTTGAAGTATGAGAATAAGGTGTTGACGAAGGAAGTCAGTATTAACTGACGGCAGAAACAGGATGATGAATGGGTACATAGACATATAATTCTGATGTGATGCATTCATTCTTTAAATGAAATGTTTCCACTACTGCCTGCCTGATTTTACTGCATGGATGCCTTCTTTTATTATGCCGATGCGTAGTTCAGAGCCAGAAGTCATCGTGTGTAAGCGTGGAGCTTGGTACACAAAACCATGTACTTGTTGAGTATTAACACAATGAAATGATCTGCATGATAATAATGATAACAATCGGACATTGTTGAAGACGTAGATTGCAGGCTCCACATATGAACGATCGTTGTTACCAAACCAGCCACTTTCAACATATTTAACAGGCTGGAAAATTCGCAAAAGGTTTAAACATTATTAGTGAATGGGATGAATTACAGTAATGTGAAATAAAAAATTTTCGAGCTGACGTCATTATCATTTCTCTTTAAATTACATGATAATCCTATAATGACCTTTTCGTATGGCGGTTCAGCAAGAAGAAGGAAGGCAACGACTCTGCATACTTCTACTTTCGTAAAAAAATATACAATTGAAATTTAAAAACAGGCATTAATTTTAACACAAGTGTGGCTTGTGTTCGAAAAAGTAATTACATTGGTGACCTCAGCGAAAGACGAGTATGGCAGTTAGTTTCATTGCCTCCTTGAATGGCAGAGACAAAATCTGTCACCGATTTTGACTACACCATTCAGTATTATATCATGTATGGGCTCAGTGTTTGACACAGGAAACGATGTTTGTAATCAATTATAGTTAATTGAATACGAAGTGGGTTTGTTAAACAATTGCTTTGTTGTAGGTGAATGATGATTTCTTGTAAACACTTAGTTAATTAATATTAGAGACCAGATTTCCTTGCCATGACATTCATATAAGTGATTGGATTGTAGCGGATTGTTTAAATGTTCGCAGTAAAATATTAGATCAGAGTGGAATTATGTCTTCGCTGATATAAAAATGTGAAGTAAACAGAAACAAAGAAATGCCCGACAAAGACACTCTCTCAGTGAATGTTGTGTATATTTACTATGGACGACTAAAGAGAAGGTTAGCGATTTCAAACTGCAGTTGAAGTGAATATTTGTCCACTAGCCCACACCTCTCACACATTTGGGAGTAGTCAACAGGAAATTTGTGAAAACTACAACGGGACCTTCAGATGATAACATTTTACAAAATACAAGCAACACAGATATTAAGTCTTATTAGGTACAATTGTTAGAATAAGTCGTACAGCACAACTTTCATGTTTTCTATATTCTCTGCTTTGGAAGCTTAAATGCTTGGAATTAATTTTTGTGCACGATGTTAACATAGACTTATAAACTTTTAAACAATATTCGTATTCTTGAGTCCACTTGTTCTCACAGTAATTATAATGTGAGTCTCACAAATACGTTGTGTAGTTGCAGTAAAATGACGATTAGAGTTTTCTCTTGTTTACAACAGTAAGTGTTATAATTTACGAGACGCTGTATTGTGTTGATGGTCGGATGGTTCTGCAGACGATAGTCTGGTGTGATGGACCTAAGAACAATGTGTAGGCGGCGTTGTTGGTTGTTTTGAGACCCATTTAATGGGCAGGATCTGCCAAGAAAGGTCGATGACAGGAACGGTAGGTGGGATGCGTCAGTATGGTTCTGGCTACATCTCAAGGTGGTAGCAGAGAATCCGTCGTCCTCAGGTTATACGCAACAGTTGCACAGTGGCATTAGGACTAAGTAATTCATAACCCATGCATATTGAACAGGAGTAAAATCTTCGTTAATATAGAAATAACTTCATAGATGTGCAGCTGATACAAAATAATTTGATTTAAGCATATAAATAAAGCCATGTTTAGCTGGATGGGGGGGGGGGGGAGTGAGAACTTTTATTTATTCATTTTTAAAGTACAGTCAGTGGCTGGTATACTGCAGTTTGAAATCGCTAACCTTCGCTTTAGTCTTCCATAGTAAATATCCACAACATGCACTGAGAGAGTGTTTTTGTCGGGCATTTCTTTGTTTCTGTTTACTTCACAATTTTATATCAGCAATGGTAACAGGCATAGTGCTTCTCAACAACAATTAGGTTTGTGGCAGGCAGACTGTATCGTCGGCCCCGCTCCGCTGGAATCCAGTGCGCAATACGCGTCGGTCCCAACAACTTGGTGAATGTCGGTGCACAGAAAACTTTCCTATTCCTCACGAGGAAAGTCTTCACACTGGATGCAGCACCACAAGTGAATCGCACTTCGCTGGTTACAACTGAAGTAACTGCAGAGTACACTGCCCAGCTGAACTGAGGGAGCACGTTTTCGAAACCCCATCTTAACCCTTTAATGTATAGTGTAGCTGATAAGCTACAGACTTGATTTCTTCGATGTATCCTATACTGAGCAACATTTTGTAACAAATTCGATATGTACACTCATGCACATAAATTAAGGGTAATGCTGATACATGGTGAAACAACGCTCTGGTGGGCGGTTTGCGGGTTCAAATCACCTCGACGTATGACCATGCAGTGCATTTGACCTGCGGTCGTCGCGCGTAGCGCTGGCAGCAGACCACATATGTTGGTGCATGTCAGAGTAGGGTGCAGCGAGTAAGTGTGCAGACGTTTTCAGACGCACTAATGGCGACTATGTGTTGAAAATGGCTCAAAGGACACATATTGATGACGTTATGAGGGGTAGAATACTAGGGCGACTAGAGGCTGGTCAAACACAGCAGGTCGTAGCACGGGCCCTCCGGGTGCCACAAAGTGTGATCTCAAGATTATGGCAACGATTCCAGCAGACAGGAAACGAGTCCAGGCGCTACAGTACGGGACGTCCACAGTGTACAACACCACAAGAAGACCGATATCTCACCATCAGTGCCCGAAGACGGCCACGGAGTACTGCAGGTAGCCTTGATCGGGACCTTACCGCAGCCAGTGGAACAGTTGTCTCCAGACACACAGTCTACAGACGACTGAACAGACGTGGTTTATTCACCAGGAGACCTGCAAGGTGCATTCCACTGAGCCCTGGTCACAGGAGAGCCCTTAATGCCTGGTGGTCATTGGAACAGTGTTCCCAGGTTATGTTCACGGACGAGTCCAGGTATGGTGTGAACAGTGATTCTCGAAGGGTTTTCATCTGGCGTGAAACTGGAACCAGATACCAACCCCTTAATGTCCTTGAAAGGAACCTGTATGGAGGTCGTGGTTTGATGGTATGAGGTGGGATTATGATTGGTGCACGTACATCCCAGCAATGTGTTTGACAGATGAACTGTAACACGTCAGGCGTATCGGGACGTCATTTTGCACCAGTATGTCCGCCTTTTCAGGGGCGCAATGGGTCCCACTTTCCTCCTGATGGATGATAACGCACGGCCCCACCGAGCTGCTATCGTGGAGAAGTACCTTGAAACAGAAGATATCAGCCGAATGGAGTGGCCTGCCTGTTCTCTAGACCTAAATCCCATCGAGCACGTCTGGAATGCTCTCGGTCGACGTATCCCTGCACATCTTCAAACCCCTTGGACACTTCGGGAACCCCGACAGGCACTGGTGCAAGAATGGGAGGCTATACCTCAGCAGCTTCTCGACCACCTGATCCACAGTATGCAACCCGTTGTGAGGCCTATTTACGTGTGCATGGTGATCATATCCCATATTGATGTCGGGTTACATGCGCAGGAAACAGTGGCGTTTTGTAGAACGTGTGTTTCGGGACGGTTTTCTTAACTTATGGTCAATACCGTGGACTTACAGATGTGTGTCGTGTGTGTTCCCTATGTGCCTATGGTATCAGCGCTAGTTTTGTGTAGTGCCACGTTGTGTGGCACCGCATTCTGCAATTACCCGGCCGGTTGGGGTGGCCGAGCGGTTCTCGGCGCTACAGTCTGGAACCGCGCGACCGCTACCGTCGCAGGTTCGAATCGTGCCTCGGGCATGGATGTGTGTGATGTCCTTAGGTTAGTTAGGTTTAAGTAGTTCTAAGTTCTAGGGGACTGTTGACCTCAGCTGTTACGTCCCATAGTGCTCAGAGCCATTTGAACCATTTTGCAATTATCCTTAATTTATGAGCATGAGTGTAGTTAAGTGTATACACTCTAACGCAGCTGCTAAGCTGCTAGTAGTTCTTCATAGCTAACGTAAATGGCAGGATGAACTGAACCAGTTCGACAATCAGCAGTGTGGATGTACCGCCGCGCGTGTGTTTTGGCGGAAAGAAGAGACGTTTTTTTGGTGTTTGTGCACTGATTTCTGGGTTTGAAAATTGCTTTTTTTTGAAAAGGTAAGTAGATATGGTGTAGCCAGTTAATTCGAGTGTCTTTACGATAGATTTGAAATTAGGTCTGTTTTTGTCTTTGTAGCGATTCTCAACAATAATGCTTTGTTAATTTAATTTAAAAAAATTTCAATATCTTTTTCGTAATGTAGGCACTATAAACTAAACGTGGTAATTTTTACATCTTTAAATAAAAAGATCATGCATTTACTGGTTAAGTTTGAAATTTGGGTGAAAGGTGCAAAAGCGTGGATGCCTGTGACGCGACCCTCGGGCTCAAACAGCAAGGCGTCGACAAATGAGAAAAAAAGGCTATAGCTCAGAAGTTCATGTGACGTGTAAGGTGGGTAAGTGATATTACACTGGGACCAAACTGCACCACAATTCGGGCCAGTGCCACCGTGAAAGTGTCACACTATGGGGAGGTCGTCACAACCATTCTTACATTTCACCCCTTCGTTTGACGCCTCGGTGATGGAGGTCAGAAACGCCGTGCCTGGCGTTGAAATCACACGATTTTCTTATGAGTGGCCGAGGAAAACATTCCAGAAACACCGCCGCTCAGAATCGGAACGTAAATGCCTCAGAGGCCTCCTTTAGGACATCAGCGAAACCACCTCTTTCCTCTGGCGTTGATTTCCAAACATTTCAGTATCGAAAATGACAGTTCGCAATGCTACGAGCAACAGGTAGACGTTCTTCTCAAACTTTGACACTCCTGACACCCTCGGACGTTTCAATGCTTCTCTAAGAACATAATGCCACTGCATCCCCGTCGTATGTGATCGCGCCCGTTTGCAGCGCAGTACGACCGCAATTCTTGCTCCCGTGTGTAGGTTGGAACCAGTAGGGACTGCCGGCCCATGTCGCAGAGCGTTTCTAGGCGCTTCAGTCCGGAACCGCCCGACTGCTACGCTCGCAGGTTCGAATCCTGCCTCGGGCATGGAAGTGTCTGATGTTCTTAGGTTAGTTAGGTTTAAGTAGTTCTCAGTTCTAGGCGACTGATGACCTCAGAAGTTAAGTCCCGTAGTGCTCAGAGCCATTTGAACCAACCACTAGGGAGCATTTAAAACCATCTGGCGAAATTTGAACTGGATCCGAAGCCGCTAAAGGTGCTTACGCTTTTTGAGCTCTTCTGTTTTTGTCTTCCTGTGGTGTGACCATTGGGAAATGCGACACAGACGCATGCGTGAATAAAACGGCAAAGAATTCCTCTAAGATCCCCGCCCTCTCTGCAGCTCTGTAGAACCCTCGGTAGCATTGCCCACTTTCGCTGAGGATTTTAAAACTGCAGCTATACCGGCAGAATCCTTGACGTAGGCCTACGCACTTGCAGTCCGGCAACTTTTTTGACACTCTCCGATTCCGGATGGCTTACTATCAGGCGGAAGACCCTGAGTGCAGCGCGAAATATTGGAGTGTCACAGAAATGATACAGGATTTGGGATGGACATCATTAAAAGTTAGATTAAAAATGAAGAAACTGCAAAAAGGTGGGAATTTAAGGAGATGGGACCTGGATAAACTAAAAGAACCAGAGGTTGTACGGAGTTTCAAGGAGAGCATAAGGGAGCAATTGACAGGAATGGGGGAAAGAAATACAATAGAAGAAGAATGGGTAGCTTTGAGGGATGGAGTAGTGAAGGCAGCAGAGGATCAAGTAGGTAAAAAGACGAGGGCTAGTAGAAATCCTTGGGTAACAGAAGAAATATTGAATTTAATTGATGAAAGGAGAAAATATAAAAATGCAGTAAATGAAGCAGGCAAAAAGGAATACAAACGTCTCAAAAATGACATCGACAGGAAGTGCAAAATGGCTAAGCAGGGATGGCTAGAGGACAAATGTAAGGATGTAGAGGCTTATCTCACTAGGGGTAAGATAGATACTGCCTACAGGAAAATTAAAGAGACCTTTGGAGAAAAGAGGACCACTTGTATGAATATTAAGAGCTCAGATGGAAACCCAGTTCTAACCAAAGAAGGGAAAGCAGAAAGGTGGAAGGAGTATATAGAGGGTCTATACAAGGGCGATGTACTTGAGGACAATTTATGGAAATGGAAGAGGATGTAGATGAAGATGAAATGGGAGATACGATAGTGCGTGAAGAGTTTGACGGAGCACTGAAAGACCTGAGTCGAAACAAGGCCCCTGGAGTAGACAACATTCTATTGGAACTACTGACGGCCTTGGGAGAGCTAGTCCTGACAAAACTCTACCATCTGGTGAGCAAGATGTTTGAGACAGGCGAAATACCCTCAGAGTTCAAGAAGTATATAATAATTCCAATCCCAAAGAAAGCAGGTGTTGACAGATGTGAAAATTACCGAACTATCAGTTTAATAAGTCACAGCTGCAAAATACTAACGCGAGTTCTTTACAGACGAATGGAAAAACTAGTAGAAGCCGACCTCGGGGAAGATCAGTTTGGATTCCGTAGAAATGTTGGAACACGTGAGGCAATACTGACCCTACGACTTATCTTAGAAGCTAGATTAAGGAAGGGCAAACCTACGTTTCCAGCATTTGTAGACTTAGAGAAAGCTTTTGACAATGTAGACTGGAATACTCTCTTTAAAATTCTGCAAGTGGCAGGGGTAATATATAGGGAGCGAAAGGCTATTTACAATTTGTAAAGAAACCAGATGGCAGTTATAAGAGTCGAGGGACATGAAAGGGAAGCAGTGGTGCGGAAGGGAGTGACACGGGGCTGTAGTCTATCCCCGATGTTATTCAAACTGTATATTGAGCAAGCAGTGAAGGAAACAAAAGAAAAATTCGGAGTAGGTATTAAAGTCCATGGAGAAAAAATAAAGCTTTGAGGTTCGCCGATGAAATCGTAATTCTGTCAGAGACAGCAAAGGACTTGGAAGAGCAGTTGAACGGAATGGATAGTGTCTTGAAAGGAGGATATAAGATGACCATCAACAAAAGCAAAACCAGGATAATGGAATGTAGTCGAATTAAGTCGGGTGATGCTGAGGGAATTAGATTAGGACCTGAGACACTTAAAGTAGTAAAGGAGTTTTGCTATTTGGGGAGCAAAATAACTGATGATGGTCGAAGTAGAGAGGATATAAAATGTAGACTGGCAATGGCAAGAAAAGCGTTTCTGAAGAAGAGAAGTTTGTTAACATCGAGTATAGATTTAAGTGTCAGGAAGTCATTTCTGAAAGTATTTGTATGGAGTGTAGCCATGTATGGAAGTGAATCATGGACGATAAATAGTTTGGACAAGAAGAGAATAGAAGCTTTCGAAATGTGGTGCTACAGAAGAATGCTGAAGATTAGATGGGTAGATCACATAACTAATGAGGAAGTATTGCATCGGATTGGGGAGAAGAGAAGTGTGTGGCACAACTTGACTAGAAGAAGGGATCGGTTGGTGGGACATTTTCTGAGGCATCAAGGGATCACCAATTTAGTATTGGAGGGCAGCGTGGAGGGTAGAAATCGTGGAGGGAGAACAAGAGATGACTACACTAAGCAGATTCAGAGGGATGTAGGTTGCAGTAGGTACTGGGAGATGAAGAAGCTTGCACAGGATAGAGTAGCGTGGAGAGCTGCATCAAACCAGTTTCAGGACTGAAGACCACAACAACAACAACATCATTAAAAGAAAGGCGTTTTTCGTTGCGACGGAATCTTCTCACGAAATTCCGATCACCAACTGTCTCCTCCGATTGCGAAAATGTTTTTTTGACAGCGACTTACATAGGGAGGAACGATCACCACGATAAAATAAGGGAAATCAGAGCTCGTGCGGAGAGGTATAGGTGTTCATTCTTTCTGCGAGCTATACGAGATTGGAGTAATAGAGAATTGTGAAGGTGGTTCGGTGAACCCTCTGCTAGGCACTTAAATGTGATTTGCGGAGTATCCATGTAGATGTAGATGCAGATGTACCTGCAGGAGCCCGGTATTCTCATCCCGGGTTCTGTGTGTACAGGTACATTTGTAAGGTGCTGGGGAACACTATGTGTTTTGCCGAACTAGAGGGTTTTAGGATGACCATTTATGCCGTTTTATTCATCCATATGTCAATGTGTCGCCCCTCCTCCCTTTCCTCCCCCCCCCTCCCCCCACATGATCTCACTACAGAAGGACGCGAAATAGGAGAGATGAAAAAACATAACCACCGTCTGCTGCTTCAGATCACGTTCAAATTTCGTGGTATGCTATTGAACAGCCGCTACTGGTGCCAATATATGTGTACAGAAGAAAAACACGGTAATACGAGGAGCGACAAGGCAATGAGACATATTTTCTTTGAAAGATATGGTAACCCTGCAGACTTGCGTAAGCACAATATCTTTGACCTTTGTCTATAAGCTGATTCTAGTCCAAGCGGCAGATCAGTGCAACTGCTCGGTCATAAGTAGTGCTGTAATAAGTTAACACGTGTTTGTGTCTCTCGTCACGGAGATGGAACCGCATAATATTGCGCAACGGTATGCCATTTCTTTTTGGGTTAAACTGGGTGAAAACTCGACGATAAGTTACGGTAAGCTTCAAAAGGCTTTTGGAGAGGAGGTTATGTCAAGAGCTCAAGTTTTTGGTTGGCATCAAATGTTTAGTGAACGCAGAACGAATGGTGAAGATGAAGACCGCAGTGGACGACTATCAACCTTGTGTGCTTCTTTGATTCCAAGGGAATTGTTCATAAAGAGTGGGTGCCTCCTGGACAAACAGTTAACCAATATTACTACAGAGAAATTTTAGAAAGACTTCGTAAAACAGTTCTTCGCGTCCGTGCTAACATTGCTGATAATTGGATTCTGCATCACGATGATGCGCCATCCCATACTGCTCTGTCAGAACAGCAATTTTTAACGTCAAAACAAATTTCAGTACTGCCACAGCCACCTTATTCACCAGATACCGCTCTGTGCAACTTTTTTCTACTTCCAAGAACCAAAACGGCGGTCAAGGGGCATCATTTTCAAACAATACAAGATGTCCAGAAAGCTGTGACGAGGGTAGGGTATTGGAGGATATTACAGAAGATGAGTTCCAGAAATGTTACCATCAATGGCAGAAGCGCTGGAAAAAAAGTGTGCAATCAGAAGGGAACTACTTTGAAGGAGAAAACATTAAACTTGGCTAAGCAAATTTGACGGTAAGCAAATTTTTTTTCACATCAGTCTCGTTTCTTTATTATCGCACTTCGTATACAGTCAAAAGACGCTTTATTCTTTCAAAAAATGGTTCCAGTTTGTGCACGAGAGCAAAAATTGTGGTCGCACGTCGTTCCAAAGGGTCATTTTATGTTTAATGGTGGTGCAGACGCACTAACATCCGAGGGCTTCAAGAGCGCCAAAGGTTGACAGAGAAGTCTTTCTGTTTTTTCATCAAACTGTGGCCTGTCGTTCTCGACTGTGAAATGTGTGGGAGTCAATTCCCCAGGAAAAAGGGCAGTTTGATTGAACTCATTTATGCCACCCCCTGTGGCCTTTTCATGCCGATTCTGAGTGGCGAAGCCACTGCGGGCTTTCCAATAACTACGCACCCTCAGACTCAACGTTGCAATAATAAAAGTTTTGGCTGGTTTCGTTGTCTAGGGGCTGGGATAGTTGGCACATTACAGACCAAATACTGCTGAGTCTACAGTATACGATAAGAATACAGACATGAATCGAATAGTCGAAGGTTTCTATCACTCGGAAATTGCGAATTATGAGGGTAACATATAAATTTATAAATGAAAGATTGCAAATAAATAAAATCTGCAGGTATTATCTTAACTACTTTGAATGATGAGTATGATGGTAGAAGTCCTTCTGAGAATGCGGTATATTTCTGCAGAACACTTAATGGTGTCGATGGACCAGCAATTAAATAAAATATAAGTTGAATTATAACAGGGAAACAATAGATTCCTATTGCACGTAGTCATGAACAACAACATAGCTCGCGAGATATTCACTTCTAAACGCACACTGCGTCTTCACTGTAGAAGCCATGGAAATCTCAAAAAGGCACAAGTCGGCACTCCTAAGTTTTTCTGTCTGCCGCGACCACGCGCGAACTGTTCCACAACCCAAGTCTCTCGCGACTGACCGTTGCGCTTTCACATCCAGCACTTTCAGTGTACAGCGCTCGCGCCATGTCATCAATCCAACATACACTCACAAACATATTTAAACACATACGAAATACTGGAGTTACATTTAAATAAGATGAAATTAAATAAATATTCCTACGGCTGGGCCATAATCACGCTCTAATACACATTATTAGACACATATATCAAAAGAAAAGAAGCAAAAGGTAGGCCAGGAGCCTAATGTATCTGAGCATTCTAAAACATAGTAAAAAATGAACAGTTTCTTCGTGAATAGCATATATCGTATATTAAAAAAAACATAAATGATTTAATATATTTATAAGTATGCTGCTACCGTTTTCTTCGCGTAACTGTGGAGTACTTATGGTCTGACGCGATCGATAGTAATCGATAGTAATCGGCCACTTTGACCTCTAATTACTCATGAACTATTAAAATTACATGCCTGTAATTCATACCAATTTAGGTTTACGCTAACAGCTTTCTAGAGATAAGGCGATCGACAAAATCGGATGTGGCGTTTATATTTTGGAAATTCGTTGCTGGGTGTCACTAGTATAATTTACTGTCAGAAACTAAACTTTAAACTAATAAAGATATTGAAAATCTGATTACACCGTCAGAATCGTCGTGCAAATAATAGTAATGTACCCCTCTTGTCCAGCTAACGTTTACCACCACGTGTTTGCTCCCGGGCGCCGGCTTTGACGAGCTCCCTTTGCGGCCGCCCCAACTCCGAACATATAATATTTCCACGGCGTCACAACTCGCCCGTTACCTCACAACACCCATAAGAAAACCGCCTGATTTCGACACTATGCGTCGTATTTCTAACCTCCATGGCAGATGCGTCCAAAAAAGGGGTGAAATGTGGGTCAGAGAGGGTCGTGACGACTTCCCATCGTGTGACACGTCTACGGTGGCTCTGGGCAGACCTGTGATGAAGTTTGGTGCCAATGTGACGTCATTATCCCACCTTACAGGTGACTTGCACTTCTGAGCTGTGTATAAAATAAATAAATAAATAAATAAAATAATAAGTTTTAGTTATTTATGATAGTGATTGGTTGTAACTAATATTTGCTTGTCTGGAACGTGGACGTTTAATTATTTGGCATCAGACGCTTGACAATGGCTTTTTCGTAAATGCAATGTTATTCGTAGTTGACCGTGAAATAAGACTCAAATAATCGGACTTCGTATTTAAATCGTTTCCAAAGACTGCTGTGGTAGGTGCGGACTCAAAATCTAAATCTCAATATTAGAATAATTTGCCAGCCATGTCAATACGTCGTACAGAGGTGACTGTCTACTAAACATAAAAAAGTTTACTCAGTTAGTTAAATCAGATATATTCAACGAATAAGCCTACAGTTACATAATTCTACTTACTTTCATAAATATAAATTCTTTACAGAATCGAGTGCCTAGTAAGATTGCAACTCGCAGTGTTCTTATATAACATCAAATATGACGGTGTGCCAGTTAATAAAATATACGTGCTTCCCGCACCAGTTATTCTACTCGACCTCTGTGTTCTTAAAGAAGCATAAGAGTGTCATAATTGTATTTTGTTTTATCAGCGGCATAGCGCTGCAGTTCCGTGCCATAGGCTTTATTTATTTGTCAGAGATTAATTATTTAATTAACATTTCGCGTTTCCGAGGAAACTCACGCACAGCATGCAAATGTGCCTTTATATTGCCACCTGCATTGCGAGGCGAAAGGACACACCTGCAGGCGAGCAATTCACCTAAAGGCACAAGAAAATTTAACTCATCTACAACTATTTACATGACATACATTACACAGTATATTACATACAAAATTTGCATGACGCGCGCGCGCCATGAAAGTTCTTATGTTGGCAAAATAGAGTGCGCGCATGCGCAGAAACGTCTATGTGACTCCGGCACTGCCGTTATATCGTAAATTTAGATCACGCGGCACAGTATTGCAGCTCATATTGTTCGTGTGCGGACGCATTTCTTAGTCGTTGCATAAAGAAAATATTCCACCAAGATTCCATATGAAGAGTACATTCTATGACAGGTAATTTAATTTTAAAATTACAATATTTGTTATAATACAATACAACTTTAGATTGTTGAATGCTCTTAGTTACATAGTATTTGCACTGAAATGCTTCAAGGAAAAATGCCTTTTTGTTTCAGGTGCGCTGACCTATAGACATCGTGTCGTTATCACAGTTTACACTCCTGGAAATTGAAATAAGAACACCGTGAATTCATTGTCCCAGGAAGGGGAAACTTTATTGACACATTCCTGGGGTCAGATACATCACATGATCACACTGACAGAATCACAGGCACATAGACACAGGCAACAGAGCATGCACAATGTCGGCACTAGTACAGTGTATATCCACCTTTCGCAGCAATGCAGGCTGCTATTCTCCCATGGAGACGATCGTAGAGATGCTGGATGTAGTCCTGTGGAACGGCTTGCCATGCCATTTCCACCTGGCGCCTCAGTTGGACCAACGTTCGTGCTGGACGTGCAGAGCGCATGAGACGACGCTTCATCCAGTCCCAAACATGCTCAATGGGGGACAGATCCGGAGACCTTGCTGGCCAGGGTAGTTGACTTACACCTTCTAGAGCACGTTGGGTGGCACGGGATACATGCGGACGTGCATTGTCCTGTTGGAACAGCAAGTTCCCTTGCCGGTCTAGGAATGGTGGAACGATGGGTTCGATGACGGTTTGGATGTACCGTGCACTATTCAGTGTCCCCTCGACCATCACCAGAGGTGTACGGCCAGTATAGGAGATCGCTCCCCACACCATGATGCCGGGTGTTGGCCCTGTGTGCCTCGGTCGTATGCAGTCCTCATTGTGGCGCTCACCTGCACGGCGCCAAACACGCATACGACCATCATTGGCAACAAGGCAGAAGCGACTCTCATCGCTGAAGACGACACGTCTCCATTCGTCCCTCTATTCACGCCTGTCGCGACACCACTGGAGGTGGGCTGCACGATGTTGGGGCGTGAGCGGAAGACGGCCTAACGGTGTGCGGGACCGTAGCCCAGCTTCATGGAGACGTTTGCGAATGGTCCTCGCCGATACCACAGGAGCAACAGTGTCCCTAATTTGCTGGGAAGTGGCGGTGCGGTCCCCTACGGCACTGCGTAGGATCCTATGGTCTTGGCGTGCATCCGTGTGTCGCTGCGGTCCGGTCCCAGGTCGACGGGCACGTGCACCTTCCGCCGACCACTGGCGACAACATCGATGTACTGTGGAGACCTCACGCCCCAAGTGTTGAGCAATTCGGCGGTACGTCCACCCGGCCTCCCGCATGCCCACTATACGCCCTCGCTCAAAGTCCGTCAACTGCACATACGGTTCACGTCCACGCTGTCGCGGCATGCTACCAGTGTTAGAGACTGCGATGGAGCTCCGTATGCCACGGCAAACTGGCTGACACTGACGGCGGCGGTGCACAAATGCTGCGCAGCTAGCGCCATTCGACGGCCAACACCGCGGTTCCTGGTGTGACCGCTGTGCCGTGCGTATAATCATTGCTTGTACAGCCCTCTCGCAGTGTCTGGAGCAAGTATGGTGGGTCTGACACACCGGTGTCAATGTGTTCTTTTTTCCATTTCCAGGAGTGTAGTACATGTCGTTTGCAGAACCTTCCAAGGTTACTGTATCGTCAGCAAATCGAATACAATGTATTTGTTTACCACTAATTATTGGTTATGACCTGTAGATTAAAACTGAAGAAACTGCAAAAATGTGTGAAATTAAAGAGATGGGACCTGGATAAACTGAAAGAACCAGAGGTTGTACAGAGTTTCAGAGAGAGCATAAGGGAACAATTGACAGGAATAGGGGAAAGAAATACAGTAGAAGAAGAATGGGTAGCTCTGAGGGATGTAGTAGTGAAGGCAGCAGAGAATAAAGTAGGTACAAAGACGAGGGCTGCTAGAAATCCTTGGGTAACAGAAGAAATATTGAATTTAATTGATGAAAGGAGAAAATATAAAAATGCAGTAAATGAAGCAGGCAAAAAGGAATACAAACGTCTCAAAAAGGAGATCGACAGGAAGTGCAAAATGGCTAAACAGGGATGGCTAGAGGACAAATGTAAGGATGTAGAAGCTTATCTCACTAGGGGTAAGATAGATACTGCCTACAGGAAAATTAAAGAGACCTTTGGAGAGAAGAGAACCACGTGTATAAATATCAAGAGCTCAGATGGCAGCCCAGTTCTAAGCAAAGAAGGGAAGGCAGAAAGGTGGAAGGAGTATATAGAAGGTTTATACAAGGGCGATGTACTTGAGGACAATATTATGGAAATAGAAGAGGATGTAGATGAAGACGAAATGGGAGATACAATACTGCGTGAAGAGTTTGACAGAGCACTGAAAGACCTGAGTCGAAACAAGGCCCCCGGAGTAGACAACATTCCATTAGAACTACTGACGGCCTTGGGAGAGCCAGTCATGACAAAACTCTACCAGCTGGTGAGCAAGATGTATGAGACAGGCGAAATACCCTCAGACTTCAAGAAGAATATAATAATTCCAATCCCAAAGAAAGCAGGTGCTGACAGATGTGAAAATTTCCGAACTATCAGTTTAATAAGCCACGGCTGCAAAATACTAACGCGAATTCTTTACAGACGAATGGAAAAACTGGTAGATGCAGACCTCGGGGAGGATCAGTTTGGATTCCGTCGAAATGTTGGAACACGTGAGGCAATACTGACCTTACGACTTATCTTAGAAGAAAGATTAAGAAAAGGCAAACCTACGTTTCTAGCATTTGTAGACTTAGAGAAAGCTTTTGACAATGTTGACTGGAATACTCTTTTCCAAATTCTAAAGGTGGCAGGGGTAAAATACAGGGAGCGAAAGGCTATTTATAATTTGTACAGAAACCAGATGGCAGTAATAAGAGTCGAGGGGCATGAAAGGGAAGCAGTGGTTGGGAAAGGAGTGAGACAGGGTTGTAGCCTCTCCCCAATGTTATTCAATCTGTATATTGAGCAAGCAGTAAAGGAAACAAAAGAAAAATTTGGAGTAGGTATTAAAATTCATGGAGACGAAGTAAAAACTTTGAGGTTCGCCGATGACATTGTAATTCTGTCAGAGACGGCAAAGGACTTGGAAGAGCAGTTGAACGGAATGGACAGTGTCTTGAAAGGAGGATATAAGATGAACATTAACAAAAGCAAAACGAGGATAATGGAATGTAGTGAAATTAAATCGGGTGATGCTGAGGGAATTAGATTAGGAAATGAGACACTTAAATTAGTAAAGGAGTTTTGCTATTTAGGAAGTAAAATAACTGATGATGGTCGAAGTAGATAGGATATAAAATGTAGACTGGCAATGGCAAGGAAAGCGTTTCTGAAGAAGAGAAATTTGTTAACATCAAATATAGATTTATGTATCAGGAAGTCGTTTCTGAAAGTATTTGTTTGGAGTGTAGCCATGTATGGAAGTGAAACATGGACGATAACTAGTTTGGACAAGAAGAGAATAGAAGCTTTCGAAATGTGGTGCTACAGAAGAATACTGAAGATAAGGTGGATAGATCACGTAACTAATGAGGAGGTATTGAATCGGATTGGGGAGAAGAGAAGTTTGTGGCACAACTTGACTAGAAGAAGGGATCGGTTGGTAGGACATGTTTTGAGGCATCAAGGGATCACAAATTTAGCATTGGAGGGCAGCGTGGAGGGTAAAAATCGTAGAGGGAGACCGAGAGATCAGTACACTAAGCAGATTCAGAAGGATATAGGTAGCAGTAGGTACTGGGAGATGAAGCAGCTTGCACAGGATAGAGTAGCATGGAGAGCTGCATCAAACCAGTCTCAGGACTGAAGACAACAACAACATTGCTACTGTTTTTCATTGTTGCATTGCCCCCTCTTTAAATAAATTAAATAAATCAGCAGAAAGCTAAAAGCCCTGTCGGATACGTCTTCTTGTATTAGCTTTTTGCTTAGTGACATTGGTATCTATTTCTGTACTTTGGTTTATGTGTAGAGTGAGAATCAATCTTTTATCTTTCCAGTCTTTTCCCATTTTATTCAGTTTTCCAAACAGTATCTTCCAGTCTAGTCTATCAAAAATCCTCTTTAGCTCAATTAGTGTGTCATAGATTTTTCTGTTTATCTCAGTTCTTCTTTCTAAGATCTTTTGTAGTGACACTCTAGCTTCCCTGGTTCTTTTTAGTTTTCTAAATCCAAATCTGCGTTCTCCTAAATGTCCTTAACTATATCGAGTAGAGTTTTTGAAGCATGGCTTACTAATGACAAGGTTCTGTAATATGAAGAATCATTGGCATTGCTAGGTATCGTAAATGTATTACCTTTTAGTAATTTCAAACGTACTATTTCATCTTCATAGCAGATACAAATAAATTTGTACAGTTTCTCTTTCGACGTATCTCTAGCAGTCTTTAAAGACTCAGCAGTGACGTTATCTGTTCCCATTGTAGTTGTTCAAGTTGTTTGAAGCATTGTAGAATTCTGACCTGGTGATTGCTGGTCTTACAATTTCATATCCACTTTTTCCAGTGTGCTTCTGTAATCCGAATCGTCTCTGACATGTGCTTCAAGATACTGCTATTCAATTTACTCTTTTCATCCATTTTTTCATATTCAAACAGAATATGACCTTTTTTTATCCTTAACTATGATTCTACGAGTTCTATATTTAAACTGGAGTGATCTAATTTTCGGGTACATCTTGTCTGTGTTTGCTTTTGTACATTTTCTTCTACGTCCTACTTATTTATTCCATCCATTTATTTTCTTACAATATATTGATTATTCTGAGTCGTTCAGATTCTATTATTCACAACTTATTACGTTCTTTAACGGGATCAGTATTTTTTGTGTCATCTCTGGTTTTCTTGACTTCAGTTTTCTCTTCCCTATTACACTCTGTGCTCCTTCAGTGATACAAATTCTTATTTCTTTCGAGTTTACAGTTCTTTGAGATATTTTGTCTACCTCCACTCCAAATTTCTCTGCTGTACCTTCATTCTTGGTCTTTACATATACCAAGTGGTGCCAGTTATACTTCGTTACTTTTTAAATCTAATTGGCTACAACTATTGTGCAATCACTATCAACGTCAAAACCAGCGCACGAATGACTAGATTTTGTCTGGTGTCTGTATCTCTGTTTCATTAGAATATAACCGTTTTCGTATATAGCACTGTCTCCTGGTGCTTTCCAGCAACACGTTCATCACTTAGAAATTTTGAACCATGTTTTCGTTAGTACCATTTCATACTATTTACAGAGTGATAGCCTACCGCCTCTACTTTGCGTTTTTCTGGTCTAAATTTTCCATCTCACTTCGAATATCGGTGGCTGGCGGTGGCTGTCCACACAGATATTAAGGTCTCTCAATACTAGAGCGGCAAGTTTACCGAGAACTTTTTATCCGATGACTCCGTCGAGAAAGAATTAACACCCAGACGGATATGTTATTCACCTTTCTGTTCTTTTTACTCCCAGTTGGCCAACAAAAGTAGCCACCATAAAAAAATTTGCCTTTGATGTAGGCGTCATATTATTACAGAACTGTTGAAGGATTCGATACAGTTAGCTTTTCAAGCATATAAGAGGAAGCGTAGAGTTAACTTCGCTGAGCTTCCGGACAAACAAGCCATAATCAACATGTATGTCGGTGAATTTAAGGGTTTTCGCTGTAAAGTTCATAGGTCACTGACCGGGAGTAAAGCAACGTAATATCCTGAACAGCAGTGCAGAGATCCTGCATAAATTATAGCGACACCACATAAACCATGCAGTACAATGACACACAATGTGAGCTCGTTGTCTGCTGAATGAACAACTGGCGATTAAAATGTGTTTCGGAAAAAATTGAGGACGAGCTAGTGACGAGGGAATAGATACGGGAGACGGGAGAACAGTTACACGCAAATATATCAGCACCAGATCTCCGGCAGGACACGTTGGTAATTTTACCGCCTCTGCGAGACCACATTTCATAACACATATACACCAACGCATTGACTATAACCGTCTCCCAACGAAACGTGAAACCTAAAATATTAATTGTTTAGCAGTTACTTTCCAGGATAATAAATGTGAATGAAAGCAGGCACATTGGAAAGCATAGGTTAACAACAGTTTCTTTGTACAACCCGGAAATGTCAAAAGTTGTAAAAAGCAGCTAAACTACAAATGCTGAATTGCACTGAAGCGCCAAAGAAACTGGTATTGCCATGCGTATTCAAATACAGAGATATGTAAAAAGACAGAATACGGCGCTGCGGTAGGCAACGCCTAAATAAGACAACAAGCGTCTGGATCAGTTGTTAGATGGATTACTGCTGCTACAGTGGCAAGTTATCACGATTTAAGTGATCACGGTGTTATAGTGGACACACGAGTGTTGAGACACAGCATCTCCGAGGTAGCAATGAAGTGGAGATTTTCCCGTACGATCATTTCACAAGTGTACCGTGAATATCAGGAATCCGGTAAAACTTCAAATCTCCGACAACGGTGTGGCCGGAAAAGATCCTTGAAGAACGGGGCCAACGATGACTGAAGAGAATCGCTCAACGTGACAGAATTTCAACCCTTCCGCAAATTGCTGTAGATATCCATGCTGGGCCATCAACAAGTGTCAGCGTGTGAAAAATTTAACGAAGCATCATCGATATGGGCTATCGGAGTCGAAGACCCACATGTGTACCCTTGATGACTGCACGACACAAAAAGCTTTACGCCTCGCCTGGACCCATCAACACCGACAGTGGACTGTTGATGACTTGAAAAATCGAGTCTCGTTTCAAACTGTATCGAGCGGATGGGCGTGTACGGGTATGGAGACAACCTCATGAATCCATGGACCGTGCATGTCAGCAAGGGACTGTTCAAACTGGTGAAGGCTCTGTAATGGTGTAGGCGTGTGCAGTTGGAGTGATATGGGACCCGAGATACGTCTGGATACTACTCTGACAGGTGACACTTACGTAAGCATCCTGTCTGATCACCAGCATTTATTCATGTGCATTGTGCATTCCGACGAACTTGGACGATTCCAGCAGAACAATGCGACACCCCGCACGTCCAGAATTGCTACAGAGTGGCTCCAGGAACACACTTCTGAGTTTAAACACTTCCCTGCCCATCAAACTCACCAAACATTAACATTATTGAGCATATCTGGGATGCCTTGCAACGTGTTGTTCAGAGGAGATCTTCACCCCCTCGTACTCTTGCGGATTTACGGTCAGCCCTGCAGGATTCATGGTGTCAGCTCCCTCCGGCACTACTTCAGACATTATTCGTGTCCATCCCACGTCGTGTTGCGACACTTCTGCATGCTCGCGTGAGCCCTACACGATATTACGCAGGTGTGCCAGTTTCTTTGGCTCTGCAGTGTGTATAAAGGCATGTAAATGCAGGAATTGTGGCCTCAAACATTTTACTCAAGCTGGCGGCGACTCCTGTACTCGAAATTGCAAACTTTGCATGAACAGTATCTACCAGCTTTGCGTCTACGGGTAACAAAGGTTCTACAGTGTGCATCCTTTCTTCGTGTTATGTTTGTAATACAAGGTGTTCCAAAGAGATTCGTCAGAAACTTCATCTACACTGATATTTGAATTTCTGTCATGCTCCTTAGTCGATGAACGCAAACAGATAAATTAATACCTGACCCTAAGTGAAATTAAATTCCTGTTGCAGTATGAGTAGCGTTGGTACGAGGGACTTCAGAGGGTAAGTAGCACAGTGCTAAGAACGCTGCGCAGGAAGAGTGGTGCATTGTCAGAAGAGAGTGCATGTTTGCGCAGACACAGTTTTGCTGCTCCACGGATAACAGTTACATCACAATGTGTGAATGAGAGCGCGCCAGCTGCAAACCTACTTCAGAGTTGGAGAAGGCGGAACAATACGATCTTGCGAGCAAATTGTCTAAATTTCATGCGGATTCACTGTGAAATTCTGGCAGTACGTGGACCGAATGCAGTGTCGTGTCCAGCTGTCGTGAATTGGTGCCAAAATTTGACCAAGGCCGCAATAATTTGGGAGATGCTGAGTGGGATAGAAGGCTATCGACATTGACCACAGACCGAAATGTCCAGGCAATCGAAGAACTGATTCGAAACGATCTCAGATTTTCCTACGATGAGGGCTTCCACACATCGGTTCTAAGGAGCGGCGCGCAAATTAGGTCCTCGAACAATTATTTATCTTAAGAAATGCAAAATAACTCCCTCTATGTTTAGAGGTGAAACACTCGCACGGTGAGACAGAATTCACGTGATTAAAGCAATGTACCCGAGATATGAGAATACAGTGTGAAAACTACGAACTCAGCCCGAGTGGAGTGAGACATGTGCCCGAAGACGCTTAGTACAATGGTTAAGTCGCTGCATTTGTATTGGGAGGACTAGGGTTAAAGACACTATTTGACTGCCCAGATTTAGATTTATCGTGGTTTCCGTAAAATGAGTAACGTTATCGTATATCCGGGCTTTTTCCTTTGCAAACGCCATGCCCAGTTCCCTTTCCGAAACGACCTTGTGGTATGTCTGAAATGACAGAGCCGTCAACAACATCACATCTACTACATATGCTCCTATAATCTACAAATTACCGAGAACTACGTGGCAGAGGGTACGTCCAATTGTACCAGTACTAGGGTTCCTTCCCGTTCCAATCACGTATGGAGTACAGGAAAAATTATTGCTTGAATTCCTCTGTGCGTGCTGTAGTTATTCTAATCTTATCCTCGCGGTCCCTAGGTGAGCAATACAAGAGCCAGTAACTACAGCGGTTCTGTACTCTACACTGTTAGTAAACTAAAAGTTTGTGCCTAATAATCACTCAAACACGCAATAAATTGCAAAAACAAGCTAGTAACTACACAGGTAACTGAAAATAAGTCGCTCCTGTTTGCAGCTCGTAAAAATATATCACAAACGAACGGTATACTCGACTTATCAGCAGCAGGAACTCGAGGCGCTCTGTCACTGACGGTCTAACCCACACTGAGATGCCCCCTCTCAGTCCTATTTGATATGGATCCCGCATACGTAAGCGATATTCTATTATGGGTCGCACGAGTGATTTGTAAGCAGCCTCGTTTTGTAGACTGATTGCACTTTCCTAGTAGTCTATCAATAAACCGAAGTCTACCACCTGATTTACCCACAACTGAACCTATATGATCATTCCAATTCATACCCCTACAAAGTGTTACACACGGGTATTTGTATCAATTGGCCGATTGATATTGTAGTCATAAACAAGAAGTTAGTACCAAATTTCTGCTTTTTCTCGTACATATTAGGAAGAAAAAATTTGAGTAACAAAGCTTATTAGTGAGTATGTTTTGATACGTTGAGTCATCTGGAACATCCCTCACTCAGTAACAAATACACTTGAAATTTAAGAAGAGTATTTCATCGTACTCCCGTTGTCGAATTTTGGAACACGTATTATGTTCGAGTATAATGACTTTTCTGGAGACTAGAAATCTACTCTGTAGGAATCAGCAACCACAACGGAGGGGTATCTGTTGAGAGGCCAGACAAACGTGTGGTTCCTGAAGAGGGGCAGCAGCCTTTTCAGTAGTTGCAGGGGCAACAGTCTGAATGATTGACTGATCTGGCCTTGCAACATTAACCAAAACGGCCTAGCTGTGCTGGTACTGCGAACGGCTGAAAGCAAGGGGAAACTACAGCCGTAATTTTTCCCGAGGACATGCAGCTTTACTGTATGATTAAATGATGATGGCATCCTCTTGGGTAAAACATTCCGGAGGTAAAATAGTCCCCCATTCGGATCTCCGGGCGGGGACTACTCAGGAGGATGTCGTTATCAGGAGAAAGAAAACTGGCGTTCTACGGATCGGAGCATGGAATGTCAGATCCCTTAATCGGGCAGGTAGGTTAGAAAATTTAAAAAGGGAAATGGATAGGTTAAAGTTAGATATAGTGGGAATTAGTGAAGTTCGGTGGCAGGAGGAACAAGACTTCTGGTCAGGTGGCTACAGGGTTATAAACACAAAATCAAATAGGGGTAATGCAGGAGTAGGTTTAATAATGAATAGGAAAATAGGAATGCGGGTAAGCTACTACAAACAGCATAGTGAACGCATTATTGTGGCCAAGATAGATACGAAGCCCACACCTACTACAGTAGTACAAGTTTATATGCCAACTAGCTCTGCAGATGATGAAGAAATTGAAGAAATGTACGATGAAATAAAAGAAATTATTCAGATAGTGAAGGGAGACGAAAATTTAATAGTAATGGGTGACTGGAATTCGAGTGTAGGAAAAGGGAGAGAAGGAAACATAGTAGGTGAATATGGATTGGGGCTAAGAAATGAAAGAGGAAGCCGCCTAGTAGAATTTTGCACAGAGCACAACTTAATCATTGCTAACACTTGGTTTAAGAATCATGAAAGAAGGTTGTATACGTGGAAGAACCCTGGAGATACTAAAAGGTATCAGATAGATTATATAATGGTAAGACAGAGATTTAGGAACCAGGTTTTAAGTTGTAAGACATTTCCAGGGGCAGATGTGGACTCTGACCACAATCTATTGGTTATGACCTGTAGATTAAAACTGAAGAAACTGCAAAAATGTGGGAAATTAAAGAGATGGGACCTCGATAGACTGAAAGAACCAGAGGTTGTACAGAGTTTCAGGGAGAGGATAAGGGAACTATTGACAGGAATAGGGGAAAGAAATACAGTAGAAGAAGAATGGGTAGCTCTGAGGGATGAAGTAGTGAAGGCAGCAGAGGATAAAGTAGGTACAAAGACGAAGGCTGCTAGAAATCCTTGGGTAACAGAAGAAATATTGAATTTAATTGATGAAAGGAGAAAATATAAAAATGCAGTAAATGAAGCAGGCAAAAAGGAATACAAACGTCTCAAAAAGGAGATCGACAGGAAGTGCAAAATGGCTAAACAGGGATGGCTAGAGGACAAATGTAAGGATGTAGAAGCTTATCTCACTAGGGGTAAGATAGATACTGCCTACAGGAAAATTAAAGAGACCTTTGGAGAGAAGAGAACCATGTGTATAAATATCAAGAGCTCAGATGGCAACCCAGTTCTAAGCAAAGAAGGGAAGGCAGAAAGGTGGAAGGAGTATATAGAAGGTTTATACATGGGCGATGTACTTGAGGACAATATTATGGAAATGGAAGAGGATGTAGATGAAGACGAAATGGGAGATATGATACTGCGTGAAGAGTTTGACAGAGCACTGAAAGACCTGAGTCGAAACAAGGCCCCCGGAGTAGACAACATTCCATTAGAACTACTGACGGCCTTGGGAGAACCAGTCCTGACAAAACTCTACCAGCTGGTGAGCAAGATGTATGAGACAGGCGAAATACCCTCAGACTTCAAGAAGAATATAATAATTCCAATCCCAAAGAAAGCAGGTGCTGACAGATGTGAAAATTACCGAACTATCAGTTTAATAAGCCACGGCTGCAAAATACTAACGCGAATTCTTTACAGACGAATGGAAAAACTGGTAGATGCAGACCTCGGGGAGGATCAGTTTGGATTCCGTCGAAATGTTGGAACACGTGAGGCAATACTGACCTTACGACTTATCTTAGAAGAAAGATTAAGAAAAGGCAAACCTACGTTTCTAGCATTTGTAGACTTAGAGAAAGCTTTTGACAATGTTGACTGGAATACTCTTTTTCAAATTCTAAAGGTGGCAGGGGTAAAATACAGGGAGCGAAAGGCTATTTATAATTTGTACAGAAACCAGATGGCAGTAATAAGAGTCGAGGGGCATGAAAGGGAAGCAGTGGTTGGGAAAGGAGTGAGACAGGGTTGCAGCCTCTCCCCGATGTTATTCAATCTGTATATTGAGCAAGCAGTAAAGGAAACAAAAGAAAAATTTGGAGTAGGTATTAAAATTCATGGAGACGAAGTAAAAACTTTGAGGTTCGCCGATGACATTGTAATTCTGTCAGAGACAGCAAAGGACTTGGAAGAGCAGTTGAACGGAATGGACAGTGTCTTGAAAGGAGGATATAAGATGAACATTAACAAAAGCAAAACGAGGATAATGGAATGTAGTCAAATTAAATCGGGTGATGCTGAGGGAATTAGATTAGGAAATGAGACACTTAAAGTAGTAAAGGAGTTTTGCTATTTAGGAAGTAAAATAACTGATGATGGTCGAAGTAGAGAGGATATAAAATGTAGACTGGCAATGGCAAGGAAAGCGTTTCTGAAGAAGAGAAATTTGTTAACATCGAATATAGATTTATGTATCAGGAAGTCGTTTCTGAAAGTATTTGTTTGGAGTGTAGCCATGTATGGAAGTGAAACATGGACGATAACTAGTTTGGACAAGAAGAGAATACAAGCTTTCGAAATGTGGTGCTACAGAAGAATACTGAAGATAAGGTGGATAGATCACGTAACTAATGAGGAGGTATTGAATAGGATTGGGGAGAAGAGAAGTTTGTGGCACAACTTGACTAGAAGAAGGGATCGGTTGGTAGGACATGTTTTGAGGCATCAAGGGATCACAAATTTAGCATTGGAGGGCAGCGTGGAGGGTAAAAATCGTAGAGGGAGACCGAGAGATCAGTACACTAAGCAGATTCAGAAGGATGTAGGTTGCAGTAGGTACTGGGAGATGAAGCAGCTTGCACAGGATAGAGTAGCATGGAGAGCTGCATCAAACCAGTCTCAGGACTGAAGACAACAACAACAACAGGAATCAGCATGGGTTTCGAAAAAGACGATCGTGTCAAACCCAGCTCGCGCTATTCGCCCACGAGACTCAGAGGGCCATAGCCACAGATTCCCAGGTATATGCTGTGTTTCTTGACTTCCGCAAGGCCTTTGATACAGTTCCCTACAGTCGTTTAATGAACAAAGTAAGAGCATGTACACTATAAGACCAATTGTATGACTGGATTGAAGAGTTTCTAGATAACAGAACGCAGCATCTCATTCTCAATGGAGAGAAGTCTTCCGAAGTGAGAGTGATTTGGGGTGTGCCACAGGGGAGGGGAGTGTCGTAGGACCGTTCCTATTCACAATATATATAAATGACCTTGTGGATAACACCGGGAGCTCACTGAGGCTTTTAGTGGATGATGTTGTAGTATATCGACAAGTTGTAACAATGGAAAATTGTACTGAAATGCAGGAGGATCTGCAACGAATTGACGCATGGTGCAGGGGATGGCAATTGAGTCTCAACGTAGACAAGTCGAATGTGCTGCGAATTCACAGAAAGAAAGATCCTATATCATTTAGCTGCAATATAGCAGGTCAGCAACTGGAAGCAGCTAATTCCATAAATTATCTGGGAGTGATTTAAAATGAAATGAGCATATAAAATTAATCGTCGGTAAAGCGGACGCCAGACTGAGATTCATTGGAAGAATCCTAAAGAAATGCAGTCCGAAAACAAAGGAAGTAGATGACAGTACACTTGTTCGCCCTCAGCTTGAATACTGCTCTCCGGTGTGGGATCTGTACCAGATAGGGTTGATAGAAGAGATAGAGAAGATCCAACGGAGAGCTGCGCACTTCGTTACAGGATCATTTAGTAATCGCGAAAGCGTTACGGAGATGATAGATAAACTTCAGTGGAAGACTCTGCAGGAGAGACGCTCAGTAGCTCGGTTTCGAGAACATACCTTCACCGAGGTGTCAAGCAGTATATTGCTCCCTCGTACGTATATCTCGCGAAGAGACCACGAGGATAAAATCAGAGATTAGAGCCCACACATAGCATTACCGACAATCTTTCTTTTCACGAACAATACGAGACTGGAATACAAGGGAGAACCTATAGAGGTACTCAAGGTACCCTCCTCCACACACCGTCAGGTGGCTTGCGGGGTATGGATGAAGATGTAGAAATACTGGTGATGAGAATTTCTCTCACCATCAAAGTTGGAATGAGTAAAACTTGAAATAAAAATCAGAAAACTCTTAATACCACCCGTGATTTAACAAAGCAGAAAACTTTTTAATTTATCCAGTCATGTGACTCTGACAAACAAGTAGCTGGTGCGGACTCGTGCAAGATATTTCAAGGATGAAACAAAGAAAGACTTCACCGGGGTGAGCTTCCGAGGACACCGCTGACTTCCCTTTCATTTGTTTTCGAGTGCCGGTCTGGTGCAGAAGAACAATGGGGCGGCCCGGTCGTGACAGCCGGAACTTCCGGAGCGCCAGCAGACCGCGGCATCTGCGGTCGAAGGAGGCAGTCGAGCGTGGAACAGCAAAAGCGGAGGAAGCTGAGCTGGCTCACCCTCCACCCCCAACCCCCGGCCCACTTCTAAGGCAGGCACGAGTGTTGATTTTCGCTTTTCTTACTCTGCAATAGAGACGGGTAATTCGCGAACGAACGGGTGCAAAGGAATGGTTCACCAAGATAAACGAAAGGACCGAAGAACTATTCCAAGGAACGATCGGTTCATAGTTCACTTCGGATGCGGTGGTCAATTTATAGTTCCCGGGAACGAGGAACGATCGATTCATAGTTCACTAGTTCACTTCGGTCGCCGCGGTCACTTCGGCAGTTCTCGTTCCAGCCTCGGTCGCGTGCTCGTCTCAGTCTCGGTCTCCCTCGGCCGCACTCGTCGTTCTTCGCATGGCCACCTGTCTCAGTTCCACTGCCGACTTCTACTAGTTAGTTCAGTGTCCAGTTGTTCATGAACTGCGCTCGCCCATTTCACATTTGTTCCAAACTGTTCTTGCACTTGGGTCTGGCTATTCAGCGTCCACCACCGGTAATCAAAAAGTATTTTATAGTTACATGAGTTACATAAAAATTAACGTTGTATGTAATAGGTACGTCTTTTCAGGTAACAAAATGGCATATCAGCTCACTTCATTATATCGATGAACAGCAGAAGACAAACAAGGAAAGTTTTTTTTGTTATTCATGTATTTTTTGGTTTCATAGACTTGATTTAGCAACTAACTTTCAATAATTTGCTTAATTTTTAGTGTAAGAAAACTCATATAAAACGATTTTCGTGTATCTTTCATATACAAAAAATTATATTTAGAAAGGCTCCATTTTTAAGTTTGGTTGTTTCCAATTTGCATTACCTGCGAGGTGGAATCTTTGAAAAAAAAAAAAAAAAAAAAAAAACGTGGGTTGTGGATCATTTTGGTTCAGTAGGAAAAACGGTGCCTCTCCATTTGAAAAGACATAGATTGCCATAAAATCGTATATACTTATTATCTCAAAAACATTTGTTCAGAAGGACCTTTCAGACCAAAAACTTTATTACTGCGAACTTAACTATTATTATTATTCTGCATTAACTTTAATAATGCAACATAAAAACCTAATTTTTACTAAGCGTGTGACGCAAGTATGATGAGAAAACCACATTTTATTTTATGCTTCCTTGAAGTCTACTTCGCCTACGAACTCGGAGACAACGTGAAGTACACTCCTGGAAATTGAAATAAGAACACCGTGAATTCATTGTCCCAGGAAGGGGAAACTTCATTGACACATTCCTGGGGTCAGATACATCACATGATCACACTGACAGAACCACAGGCACATAGACACAGGCAACAGAGCATGCACAATGTCGGCACTAGTACAGTATATATCCACCTTTCGCAGCAATGCAGGCTGCTATTCTACCATGGAGACGATCGTAGAGATGCTGCATGTAGTCCTGTGGAACGGCTTGCCATGCCATTTCCACCTGGCGCCTCAGTTGGACCAGCGTTCGTGCTGGACGTGCAGACCGCGTGAGACGACGCTTCATCCAGTCCCAAACATGCTCAATGGGGGACAGATCCGGAGATCTTTCTGGCCAGGGTAGTTGACTTACACCTTCTAGAGCACGTTGGGTGGCACGGGATACATGTGGACGTGCATTATCCTGTTGGAACAGCAAGTTCCCTTGCCGGTCTAGGAATGGTAGAACGATGGGTTCGATGACGGTTTGATGTACCGTGCACTATTCAGTGTCCCCTCGACGATCACCAGAGGTGTACGGCCAGTGTAGGAGATCGCTCCCCACACCATGATGCCGGGTGTTGGCCCTGTGTGCCTCGGTCGTATGCAGTCCTGATTGTGGCGCTCACCTGCACGGCGCCAAACACGCATACGACCATCATTGGCACCAAGGCAGAATCGACTCTCATCTCTGAAGACGACACGTCTCCATTCTTCCCTCCATTCACGCCTGTCGCGACACCACTGGAGGCGGGCTGCACGATGTTGGGGCGTGAGCGGAAGACGGCCTAACGGTGTGCGGGACCGCAGCCCAGCTTCATGGAGATGGTTGCGAATGGTCCTCGCCGATACCCCAGGAGCAACAGTGTCCCTAATTTGCTGGGAAGTGGCGGTGCGGTCCCCTACGGCACTGCGTAGGATCCTACGGTCTTGGCGTGCATCCGTGCGTCGCTGCGGTCCGGTCCCAGGTCGACGGGCACGTGCACCTTCCGCCGACCACTGGCGACAACATCGATGTACTGTGGAGACCTCACGCCCCACGTGTTGAGCAATTCGGCGGTACGTCCAGCCGGCCTCCCGCATGCCCACTATACGCCCTCGCTCAAAGTCCGTCAACTGCACATACGGTTCACGTCCACGCTGTCGCGGCATGCTACCAGTGTTAAAGACTGCGATGGAGCTCCGTATTCCACGGCAAACTGGCTGACACTGACGGCGGCGGTGCACAAATGCTGCGCAGCTAGCGCCATTCGACGGCCAACACCGCGGTTCCTGGTGTGTCCGCTGTGCCGTGCGTGTGATCATTGCTTGTACAGCCCTCTCGCAGTGTCCGGAGCAAGTATGGTGGGTCTGACACACCGGTATCAATGTGTTCTTTTTTCCATTTCCAGGAGTGTATATATAGGGTGTAACCGATTATTGTTTACAACTTAGCATAGCTATGTAGTGGAAGTCAAAACGAAGAATTTAATACAAGACACTTGTGGTCTATTAAGTTGGGAAACAGTCACCAACAGGTTTACAAGACAGCATGTTCTATAGCCTATGCGCGTCGCGTGAGATTTTCATGTTCTCTTCTCCAGCTCTCTACTCATCGTCATCGATTGTTTCGCCATTGTTGCTTGCATTAGCTTGTTATTTCTTCACTGACTAATTATTACATGTTTGTCTGTTTGTTGTATCTGCTCGTAACGGGCAACAAATCGTCCGTAATTGGCCAGCAGTCTGTACTGGGGCCGGTTTTCCGTGCGCCACCCTATATTATTTCCCTACGATCAGCCACACAACGCTACAGTTGGCTAAACGAGAGGTTCCGCAGAATCACAGAAATTACTTCTAAAAGTGTGTAAGAATTCTGTAATGAATAAAAACTCTATACTCCAGGGGGGAGGCAAGTGCCCCCTCTTGTTGCCCTCCATCCTTCAGTCACCTACAATACTAGTTTTCAGTTTTTGATAAGAACCATATACCAAGCACAAATGAACGGTGAACGAGTAAAAATGAACGGTTCCCAAAAAAGAACGATCAGCTGTGAACTTGTTCCCAAGGATGAACGAGTTCGCCCATCTCTACTCTGCATAGAGGCGGGGTATAACAGACCTACACTTCCGGTTAATTGAGATTTTTAAATGACACGTGCACCCAGTATTCCCCGTTCTTTGGGAAAAGCATGTATTCCTAAGAATAGCGAAAGGCCGGTAAGTGCAAACACAATTATAACCGAATCGTTAGCGCACTACTGCTTTTGCCCGGTAACGACCGAAAGAAATTTTGACCAAAAAGGTAAAAATAAGAATGAGCTAGCAAAATTTGGAGTAAATAAACTGAATCTATTATGATTTTATATAGTAAATTACTTAAGAACAGTCAGCAGCTCACTTTGCGAGCAGAACGTGCTGTATAATTATTTACTGTCTGTAAACTGTAGTTACGAACTTTTCATTGAATTGTAATCAGGTGAGAACTGAACCGAAGGCACTGACTCGAACTCAGATGTAAGAAAAATAGACACGGTTAGTACCATGAATAAAAGTAAATTACAAAACCAGCAGGATAATTTCTACTGAACACATGCAAATAAAAGTTAATTTTTTTGCGTTACTCACTGTAATGTCAATTGTTACTGATTTTAGAAATTCAGATGACTATAATAGTTATTTTGTATTATAGCAAGTTATTTATGGAAAGTTCATAATGTTTCACTTAACGAAGGGTGAGTAATTTTACACTATACTGTTAGGTAATTTGCAAATGTGAGGAGAATTTGGATTGCACACAATACACATGAAATGTTTTATTCCGAAGTAATATTTTGTCAATATTCTTTTAAATTACGCTTTTACTCTTTGACTAGTTGTTCTACCAAGTAGCGAAGTTCCCTGGCTGTTAGTTCTACATACACTACTAGCCTTTAAAATTGCTACACCAACAAGATATGCAGATAATAAACGGGTATTCATTGGATAAATATATTATACTAGAACTGACATTTGATTACATTTTCACGCAATGTGGGTGCATAGATCCTGAGAAATCAGTACCCAGAACAACCACCTCTGGCCGTAATAACGGCCTCGATACGCCCGGGCATTGGTCAAACAGAGCTTGGGTGGCGTGTACAGGTACAGCTCCCCATGCAGCTTCAACACGATACCACAGTTCATCAAGAGTAGTGACTGGCGTATTGCGACGAGCCAGTTGCTCGGCCATCATTGACCTGACGTTTTCAATTGATGAGAGATCTTCAAGAAGGGTCGTCGAGCAGAAGCGCAAAACTATAGACCTATATCTCTGACGTCGATCTGTTGTAGAATTTTAGAACATGTTTTTTGCTCGAGTATCATGTCGGTTTTGGAAACCCAGAATCTACTCTGTAGGAATCAACATGAATTCCGGAAACAGCGATCGTGTGAGACCCAACTTTGTTTATTTGTTCATGAGACCCAGAAATTATTAGATACCGGCTCCCAGATAGATGCTATTTTCCTACACTTCCGGTAGGCGTTCGATACAGTTCCGCACTGTCGCCTGATAACCAAAGTAAGAGCCTACGGAATATCAGACCAGCTGTGTGACTGGATTGAAGAGTTTTTAGCAAACAGAACACAGCATGTTGTTATCAATGGAGAGACTTCTTCAGACGTTAAAGTAACCTCTGGCGTGCCACAGGGGAGTGTTATGGGACCATTGCTTTTCACAATATATATAAATGACCTAGTAGATAGCGTCGGAAGTTCCATGAGGCTTTTCGCGGATGATGCTGTAGTATACAGAGAAGTTGCACCATTAGAAAATTGTAGCGAAATGCAGGAAGATCTGCAGCAGATAGACACTTGGTGTAGGGAGTGGCAACTGACCCTTAACACAGACAAATGTAATGTATTGCGAATACATAGAAAGAAGGATCCTTTATTGTATGATTATATGATATCGGAACAAACACTGGTAGCAGTTACTTCTGTTAAATATATGGAAGTATGCGTGCGGAACGATTTGAAATGAAATGATCTTATAAAAAGAAATGTTGGTAAGGCGGGTACCAGGTTGGTATTCATTGGGAGAGTCCTTAGAAAATGCAGTCCATCAACAAAGGAGGTGGCTTACAAAACACTCGTTCGACATATACTTGAGTATTGCTCATCAGTGTGGGATCCGTACCAGATCGAGTTGACGGAGGAGATAGAGAAGATCCAAAGAAGAGCGGCACGTTTCGTCACAGGGTTATTTGGTAACCGTGATAGCGTTATGGAGATGTTTAGCAAACTCAAGTGGCAGACTCTGCAAGAGAGGCGCTCTGCATCGCGGTGTAGCTTGCTCGCCAGGTTTCAAGAGGGTGCGTTTCTGGATGAGGTATCGAATATACTGCTTCCCCCTACTTATACCTCTCGTGGAGATCACGAACGTAAAATTAGAGAGATTCGAGCGCGCACGGAGGCTTTCAGACAGTCGTTCTTCCCGCGAACCATACGCGACTGGAACAGAAAAGGGAGGTAATGACAGTGGCACGTAAAGTGCCCTCCGCCACACACCGCTGGGTGGCTTGCGGAGTATGAATGTAGATGTAGATGTAGAATGTGCTGGCCAGGGCAGCAGTCGAACGTTTTCCGTATTCAGAAAGGCCCGTACAGGACCTGCAACATGCGGTCGTGCATTATCCTGCTGAAATGTAGGTTTTCGCAGGGATCGAATGAAAGGTACAGCCACGGGTCGTAACGCATCTGAAATGTAATGACCAGTGTTCAAAGTTCCGTCAGTGCAAACAAGAGGTGACCGAGACGTTTAACCAATGGCACCATACCATCACGACGGGTGATACGCCCGTGTGGCGATGAGGAATACACGCTTCCAATGTGCGTTCACCGCGATGTCGCCAAACACGGATGCGACCATCATGATGCTGTAAACAGAACCTGGTTTCATCCGAAAAAGTGACGTTTTGCCATTTGTGCACCCAGGTTCGTCGTTGAGTACACCATCGCAGGCGCTCCTGTCTGTGATGTAGCGTCAAGGGTAATCGCAGCCATGGGTTCCGAGCTGTTAGTCCATGCTGCTGCAAACGTCGTCGAACTGTTCATGCAGATGGTTGTTGTCTTGCAAACGTCCCCATCTGTTGACTCAGGGATCGAGACGTGGCTGCACGATCCGTTACAAGCATGCGTATAAGATGGCTCTCATCTCGACTGCTAGTGATACGAGGCCATTGGGATCCAGCACGGCGTTCTTTATTACTCTCCTGAACCCACCGATTCCATATTCTGCTAACAGTCATTGGATCTCGACTAACGCGAGCAGCAATGTCGCGATACGATAAACCGCAGTCGCGATAGACGACAATCCTTACGCGAGGCGTCACAACAACGTTTCACCAGGCAATGTCGGTCAACTGCTGTTTGTGTATGAGAAATCGCTTGGAAACTTTCCTCATGTCAGCACGTTGTAGGTGTCGCCACCGGCGCCAACTTTGTGTGAATGCTCTGAAAAGCTAATAATTTGCATATCACAGCATCTTTTTCCTGTCGGTTAAATTTCGCGTCTGTAGCACGTCATCTTCGTGGCGTAGCAATTTTAATGGCTTTTAGTGTAGTTTTCAATTTTGTAGATTGTACTGTTTTTCTCACTTACAGAATTGAAATATTCAATAATGGTGACAGGGTAGGACTCTTTTAGGTAAATGATCGAGATAAAGTTCATTTACACTGTTGCAGTTGTTGCACTAAACACTATGTTACTGAATTAAGAAAAAATACTACTCTGACAAGCCTTGTACAATTTAAAAATGAAACTGGTCGAACTTAGATTGATGAGTTGCTGCTGGTGCGATGCAAGGCGTTATTCGTCGAAAATGTATGGTAAAAGGCTCTTCTTTATCGTCGCTCCATATAAGTTTGGGGCAACAGTACTCTCCTTGAATATTAATTCCTCTTAATGACAATGTACTGTGCCCATTTACAACTTCATAATATGCCTGGCCACATATTAAAATCTTGCAGTTTATTTCTTACACCGCGACCACTTATCGCTAGCAACTCCTCTGCACCGATTACTTCTGCCCGATTCTGTGCTTACACGCCCAGCGACTATGCCCCTTAATTTCAACGTATTCTTTGGCTCTATGCAATACCAAACTTCCCTAATCCAGCGTTCCTACTACATTATAATTATAGTAATCTTATTTAATTAGTTCGTTTGAATTCATTCTTTGTTATTTAATTATATGACAGCATTACTAAAGTAATAAAAGGTACAATGACAGAAATTACATCGCAGTTACATTACGGTTACAGAATTAACTATGTGAAAAATTTATTAGGGACAGAAAAGGCTACAACACTAGTTTTTGGATTGCGGTATAGCTGACGGACATGCACAGCTATGCGAGCGGCGCACGTTGGATGACTCACTTCTACATGTAATCAGCGCTACACAGGGTGAAGCCGAATCGTAGCAAAAACATTTCGGTGGTTGTTCCGAGATATTTTCTGGTTATTTTGGCATTAGGGACCTGTGGTGTTCCATGGCTCGTTATGATTAATTGGGATTGTTACCCCAATTACCTATGTCTCTGCGAAAATAACTTTACTACAGTGAGAAAGCTGTAACATAGAATCACCAAGGGCTCTCGTAGGTTCATATCGGTCATTTCTTTATCAGTAAGTCTACTCATACTGCTGTGTATTATTCTTGCTGTACAGCTTCAAAGTTGCCACTACCTTACAAACGAAGCTGGAGAGTACACAGCATATTACGTCTCTGATTTTCAATCCTGGAAATATTCCACTTTGCATGAAATTTTACCCATAAATTTCACTTTTAGTGAAATATGATGTACTGAACCAACTTTCGTAGCTCAACGTAACATTAAAAATGTTTTTATCATTAGTTAAACAAAAGTACTCAACTTCTGTAGTATAGATAGAACCATGATCTTCTTAAATCTGTTCCTGAGACCACAGCCGGCAGCAGTGGCCGAACGGTTCTAGGCGCTTCAGTCTGGAACCGCGCGACTGCTACGGTCGCAGGTTCGAATCCTGCCTCGTGCATGGATGTGTGTGATGTCCAGAGGTTAGTTAAGTTTAATTAGTTCTAAGTTCTAGGGAGCTGGTGACCTCAGGTGTTAAGTCCCATAGTGCTCAGAGCCATTTGAACTAAAGTATAGTGTTAAACTTCTAAACTCGTGTTTGCAATTGTGTGGTTGGTATCTGAGACATGCATGAAACTTGTTTTGACATCTAAATACATAAATATCAGTGCAGGGGCAACAGACCCGTGTTAAAATTAAATTTTGAACGGAAATATGTGAAAAAAATGGTTCAAATGGCTCTGAGCACTATGCGACTTAACTTCTGAGGTCAACAGTCGCCTAGAAATTAGAAATGATTAAACCTAACTAACCTAAGGACATCACACACATCCATGCCCGAGGCAGGATTCGAACCTACGACCGTAGCGGTCTCGCGGTTCCAGACTGAAGCGCCTGGAACCGCACGGCCCCACCGGCCGGCGGAAATATGTGAAGCTCACACTAAACGATGCGAAATCCGGACTAGTTATGACATCAAACAATACGGCTGAGAGAAAGCAATCCCTTTTCAATGAGATTTACGTATTCCATGCGGCTGCAAAACAAATGTTGGCCCGGAATATAGCAAATCTTTATCTTAGTCTTGTAAAAAGTCACTGTACCCGAACTGTTATTGTAGTTACACAGAAAATGGAAAAAAAATTAAAGCATCTGACTTTCTGATGAAACTGCTTGAAAATTCTCAAGATAACACTTTACTGAAATCTTTTAGTGGTATTAAGCTTCTGAAATGGTGCTGACATTTTCACAAATACATTATGACAACCACTGTACCTTGCGATGGACCTGAATCTTGAAGATAATTAAATTTATTGACATACCTGTGAGCACAGAACGCTCGTCTGTTCTGCAACCTGTTACTATTAGGATATGATGAAACTGTCAAAATCAATTCATTTAATGTACTTGCGATGCGCAATGCAAGACCGTATCTTATCACTTTTCATAAAAATGTTTCTACAGCACACAACTCGCGATGTGCAATACGAGTATACAGACATTTTCATAAAGGTAAAAACAATAAAAAATGAAGAACTAAGCTTAACGGTTGACAAATGAGAAGGAAGACTCCATGTTTTATTAACCCATGACAGCAATACACACTTTAATAAAGTTCATGCACCCAGACAAGTTAGCAGAATATTTCCTAATAAATTTCGTGTTACAATTAACTTCCTTAACAATTGCTTCAGTTATAAGACAAAACCATATGTTGCATTATGAAATTTGTACTGCAAGCTTCAGCCACACACAAGGTCCTAACAATAAGAACCTGCACAGTTACAATTAGGGAACAAACTGGATTATCTTAACACTTGAGTTTCTAATTCTTCCATTCATATTTGCTCATTATCTTTATTATTCCTCAAAAACATATTACTAAAAAACCCTTTTTATAAATAACGCTGCCTCCACTACACAGCAGACCAGCTTCCATCCTTTTCAAACAAGACTGTCTAACACATACTACCTGCTACTTTCTTCAAAAGACGTAACCTCACTGACCAACATCTGTGGTCTCAGGTTCAAAAAAATGGTTCAAATGACTTTGAGCACTATGGGACTTAACTTCTGAGGTCATCAGTGCCCTAGAACTTAGAACTACTTAAACCTAACTAACCTAAGGACATCACACACATCCATGCACGAGGCAGGATTCGAACCTGCGACCGTAGCAGTCGTGCGGTTCCAGACTGAAGCGCCTAGAACCGCTCGGCCACTGCTGCCGGCTGTGGTCTCAGGAACAGATTTAAGAAAATCATGGTTCTATCTGTACTGCAGAAGTTGAGTACACGTATCGAATTCGCAACTTCATTCATAATTATTGTCAAAACTTCTTGATAAACTACATGGCTAATTGGACTGTCTGCTTTCAATGTGTCTTAAAGATCACTACTACTCGCCCTTACCTTAGTTAGCTCAAAATTATATATAAACCAGGAAATAGTAGTACTACTGAAGGCAGTTTCTAGAATTACTGTCTCTGCCCAGAACAGATCAATAAATATTTTACACAGACTGCTCGTGAACGTAATGCGTTCTTGAACGAGGCTCCAATGAGCACATCTGCAAAAGAACAGTAAGGATCGAAGGGTTAAAAAATGATTTCGTTATGAAACTAACTCATAAGGGATTTAAATTAAACAAGGTTATTATTGAGTCAGTGGACCCAAAAGCCTATGAATAACTCGCACAAATGTCCACTTACAGTCCACATGGCTGCACAAAAATCATATATTTAAAAAAGATAGAAAAATGCTTTTGGCTTACATAAACATCTACTCAAACGGTACAGTGGAAATAGTTTGACGGTAACGAAAAGGACCTAAAACTATCGTGTGTGCAGAGCTCGCAGGTACGTGGAATGCACTTTTGGAATACGTAGCAACAAATGGTGGATCTTCCATTGCGAAATTAGCTTGGATCCTGATTACGCTACGGATATAGTAAAAGCTTGTGTAGTTCTGCACAATTTCGTACGAGACTGAGATGGTTTTGAAATGGAAAACACATTGTCGATCTCGGGTTTTGAAGATGTCCCCTCGGGTGAAATGAGGAGAAATCAGGCAACTATGTTAGCAAAAAATGTAAGAGATTTGCTGAAAGGTTACTTAATGACTGAAGTGAGTTTAGTGAGTTGACAAGTTTCTAAAATCTGATTTACCTTTATACTTATGACAAAAATTATGTACTGTGTCATAATTTGAAATGTATTTAAAATAAACGTCGTTGGTTATTTTCTTCATTTTCAAGTCGCTTCGTTTTAAATGTCCTAAACCTCGCCCTGAGTTTACCAACTGCCCTAAAGTGTCACGCCTCTTATTCAACAAAAATGATTTCTTCTTTGCTTACCCAGTTCTATTTCTTCAGTGACATCACATCCATCAAAGTCGTTAAAAATTTCGACACAAATGTCTTTCCATGCACCCTGCGTCTTATATTTTTCACAAGTTCTGTCCCACAGAACTGGTTTTGATTGCACTGCAGAAATGAGCCGATCCACATCAAAATCTGGTAAATCACTCTTTTTATCAGAAAAACTGCGACACCAACTGTAAAAAAAAGGATAATAAGAGATAATTTTTAAAGACATCCACTCGCTATCAGGTTAAAACACAAACTGAAGCGTACGTGTGTGAACTCCTTGATTGCTTTCTGTTCGTTGGACGCGAGTTCTAACCTTATACGAGTGGAAACCTGATGAAACCAGTTCTGGTCCAGGGAATGTTCGGTGCTATACTGTTTCCTTTAGGTACCGAACAGAAACCGAAGCACCATTTCACAATTGTCGGTAGCGACCGAAAAGGAACTAAAAACGAACCGAACAGAATGGAACCGCTTACGTGTGATACAGGCCTTAGCGCGATCATGCATTTTTCCGGCGTAACGATCAAATGGACCGACATTTGGAGGCGCATGATTAAACTTGAGAGCAGGGCCCAAGGTTTGAAGAGCTTCCACATAATTATCAGTCTGAGACTTCGAAATTAATTACTGCCACTTTTAAATAACTAATTAAGAATAATCCAGTATAAAAAGACGTGCACGTAGCCCATTTGCAATTTGGGCATCCTCAAATGCCCTGATATTGCAGGCCTCGCTTATTGGGCGGTCTGCTTCGTCTTTAGCCAGAAGCAGATGTGATGAAATCGCAGTCGCGTGATTCGCTTTACTTCACCATTCATCATACTGACATACACTAAGTGATCAAAAGTACCCGGCCACCCCCAAAAACATACGTTTTTCATATTAGGTGCATTGTGCTGCCACCTACTGCCAGGTACCCCATATCAGTGACCTCAGTAGTCATTAGACATCGTGAGAGAGCAGAATGGGGCGCTCTGCGGAACTCACGGACTTCGAACGTGATCAGGTGATGGGGTGTCACTTGTGTCATACGCGAGATTTTCACACTTCTAAACATCCCTAGTTCCCCTGTGATAGTGAAATGGAACCATGAGGGGACACGTACAGCACAAAAGTGTACAGGCCGACCTCGTCTGTTGACTGGCAGTGGCCGCCGACAGTTGAAGAGGGTCGTAATGTTTAACAGGCAGGCATCTATCCAGACCATCACACAGGAATTCCCAACTGCATCAGGCTCCACTGAAAGTACTTTGATAGTTAGGCGGGACGTGAGAAAACTTGAATTTCATAATCGAGCGGCTGCTCATAAGGCACACAACACGTCGGTAAATGTCAAACGATGCCTCGCTTAGTGTAAGGAGCGTAAACATTGGACGATTGAAAAGTGGAAAAACGTTGTGTGGAGTGACGAATCACGGTACACAACGTGGCGATCCGATGGCGGGGTGTGGGTATGGCGAATTCCCGGTGAACGCCATCTGCCAGCGTGTGTAGTGGCAACAGAAAATTCAGAGGCAGTGGTGTTATGGTGTGGTCGGGTTTTTCATGGAGGGGGCTTGAACGCCTTGTTGTTTTGCGTGGCGCTATCACAGAACAGGCCTACATTGATGTTTTAAGCACCTTCTTGCTTCCCACTGTTGAAGAGAAATTCGGGGATGGCGATTGCATCTTTGCCGGCCGGTGTGGCCGTGCGGTTCTTCAGTCTGGAACTGCGTGACCGCTACGGTCGCAGGTTCGAATCCTGCCTCGGGTATGGATGTGTGTGATGTCCTTAGGTTAGTTAGGTTTAAGTAGTTCTAAGTTCTAGGGGACTGATGACCATAGATGTTAAGTCCCATAGTACTCAGAGCCATTTGAACCATTTTTTGATTGCATCTTTCAACCCGATCAAGCACCTGTTCATAATGCACGGCCTGTGGCGGAGTGGTTACAGGACAATAACATCCCTGTAATGGGCTGGTTTGCACGGAGTCCTGACCTGAATCATATAGAACAATTTTGGGTGTTTTGGAACGCCGACTTCGTGCAAGGCCTCACCGACCAACATCGATACCTCTCCTGAGTGCAGCACTCCGTGAAGAGTGGGCTGTCATTCCCCAAGAAACCTGCTTGCGAGAGTGGAAGCTGTCATCACGGCTAAGGGTGGGCCAACACCATATTGAATTCCAGCATTACCGATGGAGGGCGCCACCAACCTGTAAGTCTTTTTCAGCCAATGTGTCCGGATGCTTTTGATAACATAGTGTAACAGAGCAGCTGTCAAGAGTTTATTTGCCAATTCACGTTTCTTTCAGCTTTTATTATTATTTGGTCAATATCAATCGCAGAGTTAATTTTAGTTAAACTGTGTGCTTGCAATGAAGAACTCTTATTTTTTCTGTCTGATTATTTTCTAGACTATGTCTTCATTTTATGTTTATACTTTTCAAGTCTCTTACTGATTTAACCCGATCGCAGGACCACACTTAATGGGCAAAAAGCGACACCTCGAATTAAATTTTCGGCATGATAGCTTACTAAAACCAGTTCCCACCTGGAAAAATACTGCAAACAGTAGTTAGCTATTATTCTCTTAATGAGATAATAGACAAACTTCCATTACTGTCTAATTTATAAATCAGTTTTTGTTTCAGTTCGGAACGTTATAATGTGATGCAATTTTCATGGGAATAATCGCTGCACAATTCTTCTTGCGTGCCGGCCGCAGTGGCCGTGCGGTTCTCGGCGCTACAGTCTGGAGCCGAGCGACCGCTACGGTCGCAGGTTCGAATCCTGCCTCGGACATGGATGTGTGTGATGTCCTTAGGTTAGTTACGTTTAATTAGTTCTAGGTTCTAGGCGACTGATGACTTCAGAAGTTAAGTCGCATTTCTTCTTCCGTGCTGTTCCATCTACCCGTACAAAAGTTATTTCCAAGATAAAATTATTAAAATTCTAAGTACCACCAAACCGCTCTCGTAGCTGTAGTGTCGCTGCACACATCTTGTTACCAGGTATAACTGCGGAATTTCTGTCCAAACTAGCACCATATTCCGCTCGCTACAGTCTTGGACGAACGCATTTTTCCACGATTGAAAGAACATCGTTGTAGAGAAACTTGGTATTGAAAGATTTCATTGCAAATGTTACGTGCATACCTGTTGGGATCAGTAAAAATACAGTACAGTCTGCACTCATGTCGTAACAATGAGTCTAGCGAGCAAGCACCAACAGAATATGCCTCTTGGCTGCCTTTATTTCGTACCGCAGTACTAAGGAGGAGAATATAGCAAGTGCCATCACCCGGTTTCCCAGGAACTTCGCTCAGTGGAAGAGGAGTAAAAATAAGAGAACACTTGTCTCAGTTTATCCGTAGACACGTGACAGTTTCTGAAAAAGGGATGGTCAAAGTTTTCGAGGCACTCTATGTGCCTTTTACCACGCGAGACCATCATACGAAAAAAATGGTTCAAATGGCTCTGAGCACTATGGGACTTAACATCTGAGGTCATCAGTCCCCTAGAACTTAGAACTACTTAAACCTAACTAACCTAAGGACAGCACACAACACCCAGCCACCACGAGGCAGAGAAAATCCCTGACCGCGCCGGGAATCGAACCCGGGAACCCGGGCGTCGGAAGCGAGAACGCTACCGCACGACCACGAGATGCGGGCCCATCATACGAAATGGTGGCTCAGGTCTTAGCCTCACAGCCTTTTCACTTTGCGCCTGTTGATCGAAATTCAGTTATTGTTTTCATGTTCATTGTTTTCATTACCCAGTCATATCCGTAGAATCTTACTTATCAAATTAACGGATACAAGGGCGTTGTATTAATTCAAAATTACGATTTCACAGTAAGTGTCACACATTTGTTATATAGTAAATACAGATGTGTACTGTATGTTGAGGGGTTACAATCTTTTTAAATTGTCGTATTCTGATACTTCGTTCTCATCTCAATTCTTGGATGATACCGATCATAGAAACATTCGAAACACAGATATTCTGAACATTGTGAGTGCTGAATCCTGCCTGCTCTTTAAATATGGGGTGTGTAGGAAACCCACTTCTCGGATCGCTAGAGAACAAATCAAGCAAATCGGATTAATGAATTTAATTATAGTAAGATACATGACAATAATTAACTATGAGAATTTACAATAATGTGTCGCAAGCAAATGGCGACAGACAAATAAGAAGTCTCTTCAGCATATACAATTCATGAGCACTATGGGACTTAACATCTATGGTCATCAGTCCCCTAGAACTTAGAACTACTGGTGCTTGCAATTAAATGTGTATCAACATACACTACAGGAATTTGCACTGAAAAAATTTCATACAATTTTCCCATTTTTAAAATACTTCCATCTGACGTTCACTTACACTACCGGCCATTAAAATTGCTACACCACGAAGATGACATGCTATAGAAGCGAAATTTAACCCACAGGAAGCAGATGCTGTGATATGTAAATGATTAGCTTTTCAGACCATTCACACAAGGTTGGCGCCGGTGGCGACACATACAACGTGCTGACATGAGGAAAGTTTCCAACCGATTTCTCATACGCAAACAGCAGTTGATCGGCGTTGCCCGGTGAAACGTTTTGATGCCTCGTGCAAGGAGGAGAAATGTGTATCATCACGTTTCCGACTTTGATAAAGGTCGGATTGTAGCCTATCGCGATTGCGGTTTATCGTATCGCGACATTGCTGCTCGCGTTGGTCGTGATCCAATGACTGTTAGCAGAATATGGGATCGGTGGGTTCAGGAGGATAATACAGAACGCAGTGCTTGATCCCAATGGCCTCGTATCACTAGCAGTCGAGATGACAGGCATCTTATCCACATGGCTGTAACGGATCGTGCAGCCACGTCTCGATCCCTGAGTCAACAGATGGGGACTTTTGCAAGACAATAACCATCTGCACGAACAGTTCGACGACGTTTGCAGCAGCATGGACTATCAGCTTGGAGCCCATGGCTGCGGTTACCCTTGACGCTGCATCACAGGCAGGAGTGGCTGTGATGGTGTCCTCAACGACGAAACTGGGTGCACGAATGGCAAAACGTCATTATTTCGGATGAGTCAAGGTTCTGTTTTGTTTACAGCATCATGATGGTCGCATCCGTGCTTGCCGACATGGCGTGTATTCGTCATCGGCATACTGGCGTATCAGCCGGCGTGATGGCATTGGGTGCCATTGGTTACACGTCTCGGTCACCTCTTGTTCGCATTGACGGCGCTTTGAACAGTGGACGTTACATTTCAGATGTGTTACGACCCGTGGTTCTACCATTCATTCGATCCCTGCGAAACCCTACATTTCAGCAGGATAGTGCACGACCGCATGTTGCAGGTCTTGTACGGGCCTTTCTGGATGCAGAAAATGTTCGACTGCTGCCCTGGCCAGCACATGCTCCAGATCTTCCACCAATTAAAAACTTCTGGTCAATGGTGGCCGAGCAACTGGCTCGTCACAATGCGCCAGTCACTACTCTTGATGAACTGTGGTATCGTGTTGACGCTGCATGAGCAGCTGTACCTGTACACGCCATCCAAGCTCTGTTTGACTCAATGCCCAGGCGTATCAAGGCCGTTATTACGGTCAGAGGTGGTTGTTCTGGGTACTGATTTCTCAGGATCTATGCACCCACATTGCGTGAAAATGTAATCGCATGTCAGTTCTAGTATAATATATTTGTCCAGTGAATACCCGTTTATCATCTGCATTTCTTCTTGGTGTAGCAATTTTAATGACCAGTAGTGTAGTAGACGAATAAGGACAATGTTAGATCATTATACAGTGGAAAGCATTGGTATAGTAACCTCCTATAGGCACGGATATATAAACGAAAAACAAGCAAATGTCGGGTTTCGAAGACGTGGCGTAAAATGAAGAAACCTTTCTGCCCAAGGATGCCGCACGATGAAGACAAGTACCTGGAAAACCACTTGCACACCGTCATTGTTTTTTCAGAAATAGTCGAGAAACTACGGAGAAGCGGAGACACATGTTTGCTTATTTTTACCTCTCTTCCTGTTGGCGAAGATTCTGGGAAATCAGGTTATGCCACTTACCGTGTTTTCTCGCAGTGACGACAATTGTGCGTCATTAAGCTCATGCCACACTGTGAACGAATTCTGACAAGAGGTGGGTGAAGCCTACTTATTTTCAAGTGGAACTGACGTATGGTTGTTTGTTTGTAAAAAAAATAGTATTGCGCTGGTGTTGAAAGACACATTTGTAGGAGATGGGGGTTCGTGGAGTGATATGTTGACGCTACTAGCCATCGCTCCGCATGCCATTAACTCACTGGCTTCCTGCCATGACTCACGGGCCTGTCGGTGCACCAAGGCAGCGCCGAGGTGAGGCGTCGTTTCCCTGGTGCCGGATTACAGGATGGCGTGCTGGCTGACTGCTGCTGCCGCTACGTGACTCAACCACCGACACCTGCCCTACGCGCCAGCTCAAGCGTGACACCTGCGCAGTTCCGTGTTTCTTTCTTTCTCAACGGCTACAAGCCAGGTGAGCCCACCTGTCGTATCCTTCATACCTTTAACAACGAATGACCGTCTTGCAGTACTATGCTGCGATCCCCCTCTTATAATACACTCCTGGAAATTGAAATAAGAACTCCGTGAATTCATTGTCCCAGGAAGGGGAAACTTTATTTACACATTCCTGGGGTCAGATACATCACATGATCACACTGACAGAACCACAGGCACATAGACACAGGCAACAGAGGATGCACAATGTCGGCACTAGTACAGTATATATCCACCTTTCGCAGCAATGCAGGCTGCTATTCTCCCATGGAGACGATCGTATAGATGCTGGATGTAGTCCTGTGGAATGGCTTGCCATGCCATTTCCACCTGGCGCCTCAGTTGGACCAGCGTTCGTGCTGGACGTGCAGACCGCGTGAGACGACGCTTCATCCAGTCCCAAACATGCTCAATGGGGGACAGATCCGGAGATCTTTCTGGCCAGGGTAGTTGACTTACACCTTCTAGAGCACGTTGGGTGGCACGAGATACATGCGGACGTGCATTGTCCTGTTGGAACAGCAAGTTCCCTTGCCGGTCTAGGAATGGTAGAACGATGGGTTCGATGACGGTTTGGATGTATCGTGCACTATTCAGTGTTCCCTCGACGATCACCAGAGGTGTACGGCCAGTGTATGTGATCGCTCCCCACACCATGATGCCGGGTGTTGGCCCTGTGTGCCTCGGTCGTATGCAGTCCTGATTGTGGCGCTCACCTGCACGGCGCCAAACACGCATACGACCATCATTGGCACCAAGGCAGAAGCGACTCTCATGGCTGAAGACGACACGTCTCCATTCGTCCCTCCATTCACGCCTGTCGCGACACCACTGGAGGCGGGTTGCACGATGTTGGGGCGTGAGCGGAAGACGGCCTAACGGTGTGCGGGACCGTAGCCCAGCTTCATGGAGACGGTTGCGAATGGTCCTCGCCGATACCCCAGGAGCAACAGTGTCCCTAATTTGCTGGGAAGTGGCGGTGCGGTCCCCTACGGCACTGCGTAGGATCCTACAGTCTTGGCGTGCATCCGTGCGTCGCTGCGGTCCGGTCCCAGGTCGACGGGCATGTGCACCTTCCGCCTACCACTGGCGACAACGTCGATGTACTGTGGAGACCTCACGCCTCACGTGTTGAGCAATTCGGCGGTACGTCCAGCCGGCCTCCCGCATGCCCACTATACGCCCTCGCTCAAAGTCCGTCAACTGCACATACGGTTCACGTCCACGCTGTCGCGGCATGCTACCAGTGTTAAAGACTGCGATGGAGCTCCGTATGCCACGTCAAACTGGCTGACACTGACGGCGGCGGTGCACAAATGCTGCGCAGCTAGCGCCATTCGACGGCCAACACCGCGGTTCCTGGTGTGTCCGCTGTGCCGTGCGTGTGATCATTGCTTGTACAGCCCTCTCGCAGTGTCCTGAGCAAGTATGGTGGGTCTGACACACCGGTGTCAATGTGTTCTTTTTTCCATTTCCAGGAGTGTAGTAACAGACGTAGACATGTAATAGTGTACCACTCCGCCTTCGCACTGGTAACACACATGTGCGTTTACACGTGTGGGGCCTTGCGCTTACTCGTCGGGCGACTGTAGTCTGCCCCACACAGAAGAAGAGGTTTGAGTCCTGCCTCGGGCATGGGTGTATGTGTTTGTCCTTAGGATAACTTAGATTAAGTAGTGTGTAGGCTTGGGGACTGATGACCTTAGCAGTTAAAGTCCCATAAAATTTCACACACATTTGAACAGAAGTAGGGTCGCCCTTTGTGAACACGGGTATGAATGGAATCGATCGTACACACATATGAGGAAGATGCATGCAACCTACACGCGTTTCGTCCGAGGAGCTTGAATTCTACTATCCACCACATTGCAGAGCTTGAAATAAGGAATCTGGGATGTCAGATTTTTGCCTTGGAGGAGAAGAACGTGTCGCTGAAATGCGACGTCGTTTCACGCTACAAGCAGAGCATAGGAGGCACCATATTGTATGACGCTCATAATCGCATTTGGTTGGTTTTCTTCCTCATAGAGCATTTCGTACGAATATAACCTGTTTCAAAGCATCTGCAAATTCAGGATCTCTCGAAAACGTGTCGCTTTAACTGCGATACGTTAAAATAAAGTGACAGGCGTGTAAACACTTTCTGTAGCTCATGTTTTCAGTATTACTACTTGTGTGCTACGAAAGTTACGCCGTTTCAGTGCTACAGCGCAATGTTAATCTATCAGGTACAATTTGCATATTAAATACCAAATCTGTAAATACAATCTTCAGATATTGTAGGCCATATACGGAGGAAGATTGATATATCGAAGTTGTAGCGCAATTGATAGCGTCGTGGATTCTAAAACGTGTAGATCTAGGTAGCAGGTTGTTGTCCGTCTTCTTCCAAATTTTTTCCACCTTTTCTTTGTTAAGAGGTTTTGGGTGTCTTATGCGTTTGATAGAAGCATTATCTCAAAAGTCAGAGACATTTATCATAAATAAAGTATTTGCGCAATTCCAGTTACAAAGGCCAATGACTGACATGTTTCCTCAGTGTCTCGAAGTTACACGCTGGAAGTTTGTGCTGTTATGATATTTTCTGTAAAATATATACGTTACCGGCACTGCGTGTAATGTATGGAATGCCTAAAATCGAACGTCAAAGTATGAAAAGATTGATGTTTTATACATTGCCTAGGCATTGTATATCTTGCCAAATTGTCTGCTGGCAAAGTACGATACGACTAATCCCGCCAGTTTTCTCCTACCTCCACTGTTTGTGATGGTGTTCGGTTCTTTGTTTAATGGTTGCGATGACAGTGTATTGTTGTAACACGTTCAGCTGTCACGCCAAGGATATCGCCATAATAGTTCTCCAGTTGCGGCGGCGCGGTTCTTTCCGTCCCTTTACGACGTACCTGCACCTACATGTGAACATTGTCTTAGCATATCATCAGTAGGGAAGCCGAGCGAAACCTACTGTACTTCGACGTGAACCAGGCTGCAATTAAAGTCACGAATCTACGTTTCGGGAGAAAGTTTTCACACGAAATGAAAGGTTCAAAATTTTGTCCTCAATTAATATACTCTGAAACTTAGGTGAACAAGTATCACTGCCACAGTCTTAACACAGTCATTCATAATCCTTTTCACGCACGTTAGCAAGTTTATGGTGTTGCATTTCCCGAAAACGTAATAGCTACAAAAATACTGATTGTTTTTCATTGAGAATGCTCGCCAAATATTAAGTCTGTCGGCACCTAATGCAGTCACAGTTTTTAGCCACCGACCTGCTCAATACGACACGCGGAATATATGTCTTTTCTCGTCACAAAATTCACTTAAAAATTCCTAAATTTCTACACACCCATCGGAATAATTATGCCGTCACTTTACCACACTTTTGATGTATGAAACACTGCTAGATCCGGCAACTTATCATTTCCATCGGAACTACTACTACACACGTCCGAACTGTTTCATGGCTAGGCTCCAACTCCTCTCTAGAATACTCTCTAAGTCTTCTCTACCAGCAGAGAAAAGGCGCGCGAAGAACACTGCTTTACCATTTGTCAAATTACTTAACAGCCAATAGCAAAACAACATTCTCCCACGTCAGTCCGCGCTTTTCACCAATAACCAATCGCAAAGTAGTAAATCTAACGACTGCAGTTTTTACCGAAGTAATTATCTAATTTGCTGAAGTTTTGTTTATGTATAAAGTTATTTACTAATGTTATTTATACCTGAGTTAACTTTCCCTTTACCATAATCTTACTTTACAAATCTATTCTACAAAAATCCCCTTTGTCCACATCCACATCTCCTCGAAATGTTCCCACACAAAATCACACTACATAACTCGTTAAACAATTATCTTCATATTAACCTTAAACCACACTCACACATCATTCATACTACTAAAACACATTTATAACATTTTACCTACACAAAAAGATATAATAACACTTTATGAAAATACTAGAACAGTTTATGAAAAACATTCTATTACTTTAGTGCTCTCTAGTGGTCACAATTGAAACTAAAATCACAGTCCCCCTATCCAATATTGTCCTCTATCGGCTGATACATAAACTACGTGCGCGTCCAGTCTCGCGTCACCATCTGTCACTCTCCAGCTCTGAGACACATCTCCCACTTAAACGCCTCCTAGCAACGCCGACTCTTGTTGGTGACGTCACATCAGCTAGGCACGGCGAACGCCAGGTCTGTTGCAGGCAGAAACGCCTGGACGTGCTTATCACTATAAATCTCTTATTTTTGGACAAAATGTTTCGTATTTTTTTGGATTCTGCAGTTTTATTTAGATGAAAGATTTTCTTACTATAGTAAAGCTACAAATTAAGATCATAGTTCTGTATTACTGAATCCTGTCGAAACAAACGTAGATCAATATGAGAAGATGCTTTGCCCCATTGCAAGCTTCGGAAATTTTACATTCAAGTAACTATATTTACTTGATCCATTTTGTTATCGAAACTTACCCCAACCCCCTTACAATTAACTCGTTTCTTTTATTTATTTATTTATTTTCGTTTGACATCGTCACTGGAAATGTGAGCTTATTTACACGTGTAAATGTCTAACAGTTGCCAGTCATTAGACTACAGTCGTTTTCAACGAAAGGAATTCTAAACAGGAAACAAAATAGCTTCACACATCGAAAATACTGCGGAGCTTAAACGTTTTTAAAAATGCACATTAGAAAAGATAAATATGCCCCTCTTGCAACTGAAAGGAGAAACTTTATAACATAAAAAAATTTTATTTGATAAAACAAGTATCTCTCTTTTGCCTCTTCTTCTGTCCCCCAACCCCTCCCCAACGTGTACAATCGCAAGATATTTCATTAACATTCAGTGCTCCTCACCCCATAGTCAACCAAGATACCGAAAGAAGAGCACCAATATGTTCACAGTTTCTTGTAAAAGCAACCCAGTAACTTCCTCAGTTTTACAAATAAGGCAAAGAAGCACGGATTCTGTTGCTGCTGGACCATGAAGTTGTTTTCGTATGTCAATCCTTAAAACAGGCGGAAATTTAAGTTCAGGAGTACACTATTTGTTAAGAAGTGTAATGAATTGCACAATTAGTTGAGTGCAGAAATCTCTCAGAAGAATGTGTGTTGGTCAACTACCGCCAATAGTTTCACAATTTCCTGTGTCAGAGAGGGAGACACCACCATTATGAGTATGCCTGTAACAGACCTGGCGTTCGCCGTGCCTAGCTGACGTGGCGTCACGAACAAGCGCCGAGGCCTTTGAGTCGGTGTTGCTCCAAGGCAGGATCGGTATACGGCGCTACGCCTCAACCCGCGCACTTCCGTGCTTCTTTCTTTCTCAACGAACGCGCTGGTAGCTCCAAGCCAGGTGTGGGGCCTTGCGGCTAGTCGTCTTGCGACTGTAGCCTGCCCCACACAGTAGTAGATACGCCCAATGTGAACACAGATATGAATGGAATCGCTCGTACGCACATGGTGAGGAAGATGCATGCAACCTACACGCGTTTCGTTCGAGGAGCTTGAATTCTACTTTCCATCACATTGCTATTCACAATATACATAAATGACCTTGTGGATCACACCGGAAGTTCACAAAGGCTTTTTGAGGATGATGCTGTGGTATACCGAGAGATTGTAACAGTGGAAAATTGTACTGAAATGCAAGAGGATCTGCAGCGAATTGACGCATGGTGCAGGGAATGGCAATTGAATCTCAATGTAGACAAGTGTAATGTGCTGCGAATACATAGAAAGAACTATATCAAACAGCAACATTAGCATCAAATGGTTCAAATGCATCTGAGCACTGTGCGACTTAACTTCTGAGGTTATCAGTCGCCTAGAACCTAGAACTAATTAAACCTAACTAACCTAAGGACATCACACACATCCATGCCCGAGGCAGGATTCGAACCCGCGATCGTAGCGGTTGCTCGGCTCCAGACTGCAGCGCCTAGAATCGCACGGCCACTCCGGCCGGCAGTTAATTCCATAAATTATCTGGGAGTGAGCATTAGGGGTGATTTAAATTGGAATGATCATATAAAGTTGATCGGCGGTAAAGCAGATGCCAGACTGAGATTCATTGGAAGAATCCTAAGGAAATGCAATCCGAAAACAAAGGAAGTAGGTTACAGTACGCTTGTTCACCCGCTGCTTGAATACTGCTCAGCAGTGTCGGATCCGTACCACATAGGGTTGATAGAAGGGATAGAGAAGATCCAACGGAGAGCAGCGCGCTTCGTTACAGGATCATTTAGTAATCGCGAAAGCGTTACGGAGATGATAATAAACTCCAGTGGGAGACTCTGCAGGAGATACGCTCAGTAGCTCGGTACGGGTTTTTGTGGAAGTTTCGAGAACATACCTTCACAGAGGTGTCAAGCAGTATATTGCTCCCTCCTACGTATATCTCGCGAAGAGACCATGAGGATAAAATCAGAGAGATTAGAGCCCACACAGAGGCATACCGACAATCCTTCTTTCCACGAACAATACGAGACTAGAATAGAAGGGAGAATCGATAGAGGTACTCAAGGTACCCTCCGCCACATACCGTCAGGTGGCTTCTGGAGTACGGATGTAGATGTAGATGTAGAGCTTGAAATAAAGAACCTGGGATGACAGATTATTGCCTTGGTGGAGAAGATTTCGAAATGTGGTGCTATAGAAGAATGCTGAAGATTAGATGGGTAGAGAGGTATTGAATAGAACTGGGGAGAAGAGAAATTTGTGGCACAACTTGACTAGCAGAAGGGATCGCTTGGTAGGACATATTCTGAGGCATCAAGGGATCACCAATTTCGTGCTGGAGGGCAGAGTGGAGGGTAAAAATCGTAGAGGGAGACCAAGAGATGAATACACTAAGCAGATTCAGGAGGATGTAGGCTGCAGTACGTACTGTAAGATGAAGAAGCTTCCACAGGATGGAGTAGCACGTAGAGCTGCATCAAACCAGTCTTAGGATTGAAGACCACAATAACAACAACGGAGAAGAAAGTGTCGCTGAAATGCGACGTCGTTTTACGTTACAAACAGAGCATAGGAGCATCATACGGTATGGCGTTCAGCATTGCATTTTGTTAGTTTTCTTTCTCATGAATATAACCTGTTTCAAAGCATCTACAAATTGAGGATCTCTCGAAAACGTATCGATTTAACTTCGATACGTTATAATAAAGTGACAGGAAACTAGATCTCGCCGGCCGCTGTGGCCGAGCGGTTCTAGGCGCTTCAGTCCGGAACCACGCTGCTGTCACGTCCGCATGTTCGAATCCTGCCTCGGGCATGGATGTGTGTGATGTCCTTAGGTTAGTTAGATTTAAGTAGTTCTAAGTCTAGGGGACTGATGAACTCAGATGTTAAGTCCCATAGTGCTTGGAGTCATTTGAATTTAAACTACATCTCGGCATGTAAACACTTTCTGTAGCTGATGTTTTCAGAGTTTCAGCTTGTGTGCTACGAAAGTTACACCGTTTCAGTGCTACAGCGCTATGATAATCTATCATAAACGCGTCTTTCTTATTTATTTATTGTTCCGTGGGACCAAACTAAGGAGAAATCTCCATGGTCATGGAACGAGTCAATACGATAATAGAAACAGATGAAATGAAATATAAAAACATATTCAGGCGACAAGACGTCAGTTTAAATAAAGAAAATCAACTATGTAACACTGGAATTTGCTTAGTTGTTTAGCTCTTCCAGGAGCTCCTTGACAAAATAGAAGGAATGAGCCATGAGGAAACTCATCAGTTTAGACTTAAAAGACTTTGGGCTACTGCTAAGATTTTTGAGTTCTTGTGGTAGCTTATTGAAAATGGATGCAGCAGGATACTGCTCTCCTTTCTGCACAAGAGTCAAGGAAGTGCATTCCACATACAGATTTGATTTCTGCCTAGTATTAACTGAGTGAAAGCTGCTAACTGTTGGGAATAGGCTAATATTGCTAACAACAAACGACATTAACGAAAATATATACTGTGAGGGCAATGTCAGAATTTCCAGACTATTGAATAGGGGTTGACAAGAGGTTCTCAAACTTCACCACATATAGCTCGAACAGCCCGTTTTTGAGCCAAAAATACCCTTTTTGAATCAGAAGAATTACCCCAAAAAGTAATTCCATACGACATAAGCGTATGAAAATATGCGAAGTAGACTACTTTTCGTGTTGAAGTGTCACTTATTTCAGATACTGTTCTAATGGTAAATAAAGCAGCATTTAGTTTCTGAACGAGATCCTGGACATGGGCTTTCCACAACAGCCTACTATCTATCCGAACGCCTAGGAACTTGAAGTGTTCCGTTTCGCTTATAATATGCCCATTCTGTCTGATCAAAATATCGGTTCTTGTTGAATTGTGAGTTAGAAACTGTAAAAACTGAGTCTTACTGTGATTTAGCATCAAATTGTTTTCCACAAGCCACGAACTTATTTCAGCAACTACATTATTTGATACTGTTTCAATATTACACACAAGATCCTTCACTACCAAGCTGGTGTCATCAGCAAACAGAAATATTTTTGGATCACCTGTAATACTAGAAGGCATATCATTTATATAAATAAGAAATAGCAGTGGCCTCAGCACCGACCCTTGGGGAACGCCCCACTTAACAGTGCCCCATTGCGACTGAACATCGCTACCACCCTCAATATTGCCCAGAATTGCCTTCTGCTTTCTGTTCTTAAAGTAAGAGGCGAACCAATTGTAAGCTACTCCCCTTACTCCATAATGGTCCAACTTCTGCAGTAATATTTTGTGGTCAACACAGTCAAAAGCCTTCGTTAAATCAAAGAAAACACCTAGCGTTCGCAACCTTTTATATAATCCGTCCAAAACCGCACAGAGAAAAGAAAATATAGCATTTTTAGTTGTTAAACCATTTCTAAAACCAAACTGAACATTTGACAGCAAATTATGTGAATTTAAATGCTCCAGTAACCTTGTATATACAACCTTCTCGATAACTTTAGCAAACACCGATGGCATAGAAATAGGTCTATAATTGTCAACATTATACCTGTCTCCCTTTTTATAAAGTGGTTTCACTACCGAGTACTTTAATCAGTCAGGAAACTGAACTTCCCCGCAAGGGGCCCTCCCGGCCAACAATGCCATACGATCATTTCATTTCGTTTCAATGATTTAATTATTAACTCAATCTCCCTCTTGTCAGTATCATGGAGGAGCTTTCAGGTAACAGTCTCGGAACACTTTTTTCTAAGAGCGCTATATGATTCCCTGTTGGGACTAGGTTTCTATTTAGCTCACCTGCTATATTCAGAAAGTGATTACTAAACACTGTACATATATGCGACTTATCAGTAACACGAACATTCCCACTATGCACTGATTCTATATCCTCAACCTGTCTCTGCAGACCAGCCACTTTCTTTACGACTGACCGTATGGTTTTAATTTTCTCCTGAGACTTAGCTACTCAATCTGCATACCACTTACTTTTTGCCTTCCTAATAACATTTTTAAGCACCTTACATTACTGTTTGTAATGGGCTGCTGCATTTAGATTTTGACTGTTTCTAGCGTTTTGATATAATTGCCACTTTGTTCTACAAGATATTCTTATCCCTTTAGTCAGCCACCCAGGCTGCTGTTTGTGCTAGTACCCTGTTTTGAACGTTCTAACGTAAAACCAATTTTCAAAGAGCACGAGAAAACTCTTGAGGAAAGCATTATATTTATCGTCTACTGTATCAGTGCTATAAAAATCTTGCCACTCTTGTTCCTTGATAAGGTTTACAAACGTCTCTACAGCAACTGGATCAGCTTTCTTACACAGTTGACTAACTACACTCCTGGAAATGGAAAAAAGAACACATTGACACCGGTGTGTCAGACCCACCATACTTGCTCCGGACACTGCGAGAGGGCTGTACAAGCAATGATCACACGCACGGCACAGCGGACACACCAGGAACCGCGGTGTCGGCCGTCGAATGGCGCTAGCTGCGCAGCATTTGTGCACCGCCGCCGTCAGTGTCAGCCAGTTTGCCGTGGCATACGGAGCTCCATCGCAGTCTTTAACACTGGTAGCATGCAGCGACAGCGTGGACGTGAACCGTATGTGCAGTTGACGGACTTTGAGCGAGGGCGTATAGTGGGCATGCGGGAGGCCGGGTGGACGTACCGCCGAATTGCTCAACACGTGGGGTGTGAGGTCTCCACAGTACATCGATGTTGTCGCCAATGGTCGGCGGAAGGTGCACGTGCCCATCGACCTGGGACCGGACCGCAGCGACGCACGGATGCACGCCAAGACCGTAGGATCCTACGCAGTGCCGTAGGGGACCGCACCACCACTTCCCAGCAAATTAGGGACACTGTTGCTCCTGGGGTATCGGCGAGGACTATTCGCAACCGTCTCCATGAAGCTGGGCTACGGTCCCGCACACCGTTAGGCCGTCTTCCACTCACGCCCCAACATCGTGCAGCCCGCCTGCAGTGGTGTAGCGACAGGCGTGAATGGAGGGACGAATGGAGACGTGTCGTCTTCAGCGATGAGAGTCGCTTCTGCCTTGGTGCCAATGATGGTCGTATGCGTGTTTGGCGCCGTGCAGGTGAGCGCCACAATCAGGACTGCATACGACCGAGGGACACAGGGCCAACACCCGGCATCATGGTGTGGGGAGCGATCTCCTACACTGGCCGTACACCTCTGGTGATCGTCGAGGGGACACTGAATAGTGCACGGTACATCCAAACCGTCATCGAACTCATCGTTCTACCATTCCTAGACCGGCAAGGGAACTTGCTGTTCCAACAGGACAATGCACGTCCGCATGTATCCCATGCCACCCATCGTGCTCTAGAAGGTGTAAGTCAACTACCCTGGCCAGCAAGATCTCCGGATCTGTCCCCCATTGAGCATGTTTGGGACAGGATGAAGCGTCGTCTCACGCGGTCTGCACGTCCAGCACGAACGCTGCTCCAACTGAGGCGCCAGGTGGAAATGGCATGGCAAGCCGTTCCACAGGACTACATCCAGCATCTCTACGATCGTCTCCATGGGAGAATAGGAGCCTGCATTGCTGCGAAAGGTGGATATACACTGTACTAATGCCGACATTGTGCATGCTCTGTTGCTTGTGTCTAGGTGCCTGTGGTTCTGTCAGTGTGATCATGTGATGTATCTGACCCCAGGAATGTGTCAATAAAGTTTCCCCTTCCTGGGACAATGAATTCACGGTGTTCTTATTTCAATTTCCAGGAGTGTATATTTAACATGCGTTGCAGCACAAAAATCTTTTAGAGTTAAAATTTGTGCATCATGATCTGAAAGGCCATTCACCTTTTTGCTAACAGAATGCCCTTCTAGTAATGAGAAATGAACAAAAATGTGTCTATGGTTGTTCTACTGTTCCCTTGAACTCTCGTTGGAAAGAATAGGTTTGCATAAGGTTATATGAATTAAGGAGGTCTACCAGCATCCTTTTCCTTGCACAATCACTTATACAATTAATTTTGAAGTCACCACAAACAACTAACTTTTTGTATTTCCTATAAGGTGAACCAAGAACCTTCTCTAGCTTTAGCAAAAATGTTGTGAAATTGGCGTCTGGGGATGTATAAATAACAACAGTTAGAAGTTTAGCTCCATTAAATTTAACCTCACCTGCACAACATTCAAACACCTTTTCAGTGCAGTACTTTGAAACATCAAATGGGATACCGTTTTTCACATGCATGGCTACTCCCCCACACTGCAAAGAGCTCTGAGAAAAGATATCAGCCAACCTGTATCCTGCTAAAGGAAGCCTCTGAAATGTCTGCTTATTTAAGAAGTGTTCAGATATACCAATAATTTCAGAGTCAACATCTATAAGCAGTTCACTAACTTTATCTCTAATACCTTGTATATTTTGATGAAATATACTAATTCCCTCATTACTCGGATACCTAAGCTTTGTCAAAAGGGGTTCCTTTGTTAGAGAGACTTCCCTTAAGCAGGAATGCCTACCAGCTGACTTCAATCTAAAAAAGGTGCAGCTCTAACACCCACTACTGCAGGAATTTTCCTATGGGTGATCCCACCACCCCCACCTATGCTGTCACCTATAAGCTTTGCCAACCACCACTTCCCATACTTGTTGAGGTGCAGGCCATGTCTAGTGAAACCGGTCCTGCTGATAGAGTCCACCGACACCACTGAAATGTGACCCATGCTTTCTGTCATCAGCGCACCTCCAAGACTCATGTTATTACGCTTGACGGCTGTATTAAGATGAGGCCGATCGTGACGCTGAAACAGTTCCACGAAATGCACATTCGTGTTGCCAGTCTGAGAGGCTATCTTTTCCAGGTCAGCATCTATGTCATACTCCCCTTCCCTATCAATACTATTACCAGCCCCACCCACAATCACTACCTGATCCTCTTTAGTAAAATCCCTACATAACCCCCCTATGTTAAGAGTCACCTGAGCCAACCCTGCATTAGGCTTCACACTGCTGGTGACCTGGTACTCACTCCCCAGCACTTCCTGCAACTGCTGGCCTACACCTCTTCCATGAGGACTACCTAACAGCAGAGCCTTCTTCTTCCTCTTGGACTTTGCAACTGTCCTAGCCACCGTAACTGCTGAGGTCTGCTGCATTCTTCCTACATGTACAGCTACTAGAGATCCCTCTTCACTAGACTCTTGACAGTTGGTCATACCTATTGCAAATACCAAGAGTAAAACTAACTGAAAATCTTCTTCCCCTAGCAGATCTCTTGCCAACAGCCAGCTCCCATTCCCCAACCCCCTTCTCCCTCCTCATCCTATCTAGCTCCTCCTGTGCGTTTTTCAACTGCACCTGAAGGGCACAGATCTTACGCTCCTGCTCCTCTGTCAGCCTACTCTTACTACATAACCTGCAGTTCAAGGAGAGGATCTCACCAGAATGCCCACTGGCTTCCCCACTGCATTCCCCCCAGTGAAAATACTTCGAACAAGTCTCACACCGCAATCCACTGCTCACGAACCTCCGGCAAAGCCCGCACTTGTCACTCATGGTAAAATTTTACTCTTATTGAACAAGAAAACTACTTTATCTAAGTTCCGCTACTACAGTAAGAAGTTGTTAAAAACCTGACTACAATAATCATAAACTTACTCTACAAGGGAAGTAACTACTATTATTAACAGTATTAATAAACAACAAATGAGAATATAACAAAAGACTAATACAGAAAGAGAATCAGACGTGTAATGACACAGTAACGAAATTAAAAACAGTTCCCAAAAGGTTCTTCTGAAATTATTTCACCAGAAAACACCAAGAACACCGGTTGAAGACTACTAAAGTTCCTAAATAAACCACTATACACAAACAATTAATTAGTACTTTGCTTTCGATGCGCCGCTACAGTTGCAGCTGGTCAGCACGGAAAGTAAACACAGGTAAGAGGTTAAGTTGCTCGATACGAAACACTCACTAATATCAGGTCACAACACAAGAAAGGCAGAGTCGAACGAAGAAACCACTAATAAGTCACTTATAAAGTAAATATTATCACAAAAATCGTTAAAATATGTATCTTAAACCTAAAAAAATATATAAAAATTTAGAGAGCGATCTCACGCAATCACTCTCTTATCTACGACGTCACTCGCTTATGACGTCACACCAAAGATGTCAATGCCGATGTTTGACACTAGTACTGGTACAGTTTGCATATTAATTACTAAATAACGACATATGTGGATACAGCCAGCCGTATACGGAGAGAGACTGATGTACCGAAGTTGTAGCGCAGCTGATAGCGTTGCGGACTCTAAAGCGTGTAGATCAGGGTAGCAAGTGGTATACGGAGAGAGACTGATGTACCGAAGTTGTAGCGCAGCTGATAGCGTTGCGGACTCTAAAGCGTGTAGATCAGGGTAGCAAGTGGTATACGGAGAGAGACTGATGTACCGAAGTTGTAGCGCAGCTGATAGCGTTGCGGACTCTAAAGCGTGTAGATCAGGGTAGCAAGTGGTATACGGAGAGAGACTGATGTACCGAAGTTGTAGCGCAGCTGATAGCGTTGCGGACTCTAAAGCGTGTAGATCAGGGTAGCAAGTGGTATACGGAGAGAGACTGATGTACCGAAGTTGTAGCGCAGCTGATAGCGTTGCGGACTCTAAAGCGTGTAGATCAGGGTAGCAAGTGGTGTACGGAGAGAGACTGATGTACCGAAGTTGTAGCGCAGCTGATAGCGTTGCGGACTCTAAAGCGTGTAGATCAGGGTAGCAAGTGGTATACGGAGAGAGACTGATGTACCGAAGTTGTAGCGCAGCTGATAGCGTTGCGGACTCTAAAGCGTGTAGATCAGGGTAGCAAGTGGTATACGGAGAGAGACTGATGTACCGAAGTTGTAGCGCAGCTGATAGCGTTGCGGACTCTAAAGCGTGTAGATCAGGGTAGCAAATGGTATACGGAGAGAGACTGATGTACCGAAGTTGTAGCGCAGCTGATAGCGTTGCGGACTCTAAAGCGTGTAGATCAGGGTAGCAAGTGATATACGGAGAGAGACTGATGTACCGAAGTTGTAGCGCAGCTGATAGCGTTGCGGACTCTAAAGCGTGTAGATCAGGGTAGCAAGTGGTATACGGAGAGAGACTGATGTACCGAAGTTGTAGCGCAGCTGATAGCGTTGCGGACTCTAAAGCGTGTAGATCAGGGCAGCAAGTCGTCGTCCGACTTCTTCCAAATTTATTCCACCTTTTCTTTGGTAAGAGGTTTTGGGTTTCTTATGCGTTTGATAGAAGCATTTGCTGCAATTCTAGTCACAAAGGCCAATGACTGAAATGTTTCCTCAGTGGCCAGAAAATCTTAATGTGACTTCCAGTATATGTCTGGAAGTAAGCACAAGTTACACACTGGAAGTTTGTGCTGTTATGAAATGTTCTCTAAAATTTATACGTTACCGGCATTGTGTGTAATGTATGGAACCCCTAAAATTGAACGTCGAAGTATGAAAAGATTGATGTTTTTTACATTGCCTACGCATTGTGTATTTTGACGAATTGTCTACAGGCAAAGTACAATACGACTAATCCCGCCAGTTTTCTTCCACCTCCACTGTTTGTGATGGCGTTCATTTCTTTGTTTAATGGTTGCGATGACAATGTACGTTCAGCTATCACGCCAAGGATATCGCCGTAATAGTTCTCCAGTGTACAGCGACATGTTGAAGTTCCACAGACGCTCTCCCGTTATCATTTCCTATTGCTCTTGCATCACTATGTCGCAAAGGAATGTAGTATCAAGATAGGAATCACGCCATTCTGACATGCAACGACGGTTCTGCGATGAATTATCTCAAGGAAAAAAAAAACTGTGTTTTCATAATCGAGACCAGTTACCACAAGTTAGTCGACGGCGTGAAAAATGCTAACACGATCACGAAGGAGGAACCATGAGACTACTGGCTGATGAAACACTATGACGAAATGATGATCGAGAATAAAACTAAGTTAATCTACAGTCTTATACAAGATACGAGTGGTATTCGGTTTTACGTCGCGGACTCCGAGTTTTCTGACATACTCCGTAAAGCCGTTTCGGCTATTGCTTATGGAGGGCGGGACAGGATGTTGCAAGCAGTATAACATTATCTGTCGCGATAATGAGCTGTACATTCACCTTTGTGAGCATTGACAGTAGAAGCAAAAACGTGTTAAAGAAAGTGTTGTGGTCAAGTCAATGGTTTTTTCAGGATTCGCTTCCCGTTGTCAGGGCCATCTCATCGATTTTCAGTTCCACCCTTATAGAGACTACAAGTTTATAATCGTGTACCACGATCATCTCACTACGTTTATATTTCTCAGGGCACTGGAATGAAAGGGAGCGGAAGAAGTAGCCTGCAGCCTGATCTATATATTTACGTTGCCTGATGCTCTCACGATTCTATAGTCCGATAATGACAGGAAATTGCAGACAATGTGATAAGTAGCCTAAAGTTGTACTGGCCTACTTTGAACATCGTCCATGGGAGGCCGCCCCATGCACGGGAGCGTCGAAAGAGCAAATTTGAACATTCAAAACATAAAAGGTGAAAAAACTAGCTGGAGTGACGAACTGCGGTTCGTCCAACTTATGGAAAACAGTGCTTTTCATTCGGGGATAAATAGATCACCATGCAAAGCTCTGTTCGGCTGCAAAGCTAGAGTAGGTTTTCGGACGTCGTCCTTGCCTGACGACGTTTTATAAGACGCAGAGACTGAGGAAGAGATGGAAAAAATAATAGAACGCGTACATACAATACAATAGTGGAAAGGAAGACGAGATGAATCAATGCCATCTGTGGACATTCTCTTACAGACGATAGCGGCGATGCAGTAGATTATTATGGGGTTGGCTTTTTGTGGTGTTTGCGTCAATATTGAGAAAACTATTTACAGTAAAACAGAATCGAAATTGAACTGTGAGATTCAGACCAAAAAAATGAACAAGAATTCTGAGAAAAAGTTCCTCCCGTGCCTTTGGGAGCCACTGTGTGAGTTCTGATTCACGACGTCAACAAAGGGCGGGGCTACGCAAGATGGCTTTTATCGACTTGGGACTACAGAAGGAACCTTGATGCGGCTCCACGCAAGATCGGAATTAACCGTATGTCCAAACAACTAACGAGAGTTGAAGACGTCCCTGACCACGAAATACCTATCCGATATGCAGCTACTTCGCAGGACACAGGAAGTGGACAAGGATTCGTCAGGTATGTGTGCAACACAAATGCCTAAATATGAGGTGCCATTGTGACAAAAAAGAAAATTAAGTAGAATTCAAAATGTCACTCCAGCCTTCCCTTCTGCAAAAAGCAAGTCATGTCAGTCCTGTTTTGTGTTTTACCAACAACAATATTCTGTGACCTTTCTTTTTTAAGTAATGAAATGGATGTACAAGATCAAACTGCCAAAATGTAGAGTGATTTTCTTTTGTGAAGAAAAAAAGTGAGTACCTACTGTAACAAGTACTTGAGCCTCAGTTCTGCTTTCATTGTTTTCCGGTAAGAATGTCCTGTACATTCTTTCGTAGTTTTGGTCTTTCAGTTTCAAACACATATCAGTTAATAAAGGCTTCTCATATTGTGTCCTTTTAGTACTTTGCGTAAATTTTACTTGTCATTCTGTATAATTCCTAGGAATTGTATAGAATGCCTGGGGAAATTATGTAACATTTTCGAAAAAACTTGTATTTTATAGTTTGCCTAAAACCACCAAGCATTCTGTACATTACCTAGGCATTCTATAGAATACAGGAATTTAACACAATTCTGGTAAAAAATACACTTATCTTTGTGTTAATGGACTGGCTCATGTTTTTAGGTTGCTGGTAAATATCTTTTTCAATGATGATGACCAGCTTCGAAAAAATTCTCCTCTTCCCTTCCCTTACGAAATGAATTTCGATCTTGAAATCTTTGTGATAAAGTATGCTATTTCAGATTGTTTATGGTAAGTTCAACATTGAGAATACGGATATTATGCTGGCGCAAATTGACATTAGACGCTATACCTTAACTATACTCACTTTAAAAAGGAATATGGGATGAAAACTCAAGCGAGTTAACGAATAACTTTTACTAGTATTTATCTCAGATCGTTGTACAGCGTTATCTAGTGTACCTCTATCAACAATTCGATGTTCAAGCCATTCGACGAGCCATATGCATCTTCTCCGCGATTTTCTCCACTCTTCTGCGGTAATCGCAAACAGAACTGACGCAGCTATTTTACGAGCTACCATTTTCGTGAAGAAACAGTGTGGTCTGCGAGGCAAATACAACCGACAACGACCGCTGGAGAGTGCTGAAATCGCAAATCTTGTTAACCAGCTCATCCCGTGTACCGACGACGCTGCTTCTTGTGAGGTCGCACGTGCTGTCAATGTCAACGTTGTTGCCATGTCCCGTGTAAGGACGGCTTCAATATTTACGGCCGAACGACGGTAATAAATTATATGCACATTCTTTCCTCGTTATTCAGTCTCTCTATTAGTGAAAACCACATCAAAAGCCCTACAGCAGTCCCTGAGATTAAACCTCACAACCCCGCAGAAAGACGCAGTGTGCCGCGCGGGATTAGTCGAGCGGTCTCAGGCGCTGCAGTCATGGACTGTGCGGCTGCTCCCGGCGGAGGTTCGAGTCCTCCCTCGGGCATGGGTGTGTGTGTTTGTCCTTAGGATAATTTAGGTTAAGTAGTGTGTAAGCTTAGGGACTGATGACCTTAGCAGTTAAGTCCCATAAAATTTCAAACACATTTGAACATCTGAAAGACGCAGTGGGGGACTTTAATTTAGTAATACTTATAGACGAGTTGGAAATGTAGAATCTGTGGCACAAGCCCGTAATCGCGCTGTCTGTAAGGAGAGTACGACCTTTCTTCGTAGCGTCACTAGGAGGAGGAAGGTATTTTACTTCCTGTCGCCAGACGCCAATTCTTCAAGACAATAATTCACGAAGTATTGTGGGAAATGCACAAGTTCTCTTAAGATCCAAAACGTATGACGGATAGCTTTCTGATTCGTGACGCATAGCAAAACTTCAAATGTCACACAAATGCTTTTAAAAAATACTAACTTATCTATGTAAATATACATATATTGGTCGTAATAATTATACTACTACCACTTGGGAACAACCCCAAAAGTTTGTCAATATTTATATTACAGCATTGTAGAGAAATACGCAGAACTACCGTGGAGGCTGTATTCATCACTGAAGGCGAATAATAATAGCGTAACCCCAAGTAAAGCTATCACCACAATAATAATTTTTTATATTTTTCCCTGCAAACCATTATCATGGCCTGCCATAAAAGTACAAGCTAATAGCTATGAAAAGAAACCAGCAAATTATACATTGTAGGGTGTAATTTAATGTGATTAAATTCTTGTTGTGTTGCTTGTAGTCTTCTTCTACGCCTGGTGACACGTTGAACGATGTCCCTCGATGCACTCGTGAACATTGTTTTGGTCCTCAATTCTTCCAGGGTCATTCCATTGCTTTCTTTGACGTCGTCTATCCACCTTTGCCTCGGCTTGCCTTTCTGACCTTTCGTTCCTCTGAACAATACACCTTTTTATAGTAAGTCTTCTGCTCCCAAGACATTCTCACGAACCTTAATTTCAACTGCAGTATTTTGGCTTGCGAAGCTATTTTCATATATACTTTTTCCAGAACTGTTTTATTTTTTACTTTTTCAACCAGGTTCTTTCTCCAAATCCATATTTCTACAGAATAGATTTTCTGGCAATACACTATTTTAATGATCTACGCCTCACGTCAGTACAAAACTATGGGAAAGACCAAAGTTTCAGCCACTTTTAATATGACACTTATTTTTCGTTTAGCAACTATCTTAACATAATCCCTCTTCTTTTCCTTCTGTTTTTTATTATAGTGGATTTTCAAATGTGTGTTTATCGATCTCCTCAATGACTTCTCTGACATTATCGTCACTTCTGGCATCGAAGTTTTTGTTTTCTTGAAACTGAGCCTTAGGCCAACTTTTCCACTTTCTTTTCGTATTTTTTTCACCATACTTTTAATGTCTTCTTCACTATCAGCTATAAATGTTGTGTCATCTGCATATCTTACATTGTTGATTAAATGCCCCCAGCTCCATTTTCAGTTCCAGTTTCCATATCAGTTAGACCTACAGCTCTCATTGCCTGTTTATCATACAAATTGAAATGAAATGAAGAGTATACAGGGAGTCTATAAAAGAATCTCCCAGTTATAAAATTTAATGGTATCAACTGTAAGCTTGTAGGGTGTTGGTTGAAAGTCACAGCTAAAGAGTAGCTCAGTTTTTAGATAAGCGCGTTCGCGAATACTACTTTCTTGTTTTCCCGCTTGTAGTGCCACATGCGCCACACATTTAAAATGACACTCCTTGAGGGAGCATATTGTGGAATTCAGTTGCCAAAGGCAACAATCTGGAAGGTATTAAGAAAACGTTTACACATGCATCCTTGCTGATTATATTTGACACATGTCAGAAAACCAGATAACTATGATGTACTTTATAATTTTGCAAATGAAGCGTTGCAGCACAAAGATGATTTTCTTGATCGTGTGTTGTTCGGTGATGAGGCTACTTTTCGCCGAAGTGGGAAAGTAAATACTCATAATCTTCGTATTTGGGGGTCATAACATACTGATGAACCTGTACAATATCAAAAAGATTCCGCAGAATTAAACATGTTCTGTGCTGTGTCCCGTTGTCACGTGTACAGACGATTTTCTTCACTGAAGCTACCGTAACACGGGCCTTTTATCAGGATATGGTGCAAGAATATAGAAGACGAATCTGAAAACCTTTTGGCAATTAAATGGAGTCCCTCCACGTTGGCATATCTTTGTACTTCAGTGGTTGAACATCGGAGTCTGTGACCGTTGGATCGGTCGTAACGGTCAATATGGTAGAACTCTTTTCCACTGGCTTCCATGTTCATATGCCTTCGCGCCATGCAATTTTTTTTTCCTCTGGGGCGTAATAAGGGATTTTGTCTACCTTCCGCCGTTACCTGGTGATCTTCCAGAATTGAGACAAGGAACTGAAGAGGCTATTGCTTCCATTACTCCAAACTTGTTAAGGGGAGGTTGAGACGTCCCCTTAGAAAAATTATACAAGACTGGTCTATGTGAAACGTCCTCTTTGAACAATTATACACGAATGTGCTTAAACTGACACACAATATTTTTAGCGCAACGCAATCTGACTTCCAAAAATCCCTACGAAAGAATGGCCCTGACTAACATTAACCTATACGTTTCACAAATAACCTACCTCACAAAAATCTTCGTTACTCAAGCTACTGCAATACAGCGAGCGCCACTACTGCCAGCTTAATAGTCATAATATATATATCAGTTCATGACACCAATTCTTACAAATTTCAAAACACCGCTATCTCTCTCCCCACATCCACCACTGCTGGCGGCTCACCTCCAACTGCACAACGCTACGCGCTGTTAGCATCCAGCTGCCGCTGCTCAACACTACAATGGCAGACAACAATGCAAACTAAACACAGACTGCGCACATCACAGCCAGTGATTTTCATACAGAGCGCTACGTGGCTGCGGCGTTACCAATAAAAAAATCCTAAACAGCCTACTTACATAGCCCCCATGCTCTACACAAAAAAAATTTCCAAATTGTTTTGGGCACTGGCCAATAATGATTTGATAAAATTTTTCATAATTACTATAACAAAGATATCAAATGCAGACACTTATTGATACAATGTTGGTCAGAAGCTAAAATTCTCTCACAGTCCATAAAGACAGTCCTGATCGTTCATCACAGTAAAATTGCAGTGGTTTTTTTTCAAAGTCTGAGCAATAAAAGAAATTGCACTTGGAAGTAGTGGATTTCTAAGCAGTCTTGAGGAAGTAGTGTTGTCCTTCCAACGAAAGACAGTGCTGACTCTCGACATGTAGACAGGTAATGGGCCACAGCAGAGTCAGTCGACATTGAAGACTATCGGTAGGTAGGTCATCACAGAGCAGACCCACTGTAGTCCTGGTAGAGATTACTATTGGTGGGCCACCAAAGGTGCAGACCCACTGCAGTCCTTGTAGAAATAATGATATTGGTGGGTCATCAAAGGTGTAGACCCACTGTAGTCCTTGTAGAGATGGCCAGCAGCCATCGGTTTGACTGTGCAGGCGCACATTCACCATTGAAGAGTCTTGCGGATAATATAACAAGTCCATAACCACCACTTGTGCACTCAGAAAAATTGTTTTGGAAATGTCCTTAGAACCAGCAATGCTGTTATCCAGTCCCTTACTGAATTATTAACACACGTGCAAACACTATCAGTCCCTACTTCTCACATATTGTCCATATACTATGACCAACAGAAACATGTGCAGTGAAATGTAATTTACAAGTTACTTAATTTGATGAACTGGTGTCAATTACAATTTTATAACATAAGAATACAATAACAAAGGTACAAAATACATCTTTAAAGAACATAACAATACAGATAACATTTGTAGTAATACAGGCTTTTCAAAAGAATCGAAATAACAAATACATCAGTATTAAAAAAATTATGACATAAGTACATACACAAAAGATCAGAATAACTTTTGAAACATCAACTTCACACATGAGCATTAGAACAAAACAGAATAAATAATGTGTAAACATCTTTACGAAGTAAATAACATGTTATTAATGCAAATTATATTTGAGGATAACAGTATTCCTCAGTATTCCTCCACTATACACTACTTTTTTGGCCAAACCATTTTCTTATAGCTTCTCAATGCTTTTCTTCCAATTCATCATAGTTAGATTCTTATATAGTCTACCCCCTCTTAAGCTAACTTAAATCTACTGAGCTCGGATGCTTAACAAAGGGACGAGGCAATGCAGCGGCACAAAACAATTAATACAAACAGCACTGACAAAAAAATGCAAGTAAGCATAGCGAGCAGCAATAAATGTAATAATTTATATCTAAACATGACAAAGCTGAAGCACAAAAAATATTACAGTAAAAATGTTTAATACCTATGTCACATCTTAACACTAGAGTGATGCTTCACGAGAACATACGCTAGCAGATAAATTACCAAATCGTAAAAAAAATTATTTATGCAGTTCCTGTGAAGGGAAATGTCTATTTATGTTCCCTCGTTTTCTTAGAAGTAGATCATAATTTTTTTTACTGGATCTGTAGGCATAAAATAACTATATTAGTACATCTATTAAATTTTATTTTAACAAATGCTGCAGTGCAGCTAGAAAATAGATATTAAACAAAATAGGCAAAGCAAGGCGTGAAACGTCATTCGCTAGCCATAATGCAGTAAACAATCTTCCAACTAGCAAAACAATAGACATGAAACGTTGCTCATCATTTCATTTCAGTAAATATCATAAATTAAGAACTCTACAGTGTAATCATGTTTTCAAGTTTGAGGGTGTCGTATTTACGATGCTTTCTACAATGGAATGTCAATAGCGAGGATAATGGCTTCCCCCCCCTTTTTTTTTTTTACCTGTGCCTCTGAAAGGCACACACTAATGGCTTTTTTCCCAGGCGACTGTCGCACAGCTGGGTGCCCACGCCGCATTTCGTGCAGGTGGTCACTTACCTTTCTTACTGAAAAAATTACGACAGCAGTTTCCGCTACAGTGACAGTCTCATATAAAAAATTTCACAGGTCAAGAACTTGCGTTACAAATCTGTAGAAACAAAATCCTATTGATGTAACAGTGTCCAAAAAAGTTCCGTCGGCATTGTAATACATTCACGCATTTACATACATTTCATAACTCTTAAAGTACGATTCTTGGTTTCCAACCACCTTTTTCATAGACCAGAGTCCCTAACCACTACTCATTATTCCTTACATTATTCGTCGACACTTCTTCAATATTTCATCATAACAGATACGTAGCATAACCAAATAACTCATATAGCATCAGCTTAAGCATCTTCAGCAGCATAATTCACATCGTCGTCGTAATAATAACATCATAACACCACAGTCAAATTCTCAAAATCTCTGTAGCTTCCTCCAATAATTTCAAAACCTAAAAAAAATTCTCTGCTCATGTCAAAAGTGTCATCTGCCTCAAACGTACTTTAAAAATCGTGATGCCATACCAAATATGTCATTCAAAGCTCTCATAGTATCACAATGTTTCCGAAAAAATATGAACAGTTCACAAAGTACAGACAAAATACAATTTCATAAGTGTGAAGTTATCCACCTGCGTAATTGCGTAAACATGTGTCACTGACGTAGTAAAAATATGTTTGTTTCTCTGTCAAATAACCAGATAGCTGTGTAACTCTGTGTTAGAGAAATATGGTACCGATGTGCAAAGTTGTATAAACAAATACCATATTAGCTAGGGCTCCTTGTGCTTGCCAAACACATGGTACACAAAGTAAGCGTGTACCCCCCTGAGGAATAATGTAATTATACCCTCAGGTGTTACCGATTACAGCAATGGAATGAAATGTATCACAAAAAACTTTCTTTTTAATTCAACAATATTGATAAATAAATAGTTTAAGTACCAAATTAATCACTCAAATGCGTGCCCTGTAGTGCTAAATGTGCGTTTTGCTGTAAGATAATTGTGTGGAACTGTCGTAGTTATCGTCCTCTGTAAGCAAAGTTCTGCTGAAGTCAATGTACTTACCTCATCATAAACGAAGGTGAAATGCTTTCCGTATAGATATCGCAGTTATTACGTACCTTACCGTGATCAAAAAAGTACTATAATGTAACGTATTGTTGTGCTACGATAAAGGCTGTCTCATTGTAGCTATACCACAAAAGTTACTACTAAAACATGTTTTGCTTTCCAGAATAATACAGAAAAACTGTGCAGATATAAATCAGATACACCGCAAAAGCAACAATGTAAATCGTGTCACATATTAGTAGCATCGTGATATAATCGTGTAGCTATTAGAGAAACCAAATGCTAAGTCATCTTTAACCTCACCGAATGAACTTATAATAAAGAATGTGTTTTCAAGTAAACCAAAATGTTGCATTAAAATCTCATTAGCAGTACTGGTAAATGTTCTAAGTATGTAAGCGTTATAGTCGTTACGTAATCGTGCAACTAACAAGCAAGAATGTACACACACAATAACACTGTGACGTCTGTTCACTATAACAATGCACTCGTAAATACTGTCTAAATAAGTTCTCTAAGTTCTAGACTGGATAGTTAACTTCAAAACATTGTTGCATGTTAACAGTTTCTCAGTGTGACAAAGCATACTAGAAATGTGAAGTGAAATGTTTTATGGCAAAGACAAAGTTAAAAAGCAGATTATCTTTCAATAAACGGTTTTATATGTGAAATGTGGTGCAAACCGTTACTCTTCCTAGTACGCAGAGTTCCAGTTTCAACGCAATTATCATGTGGTTACGTCGGTAAGGAATACTGGAGTTTTTCTCAAGGTTAGCGCCTATGTTATTTTTCTCTGAGCCAGCCGGCGCACGTGGCTGCCTGCGGTGCGAGACATTGTCTGCTATTTCTTTGTTGGCGTGCGTCGTTATTGGGATTAGGAGACCTAACTTCTACAAATTCACCCTGCCGAGAGGGCCCTGCTCTGTTTGAATCCCGCCAGTTCTGCTGTAATTCAGGTCTGTCGTTACGATCATATCGTCTGTCGTCATGTCGGTAGATTGCATAGTTTCTTTCTTGTCGGTCACGTGGTGGTGAATTTCTCCCTGAATCGTAACTGCGCGCTGGACCGTTGCGTCTAAAGTTATTCCGTCTCCCTTGGTAATAATTATTTTGATTCCCATATTGTCTGTGTCTCTGATTGTCTCTGTGATAGTCTTTACAGCGGAGAGACGACCTTTCCCTGTAATTATTACTACTCTGCCAACGGTTGTCATACGGGTGGTGTCTGTTTTGTTCACGATTTGCGTTGTAAGAATACCCTTGTCGTGTCCAGTTATGTCTTTCATCGCGGAATTGCGACGGATATGACCTGTAATTGTTGTGCTTCTGTTTTCACGTTGCGCGATTGTCAGTGTCAATTTCCAGTTCCTGTAAGAGTCGCTGAAAAGCTTCAGTGTGATCTTTGCAACGTCCTACCAAAATAACATTCCTTAAATGTTCCGGCAATTTCATTAAGCAAATGCGGATGAGTTCTGAGGGGCTGTATGGGTTTGACAGGTACTGATTCTTATGTAACATGTCTTCAAAATATTTGACAAGACTGGAAAATTCAGATTGTTCGAAATGTTTCATCATTATGATGCTATGTTTTACTCGGTCTTGTGTAGCTTGAGACCAATATGCTGAGAGGAAGGCATGATAAAATTCTCCTTCACTATGACAATCGTGAATGACCGATCGCATTCTTACAGCTGGTTCATTCTGCAAGTAGCCACACATAAATTCTAATCTTTGCGCTAATGACCAGTTGGGAGGAAAACAATGAGAGAATTGATGGAGCCACGCTTGTGGATGAATGTCGTTGCCAGAATCAGTAGCCTGATCTGAAAGTTCGGCTACTTTCTCCGATAGTGAACACATTTCCTCAGTGTGTTTTTCTGAACCAAGTTTCAGAGTGTCCATTTGTGTTGAAATCGAATCTACTGTGACCTTTATGTTTTCCTGAGTTCTTGCAAGTTGCGTAACAGAATCGGTGGTTGCAACTGAGCCCATTTTATCTTGCAAGGTGTCGTGATTTTCACGAACAATAGTTTGCACTTCTTTTATGGCTGCTTCATGATTCTGTAATGCGTTTTCATGCCGCGAAAAAATAGGTTGAAAATGCTCACAAATTTGTGTTTTTACGTCATTACAGATTTTTTGACATTTCGATTCAATGTTATGTAACTCAGTAGTTAAATCTTCATGTGTTTGTTCAAGTGTGGTGTCTAACTTCCGAAGATTTTGTTCCATTGTGTCTAACTTTTGAAGCTTTTGCTGTGTTTGTCTCTGGTGTTGTTCCATTGTGTCTAACTGTTGCTGTGTTTGTCTCTGGTGTTGTTCCATTGTGTCCAACTTTTGAAGATTTTGTTCCATTGTGTCTAACTTTTGAAGATTTTGTCCCATTTGTTTCTGATTTTGTTCAAGCGTTGTCTCTAACTTTTGTAGCCTTTGTCCCATTTGTTGCATTAACTGTAATAACAGTGCACTGGTGTCTGAAACATGTTCCTCAGTGCTTTTCGGCTTTTCGCATTTTGAAAAGCAGAAAATGTGTCTTGATTTATTTGAGAAAACGGTGAGGACGCAAAATCTGAATCTACAGTATTTGCAAGATTGTGTCCTGTCATTTCGGAATCCTGAGGCGAGCTGTTGCCGACCGATCGATCGATAATGCTTCCCTGTTCACTAATTGTTTCACTGCCTACACCATTATTTGCAGCCCGCTCCATTACCCTATGCGCTATTACCAAATTACTACTTCGAACGTTAGTGAATTCATTACATGGTGACGCTAACACACTGCTTTCGTCTTCACTGTCATTTCTCAGTTTACTTTGAAGCCTAGTGTTACGTTTTTCACACGCCATTATTGTCACAATATTTCAGACGATAACACATAAAAGCACAATTTGAAGAGCAAAAAATAAGAGAACACATTAACATAGCACTGAAAATAATATCTAGTTAATTGCAAGCGAAGTTGCGAAATACTTGGTGCAAATCTACATGCATGCCACAACTGTTTTACTGTAAAAGGATGAAAGAATGCAACTACAAAGGAGATTCTCTCTACAATTACGCGTTAGCAATTAACAAAAGCTACACAAAAACTACAAGAAAAAATAAGAAGATTTCAGTGAGGCATCCTTGGCTAAGGGTCGACATATGAAACGTCCCCTTAGAAAAATTATACAAGACTGGTCTATGTGAAACGTCCTCTTTGAACAATTATACACGAATGTGCTTAAACTGACACACAATATTTTTAGCGCAACGCAATCTGACTTCCAAAAATCCCTACGAAAGAAAGGCCCTGACTAACATTAACCTATACGTTTCACAAATCACCTACCTCACAAAAATCTTCGTTACTCAAGCTACTGCAATACAGCGAGCGCCACTACTGCCAGCTTAATAGTCATAATATATATATATATATATATATATATATATATATATATATATATATATGAGTTCATGACACCAATTCTTACAAATTTCAAAACACCGCTATCTCTCTCCCCACGTCCACCACTGCTGGCGGCTCACCTCCAACTGCGCAACGCTACGCGCTGTTAGCATCCAGCTGCCGCTGCTCAACACTACAATGGCAGACAACAATGCAAACTAAACACAGACTACGCACAGCACAGCCAGTGATTTTCATACAGAGCGCTACGTGGCGGCGGCGTTACCAATAAAAAAATCCTAAACAGCCTACTTACAAGGTTTACTACCTTTGTCCCGAAAGAAGCATGTTCTTTGAGAATTTTTTTCTTGGTATGTTTTATAGATATCAATTTCAGATTTGGTCAAAATGATATTTCCTCTACAAACGGGAATTTTTTCGACCGGAAATGTCGAAGAGCAAAGGCGAAAGTGCCGTCGGAACGAAACAAAACGTTGATGTAGACCTCCAAGTGCGGTATGTCACAGATCAGCCGGCTCGTCTGAAATCAAAATTGAGTTGACGTTAGCGAAATATATAAGACTGTTTAGGAGTTGTACCTCGCTTAATTTATTTGGACACAAAATGGCGGCCATTTGAAAAAAAAATAGGGTTCTTTTCATTGATTTTTCTACTTCGTCGTGGTCTTCACAATTGCTGAATACCCTTCGGTGAAGCTGCTCACTGCCAGGAAAGTCGCAATCTCCACAGTCTTCGCACCAGAATGCAAAGGCTTGGGGGCTAACTTCCAAACATACGCGTTCAAACTTTTATTTGACTTTTGTGTGTTTCTTCCCAAGTACCGGTACAGTAACTCGTCCTCCGAAACAAAAAAACTGGTTTGTGAAAATGGCTGGTTTCAGGTAGGTGCATTTTACTGTTCAACCACGAATAACAAACATTTCCGTTCCGTATTCGGAAAAACCTTTTCAAGGGTGGACTCTAAACACTTTTATGGATCAAAAATGCAATTTTTTAAAAATCGTCTTTTTGAACCAAAAGATAGTAAACTTCCCCTTAACCAAAGCATAGGGGAGAACTGGATTGTAGGTTGGAAATGTGCCGTATAACTAAAAGTGCACATACTGAACATTTGTCAGAAGAACTAGGCTAGTTTACCTTCAATTTCCATGTATAATTTGTTGTAAATGGTCTAAATGAAACTGTTATAATATACCAGTGAGACTGGGCCATTCTTTTATGGACATCCTGTATACACCTGTGTGGCTCTTTTCCTTCAACCGAAAGTTTCTGTGTATTCCGGCTGTTTTGTTTCTGTTTACTCTTGATTTTTGTACAGATTTCTGGTTAGCTGTATAAGGTGCTCTGGTATTACCATAAAGCCTAGTACTTAGAACATTATTGAGTGAGTTATACAGTCAAATGCTTTGCTGCAGTCTATGAAGCACACTAACAAATCTAATTGGTAGTCTCTAGATTTTTCCATACAATTAAACAGTAAACCTTGAAAGCTACTTTATAGGCTGTTATTGAAAAAAAGTGCTCTGCAATGCTGTTGTAACGGACTTAGTTACCACAAAATTTGCCCTGGTAGGGCTTTCTCCACAGGTTGAGCCTAGCAGTGCGCTGATGCTAACGTGGGCCTGAGTGGGGGTTGAAGACCCGCGAGACGCCGGCGTTCGCTAGCGAGCCAAATCCGCCGTCATCAGTTTCCACAGAAACCCAGAGGCGACAGCTGCGATGAGGCGTCTGCTTGAGTCCTCGTGTATTTCTGATCTTTCGCGGCTACTTGTGCAAAATTAGAGGCTGATGATGTCGTGAAAGCCAGGAACGGGTGTCTTGCACGCGGAAGATCTTCCCAAGAAAGGGTTGTGACGTCAAGTGTCCTGTAGTGCATGTAACGTGATACAGGTTCTTCTGGTTATCATCTACCACTGACTCAGCGCGACGTGTTTTGCGAATTCCTCCACTCTCTGCCTCAGGGAGCATAATGATCGTAAATTAAGCGCAGACACACGGTAATGCCGGTCAAAGTCCGCATTTAAATATGAACCTGTAAGAACATTACTGTGTCTCGAACAGATTTCTTTTCCTTTTTTTCAGTGTCGCGAAGCTTATCGATACTAAGAACGTCGATGAAACATACTCGTTGCGAGATCACATACTTTTATTATGTTAATAATTATCTATTTGGATTCGTCTGGTGAGAACTGAATGAAACAAACGTTTCGTGCCATACATGATTCGCCTTTACTATCTGAAAGGTAACTTTGTTGTCCTGAAAGATGTACACATTTGTATTTACACTACGATTACATTTTTTTAACTTTTTTTCTTCTTGTCTTATTGCGCGCACGCGCGCGCGCGCGCCTGTGTGTAAGTGATTTGTGGTTTGCTAAATAGACTGAGAGAAATTATAAAATGAAAAATAAGAGAGAATCTGAAAGTAATAGAAATTCACACCGACCGAGGTGGCGCAATGGTTAGCACTCTAGATTCGCATTCGGGAGGACGGCGGTTCAGTCCCGCGTCCGGCCATCCTGATTCAGGTTTTCCGTGATTTCCCTAAATCGCTCCAGGCAAATGTCGGGATGGTTCCTTTGAAGGGGCACGGCCGTCTTCCTTCCCCATCCTTCCTTAATCAGATAAGACCAATGACTTCACTGTTTCGTCTCTTCCCCCAAACAACCCAACCCATCAAATTCACACAGACAGAAACAAGTATGTACTCGTATACATTTCAGCCCACTGAAGATGTCTTTCAGATAATAAACGCGAAACGCACCTGACACGAAACATTCGTTTCATTCAGCTTTAATTAGACGGATTTAAGGTGAAATTTATTAACATATTGTAAACTGAGGACGACCAGACAGCAAAAGTTAAAAGTGTACATACCTGAATACTAGTTTCTTCGGTTCGTCTTTTTTCAATTTGTTTTCTGTATTAGAAAAAATGCGCAATTAATCATCTTACTTGTGTAGCACCTCTCTTATTGAGAGTACATTGTTAAACTGCGTTTGGTACTTTGCTATTGAGTGCAAAGGTGAATAAGTTTCGTGGTTGTCTGACAAATCAACGTATGAGAAACACAATTTTTTAAAGTTTACTTTGCCTCAATTGAATGTTTGTCCTTGAGCTTCATCAATAGTCAGAACATACGCTAATCGTATCGAAAACTGGAACTTTTTAAAACTCAATGGTAAGTTAGAAGAAATGAGCGGTTAATACATCTGGTTCTATGATGTTGTTTTGAAAGCTTTTTTCCTCGGGCATTCCGGGAACATTGATCGAATTTAGGAATTCGTCTTGGTTCAATGTTATGCCAACGGATTTAAATATTTTTCTTTCCCTTGTATCACGGTCTGTGTTTACTGATTCGTTTGTTCAATTATATCATTATTGTTGCTAAATTTGCTCCGTAAAGAACCATACTTCTTTACGTAGTTTCTCTCTACAATCTGACATACTTATTCGATGAATTATTCCTGTCCTTACGACGTTGCACACTTCAAGAGTTAAGACAATTTTGCCTGAGTGCGGATCAGCGCGATCTGTGTCGTTTCCAAGTTGGATTATAGAACGTCTAATTACGGGCTCCAACTTTGTTCAGGTTCCGACAATTTTTAATTTATATAACTTTGCAACCCTTTGTCCTTCCTGTCACTGCAGCTGTCAGTTACCTGAGGGAGGGCAGGTGAATGCGCCACCTGTCTGAATTTTGTGAACTTTGTTCTGCGGCTTGTAGGACTCGAACTGTTTGTGTATTGTTTTTATGAGGCGGAAAGTGGAAATCAGCGCAGCATTTGCCTAAAAGAGCGAGAAAATCCTCTTAAAAGCGACACTCAGTCTGGACAGCCATCATCTACGGCCATTAACCCTCTGCGCGGATTCGATACACGTGTGGCACACTTTCCAGACCGCAAATTAACGCACTGCGCGTTTCGCTATGCATGGAGATCCCAGTTCTTTCGAAAACCCTCGGGAATTCTCCTACAACATACGAAAACATTCGTTAACATTTTAAAGTAATCGTAAAATCTCGACAACGTTATAGGAAAATCTCGAAGTTTTACGCTTGATTAGTACGAAAGAAACAGGAGATGCCCTGGTGACCACCACTATGTGATAGCGACCACTTCAGATATTCATATCTCCACAATATAAACAACCAGCACTGCACAACTACTATAATGCACAACTGGGGAACCAAGGGTAGCATGGGATACAAAAACCAATGATTGCTGATGGGTGGTTTTGTAGGTATTGTAAATTTCACCACAACACCGTTATCCTATAATGGACAACTGGGGAACCAAGGGTAGCATGATATAGAAAAACCAATGATTGCTTATGGGTGGTTTTGTAGGTATCGTAAATTTCACCACAACACCGTTATACTTATACGAGGTCTGTTCAAAAAATTCCAGAACTTTGATAACTTAGCGCCAACAGTGTGTTGGAACGAAATACGGTTGGCGTCGCTGCACACGCCTGTGTTAATGTGTGATTGCCGTGTGTTTCATTGTTTTGTGTCGGTTAGTTATTGTTCAGTGCTGTATTGAGTAGATCACGGTATCGCACAGTTTGCAAATGTCGAGTGGCAGAGTTAGAGGAGCAACGCGTTTGCATTACATTCTGCGCGAAACTCAAAAACGAACGTTTACAGAGGCACATCAAATGATGCAGGAAGCCTGCGTTGATGAGTATTTAAATCGCACTCGTTGTTATGAATAATTCACACGGTTTAAAAATGGCCTGACGGAAGTTAAATATGACTCTCGTACTAGGATGTCGTTCGACGTCTACCGACAACGTTCATGTCAGCAACTTCAACGAAATTGTGCGTACCAATCGAAGGCTGACTGTTCGAGAGATTGCAGAAGAATGTAACATTTCTATCGGACCATGCCATGAAATCCCGACATAGCATCTTGTAATGCATCGTGTTGCCGCCAAGTACGTCCCACGGCCAAAAAGACCTTGGCATCTGGGAAGAGCTTTTGAATCGGACAAATGAAAACGACATGTTCTGTAAGAGAATCATTATTGGTGATGTCTACATCTACATCTACGGGGATACTCTGCAAATCACGTTTAAGTGCCTGGCAGAGGGTTCATCGAACCACCTTCACAATTCTCTATTATTCCAATGTCGTATAGCGCGTGGAGAGAATGAACACCTATATCTTTCCGTACGAGCTCTGATTTCTCTTATTTTATCTTGGTGATCGTTCCTTTCTATGTAGGTCGGTGTCAAAAAAAATATTTTTACATTCGGAGGAGAAAGTTGGTGATTGGAATTTCGTGAGAAGATTCCGTCGCAGCGGAAAACGCCTTTCTTTTAATGATGTCCAGCCCAAATCCTGTATCATTTCTGTGACACTCTCTCCCATATTTCGAGATAATACAAAACGTGCTGCCTTTCTTTGAACGTGGGTCTACGTTTATGATGTTAAGATCAAGGTTCAGTCTTCACAATGGGTCGGGAGAGCTTCTCCAAGACCAAAAATATCTCGTTAGATCAACTCAAAAGTCAAGGCCATGCTGTTGGTTTTCTTTGACAATGAAGAATTAGTTCACCAAAAATTCCTGCCACAGGGACAAACTGTTAATCGATGGCACTATCAGGACATGTTGCGGCCCCTGCGACAAAATGTGAGAGGGAAACAGGCTGACATGTCGCGAGACAATTCACGGCTCTTGCCTCACGATAACGCACCTGCACATCCATCGCCTCCGGTGCGTGACTATTGCACAAAAAACGAAATTATTGTGCTGGCTCATCTTCGGTACTCTCCAGATGTGGCCCCTAAGGACTTTTTTATTTCTAAAAGTTGAAAACCCCGTTAAAAGGACGAAGATTTGCAACGGTAGACGAGATAAAAGAAACTTTGCAGACGACGTTTCGCACGATCCCGCGAGAGGTGTACCAAGGCTGCTTCCGGAAATGGAAACGGCGTAGGGAGCTGTGTATCAATTGTGAAGGAGAGTATTTCGAAGGAGACAATGCACATTAAGTAAAAGGTAAGCGTAAAAGAATTTTGTGGACAGAATTCCAGAATTTTTTGAACACACCTCGAATACGTGCGCACGCACTGTAATGAACGATCAAGACCGGTGCCTGTAAAGTGCGCATGATCCATCTAACGCTACACGCTCAGCCATGACCTCTTGTTCCACCAAAGGCGTACATTCCTGTAACTAATGTATGTGGCGTTCAGAAGAGGCACACCTTACAAGCCAGTCACACAAAGCTCATTTAAAAATTGTTCAGGAACTGAGATCAGGGACAACATACAACAAACAGCCTGCACTGTCCGCAGGTTATAGTTACTCGTAATTTAACTTTTACTCCTACTGTTTTCTATGGACTACTGTAATCCATTGATCAACTCCGAGGCTAGATGAAGTTTAACAATATATGACTGTATTATTTCCTGATATGTGCAGTTCACAATAACTGCCTGACACTAAGTTCCTGCTCCCAAGGATGTGCAACCGTCACAACACGGATGACTGTACATATTTTTACGACGTCCTGAACGAGTTTTCGGAGATGTGTTGTGAGATGAGGAAGCAGTACAACACGTTGGCAGCCGTGCTGATTGTGATAGTGGGGGCGAGAACAGGTCGTGTTTTCCCTACACGGTTCTGGCAGTACACCTGTGATTATTGGTTCGTCACAGCACGGTACGACAATCACTTTGTAAACGACTACGACAGCCTACACACTGGTAATGTATGGAAGTTGTATGTATGTATGTATGTTGAAAGTTGTATACGGAAACTCTGTGTAACTGACTGCCGGCCACGGTGGCCAAGCGGTTCTAGGCGCTTCAGTCCGGAACCGCGCGACTGCTACGGTCGCAGGCTCGAATCCTGCCTCGGGCATGGATGTGTTTGATATCCTTAGGTTAGTTAGGTTTAAGTAGTTCTAAGTTCTAGGGGACTTATGACCTCAGCTGTTGAGTCCCATAGTGCACAGAGCCATTTGAACTTTTTTTTTCTTCTTTTTGTAACTGACTTTCTCGCAAAGAATCTGAAAACTGTCTGGCTTCTATATTCCGATTATAGATTCAGATCCACGAGGTGTGACAATAAAATAACGGGACTGATGTGCAAAAAAGCTTTGCTTACCGTTTTAGTCAAGTTTAGTGTTGTCTCCTTCAAAGTAGTTCCCGTCTGATTGGACACACTTTTTCCAGCGCTTCTGCCATTGATGGTAACATTTCTGGAACTCATCTTCTGCAATATCCTCCAAGACCAACGTCACAGCTTATTGGACATTTTGTGTTGTTTGAAAATGGTTCCCTTAATTGCCGTTTCGGCTCTTGGAAGTAGAAAAAAGTCGCATGGGGCGATATCTGGTGAATAAGGTGGCTGTGGTAGTACTGAAATTTTTTTTTTAGGTTAAAAATTGCTGTACTGACAGAGCAGTATGGGATGAGGCATTATCGTGATCCAATTATCGGCAATGTTGGTACGCACACCAAGAACTCTCTTACGAAGTCTTTCTAAAATTTCTGTGTAGTAATATTGGGTATCTGTTTGTCCAGGAGGCACCCACTCTTTATGAACAATTCCCTTGGAATCAAAGAAGCACATGAGCATGTATTTTACTTTTGACTTTGACATGTGAGCTTCTTTGGTCTGGATGATCCCTTTGAGCGCCATTGCGAACTTTGGCGTTTTGTCTCAGGATCGTACAGAAAAAAATAACTTTCATCACCAGTGATAACAGGGCCCAACAATTCTGAATTGATTTTCGTTTGCTCTAACAGATCGGCTGCCACATTTTTCTGTGTTTCTCGCTGTTGTGGTGTGAGATTTTTGGGGGCCATTTTTGCACGAATCTTTCTCATAACAAGATGTTCAGTTATTGTTACACGATCCGTTTCTCGATTGATGTTCAGTTCTTCTGCAATCATTTTCACAGATAATCTTCGATCAGATCGTACGAGTTCACGCACCCTGGCCAAGTTGACATCCGTCTGTGAGGTTGATGGTCGTCCACTGCGGTCTTCGTCTTCAACATTCTTTCTGCCTTCACTGAACATTTTATCCCAACAAAAAACTTGAGCTCTTGACATAACCTCCTCTCCAAAAGCCTTCTGAAGCTTACCTTACATTGTCGTCACGGTCTCACCCAATTTAACGCAAAAAGAAATGGCATACCGTTGCGCAATATTATGCGGTTCCATTTCCGTGACGAGAGACATAAACATGTGTTAACTTATTGCAGCACAACTCATGACTGAGCAGTTTGCATCGATGTGCCGCTTGGACTAGAAGCAGCGTATAGAACAAGGTCAAAGATATTGTGCCTACGCAAGCCTGCAAGGTTGCCACATCTTGCAAGGAAAATCAGTCTCATTACTTTATTTTCGCACCTTCTAGAATGGGCGTAGCTGCCCTACTTGTTGCCACATCTTGCAAGGAAAACCAGTCTCATTACTTTACTATCGCACCTCGTAGAATGGGTGTAGCTGCCCTACTTTTCAATATCAACTTACTTATGTATATTACTTTTCAGGACTGCAATCTCAATTAATGTGAAATGCATCTGCCTTTCTGTAAATTAGATTGTATAAAAATATTCAAAATGACTAATTGTTACGTAATTTAAATGTGTCCTACTACAAAGAACGCATCTCTTGAGTTTACATGAAATTTCAATAATTGAAAACACTTCCTCATACTGTGGTAAAATGTTCGTTTAGGCCCTGCGACGAATTCTTACCTTGCAACTTAACTTGACTGGTTGCACTACAACAACGATTATCTGGAATTAACCACTGTGCAGCAGTTGGCCTTCTCATTCTTACTTCTTTGAAATTGCTATTTTAGCAAATTAATTTTTGATTCTCTTTTATTGGTTACTCTTCACGCAAAAGTGCGTGACATGACAGCGCACATATTTTTTTGAATAGTAAAGATATGCTTTGCGAATTATACTGATAGAAAAGAAATCGCAGCATCAAACAGTAATTAATGTAGAGTAATGATGTTTCCAGAAGACATTTGTGTAGCTATCACATTATAAGTGATTAACATTGGAAATTCACAGGTTAATGTAATCACGAAAAAATAATTGTAAATGTGAAATGCTGGTACATTAACAATCGTTGTAACAGTCAGGATGTAGAATGCAAGAATTCAAACATGCATACATGTGTTCTGCAGATGCCGGATGTCAATTTGTGGGACGGAGTTCCATGCTTGTTGACCTTGGTCGGTCAATACAGGGGTGGTTAATGCTGTTTGTGGATGACGCTGGTGTTGTCCGGTGATGTCCTATATGTGCTAGATTGGAGACAGATCTGGTGATCGAACAGGCCAAGGCAACATGTCGACACTTTGTAGAGAATGTTGGGTTAGAGCAGCGGCATGTGGGCGAGAGTTATCCTACTGGAATGCTCCTCATGGAATACTCTTCGTGGATGGCAGCATAACGGGTCGAATCATCAGACTGATGCACAAATTTGGAGTCAGGGTGCGTGAGATAACCATAAGAGTGCTCCAGCTGTTACAAAAACGCACCCCAGACAGTAACTGCAGGTTTACGTTCCGTGTGTCTAAGCACGTACACAGATTAGTTGCAAGCCCTCAACCGGTCTCATTCTAACAAATATGTGGCCAACCAGCTTTCATCGGAAAACACGACAGACCTCCAATCTGCCCTCCAGTGAGCTCTCACTGAACACCACTGAAGTCGCAAATGGCGGTGGTTTGTGGTCAGTGGAACGCACGCTACAGGGCGTCTGGCTCGGAGCTGCCATTGAAGTAACCGATTTCTAACAGTTCGTTGTGTCACTGTAGTGCCAACTGCTCCTCAAATTACTGCTGGAGATACTGTCTGATGCGCCAAACGCCGACCACGATGGTCTTCCCTGTCTATAGTGCCACGTGGCCGCTCGGAGCCCGGTCTTCTCGCTACCGCACATTTATCGTGAGCGCCGTTGATACTATTTATGTACAGTGGCAACATTCCTGCCGGGTCTTTCTGCACTATAACAGAAGGATCATCCAGCTTCTCGTAGCCATATTACACGATCTTTTTCAAACTCAGACAGATGTTGATAACAGCGGCTTGGTCGCCTTAAAGGCATTTTTGACTAAGATCAAGACTCCACGTCCACTCTCAAAGATAACTAACGCTCACGACCGTTACAGCGTGTATTTAAAGCAAACCTGGTTTCTATCCTCATAGTGGCTCTACTATCGCCTCTCCTACGCGACTGGTACGAAAGTTCAACAGACATTATCTTTCAGATGCAGAAGCAAGCCTACCAACTTTCATATGTGTCACACAACTCCTCCTTGGTCTTGCGATTTTTTTCCGCCAGTGTGTTTAGAAATGACAAAAATAAGTACTTTGAAAATATATTCCGTCATTTTAATTACACGAAAATAAACTGAAACTAAAGTGAACAATCAGAATATCTTCCTCCGCATTGTCATATACCATAATTTCTGCTTCTATAAAATATTTCCATCACAAAGTATGTTTTCTTCGATTGCTAATGCAATACTATTTAACTAATCTAAATGGGGAAGACTAATTAGTACACCGAACACATGACTGATATGAAACTTCCTGGCAGATCAAAACTGTGTGCCGGACCGAGACTCGAACTCGGGACCTTTCTCTTTCGAGGGCAAGTGTTCTACCAACTGAGCTTGGCTCTGAGCACTATGGGACTTAACATCTGAGGTCATCGGTCCCCTAGAACTTAGAACTACTTAAAGCTAACTAACGCAAGGACATCACACACATCCATGCCCGAGTCAGGATTCGAACCTGCGACCGTAGCGGTCGCGCGGTTCCCGACTGAAGCGCCTAGAGCCGCTCGGCCACACGGGCGGGCTACCAACTGAACTACCCAAGCACGACTCACGCCCCGTCCTCACAGCTTTACTTCTGTCAGTATCTCGCCTTCTACCATCCAAAATTTACAGAAGCTCTCCTGCGAACCTTGCAGAACTATCACTCCTGAAAGAAAGGATATTGAAGAGACATGGCTTAGAAACAGCCTGGGGGATATTTTCAGAATGAGATTTTCCCTCTGCAGCGGAGTGTGCGCTGATATGAAACTTCCTGGCCACTTTCAGGAGTGCTAGTTCTGCAAGGTTCGCAGGAGAGCTTCTGTAAAGTTTGGAAGGTAGTGGGCAAGATACTGGCAGAAGTAAAGCTGTGAGGACAGGGTGTGAGTCGTGCTTGTGTAGCTCAGATGGTAGAGCACTTGACCGCGAAAGGCAAATGTCCCGAGTTCGAGTCTTCGTCCGGAACACAGTTTTGATCTTCCAGGAAGTTTCATATCAGCACATACTCCGCTGCAGAGTGAAAATCTCATTCTGGACACATGACTGATAGTTCTCCCTGATTATCAAAAAGCAAGTATTATCAGACAAAATGAAATCTTCGCAGTAGTAACTACCGAATCAGAGCTTGCAGCTAACAAACTGAAAATAAATTTCCTTTGTCTAAATATCGTTTCTTTATACAACCATCTTAAAAATCACACTTCGTCTTCAGATCACACATCATGTGACATCTCAAATAGAATTGTCTGTGCGGCATATCCACTATCCAAGCTGTTCAGTCTCCCACGACACAGCACCCTAATTTAACGAGTCAATTACTGCTACCGTCCAATTCAACTGTGATTTACTACAATTTCACTTAATGTATAAACCTTTAGTGTATTGCTAGATCGACAATGTCGGCAGCAACCAGAGACAAGAGTCGACTGACTTCTACTAGTTTTGGTCAATCCATAACAAACCCATAAGTGGATAGAGCACCTCTCCAGGCACTCAATCTGGGTGCGATTTGTAGCTCGGCAGGTGTCAATACCTGTATGCAATTCATTGAAGTCGCCGGCACTCGCTGCCCAGGAAGGCGTGACAGCGGCCAGCTTTCAAAATCTGTTAGTTGTTTTGCCTGTCTGCAGGCCCGACCTAATTCGATGTGACAATACGGAACCGGTGATTTGTCTAGATGTTGCGACACACCTGCCTCCTAGAGCTACTACGCCACATTGCATACTACGAATCGAAACTTTGAGACATGCTCTATCCACATATGTGTATTTTTTTCTGTATGTCATGTAGTTATGTTACAGTGGTCTGATGCTCCAGAGGTACTTACGAGTTACCCTCTATTTATGTAACTCTTCATCCAGTTATGCCAGACGGAGCACTTGTAACGAGCATCTCGATATAATATCATTCAACGTGACTCCTAACTACTGTTTGGATATGACTTTGCTGTTCGCGAAGCACAAAACAGTAACACGTCCGGTAACTAGCCAGTCCAAACACTTACTGCTCTTCAACCTAGCTTCTCCCTGCAACAGTTACATTCGCCCTTTCAGAGAGAGAGAGCGCGGTATTTATGTGAGCAGCAGGCAGCGATAGGGCTAAAAGTTTTTTAATTATAACCTCTGAACCTCCTAATGTGATGAATGAGACGGAGAAAATCTGGAATTAAGAGGTGGGAAGTGGGAAAGTGAAGATATTTTTATACAGATGCTCGTAGCGTAAGTACCTGTAATTATGCTAGTGTATTTTTTCATCGTTTTATGTAGAATTTGATATTGCGGACTCTGTTCACAAAAGTTGTTTATTTAAATTATAAATTTAGAAACCCTTTCCCGGGCAGCAGCTTAGGAAATCAGAGATATTTCACTAGAACTGATATTCTTTTCCGACGTTGAATAAATTCATTACGTATTTTACCGAGTAAAATAGTTCTCAGAGCTGAAAACCCTATCGAATAGAGACGAAATGGAAACCTATATTTGTACTTAGACTATATTTACTATAACTTAGCACGCCTTTTGGCACTGTCCATATCACGCTACACCTCGTTTGATACCATTTTTCCGTTGACGGAGATCTCCGCAGACCTGTACTGTAGTATGTCATATGAGGGCTAATAAATTCCAAGTGACACATGCAAGGGACCTGTGTTCAGTTTGTTGCAAGATGCGCATGAAATTATTTCTCATAAGATAAAACATTAAGAATCTTTCACCCTACAGCATGGTGTTATTTTTTATTACACTTTCTGGTGGGTACAACACTGTATTGGAACGGAACTCAAGACAGATGCCGGGCTTTTTCTGGTTCTATTACAGGATGAGGTACCTAGGCACGAAATACGACTCCTCCAATCATCACACCTTCAGTCCGTCATAACTTCTCCTCATAACCTCGCCCTTCGTTTCAAAAAATAACCTTAAGGAATTAGCACTGTGGAGCTATTCTAGTGTTGTGCCAGGATGGCTTCACCAGTAAAACGCGTCCCCACGAACAACTAGGAGGTGGGTTCGATGCTCATTTGACCACACTTTTTTATTCTGTGAAAAATTAAACACACGTTACCAGTACGGAATTAAATTATTTCTTTACTTATTACTAATGCAAGAAATTAACATGTACAGTACCACATCTCACCCACAAAAAAAGAGGCCTATAAGCAGAACAACTATCAAAAATGTGCGGAGTATGTGGAAAAACATGGTGAAAGTTCAAACATACTCAAACTGAATTGCAACTTACAGCTGAGAGTTAAGTGTTCTTCTGTGTTACAATACATATGAGATCGAGAACCTCGACGAGTTTTGTCTGTGTTGTACTGGCAATATATCGGTCCCAAGGATTCCAAGACTTTCGAGGCTGTCTTAATTTCAAGTCTGAAGTCGCATAACAAACTACAAAAGAATTTCTTTGTGGGTGTGATATAATTACAAATTAACAGTTGTCTTATTTTTTCCCTTGACTGTGAAAACTTGCTTCTTGCCTATAGGTTTTGATGAGTGAGTTTGCGTGTATCAAAATATGTCACGTTAATGGCTGTATCTTTTAATGGTATTTACTTAGTAACTACCGTTTATTATACCTCCAAGGGACCACATGTCTCAGTATGTGATATAAATTTAAACTTGATACGTATAACACGTTCCTGAGGAATAAAGTGTCTTAACAGACTGACGGACAGATAGAAAGTTTGATAACAAATCACAATTTTTTGGTATAATATACTTTTTTCTCCTTGGTTGTTGTGTGTAACCTTGCTTCTTGCCGAGTTTCGTTATTATAGACCAACTTGGAGGTACCCTATAGGTTACGATGAGTGAGTTTAAGAATATCAAAATATGTTACATAAATTGCCGTATCTGTTGACTGCATTGACCTAGAAGCTTCAGTTTTTTACACCACAAAGGGGACCGTAGACCTTAGTATGTGACATAAATTTCAGCTTGATACATCCAGTCGTCCCTAAGAAAAAGTGCTTTTAATAGTCGGACAGACAGACTGACGGACGGTACCTACACTGTCTTGTCAAAAGTAGCCGGATACCTATTAGTGGACATAAATATGAGGTGTATCTTATGAGTGCTGTAACTCTGCTGGGGTACATTCAATGAGGTGGCCGAATGTCTGTGGAGAAATGGCTGCCCATTCAATCCCAACAGCCGAAATCAGAAACGGTAGATGTTGGACGCTGCCTCATGGAGCAAAGTCGACGTTCAAACTCATGGCAAAGGTGTTCCATTGTGTTCAGGATGGAGCTCTGGGCAGACAAGTCCATTCAGGAATGTTACTGTCCTCAAACCATTGCTTCAGAGATTCTGCGATATGACAGGCTCCACTGTGATACTGATACGAACAGCCGTCGTCTCCGAACTGTTACTCTACTGTATGCAAAACAAAATATTGTAACATGTGTTCGTATCTGTCCGCATTTAGCGTTTTCTGAAGCTCAATGTGAGGACAAAGACCTAACAACGAAAAACACGCCGACATTATAACGCCATCTCATCCATATCTCACTGTTGGTACTATGCACGCTGGAAGGTAACGTTCTCCAGGTATTCGCCAAACCCAAACAGTTCCATCGGATTGCCACAGGGTATAGCGTGATTCAACACTCCAAATCACTCGTTTTCAGTCATCCATTGTCCAGTGAAGTCGTTCTTTGCACCACTCGGGCGTCGCTTAGCACTGAAAAACGTGGGTGATGAGGAGCTGCTCGACCAATGTACAAAACCCCAATCATGTTAGCTTCCCACGCAGAGTCATTGGGACTCCTGGTACCACTTGCAATGCTCGATGATACATGTCCATCTATACATGAAGTTTGCCTTGTTTTACCTGAGGTTGTTCTTCCGTGTTTCCACATTACAGTTATATCACCAACACGCCACTTGGGCAGCTTTAGAAGAGTTGAAATATCCGTGATGGATGTATTACTCGAGTGACATCCAGTGACTAGCGCATGTTCGAACTCTTGAGCTCTCCCGACTGACCCATTCTGTTGTTACTGGTTCTCTATTGGCAACACGAATTTTTTATATAGAGGTGGAGCACCTCCACGCCCACACCGGCATGATGGCCAACTCAGTAGGTCTACTGCCACATCTGCATAAGGGTTAGTTGTCACTAAAGTGAGGTGTCGCAGGATGTGGGTACTGCGATGTTTGCGTACGTCTGGTTAAGGTTAACCATTAATAAGCGCTCATCTGGAGGTAGATTGGGTCGAAGTCGAACGAAGGGTAGCGGTTTGAAGGGCAGAGGAAAAAAAATGCCAAGGCAAGAGCCAAGGGAAAAAAAACCTCTGCGATAGTTAGGTCGGGTGGTAAGAGCAGTAGCGGATGTCTTGCTGCCTGCGAATTGTCGTGCAAGGGTAGGCTTTGTCAGCAGTGGGTATCACCTTTGACGTTGTAGGGTGGTGTTGCTCGGCGGCT